>NW_022900933.1:14594794-14706358 GCF_012274545.1 Fukomys damarensis
TAAAAAAATGGAAAGATATCCCCTGCTCCTGGGTAGGAAGAATCAACATAGTGAAAATGGCCATACTACCAAAACTGCTATATACATTCAATGCAATGCCAATTGAAATTCCAACACTATATTTCACAGAACTAGAAAAAAAATCCAAAAATTCATTTGGAGCCATAAGAGACCTAGAATAGCAAAAGCCATTTTAGGCAACAAACACATGGCACCAGGTGTAACAATTCCCAATTTGAAACTATACTACAAAGCCACTGTGATAAAAACAGCATGGTACTGGCAAAGAAATAGGCCTGAGGATCAGTGGAACAGACTGGAAGACACAAAAACAAATGCAGATGTACTCAGCTACCTCATCTTTGACAAAGGAGCTATTCTTAATATTGGGATACAGTCTTCTCCCTGCTGAACAGTGTCTGGGGGGTTTTCAGGGTTTTATAAGATATTTACATTTCCTCATTGAGTTTTGCTTCCTACTGTATACATGATAACCTCCAGAGAAGTTCAGTACAGTACCTTGAATTTTATGTTTTACATTGTCCTTTGTATCTCTCACTGCCATAGATTATTTTAAAATAGACCTATTAAAAAATAGGAAACATTATGTTTGGGGGGGCAGGTACTATGGATCAAACTCAGGACCTTGTGCTTGCAAGGCAGGTAGTGAAACCACTGAGCTAAATCCCTGGCCCTAATTAAGTTTAAGAGGACTTTAATGTGGGAAAGCCCAAAGTATGTCCTAGGAGTACACTTCTTTGAATAATTTATTTAAAATATTTTTCAGAAGTGTTTTGTTTTTGTTTTTGTTGTTTATTCCCTGGTGCTAGGGATAGATCCCAGGGCCTCATGTACTCTAGCTCTACCATTGAGTTACACTTTCAACCTTGAAAAGCATTTTTATCAGAAGGCATGTGTGCTTCTCTGTGTGCATGCAGAGCCACACACACACACACACACACACACACACACACACACACACCCTACATTGATTTCCATGATATCACTCCTGGTAATTCTTAGTCTCCTTCCTAAGTCCTAGCAGTGATCCTCATTCTTAGTTTCTTAATGGTGCAGGGTGATCAAATAGTTGCTGTTTCATTATCTTCTTTTCCCTTCATTTAAAAAAATGTTGTTTGTGCCTATATCAAACATTCATCTACTCTTTTGTTAAAGGGTTCCTTCTCTAGTTTTTCCAGTCCTACTTTCCATTCCATATACTTGGGCCCACTGGACCTTTCAAAGTAAAATCCTCCTTTCCTGCTAAGGCATCGTGTTCCAGTCTCTGAAAATGAGATAATAGAACTTCTATTGAAATTTTATCTTAAAATGTTTCTCTTTTTAGAAATTTAAAAATATGTCCTATATAAAGTTAGTGTATGTAACTTTGAAAAAATTGAATATTCATGCATTGGAAATACATGCTCAAATTTTTGAGTGACTGAGGTAAACAATCCAAGAGACCTGGAAATCAGCAACATTACTAGGTGCTTTATAAAGAGACTTTGATATTAATTTTGGATATAAGTGATTTAGCTTGAAACTTGTCATGTAATTGATATTTAGATATACTTCTTTTTCATAGAGAACATTAAAAAATTTATACAAGCCAGTTAACAAATTAAAATCATTTGTAATATGATCACCACTAACATTTTATTTTCCTGTCAGTTTTCTCTACAAACAAGCATGATTTCTTTTACACAAGAAAAGAAATCATACTATATTTATAATTTGTGTAACCTTATGCATTGCTTTTTCCACTTTGAGGAATATCATGAACATTCCCTCTCATAACATTCTTTTCTCATATGTTTTAGTGGCTTTATTATATAAAGATTTGAAAATAATTTATTTAGACACATTAATTTGTCTGCTGTTGAGCTTTTATGCTCTGTTTTTCCTTCCTCCTTTTGCTATTATAGACAGTTTTTAAAAACAGATGCTATTAGCCAGGGATCTAGCTCAGTGGTGCTGCCACCTGCTCATAAGCGCAACGTCCAAAGTTCTATCCCTGGTACCAAACAAAACAAAACAAAACAGATCCTATTAGTTATGCCTTACATATTCATGATGCTTCCTTAGAATAGTTACACCTCTGAGTAGTGTCTTCCCTTAGGAGTTAAGGTTTTACCCTCCATCTTTTTTTGACTTTTTTCTTTTCAGCTTTCTATCACTGTGACAAAATACCTGAGAAAATCAACTTAAAAGGAGGAAAGATTTACTTTGGTTCATAGTTTCAGAAATTTCAGTCCATCAGTGCTTAGTCTTGTTGCCTTGGGCCTGTGTTGGCAAAATACATCATGGTGGGAACATGTGACAGAGGTGACCTATTTACTTCATGGCAGGTGGGAAAGAGAGGGAGGAAGAGGAAGTACCAAGGTCTTAATATCTCCCTCAAGGGGACTTCCCTAAGGACCTAACTTCTTTCCACTGGGCTCTACCTTGTAAAGGTATCACCACCTCCCATTAGCATCACCATCAAGCCTACAGTGGTGGCCTTCAGGGGCCATTTCAGATCCAAACTATAGCAGTCTTGAAAAGGCAATTTTGTGTAGTGGTGAAGAGTTCATACCAGAATTTGAGTTGTGTCTCTGCCACTCTCTAGCTGTGTGACTTTGGGCAAGTTGTGAACTTCACCATACTGTAAATTAGGGTTTAAAACTATCTGTATTACTTGGGGTGGTGAGAAGACTAAATGAGCTAATAAGTAGAGACAAACAATAAAATTTAGCAATTATTTCTAGGGTATTTTCCCTGTGCAGAAAGTACTTACTGCTAATCATAAAATAGCCTCTATAAAATAAAGCATGTTATAATCTTTAGTCAGGTGAATGATATACTAAGGGGTCCATTTTATCAGTTCTTATATTCAGGACCCTTGAACACAATAACCTCAATATGTGGTAATTTATAGAGATAATGAGTAATATTGCAGATTTAAATGTAAAAAGGAGCTATTTTGAAGAAAGATTCCTATGTGGACAAATGAGGAGATAATTAAAATCTTGCTAGAAGAAGGTTGTTCGTTTTGTTACAGTGTTGTTTATTTACCAGCATTTCAATGAGAGAAGGGCATGGGTATTTCACTTTACAGTGTGAAAACAAGCCCTGTTCTGGCCACAGTAAACCCTCAACAATGATTGCAAAATAATTAAATATTAATTATCAAACATGTCTATTCTTTGTTAAATGTATTGTACAGTGTAAATATAACAAAAGCCTTTGTTTGCTGGACAGACAACTGACAATGGAATTCTTGTCTGCAAAACAGGATGGATCCTTTCAGGCTTTGCTCCTGATTATTATTGCATGCAAGGGTTGAACAGATTCAGAAATAAGGCAGAAAGCTGTGCTCAGAGCAAAACCCACACTCATGCTGGTCATGTTCCTTAATTCCTCTGCTGTTCCCATATGCATGCTCTGTCTTTATTGTAGCTGCTGGATCAGATCTTGCTGTGAAAAGTGTTTCCTTTCTGCTGACCCATGGGGTTCAGTGTTTGATTAACAAGTTTCCCATTTTCTGAGCAAAATACCTAGGCAAATCCCTCTTGGATGATGTGAGGATCTGTAATAATTTACAGCCAGCCTGTGCACCTTGTGCTGAATGCAATGCTCTTTGTAAGGATGAGATATAATTTACAATGCGGACACCAATGTCCACTCTGTGGGGCCTCTCAGCACAGTGAATGGATTCTAATAATGGATGCTATTGACAGCCATAGGAAGAATGACTTTATTTGCTGCTGTTGAGTTTTAAAAAATCAGACTCACAATAAATTAGATTTCACTGTCTTCAAAGTAGTGACCATGGGATAGATGTAGTTCTTTGATATATCTATTAAGGTGGTTATTGCCCCAACATTTCTGGAATCTTCTTTTCTAAGTTACCTTTAGAGCACGTGGTGTATTTTTGCGAATATTCATGAATCATCCTGTTATTCTTGTTCATTCTGTGGAGAGGGCTTGATTTAAGAAAAAGTACAGAGTTCCTGGAATCAAGTTTAGCAGCTGACATGTGTGATAAAGGCAGGGTTTTCCCCAAGGCAGTGAATCATCTTGGAGGTCTCTAGTTATGTCATGATCCTTATACATTTGTTTCCAACATGATTATTTCTTTTTAAAATGTCTCAGGTTGGGGATTTAGCTCAGTGGTGCTGCCATCTGCCTTGCAAGCACAAGGACCCGAGTTTGATCCCCGGTACAAAAAAATAAAATAATGTCTCAGACAATGATATATTTTAAGACTACAGAACATTATGGGACATTAAATGACAGACAGGCATATTCCCAGCACCAACATTAAACATGCTGACATTTTACTGTATTTGTTTGCATATATTCTTTAATCTTTTTGTCTTTCCTCTGTTCTTTCTTTGAAAGAAAATGCTTTAGATGATCCTCAAACCCTACTCTGTTACATCCCCACCCTCTCCCCTGCTTCCTCCACTTGTGGTTACACCAAGGCCAGAGCTGCAGTGCTTTGTTGCCAGGTGTAGTTGAGCTTTTTGGAGGGTGTGTTTTAAAATTTACCTGAGTTTCATTATATTATATGCATCCTTCCTATATTGTTTTTGAGATTTATCCATGTTAATTTGTTTTTCCTTCTCTATTCTATTCTAGTCTATAAATCAATAAGTATACACATATACTCACTTGAGAGCATGTTAGAAGGTTAAGATGGCCCCCCCTTTTCTTTTGCTATTACAAATAGTAATGCAGTAAATACCTGTATTTAGAAACACCAAGATTTTTTAGTGTCAGTACCTGGAGGAGAAATTGCTAGATTCTAAGCATATCTTTTGTTCAGTAGATCTATTTTCAAACTTCTCTCCAGTTGTGATCACCCATCAGCAGTTTGCTGTTTCTCCACCTCCTTTAGATTATTAGGTTGTTAATTTTGCCAGTCTGATTGGCACAGAACTATACTTTATTGTTTTAATTTGCGTTTCTTGGTTTACTAGTATGATTGAGCACCTCTTCTGTATTCCATGGCCATCTGAGTTGCCTGTTTTGTGAATTTCCCATTCATAATCTCTGCCAGCTCATTTATTACTGTTGGCCTTTTAATTAATGATTTATAGGAATTGTTTATATTGTAGGAATCATTTATATTCTCTTCATCAGCTGATGAACCACAAGTATCCTCTAGTCTGTTGCTGATGTTATCACTTTTTTTTTTTTTTTTTTGGTGCTGGGGATCGAACTTGGGACCTTATGCTTGCAAAGCAGGCAACAGAAGCACTGGTATTTTCACTTTTTAATAATATGCTTCCTGAACAGAAATTCCCATTTCCATTAGACATTTTTATCAATTTCTTTATGGACTTTTGTATGTATTATGTAAGAAATCCTGCCCTAACTCAGTGTCACAAAAGTAGTTTCTTGTATATTCTTTTAGAAGTTCTGAAATGCAATGTTTTACAATTACCTAGAATTGATTTGTTATATGCGAAACATTGACATCTACTTTTATCTTTTCCCATGTAATACAGTAGTCCCAGTTTTATATAACTATATCTCTATATTTAAATATATAACAAATCAATAGATATAAATGTAGATATAGAAAGATATACACACAAATCATCTCCCTAACATAATATGCAATATGTGCACATATATGTTGGTATTTTGCTTCTATTCTTTATCGGTGGTGTGTTTCTCTGCTTGCTTTAGCTCCATTCTGTTTTTTTTTTGTTTTTTTTTTTTTTTTTTTTTTTTTTTTTTTGGTACTAGGGATCAAACTTGGGACCTTGTACTTATGAGGTAGGTGGCAGCACCACTGAGCTAAATCCCTGGCCCAGTTCCATCCTATTTTAAATAACTTTGAACATAGAAGTCCGAATAGTTTTAGTTTCACCTTATTTTTCCCCTTGAGACAGTTTGGGCACTTCTAGGCTCTTTACACTTTCAAATACATTTTAAGGATGTGTCAGACCTATTGAGATTTTGTTGGAATTATTCAGATAATTTACAGGTGAATAAACTGAGAATTTTCCTATTTCCTACACTGGGTTCTTCTCACCTTGCACCACGGAATAACTATGTTTATTTAGTTCTTCTCTTATGTCTTTTAATAGAATAATTTTTATTCTGTTTTCTTTATCTATCTTTGCTAAATGTATTCCTAAATATCCCATAGTCTTTATTGTTAATGTTGTCTTCTTATGATCTCTTTCCTATTGTTGCTAGTATATAGAAATGTTATTTTTTATCTTTCTGAACTATCACTATTTTCATGGTTGGTAGATATTCTTACAGTTTTATTGAAACAGCCACATCTGTATGGGCTATGGCTTCTTTGTGTTACAGTGGCAAACTTGAATAGTTGCAACTGAGACTGTCTACTAGGCAAATACTAAAGTATTTGCTATTGGTCCCTTTATAAAAGGTTTGTTGACCATGAGCAGTGTTACAGTGTTAGTAACTTTTCTCATTCCTGGCTTTAAAAGGAGAATGTTTAATAGTACTAGTAAGACCAATGCCTTCTGTAGGTTGTTGGTGTGTGCTCTTTATTGGATTAAGAAAATGTCCTTTTTATTCTTAGACTAAGATGTGTGTTCTTCATTTAAAAAGATGTTTATTTTTAAAAATGATTAATGAATGTTGAATTTTGTAAAATGTGGTTTTGGCATCAGAGAAGATTTTTAAACATCATTCTATTCAATTTTAAATTGTCCTATTTATTTCTATTCTCAGAGCTAGAATCCTATTTACTTGTGAGTGTAGTGAGTGTGAATTTTCTGTGTGATTTGTGCTCCTGCTTTTCCCATGCCCATCTTTGGTCTAGGCTTTTTACTTAAGTTCTCAGATTGAACATTTCTTTTCTGGACAGTGCACACATCTGAAAAACTTGTACCCCTCAAATGTCCCAGAGGCTCTGTTTAAATTTTGCAAGTCCTCTGCTCTCCTTCCCTGGAGACAAACAGACAGGCCAGCAATCTTAAATTTGTAGGAGGATACTTCTTCAGCCTCTTTCCTCATTTTGGGCCACAGCCTTTGGCCCTGGGGAGGCTACCCAGGTTTTGCCTCTCTTCTCTCCAGCTCCCTAGAACCACCCCATCCCCTAAGGGCAGATACTCAGTTGATTTCTGTGCTTACTTCTGGTTTTTAGTTTTTGCTTTGTTTCTAGCACCTGGTAAGTTCTCTTTCTTTATTGCAAGTTCAGCTAAACCTTAAAAAAATTATAGATATTTCCAGGTGCTTGTTGCAGATGTGTGGTATGTGTTTTCTTAGCTCATTTCTTGATGGAAAGAGAGGTTACCCTTCAAAAGCAATTTTAATATTCAAAACAAAACCAAAATACATTAGTTTTACCTCATAACCCTGAGAATAATGATAGTGTTTGTCTGTGAAAACTTTGCAATTTTGCATGGTCTTAAATTCAAGGAAAATTTGAAAAGCAGCAGTTTAGGGGCTCTTAATACATGGAAAAAGAGTGTGGGCATACCACTAGCACTTCCTTCTGAATAAGATAGATCTGCAGAGTTCTGTTTTTTTTTTCCCATGTCAGCAAAATATTGAAGAAATATATCTTACTCCCAGCTCTACTGAAACACGCTTTAAGGAATACAGTATTGTCATATATGTGGTTTGTTGACGACTGCAGAGAGTGGATTTTTATATCTTCTCTTGGCTTTTCATTAATACTCTGAAATCAAGGGAGGCCTTCTGTAAAGATGGAACCAGTGGCTATTATTTTTTTTTATTAAGGCTGAAATGGCTGACATTTTAATCTCAGTTAATGCTTGAGGTTAGACTCTAGGGTTCTTTACCACAGCTCACTCTTGTACCGATCTAATTTAGCAGCATCTTAATTTGGATTGAAAGACAGCCTGGGGAATTTTGCTTAGTGTTCATAAGAGTGTTCTGGAACACCACAGGTTACCTGGTGCTACTTGAGAGAAGGTGTTTGGGCTATCCTGTCTTCTTAGAGCCCTGACCTATCTGTGACACGCTAAGAAATGGCAGAACTCTATTCTATGAGCTTCATAGAGTATCACTATGAAGTTATGTTAATGACTCTGCCAAGAATCTTCTCAATGCACAGCAGGCATATTTGCTGAAGAAGCTGATCTTGCAATCCCAGTCTATCTGGAGCAGTCAATTATGAATGTGCTAATTAACTTGATGCTTGGTCTCCTAGCTTAGTGAGCTGTTGTGAACTCTGCCAGAATCTGGATATCCAAACAGTCTGACAAGAAGAAAATGAAGGATTAGGCCAAAGAGGCCATTGTGATTCAATTTCTTATAGTCAGAAACCTGCTTAGTCCGAGTATATTTCTTTCTGTTGCCAAAAAAATACCCATTTTCCCCTTTTGCCACAGCTAGGCTGTCGCAGGATAAATTAGCTTTTCCTCTCTTTTCTGAGCACTGACTCAGTACTTAGACAGTAGTACCTATGGCTTCTTGGTCAGAGGTGTGGACTCTTCAGTTATCAGGTCTCTCTCTTCTCTGCCCAGAAGGCGGACACAGTTTCTGATCACTATGACTCAAGCTGCTCTGTTAATTCGTCTTCATCTTTCTGGTGAGTCAGTGTGACTGTTCTCCAAGATCTGGCACTTACCAGCAGCCTTTTGCTTTTCAGTAGTTTTTGGCGATATTCTTAAATGATGCTAATATTTATTAAATATGTTTCATATATCAGGCTTTGTTGAAAAACACAATATCAATAACTGATATTTATTAAACACCTACTGTGCATCAGACACTGCTTTTGGTAGAGGGAATATAAAGTAAGCAATGTACAGACCACTCGTCTTGGTGCCTGTGTTTCATGGGGAGGCAGCTAGACATCAGTAAGCAAACACAGACTGTTCCAGGGAGTGACATATGCCTTGAAGGAGAAACCAGGTAGGGGTGAAGAGTGACCATATGGCAGGGGCTGGCTAGGGAAAACCTCTCTGAAGATGAGATACTGGGAAGGGCAGTGTCTCCAGTTTGCTTCAGATTTCCTCTCCTTGTGTCTTGCTGTTCCAAACCGAGCCTGTCTGGTGTGCAGCTCTTCCCTACACCTTCTGCTAATGGTACCACACTCTCCCAGAGCCCTGCTCCAGCCTAACCTTGACCCTTTCTTCCTCTTTTCTTATCTAAACACCAAACATCTTTGACCTTCTTTTGAGATATTTGTGAAAGACAACTATTTCTTTCCACTACTTTCATGGAGAGGAAACTCTTGCCTGGCCCAGCCCTTTGCTATTCTATTCCAGAATTCCTATAGCTGCCATCTAAATGGTCTCAGCTCTGGCCCCCCTTCTGTTGCCACCAAAATTCTGGGACCTGGGGGCTATCTCATGACCATTTTATGTCACACCTTGGGTCCTCAGAAGAGCCTCATGATACTGTGACAACTATTATTCCCAGTTGCAGAGGAGGAAGCAGATGTCCCAAGGTCACTTTCTGACCGGTAAGTGGCTAAGGCAGGATTTGAACTCAGATCTGGAAGAATCCACAGGTTCCTCCTAGCTACTAGCCCAAGCTGCCTGCACTTTGCTATTAAGTATGATTAAGACCCTGCTTTAATCCCTCTCTCTCCTATGCTCAAGATTCTTCTCATCATCAGTGAGGAAAAGTCCATGTATTTTGGAATAATATTCAGAGTCTTTCATGTAAGGACCAGACTTCGCCTGTTTTCTGGGTTTATGCCAGAGTCCTCTCCTACCACCTTTGACCTTACTCAGATGTGTCATGTACACAAGCACAGGTAGGTATGCTGGTGCTTTCAAGGTGAACGCTTTTTTATTTCCTTTCCCTAAACTCACACTTCTTCATGCCCTAGATGCCACCTCTTCTCTCACCTTTATCTATGTCCATCCCTTTCTGGCCTCCACTCTGCAGACGAGGTGTGTCCTGCCTGTTTGAGGCCAATCCTTCTTTAAGAGGATGTTCTTGGCTCCCTCTGAACAACCACAGCTCTTAGCCCTTGTCTCTAACTCACCATTCCCATTAATTCCTTAGTATGTTCTCATGTGAGTGTAACTATTGAGAAACTGAGATATCTAGAAAGAACACAACTTTTCTAAGCAAGATACACACTTGGGAGATATATACTTATTTCACCAGAGCTCACCAGGTCCTGAAATGCTCTGTTTTTTAAATTGCCTTCCAGCTGCCCAAGAAAGTACATTTCCTTTTTTAATAGATGCAACTCATCTTTGGGCTCATGGTGGCATGCACCCAGTCCAGCCAGCCCTAAGTCATCAATAGGGACTTCATTTAAATTTTGACTATTTCTTTATATCAAATCCATCCTCAAGGGATTAAAACTAGATATTCACTAGGACATGCCACCAGATATTCTCAAGTAAGAGTTCTGAAAATGTTCAGAAGGTCAGCAGTTAACAGGAAGCCCAGTAGGGCTAGAATATTCCCTTTACAACATACCCTGTGGTCCATATCCTAGCTGCTTCTTAATAGAAAGAGCAGCATGGGAATAAAAGGAAGAAGATTCAGAGCCAGATAAAATTTTCAGAAAGGAAAATGTGTGATATGCCCTTCCTAATTGAAGGTGTGCTCAGGGGAAGACTGAGCAGGACATTTCATTTTTAAAATGGAATGAGACCTGGTCAGCTCCAATCGGAAAGATGGATGGTGGAGGTAGGAGGAATAAGGTGGAAAGAAATGTCATTTATTCATGAGTAGTTATCCTTCAGTAAAGGAGGGAGTCATAGAGAGGGAGGTTGATTAGCTAGTGCGATTCCCACTTAGAACATGAACTTGGCCTTCTTTATTCACCCTTCATTTTCTCACTCAAACCTTCTGTCAGCCTTGAGCCTATCGAGAGCCACTATTGAGCTTTGTTCTACTTTGTACATCTAGCACTTGGCACTACCTCTGACACATAATAGAGACTCAAAAATATTTGTTGAATGAATTAAAAATGTGGAGAGAGGTTGAGAAGCTTTGTAATTCTCAGTGTCATTTCTGGTAGTGACCGTAGGTGATGTTCCTTAGGGCAGGAGCAAATGGCATCCACACTCCCCTGGTAGAGTGTGGAGAGAGGCCCTCAGGATCCCTCAGGACCCTGGCTGTCGCAAGTCCTCCACAGTGCATCACCATTCCTTATCCCCAGTGTTGACTGTGGTCATGAAATTCAGAGAGGTGGTGGTGCTGACTTTCTTCATTTGGATCAAGTTCATAGGAGACCCACAGGTATCCTTCCAGAAAGTTTTCATTCAGAGCTAAACTCTTGGACTCCAGTGCAGGTCTGCACGATGTCAAGGGGGTTCTTGTCTTTTCTGCTTATCCCTTTTTCCAGGAGAACAGGTACACCCATGGGTACCTCTTTCATTCCTCCTCAGTGTCACTTACAGACCCATGCCCAGCTCTTGCAGCCTATAGATTGAAGACTCAGGTGTCCCCATGTATTTTAAGTTACTCTATGGTGAATAGCTATTCTTTGCCTGTAGTTTCTGTGTTAAAATTCTGAGGAATATCCCACAAGATGGGCAGAAAGAGTAAAATTAGTTCCATGGGCTTGGGCAGCTTTCCCAGAGTTATACAGACAAGTGACTGACAGAGAGAGACTCAAACTCAGGGCCATCTGCCTGCAGGTCATGCTGCGATCTCTGTCCCAGTTTGTACAGAGTAGAGTTTAAGGTATCTATATTAATGAGATCCAGGGAAAATAATATAAAACAGTTTGGGTAATGTGAAGCAGCATCTTATAGAGGGTGTGTGGTTCACTATTAGTCTGAGCAGATACACTCAGCTCTTGGCAGTTTCCAGACAGCTGCAAAGGAATAAACTCAGCCCGAGGCTTCTTTATGCCCAGACAATTAAAGGGAGTACAGGTTCTGTTCGCCATGAGCTGGGGATGGAAGTGCTAAGTGGTCCTCTACATGCTTTTGTGCATTTGGGGTGGGGGCATGGAGACAGAGACGGAGGGAAAGAGTGAAGAAAAGAGAGAGGGAGAGAGAGAGAGAGAGAGAGAGAGAGAGAGAGAGAGAGAGAGAGAGAGAGAGACAGGGAGAGGGAGAATATGAATGTGTGTGTTTCAGAGAAAGTGAATTAAATCCTGTGTAGACCTAGAAAACTTGTTTTTTCCAGGTCTGGATTAGGGCAAAGCCACAGTGTAGTTGGACTTTACCTATAGGTCCACAGAGCCATATCTCCCAATAGGGCCATAGCAGCACCTGAATCTCTTTTTCAAAATTTATCTTTCCTGTGTCTCTGTGTTTCTACTCTTTGGTAGGTCACAATGAATTGTACAGGGTTAATCAAATAAATAGGTCAACATATGCACTTAATAAATAGGATTTTCTTGGGAGGACATGATTTTTCTCACTTAAAATATCTCCAGGCATGGATATTTTTAATGTTGGGGTATCAGGAGAAATTGACCTGCTAAGAACAGTGAAAGGAGCCACAATTTCTGATGGTGATGGGAGCTTTGGTAAGGGAGCATATGAGGAAAGGGGGTGGGGGTTTTATGGCCAGGAACACCTCCTACAATTTTACATTTCAGCCTGCACACTGATTTTTCCATAGGGCTAAGCCAGATCATACTATGTTTATGATTCAAAGTATCTTCGTTTTGCCCCTTGGAAACTCTCAGAGTAGTAATACACATGGTTAATATGTGGCACTCTTGTGTGCCAACAACTGGGCATTGTTTCAGTAATCCTCAGAGAAGGCTTGGGAGGAAGATGCTATTATTCTTTCCTCCTCTCTTTCTGTCAAATAATGAAAGGGAGGTTCAGGAAGACCATAAGATAGTTAATGCCAAAACCACAACTTAAAGCCAGGACTATATAACTATAAAGCCATGCTCTCAACTGCTCTATGATGTTGTGAAAATAACATAGCAAGTCTGAAAATACCTCACAACCGATAGTACAATGAAAGACTCACTTATGCATTCCCTAGTGTACCAGGCACTGTGGCTGGGATTGGTCTTGTCCTAGTGACCTTCTCATGGCTGGGGCACAATAACTGACACAATTGAAGAGAGGTGAGGGTCATCTCGGCTCACCTTTCAGAAATTTCAGCCTGTGTTAGGCAGGCTTCACAGAAATGGCATGGTAGAAGACCAGAGGAGAGCTGCTCACGTCTTGGTGGCCTGGAAGCAGAGAGAAATGAAAGGTCCCAGGGAGGGAGGTGCACTTTCCCCAGTGCAGCTCCCAACAGCGCCCTCCACTGCTGAACTCGTCAGTGGATGATTCCACTGAAGAGTGCAGCACCCCACGATCACCTTTCACAAGCCCTGCCTCTGCATGCACGAGACTTTGGTGGAATGTTCTTGACCTAAACCATAAGAGAGGTTATAGGATAAATGACAGAGAGCTGATTGTACAGTTTACTTTCAGAGAATAATAGAACACAGAGTTCTGTTTCAGCTCCTGAGTGGTGCTCTCATTTTCCTTCAACAAAACAAGCAGATACATACGTGTCAGCTAGTGGTAGGCCACAAAGAAGGTAGTGTAGAGAAGTTGAGGCAGGGCAGGTGCTAGTGGAGTTGCTATAGACTGGAAGTTCAGAAGAGCCTCTGGTAATATTTGTAGAGACACTTGAATAGATACAGCGGTACCTTGGTTCTCAAATTTAATCTGCTCTGTGATTTTGGAAAAGAGGCCACATTTGTGTTTGTGTGGGAAAGATGGCCATGGTCATGGTTGTCACCTGATGCGGAGCTTGCAAACAAAAACAAAATTTTGCCACATGCTTCTGTTTGCAAACTGCATTGTTTGGGAACACAAGTGTTCATGAACTGAGTTACCACAGACAGACACAGATCTAGACCATGATGTTGGAGAGGAAATGGAAATAACTTGATTCTTCAGGGCCTTGTGGGTCATGGCACAGTCAGGACTTGAGATTTTGCTCCACATGGAATGGGAAGGCCAGAAGAAGGACCATGTTCTTTAAGTTATTGGTGTGGGGGGGGCACACGTGCTCATGCATATTGGAGGAAAGGAAAGGGAATGGGAGAATTTAGAATCTTGCAGACTCTTTCATTCCTTACTGTGTGTGCTGTACATATTCACACACACTAATTTTGCCATGAAGTTCTGATTCTGTAGGTCTGTTAAAGTGTCCGTACCATGAAAACATGAGTGAGCACACCTTCCACTGTATGCTATGGAGCTGGCCTAAACCTCTCCCATTGGGAGTCCTGGAAAAGGGGTGACTACCCAGTCCATTATAAAGTTGCTGTATTGTTTCAAGTACACAGTATGCATAGGTACACAGTCTGGGATCAGAATAGAGTCCTGTACTAATATGAATGCCTTTGCATGTCAGAACTCAGATTGGTCTATGCCTAAATGTATTAGCCAATTGTTTTGCATATTCATTCCATGCAAAGATCAATGTCTACATTTCTCCATCCTGATTTATTACCACTCTTACAAATGGGGACAGATGCCAATTAGAAGAATGAAATAGGTTTCATTTTATTCCTTTTATATAGTTATTTCTTCAGTGAGATCACCTGACTCTCTTCTCTTGGGATTCTCTTTGCTAGTTAATTCTTGAAGCATGATTTCAGTTACTTTAGGGTATGAATGCCGAGGGTGTTCATTTGAGCTTGCTGCAGCACTGAGTTATTGTGTGTTTGTGCTGCTGTATGTTGCTAACATTGACATTGGATTTGCACTGTGAGATGACAAGGTTAGCTTTGAGGTTTTGTGTGGGTGGGTAGGTTACTCTTTAATTCTTGGTTGCTTGGCTCTTCTGAAAGCATTAACTTGTGTCCAACTGGAAATCGTTCTCAATTTCATCACTCTCAACTACTGAACCTATTTCTTCAGCCACATCTCCAGACTGCCTTGATATTAAGGGATATGTGTTTGCCTTCTTGTATTTGAATTGAAGAATTCCTGGGTACTGGTTACTGTGAGTAGCAGGAAATAAGAAAATAAAAAATTAAATGAAAAGAGGAAACATGCCTCAACATAATAAAGGCCTTATATAATAACATCTTGGCTAATATACTGAATAGGGAAAAGCTGAAAATTTTCTAAGATCTAGAATAAGACAAGGATACCCACTCTTACCACTTTCTTTCAATGTAGTACTGGAAATCCTAGCCAGAGCAGTCAGGCAAGAGAGAAATAAAGAACATCCAAATTGGAAAACAGGAAGTAAACTTGTTACTGTTTACAAATGACAGAATCCTTTAAGTGGAAAACCTCAAAGTCTCCACCAAAAATCTGTTCAGACTAATAAATAAATTCAGCAAAGTGGCAGGATACAAAATCAGTATCCAAATAAGAAATTACCTGAAATAGAGTTCAAGAAAGTCACCTCATTTATAATAGCTACCAAAAAATCACGAATTTAGCCAAAGATATGAAAGATCTTCATTCACAATGATAATATAAAACATTGAAAGAAATTGAAGAGAATAGAAAAATAGAAAGATCAGAAGAATCCATGTTGTTAAAATGTCCATGCTGTTAAAGGTAATCTAAAGATTCAATGAAATCTCTATCAAAATGCCAATGACATTCTTTACAAAGAGAAAAAAAATCTGAAAATTCATGTAGAACCCCTGCCCCTACAAATAGCCTGAATAATTTTGAGTAGAAAGAACAAAGCAGGTGGTATCACACTATCTAACTTCAAAAGATACTACAAAATTATAAAAGTTAAAAAAAGGGTGGTATTGGAGTAAAAGTAGACACATAAGACCAATGGAACAAAATAGCTAAAAGTAAGCCCACTTATCTACAGTCAATTTATCTTTGATTAAGAGGCTGAGAACATTCATTGGGCAGAAGGACAGAATCTTTAATATAGTGTTGGGAAAATTGGATATTCACATGAAGAATAAACTAGATTTCTATGTCTCACCATTTTAAAAGTCAAAATTAAGTGGATTAGAGACTTAAATTTAAGACCTGGAACTACAAAACTACAAGAAGAAAACAGGTGAAATACTTCAGGACATTGAAATGGGCAAGGATTTTTTGGATACTACCCCAAAAGCAAGGACATAAAAACAAAACTAGACAAGTGGTATCCCATCAAACTAAAAAGCTTTGCATAGCAAAGGAAACAAGCAACTGAGCGAAGAGGTAACAGAATAGGAGGAAATATTTGCAAACTACACACCTGACAAGGGGTTAATATCCAGAATATTGAAGTAACTCAATTTGACTGCAAAACAATAAACACCAAGTACTCTAATTTAAAAATGGACAATAGATCTAAACAAATTGATAGGTAGATAAGTTTCTTTCTTTCCTTTCCTTCCCTTCCCTTGCCTTCCCTTCCCCTTCCTTGTTTCCTTTTCTTTTTTCTTGTATTTGAGATTGGGCCCAGGGCCTTTACACTGAGCTACATCCCCGGCTCTTTTCATTTTGAGACAGAGTCTCACTAAGTTGCCCAGACTAGGATTGAATTTGTGATCCTCCTTCCTCAGCCTTCTGACGAGCTGGGATTATAGGCATGTGCCACCATGCCAAGAATAAGTAGACATTTCTTTAAAAAAGATATATAAATGGCCAACAGTATGTAAAATAATTGCTCAACAGCACTTATCAGGGAATACAAATAAAAATCACCATGAGGTATCACCTCCCTTTAGAATAGCTGTTTAAAAAGACAAGTGGTGGTGAGGATGTGGAAGAAAGGGGACTCTGAAGCACTGTTGGTAGGGATGTAAATTAGTAGAGTCATTATGGAAAAATATGGAGATTCCTGAAAAAATTCAAGGAGAACTACCATGTGATCCAGCAATCCTACTCCTGGGTATGTATTCAAAGGAAATGAAATCAGTGTATCTAAGAGACATCTGCATTCCCATGCTGATTGCAGTACTATTCACAGTAGCTGAGAAATGGCAACCGTCTAAGTGCCCATAAACTGATAGATGCATAAAGAAAATGTGGTACATACTGTATACACAATGGAATAAAAATCAGCCATACAAGTGATGACATTCTATCATTTTTGACAATATAGATGGAACTGGGGGTTATTATTTTTAGTGAAATAATCCAGGCACAGAAAGACAGAACTGCATGACCTCATTCTTAGGTGGAAGTGAATAATGTGGGTCTCAGAGAAGTTGGAAGTAGAACAGTAGAGGCTGGGGAGACAAGCAGGGAAGAAGATGTGGAGAAAGGCTGATCAACAGATGTTGTTATAGTTAAATAGAATGGGTAAGTCTTGGTATTCTGTTGCACAGCAGGGTGACTATAGATAATGTATTATATATTTCAATAAAGCTGGAAGAAAGGATTCTGACTATTTTTACTATGAAAGAATAATAAATTGAGGAGATTTATTTTTTTCTCTAATTTGAACATCATTCAATGTTCATATATCAAAACATATATGGTACTCCATAAATATGTATACTTTTATGTATCAATTTAAAAGACAAGGAACTAACAGAACTTACAAGGTGGCTCCTTGTCATTCTTCTCTCTTAGACAATATATCTGATAGTTATCCCTGAAATGAGAATTTATTCAAGCACACTAAATATTGTGGGTAGTTGTGTCTCTCATAATAATACATAAAAATATTACTTTTCAAAATGCAGTGAATAAACGTGAAAAGAAATATTATCATAATGTGATTTCAAAGGACATGTTGCTGGTGTACTTTTGTTTATTTTTGCTTTCTTTTAGTTAGCACAGTGAGACCTTATTCTAAGATGGTGTCTATGTGATTTAGCTATTTATTCATGAAGGTATTAAGACCATCTGGTGCTCAGTGCTGTGAACAGCTAGGAAAGTTCTCTGGGTTTATTCTGTTGGCTTCCGAAGTTATATACTCTCTTTGATTCTTATCCTACCACTCCATCATTCTAGAGAGATTGAAGTATGAGATTCTAAGATCTTTCTATTATTTGAGAAGAACTAGAAAAATTAATGTTATACTTTCATAAGTTAATGACACATGTATAATTGTAAGAATAACCTCTGGAAGAATGCTAACAGGTTAGAATAGAACAACTAACAATAAACCAACCAATAGCAACAAAGGAGGAAAATTTTAACAGACAGAATCACTGCACAAAATGGTAGATGTATACACAAATGCTTTAGTTATCACACTAGATATAAATGAGCTAACTATTACAATATAAAAGGCAAAGACTATCATCTGAATTAAAAAAACTTTCAGAAGACATGTTTAGAAGATAAAGAAATAAAAGTTTAAAAATAAAAGGATAGAAAAATATATTTTGCAATATCAGCAGAAAGCAGATGTAGCTTGGTTGATAACAGTGTTGGTTATATCATGGACTTGGTTGATTATGACATTGGATTGTTTAATGTATTCATAATTAGAACTCTTAGAGGAGAAAAATGATCAAACTATATGAAATCTGGAAAGTTTTCATCATTGATGCTGATTTCTTTTTCTGTTTGGTAAGGATGTGAGTTTTATATGCATCAAATAAGGTCTTTCAACCATGATGTGTGATAACTGAAACATAAGCACTTTGTCAAGCCACTGTAATTTAACTGGAAACATCTCCTGTGAACAATACATTATTTTAATGGTGAAAAGAGTGGGAAGAATGTAGTCAAAATCAAGTTGCCTAGGGAATGTGCCAAAAGTATCATTTTTTTCTTTACAAATGACTTAGCTTATTTTTCATTAAAACAGATCAGTAGCATTCTCTTAATAAAACAAGATTTAATTGGCTTGGCCCTTGAAGTATTCATTTTAAAAAGGAAATATCAATTGCTTATGTTTCATTGGTCAAAATGGATCATGATCATATTAATGTCAAAGAAGGTGGATAAGTGCAGTCCTATTATATGACTAGAATGAGGAGGACTGGGATATATGTAAATTGCTATGATGACTACCCTAAATTGCCACTACAGCACTTTTTTAGATGCCGTTGTTTACAGAGTTAGCCCCTTTTTATGTTTCCAAATCCAGTCTTAATAATCCTGAGATAAACATTTTGGTGTGGTTACCACTCTTCTTCTTTTTTTGGGTATGTGAGCTAATTTTTATAGATACCACATTTGATGGTATACTCTAGTACTTTATTTCTTCACTGTAGAACTTTATTTCTGCCTCCATGATATAAGTTTCTTACAGATACTATGTCTCATTTTCAATGCTGTATCCTCTAACTGTAACATAACAGATTAAATATACATTAATTAAATAATCTTTGCTTCAGTTGTAACACCCAAGGTTCGTGCTCACTTCTCACTTATACTGACAACACATGTGCTTGCTTTCCTGTGTGCAGGCTGTTCTTGTCATTTCTCTTGTGTTCCTGATTTGTCTACTGTATTGTACAATGTGCACTTAGAAAAATAAGATATCAGTAAAGTAAAATATCAAATATGTAATGAGTGCTGAGAATAAATATCAACATTTTCACATCATCTGTTTCCTTGCTTACAAAATCTAAAATATAACATCAGGAATAAAACCTATGTGAAATGCAGTGTAAATACAAACAAATATCTACCACAGAAATAATCTTTGTTTCCACTGTAACTCTGAAGGCAGTCTTCACACATGAAAACTGCATGCATCCTCTAACTGTACATAACAGATTAAATATACATTAATGGAGAAATGAATAAATTGGGAAATGTCTTTCTATGAATTGGGATTTTGTCTAGTGTAGACATACAATGTATATGCTACAAACCTGTTAGTCACCTATGGCTGTCTTGATTATCATTTTTGTGTTTTGGTCAGGACAGAGCGAGGAAGGTCTAAGAACAACATGAAATTTAAGGTTTATGAAACCTAGATCTTCCTTACTCTGTCTTGCCCTAAACAAAAATCACTCTTTAGTCTAGTGTAGCGATATGATGTATATGTTACCCACTGTAATTCTGAAGGCAGTCTTCACACAAAAACTGCATGCTCCATACACAAGTATCACTTACATTGATAGCATGCATGTTTTGTTTGTGTCCTTTTTGTATGGCACAGTTGATATCTTTTTGGTTTCCTGTTTTTGTATTAAGTCTTTGTGAAGCTGCACCTCTCTGTGATCTATCAGCTTATCACTGTGCTCCACCATTTTTTTGCATAGTACCCTGGGCAGAAACATTTTGTTTTTCCTCTGCTGTAAATGATCCCTTATGAATTCTAGTCCCAAAACTCCAAGAAAATTTCTCTGTAGTGTTTTGCACTTGTTTTCTTTGTAAACTATCAAACTATGCTACACATGTTAAAGATCAGGTAAAACACAACCATTAACCAATGCTTTTTGTTTCAAGTGATGTCATATTTGCTGCATAACTCATCAACAACATCTACTCTGCCTTTGGTTTTGCTGTTACCATCTCAGCTTTCTTTTTTGTTACAGTTTCCCTATCAATATTTCCATCATGGTACAATGTTGACATCATCAGTACCAGTTTGTTTTTCTTTATCATATAGGAGATCAATGTTATATCTTTCTGAAATCCATAAAGATTGTACTATACAATTCTCTTTTTCGAAATTGCAACATTTTATTTGGAATTTCTACTTTGTTCCTGCATATAGTTCCTATGCTGGTCAATGTGTGCTCTGATAGCAAAAGTAACATCAATTGGAAACTGTTAAACCAGTTGTCAAATGTCACATTCCAATTAGTTTGGGAGATGTAAACAGTCTATTCACAACATCATATGGTTTATTACTATATGAATAAGGACCTGGTGGTTGAGTTTCAGGATAAATTTCTTAATTGAAAACATAACAGTTCTTCACATCTACAAGAACATAAATTTTTATACCAATTTTGAAAGTTTTTGAGGCATACACATCCTGAAGCCTCAATTACTACAAAATGCTGCAAAATGTTCATCAGTAGTCATCTATTCAGATGGTATGTAAATTGTTGGACAGTTACCCCACAAATCTCAAACTATGAGCAGATAGTGACCAGATTATCAGTTCTTTTTCCTTCTTGACAGGCGGTTTATCATCAAACATCAGGCAATTTTGAAGGAAACTAAATCTCATCAGTGTCAGTGTCATTGTTATTCTACAAACTTCAAACCTACATCCATGCTTTTTCATAAGTCTTTTACATTCCTACAGTTACTATGAGAAAGCCCTTGTAAGTACAGCAGACATATGAATGATTTCAGTTCAATTAGTGAGGTGTCACAAAAATACTCATATTTTTGAGTATGGGTATTGGTGCACACAGAACATTTTACTTGTATTTCAGCATTTAATGTGTATTTTACAACATTTTGTAGCATTTTGTACGTTACAAACAATTCCCAACATTGAATGGCAATGCTGTCATTATATCCAATAGGTTTCACCCCTGCCAAGATCCTCACTATATGTTTGGACCTAGTTCCAACATTGGATCATTCCAACTGGTTGTGTGACCATCTTGTACCATTTTGACTAGTCAAATATGTATTCACATTGCTGTTTTCTTTGTCATCTGAATCAAGGAGTTCTATATTCCCTGAGTCTGTGTTGGTCGATTCTTGCTCCATTTCATTGTTACAGGAACTTTGGCTCACACAAACATCCTCAGAGTCATTATTCATCACCCATGCATGAGTATTCTGATGATTCAATTTTGACCTCTTCCAAAACTTGCAAATCTGTTTTTTTTTTTTAATGTATCATTGTACTGAATTGGGCTACTACTACCAGAAAAATAAAAATAAAACAAAAAAACCCCAACAAATCCTAAATGCACAGAAATTTAGCAATGAACATTTCATGTTCAAAGCTCACCTGGTGTTACTTTGGAGCTCCTGTACATAACTTGCTGTTCATTTGCCAAGTGGGTGAATACACAGATGGGGTTTTGCTTTCTCCAGGCACAACTACTGTGAGTCATACCCACAGTACATTATGGTAAAATACATATTTTCATAACAGAAGAGTAGTGTAGGTGTATTTTACCCCCTATGATGCTTGGGTGAACACACAGATCCTGTTAAAGTGTTTTGTGGGTAAAAAGCCCAGTTTAACACTTTTGCATATGTGCACACACCTTGCTGTACCAAGTGGGTAAACACAAAGATTACTTCTTGTATCTCCCAGGTGTAGCCGTTTAGATGCACAGCCAGATACTATTATGCTAAAGTAAAATTTTATAGTAGAAAAGTATGGGATGGTTTGTTGTAACCCAGTGTTATGCCCTATGGTTAATATTCCACTGGGCCAGAACTGTTAATGTTCCATTGAATTGGGTTTGCAAATATTTTGGTGAGAATTTTTCATTGAAGACTTTGGTCTGAAATTTTTTTATAGTATCTTTGTCTTGGTTTAGTACTAGGGCAATGGTAGCTCATAAAGTGAGTTTGCTATTTTCCTTCCTCTAAATTTTTGGATGACTTTGAGGATTGTTTAAGTACTTACTTAAATGTTTGGTAGAATTCTTCACTGAATAATTTGATCCTGGGTTTTTCTATGTTGAGTGGCTTTTTGGTTACCAGTCCAATCTCCTTCAAAGTTATTTGCCTGTTCAGACTTTTATGAGTTTGTGAGTCAGCCTTGGTAGATTGTATCTTCCTAGTACCTTATATTTCAATCAAGATTATCCAGTTTGTTGGCATATAACTATTCATAGCAATCACATAATTCTTTTTATTGTAGGGTGCATCAGTTATAATGTCTTATCTCTTTTATCTTCATCTAGCTAAAGTTTTGTCAATTTGTTGGTCTATAAAACAATCCACTTCTGGTTTTCCCAGTTTTAAAAATTGCTTTTCTACTTATAATTTATTTCCAATCTAATTGTTATTATAATCTGCTTTCTCTTAATTTTGGGTGTAGTTTGTTTTTCTCTTTCTAGTACCTGGAATCATATATTAGGTTGATGATTTAAAGCCCTTTTTCTTCTTTTTAATGTACGTTTTTACTACAAAAAAGAAAAAGAAAAAAGAAACTTAACTCCTATAATCATTTTTATCAGACCCCATATATTTTACTGTTATATTTTTATTTCCCTAAATATATTTTATCATTTCCTTTATGATTTCTTCTTTGACACAATAATATTCAAGAGTATATGGTTTAATTTCTCATACTTACTCATTTTTCACGTTTTTATTTTGATATTGATTCCTAGTTTCACTCCATGATGGTCAGAAAAGATACTTGATAGGACTTCAGTCCTCTTAAATTTGCTAAGATTTGTTTTGTGGCTAACATCTGATCTATTCTGGAGAAAGTTCCATGTGCTCTTGAGAAGAATGCATATCCCACTGTTTTTTGAGAAGAGGGTTTTGTATAAGTCTGTTAGATCTAATTGAACTTTTTATTCAAGTTCCCTGTTTAATGATCTTCTTCTGCTCTATTATTGTGTTTCTCTTTATATCTACCTTCAATTCTGTCAGTGTTGACTTCATAATTTGTATTCTCTGATGCTAGATATTTATAAATTTATAATTATTATATCTTCTTGTAAGTGTTCTTTTATCACTATGTTATATATTTGTTTGTCTCTTGTGATTTCATTTTGCCCTGGTACTGGGGTCAAACTCAGAGGTGCTTTACTACTAAGCTGCATCTACAGACTTTTTTATTTATTTATTTTGAGACAAGATTTTCTTAAGAGGCCCAGGCTTGCCTCAGACTTTTTCTGCCTCCATATTCCAGTGCTAGTATTACCAGTGTGCACCACCACACTCCACCACCATGCTCTGTTCTTATGGTGGCTTTTCTCTGTTGATTATCATTTGCATGGGATATCTTTTTCCATCCTTTGAGTCTATATGCATCATTCTATTTAAAGGAAAGCTCATGTAGATAGCATATTATAGTTTTTTTTTAAATTTGTTCAAGCACTCTCTCTTTTGATTGGGGAATAATTCATTTATACTGTATTTATAATTACCTATTGGGAAGGATTTACTGTTGCCATTTTGTGACTTATTTTCTGTATGTGTTTTATCTACATTGTCTCTTTTCCTTTCTTGGTAATTTCCTTTGTGTTTTGCTGACTTTTTTTTTTTTTTTGCAGTATGTGCTTTGATTCCTTTCTCATTTTCTTTTGCTTCTACAGATATTTTCTTTGTAGTTGCCATGGTGATTACATGAAACAGTTATAAACAATCTAGCAATATGAAAAATGTTTTCTTACATCCTCTCTCCTTTATGTTATCAGTCTCAAAAATTATCTTTTTCTGCTGTATATCCATTTACATAATTCTATAATTATTTTAAAATTTTATCCTTAAATTTTACTCTAGAATAAAATTTATACCATGCCAGCACAGTATTTCAGCATTCTATATTTATGTATTCATCTTTACAGCAGAGCTTTATATTCTCATACACTTTCATGTTGATGTCAAGCATTCTTTGATTCAAAGTACTCCCTCCCGTTAGCATTTCTTGCAATTCTAGTGTTAATAAACTCCTGTAGCTTTTGTGTATTGGGAAAAGTCCATTGCTTATTCACTTTTAAAGGCCAGTTTTGTTGGACATAATATTCTTGATTGGTATTTGTTTCTTTTAGCACTTTGAATTTATTATCCTGCTTTCTGGCTCAAAGTTTCTGCTGAGAAATTTGCTGATAATCTAATGGGAGCCTCCTTGTATATGAAGAGTCAGTTTTCTTGCTGTTTTAAAGACTCTCTCATTGTCTTTGATCTTGAAAGTTTGGTTATAATGTGCCTTAGTATAAGCTTTTTGGGCCTATCTTAGTTGGAGTCAGTTGAGGTTTTAAAGGTCCATTTCTTCTCTAGATTTGAGAAGTTCTTGGTCATTATTTTTCATACAAGTTCTCTGCTGATTTCTCTTTATATTCTCTTTCTAAGACTCTCACAATGTGTATATTGATTTGCTTGATGGTATTTTTATGATTTTGTTCCTGTGACTAAGAAGTTTCAAATAATTTATGTTCAAGTTCATTGACTTTCTCAATCTTGTTATTGAGCCACTGTAATGAATTTTTAAAATTGAATTATTATATTATTCAGCTTCTAAATTTTGCTCTGTTCTTTTAAAAATTGTTTCTGGCTTTCTTGATATTCTCATTTTCTTCATTCTTCATTCTACTGATCTTATTTGGTTGTCTGTGTATTCTTTTAGCTTACTGAGTTTCTTTGGATGGTTATTTTGAATTCTTCCTTAGTGAATTCATAGATCTTACCTCTTTGGTTACTTTTAGGAAATTTATTTCTTTGATTGGATCATATTTTTTTTGTTTTTTCCTATGTATTGTGTTTTGTATAATTTGGGCATTTGGAAAAAACCCAGCTCTCCCAGTCTTTATGAATTGGCTTCATACAGGGGAAGGTCTTTGCCAATCTATATGGCTAGAAATTCCGAGGGCCTCTCTCCCCTTTTCTGTACATATGTAATCTCTGGGTATATATTTCCCAATTAGAGGTGTTTGTCAATTTTCAACAGTTTATAATCTCCAGCTCCCTCTGGTGTTGCTCTTCAGTACTTCAAGTTCTCCAGTAAAGCCATAAGACACAAGTTAATCCTCTCAGCATCCAAAATATGTCAGTTTCTGTCCATCAGGGTTCCCAGTGAGGCAAAAGAGAAACCAGTCCTTTCCTGGAAAGATGGAACTTTGGGTATACTTTCTACTATCTTCTTGCTTGCCCAGGAATCCTGCTACTCCTGACTGAGCAGAGCCTCCAGGCATCTGAAACAAGGTATAACAAATTCAGGACCAAGGCTGGCAAACACATCAGGCAGTTCCAAAGTCCCATGGAGAGAATTTTAGGGCAGAAAAAAAGGGCAAGCATGGGCACTGCTCAGAATAGTAGGCTCTCTGGATAGCATGTACAGATGCTCCTTCTCAGGCAGGTCCACTCCTACACCTCAGGGAGGTGGGTGATTTAACCCACGGCCAGGCAGGTTTCACTACGCATCCTCCCACAAGGAGCAGCCAAGGGCCGAGGAACAGTGGGTAGGAAAGCTCCAAGGCTTGGTCTTCCCCTGCCTTATGGCTTGACAACCGGCAGTGCCATCCAACTTCAGAGGCTCATGGAATCAGCCTGAGGACAGACTTTATGAAGACCAAGTCCCTGCTCACTTCCTCGTCCCTATGCCACCTTTCTCAGCGCAGCACCTTCTCATAAACCACAGCAACAGGATCTTGCAGCAGAAACAACTCAAAGAAAACTGAAGTGGAGACTTCATTGTGTGACTGTGTCCAAGTTGAAGGGCTTTGGGAGGATCGCTTCTCTTCTTTCTTCTTCCAGTCTTCTGCATACTGTCATTGTGTATATAAAGAGGCACCTTTAAAAGGAAATATATTTCACAGATCACTTTCAATAATGCAAAATAGCCACAGTGAATCGTGACCTTGTCCAACAAACAGCAGTGCTGGCTGGGTGAATGCAGAACGATCAGGTTGGGACCGGGAGGAACTCAGTCTGTTTACTGCTCTACAGGACTTCACAGTGGCCACTTCCCTCACTGAGGCTCAGACATTCCAGTCTGAAGCACACTGTGAGCAGTTTGGACTACATGGCCTCTGTAGTTTCCCTGTCAGATTATTTGATGCTATTAATAAAGAAACAGTAAAAGTAACCCTGAACCCTTGGCTCAGGCAGGCAGTGATTTCAGTGCACTTGGAGCTCTTTGTGCTTTTTCAGAGGATAAGCGAGATGCTCCCAGAATCTGTCAGACTTGTAATTGTCTTCGTTATTCATCTCAGAGATGGAATAATGAACTCTTTTTGTTGAGGAACTATTTCTTCCCACTTTTGGGTGACTAGATATAGAGTTTGTGTACCTGCCAGAAGGTAGACAATATCTCCAGAAGAGAGTCCTGAAAATGAATAAGAGAGATAACTACACTCAAAATAGCATCATTACAAATTATTTACTATGCTTGACCATTTCAATGCTAGTTATTTTCTTGCTGGGTTGAACTTTTTATTATAAACAGACATGTTTATGTATCTTTTGTAACCTTGTTTTGACTTAAAATCTACTCTGATATTTGTATAGCTTAATTTGGGTTACAGTTTGCGTGGAAGATCTTTTGTTCATACTTTCCTTTTCTACCGTTTTTGTCTTTGGATTTAATTAGATCACATTTTCCCATCACTTCTCCCAATCTCTGTCTTCTGAGTGGGAGGGCAGTGACCCCTTTACAGGGAAAGGTGTTACTTCTCAGGAAGAGATCACCTCTGTCTGTTGGTTATTTATCTCCCACTCAACTTACAGCTTGTTGTCCCTCATTTTCTGCACTGCTATCTTTTAATTCATTCTTTTTGGAGTGAGTGAGTTTATTTCTCATCTCTGTAGCTATTTTCTTTGAGGATACCATGGGAGTTATATTGAAAATATTAAGGTTACACAACTCTGGTGTGAATTTGTGCCAGCTCAACTTAGCAATACAAAATGCTGCCCTACATGGTGCCCCAACCCTTTTTGGTGATTGAGTTTGTAGTTTTATCCATATATGCCTCATTGTGTCTCCAAAACTGCAGTAATACTGGATTTTATTTTTTGATACACGACTCTTACTTCATGTGTTTCTTATGTGCTGCATATCATTTGCTTTTTTTCTTAATGCTTTCTGCCAATCCATCTCTTATGATTGGAAAATTGAAACCATTCACATTGAGAGTTATTGCTGAGAGGTATTAACTTATTTCTGTCATTGCAGTGTTTTCTTGTTTCTGATTGCATTAGTTTTTTTTTCCTTTTGCTTAGCTGTTCATCCCACCAGGTGTATTCGTTCTTTTTGACTTATTAACATTCTTGGCTTCATTGTCTCTTTCTAGGATATCTTTGAGAATTTTTTTGTAATGGTGGTTTGGTGCTTGTGAATTTCTTGAGATGTGCCTTATCATGGAAATACCTTATTTCTCTGTCAATTTTTAATGAAAGTTTTGTAGGATACATGAGTCTGCGTTGGAAGTTGTTATCTTTTAGAGCTCGAATGTCTGTGTTGAGTAGTCTGCAGTAATTCTAATGGGTTTGTCTTTATATGATTCTTTGCCTTTATCTATTAGCTTGTAAAACTTTATTCTTGTGATGTCCTTTGAGTTTAATGTGTCACAGAGATGTTCTTTTTTGTTTGTGGCTATTTGAATTCTATATGCATTATTTCCTTGCATATTTATTTATTTTCCTATATTTGGGAAATTTTCTGCCATTATTTCTGTGAATAGGTTTTTACGCCATTTGTGTTTCACTTATTCCATTTGCTCTTAGATTAGTCTCCTTGGTGTTATCTAGCAACCATTAGATCCATTTTTCATGTTCTCTTGTTGCTATTAAGGTGTCTTGAGTAGCTGGTCTTTGAAGGGAACATTGTCTTCAAGTCTGAAATTCTGCCCTCGCATTGATTGGTTTTGCTGCCTATATTTTAACCTCAGACTGAGAATCAAACTGTTAGCTCACTTGGTTCTCAGGCCTTTGGACTTGGACTAAACAACACTCATTACTTTCCTGGTTTTCCAGCTTGCCAGTGGCATATCATGAGACTTCTCAGCCTCCATATGCATAGCCAATTCCTCTATATATCCCTTCCCTTATCTAGCTATCTATATATTCTATTGGTTCTGTTTCTGGAGAGCCTAATCCACATATTAATCATAGTCATTTTAAATTCTCTCTCTGACAATTTCAGCATCTACCTGATTATGATGACTGCTTTGTCTCTTCAAACTGCATTTTTCCTTGCCTTTTGGCATGCCTTATAATTTTTATCAAAAACTTAACATAATGGATTAGGTAATAGGTCTTTAGTGTGATATTTTATGATAAACTAGAGTAAATTGATCACAGAGTAGAGTTGGCCTGTGTTTATTTGCTGTAGCTGTGGGTGTTAGAGGCCTCCCCTATTGTTTTGGATTTCCTAAAAATTCCTTGAGTAGAGTCTATACCTTGCAGCTTCTTCAGCTATAAATGACTTACTCTGTCTTTAGTATGATAATAAAGTATATTGGTTATTTGAGGGGAAAGGGAAGTATTCTACAATCTCACAATAAAACATCAGTCTTTTTGTGGACCTGTCTTCCTGGAATGTCACTTTCTCAAGTGTTTCTTAGCTTTAGTTTTATATCTCCCTTAGATGAGGCAGGAATGCTAGAAGAGGCTAGAACATGAGCAATATCTTTCCTCTAAGTAGAATAAGACTCTAATGTCTATTTGGATTCTACTCTGGAAAGTAGGCCTTTATTATTTGTAATCCTGTTGTCATATTTCACTGTGGTTACCATTATGGATTGAATGCTTGTATCCACATAAAATCATATTTTGAATCCTTCATTGCCACTGTGATGGTATTTGTAAATGGGGCCTTTGGGAAGCAATTAGAATTAGGTGAAGTTATGTGAGTGGGACCCTGGTCTGAAGAGATTAGTGCCCTTATAAAAAGAGACACCAGAGGGATTGTATGGCAGCTTAGAATTTAGCCTCTATGCTTCCTTCTCACATGTGTACTCACTGAGAAAAAGCCATGAGAGTACACAGCAAGAAGGCAGCTGTTTGCGTGCGAGGAAGAGGGCTTTCAACAGAATCTGATCATGCCGACTCCCTATTCTATAACTCCTAGCCCCCAGAACTGTGAAAAAATAATTCTGTGTTTTTGAAGCCACTTGGTCTATGGTATTTTGTTACAGCAACCTGAATTGACTTTTCTGTCTGTGCTAGCATGAGGGGATCTATAGAATTCTTGTAGGTAAAATCCTTTAAAGCTGAGTCCTTTAAAATCCTTAAAATCCCTAAGACACAGCTCCCAAGAATTTCTTGTGTCCGTACTGTACCTCCAGCATTTGGAGAAATTACTTCTCACGTGTTCTACCAGCTTAGGACTTCAGCTGCTTCTGTTCCAGGTAAGCAGATCTTGGCTATGGCTCAGTGGACTTAACATTCTCTTCAGATTTGGGGGTGGCAGTTTGCCCTGAAGTCTCAGTTCTGTTGGGTTCAAGAAAGTCATTGTTGATATACAAGGACAAGAATAATGACTTACAAGCTGTTTCCATGTCAGGGCTGAAAACGAAAGTCTGTATTTTTTTTTTCTTCAAGCTTTATATTTAGCGCAGTGCAGGAAAGAATATTGTGAATTTTCCTATAAATTACTAATTAAATAATCCATCACTTTCTAAGTGATTTATGATGCTTTCTTTATCACATTAAACACACATACATTTTCTTTCATTTGCTCCAGCATCTTTTTCAGTACTGTCGAACATCTTTCGTTTTGGTCTCTTTTTTTTTTTTTGTACCAGAGCCATACCATTTTCATTTAAACATTTTTAATGATGTATTTTGTAATAAGGCAGAATAAATATTCCCTTGGTAACTTCTTTTGAATCTTCCATTCTCCACTAAATATCAATCCAGATAAAATGGCCATTTTTACCATCTCCTCAATCCTGTCCCTCCCCAAAGCAATCCTAGTGGGATCTTGGTCAGTACTACATTAAGCCTAGAAAACAAGGTGTAAAATAATTGCATGGCTTTAGTAAGTCAAATTATAAAAATGTCTATATAAAAATGTTTTTCACACCAGAGAAACTTCGGTATTTACATGTGTGACTTATTTATTTCACTTGAGTATGATCTCAATATGCATCCATTTTCCTGTGAATGACTAATTTCTCATTCTTTATGGCTGAGTAGTATTCCATATTATAGAAAAACCACATCTTCTTTATCCAGTTGACCTCGATATTTTTGAAGAATACTGCTTAGGTATTTTATAGAGTGTGTCTCCCAAAAGGACTTGATTGATCATTTTCTCATGATTAGACTGGTGTATATTTTTTGGTAGGAAAGACCACAAAGGTATAGTGCCTTTGCATTATATGATATCAAAGGTACATTCTGTCACTCTGACTTATCCCAGTGTCACTACTTTCTAATCACATAGCAGAAGTACTGTTTGTCAGGTTTCTTTCGTATCTTCCTTTCCATGTTGTACTGTTTGGAAAGAAGTCCCTATGTGAAACACACACTTAAACAGTAAGGGATTATACTCTACTTCCTTATAATCAGAGTATTTACATTAATTAATTGAAAATCTTCTACATGGGAGGTCTATTTCTTCCTCATTTATTTATCATTAAATTATGTACTTAGTCTGATTCATGGACATTCATTTCATGTTTTATGTTATTTTTTTCTTTTATTGAGTTTATTGGTACATTTTAGGTATACAGTACAGTTACATTCATTATTAGGATCTTGTACCTTTACATGACAGGTGGTCTTCGTTCTTATTTTTTCCCCTTGTCCCTGCCCTTATATTTTATATTATAATCCAATGCAACTTTATTTTGTACTAATTTATCCAGCCATGGCCATTGGGAATTCTTTCAGTTGGCTACTATATTCCTTGGACATACTTCTATCATTGTGTGTCTTTGCTGAACGCTTTTTTTTTTTTTTTTTTTTTTTTGTTTGGTACCGGGGATTGAACTTGAGTCCTTGTGCTTGCAAGGCAGGCCACCAAACTGCAGAGCTAAATCCCTGGCCCTGTTGAACACTTCTTTACTGACTTGTACTATAAGGTATTACAGGATTATCTTGCATATTTCCTGAAAAGCTCTAGAATCAACAATTTATTCAGGGAACCCTGACTCCTTTTATTAGACCATATTATTAAAAATCAACATCTTGGCATTGATTATTCTCTTGCTTTCTGAGATACAAATTTAGCAGAAACTAGAATTTTTGAAGAAAAATTATTCACCAAAGGAAGTTATTGCAAACCAAAATGTCCAATTCTTAGTAGGTATAAATTCTAGTAGTTGGGCATCTACCAAATACCAGGCATTAGGCCAGCCACTGGTTGAGAATAAGAAGTGAAATGTTTTAGTGTGTGTTCTGTGTGTCTGGAGGCATGGTAGGAAAAAATAAATATACATCCTTTTGATAAGAAAAGGAGAAGATAAAAGGACCACATGTTTGAAAATGACTTGAAACTGAGGCACTTTAATCAGCAGACATTGATAAGGCTTTTGAGGCATTTGGATAATGCAAAGAAGACAATTCTGGTGATTGGTGGGAAGACTACTCCTAGCAGAAGAAACATCAAAAGGAAAGAAATTGACATGTTGGAGGGACAGAAAAGATGCTAAAGGAGAATGATTGAGCAAGAAGATGGAGTGAAAGGAAAATAGAAATGAGAGTGTACCACCTGCACACTGGACAAACCAGAGTGAGTGAACAGGGGAGGGGAAGAATGGCCACAGGTAGTATTTGAGGATGAGCCTTGGGTCACGTGGCCATACTGGTATATTTCAGGATCTCTCTCTAGGAAGTTTGGTATCTTCATTATGAGTTGTCTGCCCAGATATCCATGTTTTAGCTCCTAGACTTTCCCAACAAACACACTGAAACTTTGTTCTCCCTTCACTTCTATGCATTAAAATCCAGGCTTCCAGATTGTACAATTCAAAAGAGGGGGAGCTACTCATGCTGGCTGATTCAGCCTGACCTTTTCTTCCTCACTGTACCTCCAGATATGGTCCCCTCACTCTGGAATGCTTTTTCTCTCACTGTGTTTTCTGTTTTATGTTGTGTTTTGTTTTAGGATTTTTTACCTTCCCCTTCCACTCTGTCATGGTTCCTTTGGTTCCCACTCTAATGTGTTTTCTTTTTTAAAGAATATACATTGTCCTACCTGGGGCTGTTTATTATCTGCTCATAGTTTTTTGGCCTCAGATAAAACTGTCATAGGGAGAATTAGTCACATCAGTTGGAGTTGGAGAGACAGATGAGTAGAAACAAGGACAGAAGCAAGTTGAGAGGGGACTCTTATTAGAGAGCTAAGAAGTACCTTGATGTGTTCTCAGGCATTTTGATGCTGCAGCACACTAAAATAAATCTGCTGACTTAATCCATGTTGGCTCTGGCTCTAGGCTATGCTCTAGAATGTGTGGTGTATGTGTGTGTGTTTGGCATTGGGCGTATAGAGCAGGGATTTGGGGGAATTCAGGTCCCAAACAGTTTGGTAGTTTAGTGGTACTCAAGTCTATGGTGGTCTCATCTCCAGATTCTCATTGGTATCATCCATTCTTGGCTATGAAAGTCAAAGCATTTATTATCTTGATCCCCATCTCACCTCAACTTCAAATTGCCCAATTGGTAGAGATTAGCTCCTTAATTTTGCCCCCTCCCATTATATCTTAAATGTCAAAATTTCCAATTTGGACTTCTACACATGATTCAAACCCCTCTCATTTTCTTCTATAATTGTTCTTTAAATTCTTTTTTTTTTGGTACCGGGGATTGAACTCAGGTCCTTGCGCTTGCAAGGCAGGCCACCGAACCGCTGAGCTAAATCCCCAGCCCTGTTCTTTAAATTCTAATGTTCAGTGTTGGCTTTTAATCTTGTGTTTGGCAATTTGAAATATTTTATAAAATTAATTTTCTAATATTCGGTATCTATGTGGCATTTTATGTCATCTTTTAGGTAGACTGTAGAATCCAACTCAGGGTTTTTGGATTTTTTTATGAGTAAGAATGCTATTTGGGTCAGGGTAGGAAGAGGAGATGGAAAGGTTCCATTGTGTGATGCAGCATGCAGGCATATGTCTGATAGTAGACATTTCCTTTCCTCTTCTTCCTCTCTCTGTTCTTCCTCCATTTTATCTCATCAACCACTGAGGAGTTGTGATGATATTAGTAATATCCCTCAATAGCTTTCCAACTGATTACAGGGAGATTTTAAGGCAAATATTATATAGGATACGGCTTTTTGAATCCACATGTCATAAGAAATTTACCACCCTCCATTAAGAAAGACACAGTGTAACTTATGGCTTCCAATATTGACAAGTAGTAAAAACTGATTCCATATCATAGAATCTTTATTCACCTAGCCTTATGACACTTTCATTTTGCTAGATCTGATGGCTGAAAAATACACCAGGACTAATGCTCATAGAAATGCTGAGTCTCCATTTTCTTTACATTAGATGCTTTCTACACAAAATACCAGCTCTGGCAGTAATTTGAGCAGAAAGCTGTTCATGTGAAGGTATAACATCACAGTACTTACCTGGCAGGGGAGATACCATGATCACGAACATGGTTTTCACAGGGTAAGGCTCCATTGCACTCCAGATGTGCTGACCCCTGCAATTTCCCCGACTGTGGGAAACCCGACTGCATAATTGTGGTAGTGGGGGCTGTATTTGTGCTTTCCCCTGAAAAATAAAGTATAACATCACATACAACAGCAACTGTGTCAGCTCCAAGTAGTATTCTGCTCTGACATATCCTAGTGTCTGGAAATCCATCCATTGGTTTGATAAACCAAAGAAACCCAAGATTAAACTGTGTTGTTTCCAGAAAGTGTAATAGTAAAACAGAAATAATTATTATGTAGTGAGTAGTTACCATGTGACAACTCGGCACTGCAGGCTTTATGTGTTACTTTGTTTACTCTTCCCCACAAATCTTGGAGGTGTTATCACACATTTACATGTGAAGACACTGAAAACCAAACAGCTAATAAATGGATTTGGTAATTTTTCTTGTTCTGGCCACCACTATCTATTAAATTGATTATTAAGACATAGATATACTTTATCAAGTTAGTTAGCCAATCCAGTGACCATTGAGAGAGTTAGGCAGAGGGGAGGTGAGGAATGACTGTCACAGAGTGGAAAAAGAGTCACTTCTCATGAAAGTGTACATCTGGAGTTGCTTGAGGTGATGCTAAGGGTGGTGGCATGAACTATGATGGCTGTGCTTTTCCAAATGTGGTGTTTGACTTGTCTTTGAATCATGGTATGAGTTTGTAAATTTAAGGTGGGGACACTGCTTTGTGTGTGCAGTGCCCACCATTGGCTGGCTGGCTATCATTTAGTACCTGGATGAGGGTCTTAGATTTTACTGTACTAAGATTCCTCAAGTAAAGTGAACCAAACCAAAGAGAGTGTTGATTCATGTTTTTCCTGTTTAGTCATACTTCTGAATATGTGGTCACATGTATCCTAGGGTAAATGATAGCTAAATTGTCACCCATCTTTATTTCCACTTCAACAGAGTTACCAAATTGTGCTTTAACTCTGAATTTCCAGCAGGTTTCACAGCTGCAGTTTTTTTCTTAGCATTTTTTTAGGATTATGTGGATCAAAGAAGATTTTAATTCATTTCTCCAGATAATACATTCTCATAAGTCTTTTCTCTGCCAAAGGTAGGGTAGTATCTGCTACCTCTTTCTCATGTCCTTTTAGTGCAAATTATCTTTTTTTCCTTTGCAATTTCTTGAGTACCCAGTTGTTTTCTGTCTCCCCTTGAAATTTACCAAAAAGAGAGACAAATCATGCCTTAATGTAAAATGAAGGAGGTTTGTGGGGTGAATAGGGAATCAGAATAGAGATGAATGATACCACTTTCCCTCAGGTATTTGGAGGTTTCCAGACAACCAGTGCTCTTACCAGTGTTCCCCAGACTTTGAGAAATACTAGGTTGGCATTTTCTCTGTGGAGACTGCCCTTTGTCACTAGGATACTGTTACTTTTTTGTAGAGGTTTTCTTCTAAAGTAGAAGACTTGAAGTTGTAAATGGTTTCTGTTGTATTCTAGTTTCACCAAAAATGCATGGCATTAAAGAGCTAAAAAATTATTAATAATCTCTGCCTGGGTCACCCAATCAGGTTGGGAGAGGGGTGCTCTTAGGCTACTATTATGGTTGGCATCCAAAAGGCTCTTTGTGGTCAAGGCTGGGTTGCCAGCTGATGGGATTTGGGGAACTGATTTGATCAGGAAGGCTCCAATTTCAATAATTGGGTTAATCACTGATGGATTCATTAGCTGCATAGGCTGTGAAGAGGCGGGGCCTACTTGGATGAATTGTGTTACTAGGCCATGACTTTGGAGGGTATATCTTGTCCCCAGCCCTTCCTTTTTGGGTCTCGAAGAAGCTCTTCTCTTCCATATGCTCTATGCCACGAGGTACTGTGAAAAATTCTGTATAATCCCACCACCCAGAGATAAGTTTCAGTCCCTTTCAGCTTGTAAGTTCTATTGCAAACATTGTATTTCATGCTGCCTACTTACTAAATATTGAGAGATTAATATTACTTCTATGATGATGATGATGATGATTTATTAATAATTTCCTAGAGTTGATTCACAGAGATTTGAAATTATAGCCATAATAGAAAGTCAAGAGTTTATTTTCTCAGCTGGAAAGGAGAGAGAAGAAAAAATTGTAACAGTGATGAACTTTTTTCTAAGTGTGTATTTGTGTTGGGTGGTTCTAATTTAAAGACAGAGAAGTTATTTAACTACTGTTTTTATGATTCATTCTTTAAAAAATAGAATTATTTTCCTACCAAAACTTTGAAAAACCTCCAAGTTGTATCAGGAAGAATATTAAAAATGGGAGATAGCAACTTGGAGGATTTTAATTTGGAAGCTTCCAGCTTTTGGAACCCAGAGCACTAATCATGCCATTGGCCCTAGCTTTACTTGCCTCCAATATGGGGATCAGATTAAAAATGAAAGAAGTGCTTGGAATAATAGGGCAGGGATTGGAAAAGCTCAGTAAAAGGGTGTAGGTGCCTTATAATAACTACCTTTGTGTTTATAGCTTTTCTATGGTGAAAACCTAATCTGCACAAAGGCACCATGATCTTTCCAGTAAGAAATGAAGGAGTGGGTGACTCAGGAGCAGTCAGCCAGAAAAGTAAGTAAGTGGGTTTGGACATGTCACCCCAACAACCCACACAGAACAGCTGGTTACAGCGCTTGTCCCTTGAGTCTCCTTGGTGGACAAGGTTAACTGTAGTTGGAGCTTTGCATCTGAGGTCTTCTTGTAGTTACCTGCCACATTTACCTATTAATTTCTGTTCTTGAAACTCTAAGTGGGAAGCTTTCTGTTTATTCATTTTACTTTTTGGATGGGGAAGGGACTACCAATTGTATTCACTGTGTGTAGTTGCTAAAATTTTCCAGGAGGATTTACTGTATCAAAAAAGCAATTTTAGAAAGTAGAAAATGTAACAATCAAAACAAGACAAAACAGTGACACTAAAAACCATGAACTTGATAAAACTGATGAACTTGATGATTTTAATGCAATAAAGACATATTTCTTTTGTCAACAAGATAAAAAGAAAGGCAAATAGGAATTCTTGGAAAAACAAAAATTTGCAAAGTAAGCGCCAATTCAATATGAAGTGAACTATAGTGTGACAGGATTCTGAGTGATGTTATTAACAAAAAGAATGTACAAGAATTTGATGCTTGGAAATGGTATAGTGACAAAGGAATATAATCCCCTTTAACTAGAGCTATAGTTCCTTTAAGTGGAAATACAATTTCACTGTTTGGATCTGCATTCAATAAAAAAGACCTTCCTAATTGTAGTAGTAGCAATAACTGATTAGTTTCAATTGCTCATAATCAATCTATATGAAAGCAAGAAGGGTAAATTACATTTGCTAAACCAATTGAAAATGCTCTGAAACTTGACACTGCAAAATAATGATATAGATAATGACATGCAAGAGAGAGAAGGGCTAAAAGGCATAGTGATGTATAAGGGCATGTATATTCTCTTATTTCTAATGGACAGTTGAAGGGTACTCTTTAATCTTGATAAATGGAAAAATAGAGATTTGGGAATATAATTACAAATTAAACTAAAAAATAAAAGTTGTATTCATGGAAAGATACAAAGGGGAAAGGTGACAGTCCCCAAATCTTTCTTTCTCAGCGCGGTATTAATATAAACAGTTTAAAGTTTATAGAAACAGGATAGGGGTAAGGCAGGCTTCTACTTTTCACTCTTTATCCTTGTTCAATTTCTCTCTTTTTAAAAATCCATGTGTATGTTTTGAAATTGAAAAAAAAGTGACTACATGATCTACAAAAAATCATGATAATTTGAACTAGCAAAACTTTGCTAACTTTCCTTAGTATGATAGTCTAAATACAGGAAAATAAATTAAAATCTGCCTCTGTTTTTAGTTTTCAAGAAAAATATCTGAACAAAACAGAACAAGTTTGATGCTAAATAGATGGCACAAAGTCCAGGCAAGTGCAAAACCAGAAAGAAAATGGAACTGGTTGACTGAATGTGGTGGCAGCACTCTCAGAGGCTGAGGCAAGAGGATCTAAAGTCGGAGACCAGCCTAGGCAATTTTATGATTTCCAGAATAATAAAAAGGCTGGCGATATAGCTCAGTATGAAGCCCTTGAGTTTAATCTCCGGTACTGCAAACAAACAAAAGCCTGGAAAAATCATCATGGGATAATTCAGAGCAAAGAGCACTAGGTAGACAAGGGCAGATATTTTATAATGGCAAAAGTTACAATCGTCAGGAAATTACAATAGCTATGAATCTTTATACACAGAAAGCCCTGAAAATCGGTAAAGCAGAAACTATTAGGAAACAGAAGGATTGAAGAGTTAGATAAGAAAATATTAATGCATAGAAAATTAGAATAACAATTAAATGACTTAATGTACAAAAGTAAAATGCACTTTTAGAAAGTCTGCATTTATGAGGGAAATTTGAGAAATAGGGTTCTTGGCCCTGAGAGTTTGTGGAGATAGGAGGGGGTCAGACAGTTTATTCGAATACAGGTATTAGTCACTTCATAATAGAAGGAAAAAAGTTTCGTTTCTGTGACATTTTCTCATGGCAAAAATCCCATAAAATTGAAAACTTTGAGATAAAAGTATTATCAGAAGAGGCTGTAATGATTTTTAGCATGTGAGCTATAAATTCTGTTCTTATCACTAAGTCACTGAGAACTGATTGCTGAGTTTTCCAACTCAGTAAAACCGAGTAACCTGACCCTCCCCTCCTCCAGAATTCTATTGACCTTGATTCTTCTCCATGCCACTAGTCCTGCATCCACAGATTCCAGTGTAGAGAAAGAAAGAAGTTTTATTGTGACAGTTCTCTTCCTCTAGGAAGCTAAAGTTGAGGGAAAAAGGAGATTCTGCTGGGCACCTGGGAAAAAGTCCAGTGGGGCTGGTTAGGGGGAGGCAGGAATCAGACAGTCATGTACCTTGAGCATTGGAACAACCTTATCTAGCACTGAAGACCTGAAAGGGTAATCTACATTTAAGCCCAAGAGCACATTTTCTTTTTACAATCTCCTGGGATATGCCTTTTAAACAAATAATAGTGTGATGTTATTGAAATCTATGGACAAGGTGCTTCAGCACATTTGATACCTACCATTGAGCATGTTAATGTGATGCTTTTGCAAAGACCTGTAAAGGCGATGATTCATGTGTTACTAGATTAAGCCTAAGTGGGGGCATTTCTGGGCCCTCTTCCCTGCTCCCACTTTTCAGTGTATTGGTTAGAAACCTTTGTGAAACTTCAACAGACAATTTAGTGAGTGAATTCTCCCTGATCTCTTGATGTAGTAGTGATAGGAAGCCTCATTCTGGACTGTGCTGGATAGTAGAGTAGATAAGGTGTATTCTGACATGGGTGCTGAAAACAGGGCAGGGCAGGGCAGCGATCAGGATCTTAACTGATTTAGGTGTCCTAATCTGGTAAAATCTCAAACAACTAGATTTCTGGGAAATGAGGGATTTTTTTTACTGAATTTTTAAAAACACTATTATTTGGCATAGATTTACTTAAATTCAAACACCAAGAGCAAAAAAAAAAAAAAAAAAAGCTATTTCTAAAGTTATTGGTAGATTTGAGTGGTTACTATTTCATAATTTAGAGATTCTTTCAATGTAGCCAAGTTCTAGGACTCAGTATACTTCATTTCAATTTTCTTTCAGTGCTATGGGACAGTGCTTTCTACAAAGTGAGTTTTATAGGAGCTCTTGTATCATATCGGCCCCATGAACTTGTGAAGAATGCAGCTTCCTTGTCCTACCTCTTAGTTCTTGCAACAGTAGGTCTTGGGTGAGCCTAAAGAATATACATTTATTTTATCAGGGTCTCCTGAGCATTTTTGGGCCTCCCCAGACCTTGAGAACTTCTGCTAGCAGTCATGACATTTCTGCAGGCAAAACCTGTTTTTCTGTTTTCATTGTATGTGATACGGAGTAGGGGTTTAAGAACTTATTTTTGGTAAAGCTGGAACACTGTCTTCAAATTAATAAGAGCCTGATTTTGTAGGAAAAATATGCTCTTCCAATTCTTCTATGAAACTGATCTTAAAAAGACCTGCTGACTCAAATGCTAAACAAATCTGTTCTCTATCTGGCTGCTGCCTGTCAGAATTGCTGACCTTACGCTTATGTATTCAAATGCTTCCTGAAAGTCAAAACATATTTTCAAAAGTTTCTTATGGAAAAGAACCAAGCCTGTCACTTGGTTTTAAAAAGAGGAAAATGAGATAAGACAAAATGGTTCAAATACATGTCACATCACAAGAATAGAAATTAGAAGACAATAAAAAAATTTTCCCAGCTCCTACCACTTGTCTTTTGGGTAAGGGTACCATGAAATAAATAACCCTTCCCTCCCACGCAATAATACAGATAATTGTGTTATGTAGATTCTTTAGGCTCATCTAAGAATCAGAACATTACTTGTTTATATCTGTCTCTGTGATTCTCCTTATCTTATTCCATTGCCTCCCCATCACTGTGACACCAGAGGTACCTCCAATTCTGAACTCTGTTTATCTTTTTCTTGTTTTCTGCCTCTTTATTGACATGTGTGCTTAAGTGATGCATTGTTTCATTTTGCTTGATTTTGTGAAATATCATCCTTGGCTCACATAGCAGTCCTCCTCTATCCTCCTGAGATATCCCCCAAAATGTTCCGCCAGAAAATACTGAACCCTATATATACTATGTTTTCCTCTATACATTCATATATATGATTAAGTTTAATTTATAAATTAAGTACATATATATTCATATATGATTAAGTTCAATTTATAAATTATGTTCTATTCAACTAATAAAATAGAGTAATCACAACAGTATATTTGAATAAAGCTATTTTAAACTTACGAATATTTGTTCCTGGAAACCTCCATTCAGTATTTCAGACCGCGGTTAACCACTGGTAACTGAAACCATAGAAAGCAAAACTTCAAATAATGGATGCTCCTGTACAGGCTCTTGAAACTTTCTTTTTCATTCAGTCTTACCTTACCGGGGTTCATCCATACTGCCACTGCTGTGTAATATTTTGATTTGTGATTATATTGTTGTTGATCCATAATTATAGTGTAGTTTATACTATGACTTATAAATACTCCTGTCATTGGACATTGAACACTTCTGTTTTTTCTTCCAGGACCAGAGTACCTTGTAAGTTCAGTCATCTGTATGCATACGCTGTGGTCTCCCCTAAAAATAATCAGAAAGGCAGACCAGCACCTGCTGCTGCATTGCTGCCCGTGAAGTGGTTCACCTTTACAGAATAATGGGAAAGTGGTTTTTGGAGTAGTAGCATCAATTTACCCTCCCACAAGATGTGCAGAGATCCTATACATCTCTCCCTCTGCAACAACCCTGTATTTACAGACATTAATTGTTCCCCAGTTTTGTGGGCATAAATCTTCTGATGTATTTTGTAAAGTATCGTATCTATCTCATAAAAAGTGTAGGAAATAAGATTTGGTTCCCTGAATGTATAGATGCACGAGAGCAATAAAATGATTATGCCTGCTTAGTTTAATGGCAACCAAATATTTCTCCCAGTTGTCTCCCTGCATGTAGTTGACATTCTTTTCCTGTACTTGCTAGAAATGCTAAAACCTTTCTGCACAATGAATCACTTGGGGGAAATTTTTAAAAATACAAATGTCTTGATCCTGCCTCCAGAGAGCCTGATTTATTTGTCTGAGGCACAGCTTTGAGCATAGACTTTTAAAAGCTTCCCAGGTGATTCTAATGTGCAGTCAAGGCTGTGAATCACTGCTTCAAATTGTTGAGATCTTGATAAGCAAGCATAAGATTAGGGCAGCCTGAGACTGATAATTATTCTTTCTCCGTATCTACAGTATAAAGTCTGTGTTGTTTTGGATAATTCTTTTGCCTTTAGTTTCAAGTTTGGCAGCCTTTGAGGGTTTTTCTTGGAGGGGGGATGGTGCATGTTATTGGTGGAAGTAAATAGTAGCCACTGAACAAAAGTTAGCAAGGGCTAGCAGTTGTGTTGGCCCTTATTTTATGCCTACATCTGTAGATCTCTAACTCCAGCGTGTATAAAAATAACTTGAGAAGTTTTGTTTTGTTTTTAATAATGCAGACTTTCATTTAACAGGTGTGGGCATGAGCCCAGGAATCTGCATAATGACAAGGTGATTTTAATGCAGGTGGTTCTAGGATCACTTTTGCAGAAAATTGCTTCATAATAATTGTACAGTGTAGGTCGTATTTTCCTATACAGACAGTGGAATGCGAAGCTCAGAAAATTAAAGAAACCTGCATGAGGTCACAGTTACCTTTGCTTTGTTGTCTTATTCCTGTTTGTCCTGTGATTTCCACAGTCTCCCCAAACTTGCAAAGTCTGGCAGAATTTGGAATATGTGTTATCTTCTCTGTGATTGCATTTTTCCTGATCTGCAGTGACTCTTCTCACAAAAAATAACCTTTAATCTGTGAAAAGCCACCTCCCTCCTGTGGGTCTTCAAGTGGGTTACATTCTGAACATGGCCCTGGGCTGCTTGGTGTTTTGTACAGTATGTCTTATTTCATAGCTTTGCAATCAAAAGCGAGTGTTCTCTTTTATACTTGCACATATGAGTTTCATTTCCTTCTGGGTGAAGATTTGAGACAATTTGGGTTGCCTGGGAGAGAACAGCAACCCAAGCAAGCAAAAGGGAGCTTAATGAATTAATTATACAACAAAGAGAAGGGCAAAGCACAGCCAGCGCTCAAAGACCACACAGTATTCAGGACCTCAAGACTGCAGCCTTCTGTGCAAGATGTGGCTTTCTCCTATTTAGTGGCAGATGTGGCTTTTGGTAAGGCAACCACCTTCCCTCATTCCTTAACTACTGGAAAGTGAGTGTATTGGCTGCGCCAACTCAGGAGTATATTACTCTGGGATGGCTCTGGCTTTCTTTTGGCCATATGCCTGACTCAGGATCAGTTAATTGTGCCTAGAAGATGGGCTGTTATGATTGTCAGCCTCGTGGTGGGAATGGAGAAAAGAACAATTTTCCTGTAAAGGGGAAAATCTGTCTCATATAAGATGCTAGGGGAGTGCTGGGCAAGAAAAGCAATAGGTGCTTAATTTAATCTGTCTAATTTGGGAGCTGCATAGTGACTTTGTGTATTTGGCTTTTTGTATGCATGAAGCATTTCACTTTATTTATGTATAAATCTTGGTACATCTATCTCCATAAGAAAAAAAATAAGGCCGTCATTGGCTTAGTATTCTTGATTTTTTTAAAAGATGGAGTTATTTTTTCCTGAGAGAACTGTACACGGAGAATTTCTTATTAAAAACAACTTACAAAAGAGTAAAGTGTATAATATGTTGCTTCGTTTTGATGCTAAAACAATGGCTTTCATTGGCAGGGGCTTTTATATAGCCTTAAGAATTCTTTCTAAACTCACGTACAAGTGGATGGAAGTATTTCTGTGCACATTTGAAAACTTACATTCAGTTACTCCTACTCACTGGCCAAATTAGGACTTTACCATGAAATATGGGCCTTTGGCACATCTATCTCTAAGAAAAAAAAATAAGGCCGTCATTGGCTTAGTATTCTTGATTTTTTTAAAAGATGGAGTTATTTTTTTCTGAGAGAACTGTACACGGAGAATTTCTTATTAAAAACAACTTACAAAAGAGTAAAGTGTATAATATGTTGCTTCGTTTTGATGCTAAAACAATGGCTTTCATTGGCAGGGGCTTTTATATAGCCTTAAGAATTCTTTCTAAACTCACGTACAAGTGGATGGAAGTATTTCTGTGCACATTTGAAAACTTACATTCAGTTACTCCTACTCACTGGCCAAATTAGGACTTTACCATGAAATATGGGCCTTTGGCCTGTGTATTTTTAATTATCCTCATATTATACTACGTCTGTAAACATTTGTAAAGCAGCTGTGCATGTCTACATGAAACACAGTACGCTTTTAAGTTTTACTTTTTTGTGAGCAGATAGTAGCTTGTTAAGGAAACAACATGTTGCTGTTTGTGTCTATGTTTGGCCATGAATGTTGTCAATAATTACATATCCTTCTCATGTAACCTGTAGTAAAAGCTACATTATGTATGTTGCACTGTGATTTATATCTTTTGTACTCAACTAGGTATAGTTTGGTTCACAAATGTCCTGCAAAGATCAATGGCACTATTGATAGGTGGTGGCAACCTGTAGGAGATAGGACCTAGTGGAGACCTAGGTCACTGGGAGTGTGCCCTTGAAGGGGACATTTGGAAACTGGCCCTTCCATTTTCTGTTTTGCTTCCTGGATGCCAGAGTAGTTTCCTCTGTCATACCCTTTGCCAAGATGTACTGACCACAGTTCCAAAAGCCAAAGGGCCAAGTAATCATGGACTAAAACCTCTGAAGATGTGAGCCAAAATAATTTCCTCCTTTTAAGTTTTTTTCCCCTCAGATATTTTGTCACAGCAATGAAGAGCTGATTAATACAGAATGTAAAGATAATCTTAATGTTTTCACAGGCAGATTTCTGTGTATACTGTGTGATATATTGAAGGTGTACATTAGTTTCTATCAGTAACTGCTATGTTAGAGCCTGTAGTTACACTTTTGCTCAATTCCCATCTGAATACTTCTCTGAGTACCTTTGCTCCAGAAGAAACACTTGTTTGTTGGCTATATGGGAGGTGTAACTGTTTGTTGATGCCATTTCCAATGTAATACTATTGGTTGAGACACTTCATAGGAAGTTTTGTTTTTCGATCATCATTCCCTTCTTTGGCATGCTCATTTTAGTTACCAAGCTAGCAGCCTTGAATTACAGTGCTTTGTTCTTGAATGACTTCCAAATCCTTCATTCCTGGGCCTTTTGATGGTCATTTTGCATTTTTACATACTGCTCACAGGTGGTGCAGAGTCTATAGTTTAGGAAACATCCTGCTACCTATGAATTCTCCAGGTTTTTAGAATGCTCCGAAAAAGTAAAATTTCACTCTTTGCAGAGCTTCCATCTGCTTTGCAATTAATGCAGGATTAGTTTCACACTCTCCAGCTTTCCTGAAGATGTGATAGCCTCTTCAATGAGTTCTACTTCATTATCTCACTGTCTCAGCATTCTATGAGGCAACTATGACACATATGAGTGATGACTACTAAATATGCCATTGTGCAAATGTTGGCTGATTCTACTTGATTCTGGTTATTGTATTGTCAGTTCATACTCTGTCCTTTTGCATGCATTTCCAGCGTACAGGAATTGATTTGTGGGGTGTGTGGATATGTCAGTCAAGTTTCCCTAGGTGTGTTGAGTCTTCCATCAGGCTCTTAAAAATTTGTATTAGAATGTCTAATTGAAGAACACTTTCTTTACGTTGGTGCTGTGAAATAGCTGCCAATTGAGCTGTGATTTTTTTCTTAATGGGAGTTATATTCATTTATAACCTCCTGTGTTCAGTATTTTCAGAGGGCTAGCTGGAGCAAAGGGCCTTTTCTTTGGGTATGGAATGATAATGACAAAACTCTAAAGTCACATAATTATTTTTCATCCACAAATTATTTTTGTATCTACTAATTCATGTACTTTTTATGTAACAGCCTCTATAGGGTGGGTATAAAAGTGCGTCTTTTATTCCTTAACAGTATTGTGAATTTAAGAAAGGAAAACATAACTAATTGTCATTTAGTTTGATCCTTTCACTTTCCAGTGAAAGGGAATTTCAGAAGAGATTAAGTAACCTTTGTAGGATTCCATTGCTAGTGGACCTACAAACTGTTTCTAAGGCTAACAGTGGTTCCATGGTTAAAAGCAGAGGATCATTTAAGACCTGATTAATATTTTTAATGATGTCATGTTGCGGTAATCATTTAACATTTCTGGGCCTCAGTTTCTTTGTCTGCACAATGATTTATTGTGTATATTTTATTAGACCACATCTTTAAGAAAACTCATTAATCCACTGCCTACTATCAAATAGTTAACTATATTAATCAGTTCATAACTGCATTTATTTTCAGTACTTTTTACTCAAGGACTTTGGAAACCAGAACAGGATGGCAATTTTTCAGCTTTTATGATGCCATTGTTTGGAAGCCTTATATTGTATATAGCTGTCTGCTCTGTCCTGTAAAGTTCTGTTAATGCAATTTAGAAGGATTTAACTTGGAAGATGAGCAGGAACATTGTTGGGAGAGAGTATGATATTATGTTGCCATGTGTTGGTTCCCTTAAAGACTGAATGAGATGTGTTTGTTGTTGTTGCTGCTACTTGTGTATGCTTATTATGCTGTACTCTGGCATTTAAAATGTGTCATATTGGGCTTTAATCCTGGTAACCATACAGTGTTTTGAACATGTGCTTCAGAAAGGGGTCCTGTTATGGCATGTGTTACCTCTTGATATGGACTGGGATGCTGTCCATATAGCCTCCTCCATTTATAGGTTGAAGTTCTAATCCCCAGTGTAATGGTATTTGGAAATAGACTTTTGGGAAGTAATTAAAGTTAAATTAAGTCATGAGAGTGGGGTTTTCATGATAGTGTTCATGAAATTCTTGCTCTCTCTCTCCTTGTTAGTACAAAGGAAGGACAAAATGAAGACTCAGTTAGTAAGGTAAGCCATTTACAAGCCAGAAAGGGAGGGGTCATTGGAAATCAAACCCTGTGTGATTTTGATCTTTGACTTTTCAGACTCCAGAATATGAGGAAGTAAATTTCTGTTGTTTAAACCACACAATCAATGGTATTTTGTTATGGCATCCAGAAAAGACAAAGATAGTATGAGTATGTGTGCTTTAGCTCTCTCCTTCCTTGTTTGACTAATTTCCACACTTTCATGTTTCCGTGGAGGAAAAGGCATGACTGCTCCATTGCAGTCAGGATGTTTTCTTCTCTATCCACAAGGTTCTGTACTGCAAAGGGACAGTGGATAATAAATCAAGCAGAAGCAGTCATCCAAAACCTTTTTTTGAGCTCTTGGTGATTTAAAGATTTTTCTTACAAGAGTCAGGAGTTGGGAGAATGCTGAAGTCTACAGGTATGTGTAGAACATGAAAGTTTAATGATGTTATTTTGTATGGTATGTACACAATTTCCCTGAAAATATTCACTTATTCATCTTCATTTCTATACTTATAATTATTCTTTAATATTCTGTCCCCTACCCCCACCGTTATTTTTATTGTGGTCCACATGCTTATGAAACCAGACATACAAAAGATTAGGATATTGCAGTATTCCTCACTTTCATCCTTCCATATCTGTCATTTTCGTATGGTGAGTACAAATCTCTATGTAGACAACAGCTTTTATTTTAAGCTATTTATAATCTTATCTTGTTCCTTTGGCTTCTGGGTCATTTAGCTGAAGTTGAAATCATCTGAGGTCATAGCTTGTTTTTATCCAAGTAGTTTGGTTGCAGTTAAACCCGGATTACAGCCAAGAAAGATTTTACATCAAGTGCTTACAAAATTAGAAGCATTGCCAAAGAAGCATCAGCAATGTTTTGTTTATTGGAGTTTTATTTTCAAATAAATTTTATGCATTGGCAATAGACACTTTTGATGGCTAGTGGTGGAATGAATGCCTAGAAAATGCAGTGCTGTTTGGTTTTTGCCTTTCATTCTTTTTGAAAACATGAATTCTGCCCTTCATTCCTTCTTTCCAGGGATTTTGGGGGCTATCCTCTGGGGCTGTCCTTTGGTGGCCTTCTGTGTGTTCAAACATGTGACTCAGTAGGATGAAGATAAACAGAGGTAGACAAGAATGTTTTCTGTTATCATGTGAAAGTGATTATTTAAGGCTCTGTAAAGACAATATGGGCATCACAAAAGTACTCTGGGAGGACAGGATTAGACTTCCCCTTTTCCTTTAAAGGTAGGTAGGAGCCGTCACATGGAAATGTAGATTCAAGAGCCAGTTTGTGATCTATGTTCCCATTCCATGGCCACAGTGTTTGTGAAAGTGAATGTTGGGATGGAGCTTATTTTTTCTGTTTTCTTTCCTTCTTTCTTTCTTTCTCTCTCTCTCTTTCTTTCTTTTTTTTAGACAGGGTCTTGCTGTATAGTTCAGGCTGGTCTTGAACTAACAGTGATGCTCTTGCCTGTCCCCTGAGTGCTACAATTATAGAATTGTCCCACTATGCCCAGCTCTGGGTTCTTAAATGACTATGATAAACCAAATTTTAGCTAACCTATACTAGACACTTATCTTAAGGAATATTCTTTTGTTGGGATTTTGTTGGAATGAGGGATGTGATTTGGCATACCTAGTATTCTCATAACAAAGTAGCAAAGTAATATCCTTATATTCAAGGAGCATGTGATTTAATTCAGAGAAAAACAAGGAAACAACCAACCACTTAACTACACCCCTTCTTTAGCCAGATTTATTACTGAACAAGAGAGAAGCTAAGCATGGTGTTGAGCTATGAAGTGTATTCCTATGACCCTAGTTTTGATTGGGAAAAATAACATTTTTCACCTCCTGGGTCTTTGGGGTTGTGAGATGATCAAAAAACCTATTCAAATGTTTAAAATTTGCAGTTAATTAGCTGGTAGATGTTTATGTTGTTAATCTGAAATGGGGGGTAAAAGGCTCTCATAACTCAATTATAAATTATCTCTGCTATTCTTTCTGTATTACAATATACATGGGAAATGGAGTAAAAGTCTTTATAACAGTACAGATTTGCTGTGGTGTCCACCATTAATCTAAACTTTTTAATCTTTATAGAATAGTAGGGAGACTATCTGATTATACAAACTCATAACTGACATTAGTTAAATTGATAATTTAACAAAAATTATTGGTCATCTGGTATAATAAATACCCAATAAAGGCAGGGCTGAAGATGGTGCAGGTATAGCAAGGAACCAGTCTTTCACTTCATGAATCTTACATTTTAGTGAGGCAGTTGGATAATAAGCAAACAAAGATACACTGTGACATCAGTGGTGAGTGCTATGAAGACTATAGAGCAGGACAGTGAGAGAGAGACTGGCAGGTACATGATTTTTGAGAAGGAATCAGAAAAAGCCTATTTGACAAAGTGACATGTGGATAAAAATGAAAGAAAATAAAGGAGAAAAGCCTTGTGAATATCCTTGGGAAGTATGTAGTTGGATCTCCTTTACTAGAGGGTTTCACATATGGGGATTCAACTAAACTCACATTTTAAAAGTTTGGAAAAAATTGTATCTGTACCAAACATGTGCACATTTTCCTTGTCATTATTTCCTAAACAATACAGTACAGCAACTATCTGCATAGCATTTATATTGCATTAGATAGTATAAGCAATCTATGGATCATTTAAGGTATATGGAAGAATGTATACAGATTCTATGCAAATACTACACCACTTTATATAAGAGAATCGAGCATCCTCAAATTATTTTGTTTTTTTGCATCCTCATAGAACCTATTCCCTCCACAGATGCCTTAGTGACAGAAATTATAATTGCAAAAGCCCTAAGGTTATAGGATATTTGGAGAACAGCAATATTTACACATGTGTGTCTGATTTATTTCACTTAAGAGTATGGTCTCTAGGTGCATCCATTTATCTATAAATGTCTCAAATTTATCCTTTATGGCTGAGTAGTGCTTAGTTGTATAAAAAAACCCACATCTTTATCTATTCATCGATCAATGGGCAATTTGGGTTGTTTCCAAGAGTTAGCTATTGCAAACTATGCTGCTAAATACATGGATGTGCATATATCACTGTGGTGTGATCCTTTTAATTCTTTTGGGAAGATGCTGAGAAGGGTGATAGCTGGGTCAAATGGAACCTCTAGTTTTAAGGACTCTCCACACTGATTTCCACCATGGTTGCGCCAGTCTATACTCCCACCCAGAGTGGAGAAGGTTTACTTTTTCCCCAAAGCTCCAGCAGCATTGGTTATTGGTTGATTTCTTGATAATAGTCATTCTTTCTGGAGTGAGATGGAATCTCAGCATTGTTTTAATTTGCATCTATTGAATGGCCAGTGATGTTCAACATTTTTTTCATATATTTATTTGCCATTTGTACTTCTTTATCTGAGAAGTTTGTATTTATCTTAGATGCCCATTTGTGTATTTGGGTCTTTAAATTTGGAAGGATTCATTTTTTTCAGTGCCTTACATGTTCTAGATATTAGTCTTTTGTCTGAGGAATAAGTAGCAAATTTTTCCCCTCTCTGTTGGTTGTCTCTTCACTTTGTTGGTGATTTCTTTTGCTGTGTAAAAGCTTTCTAATAAGATGAGATCCCAACTGTTGATTCCTTGTATTATTTCCCATGCTATTGCGATTTTGTTCACAAAGTCTTTTCCTATACTTATGTCTTCAAGAGTTCTATAGGGGCTGGAGATTTAGCTCAGTGGTTCTGCTGCCTGCCTCTCATGTGCAAGGTCCTGAGTTTGATCCCTGGTACAAAAAAAAAAGTTCTATCTATCTATTCCCTCTTCCAGTGGATTTAGTGTTTCTGTTTTAATATTTAGATCTTTGATCCATTTTGATTTTAGCTTTGTGCATGATGAGAGATGTGAGTCACTGATAAAGAAATTAGTTTCTACAAAAGACTTCTTGATTTAATAACCAAATTCAGTTGTGTAGTTGGATACGAAGTCAACACTCAAAAATCAATAGCATTCCTGTATACAAATAACAGATGTACACCGAGAGAAATTAGGAAACCACACCTTTTACAATAGCATCAAAAAACAAAAAGAAATGTAGGAATCAATCAAAGGAAGTAAAATATCTTTATATTGAAAACTACAGTACTCTAAAAGGAGATTGAAGAGAATAGAAAGACATCCCTTGTTTGTGGGTAGGAAGAACCAACATAGTGAAAATGACCATAATCCAAAAATTGTTATAAGATTTAATGCGACTTCAATCAACATACTACTTAGCATACCTCACCGAACTAGAGAAAAGGCCCAGAATAGCAAAACAATTCTGGGCAACAAAGGCAAAGCAAGGGACATCACAATCCCTGACTTGAAATTATATTACAAAGCTACTGTGATAAAACAGCAAGTTACTGGCAAAAGAACAGACCTGAGGATCAATGGAGCAGGTTAGAAGATGGAGAAGCAACTCTAAACACATTCTGCCACCTTATCTTTGACAAAGGAACCAAACACCTTCACTAGAAGAAAGATAGCCTCTTTAATAAGTAGTGTTGGAAAACTGCTGAAGACTAAAACTGCTTTGTATTTTAAAGGAAGACTGGAGTAGTCTGTAGAAGGCAAGAGAATAAATAAGGAGAAGATGGGGTTTGGATGCAACTGGTAAGTGGTGATTATGAGAAGTGGCTGGTTCTGGATATAATTTTGTAGTATTACTCTTGGGATTTGTTAACTTGATGTGGACTTTGGCCTGAGCATCTGATTGATTGATGTTATTTTCTTAGATGAGAAAAATACTGTTAAGATGCTGTACTCTATACCAGAGAAAGTGGGTAGTACATATATGAGATTGGGGTTCAGGCTACAGATTAAATCTAGAGAAGTACGGTAGTGCTTTCACTAGATGAGTGGATTTAAAACCATGAGATTGAATGAACTGCCAAAGGTATGAATGTAGTGGGAAAGAGGTCTGAGGACTAAATCCTGGGGTGCTCCCAATATGTACAGGTTGAAGAATTGAAGAAGAATCAATGAGAGGGGCTCCAAAAGAATATCCACTGGGGGACAAGAGAACAGTCTGGTTGTCTTAACTACTTTTCTCATCACTGAGACAAAATACCTGACACCCAAAATTAAAGAAGGAAAGGTTTATTTAACTCTCAGTTTTTAGAGGTTTCAGTTCATAATTGGCTGGCTCCAAGGTGAGGCGGCACAGCAGACTGGCATCACAGGGAGAAACAGTTCATGGTGGGCAGACTGTAGCAAAGAAACAAGGGATCCACAGCTCTTATATCTTATCCCTTTTATCTTATCCAGGCTACCAGCCCTTAGGGCACTCACACCCTTAACACTAGGGCCCTTGTTTCTAGCTTTACACCATGAATCAATCCCAGCAGCATACACTCTAGATCTGGCCACCTCTGAAAAAAACCCTACTATGGTGACATGAGGGTTTGGAGGGACATCCAGACACAAGCCATGACAGGCAAATCAGGTGCCACAGAGCTACATGAAGAGCATGCAAAAAGTGGGAGGAATACATAACTATGAGAATGCTACTGACAGGTGACAACTTTGAGATGGAACACTGTGTATGGCTGCATGGAAATTGTGGTGACTCTGGCAATGTCAGGGTCAGGGCAAAAGCCTGATTAGAATTGATTTGGATAAGAATAAGAGGTAAGGAAACAGAAAAAATATGATTCTTGAGATGCTTTTGCTATGGAGTGAGAGGTGGAGGATAATAGTTATATGGGATGTGAGAGCAGAAAAATTTAGATTATTAAAAATAGTCATTATAGTATAGTACTTGAAAACTGATGAGAATTATTTATTGGAGATGAAGGAACAGACAGAAGAATTTCCTTAAGTAGATAAGGGGATGGGGATGTAGGGCATCCATGGGTGAGTTGGCTCCTTGAGCTGGAGCTCAGGCATTGTATGTTCTAAATTTGTGCCGATACATAGAGATGAACATACATGGTTATGGGAAGATGTTGTGATTGTCTCCTGTTTGCTTCTGTTTGTTAAGAAAAATGAGAATCCAGCTTATCAGATGAGTGTGCAGAAGGAGAAAATATAAAATACTTTTCTAGCAGGCATCATACATACTGGGCAAGGCAGTATAAAGAGATTGCTGAGTAGAGCTGAGAGCCCTTTGAGATCAGTGTCATTCTTTAAAGCAAAAGCAGTCAAATGCAGTTGTTTATTTTTCTTTGAAAAGGGAGAGGATCCAAGGAGAGTCATATTTAATCATCATAGTAGTTTTGCCAGCTGAATAATATGGAAATGAAGATGGGCAGAGATGGATCAGGGGCCAGATCCAGTGGGAAGCTTATAGCTGTGGCTACATAGATCAGGCTGGGTAAAGACGAAAAGAGATAAAATGAAAGGGTGGTCAGTGGAGTCAGAGACCATACATTTCAAACATTGAAGTAGGGGCCCTAGAAGGAATGAGTTGGAAATACCTTTGAAATGAAAAGTTAGCAGCTTTTCTCAAGTTTAATTTCAGAAGAGACATTTAAAAATTACTTGCTTTTGCTGCATGGCTGGGGGAAAAGATATTTTTCAAATATGAGTTCAACTCATTTTGTACCAGGAAATTCACACTCATATTCTTGGTTGAGTTCTTTAAAATTAGTCAACTATTTCTGTGTCTTCAAGCATAAAAGGAGCTGAGTGAGAAAGCAGAACTGAATAGTTAGTGATCATTAGAGTCTACTGAATCTCACTGTTTTGTTGCTAGTTGGACTGGCAGGCGAGAATTGCGGGCTTTCATTTCATCTGGGCAACCAAACCTCACGAAAGGAGATAAAGCTGAAAGATAAGGTCTTGACTGGCACAACAAAAGAAGCTTCGGCACGCCACACTTGAACAACCATTAGATAGATGTCTTCTATTTGATTGTTAATAACACCAAGAAATCTTCCTATTATGGATTTGTCATATATATATTTATCTTGAGATGCCTTAGTAAATTAAAATATAACTCTTTCTTTGGAAATATAAAAATGTCCTCATAGAAGATAAGGATGTTTATATTTAAGTATTTTTATTTGTAAGTATTTTTCATATCACAGGTGAAACTTGTGTTTATATTTTACAATATTTTGGGTGTTACTGGCTACAGCTATTACAATAAATTCATTTCATATGTATTGAAAAATCTATTCAGGTTTTTTCACATACATTTTTAAGGCAAATCTTACGGTGATTCACATATGTTGTCTAGAAGCAGAGCCATCTGAAACAAAACTAAAATATAATAATTACCACTTTCATTAACTATCCAGCTGTCGCACTTTGAGGATGTTATCTCAGCATCTAGCATTGGCTTTATTTTGGTGTCCAACTTCTCTGTTTTTTAATTCTATCTTTTGAGGCCATGGGGATCAGGGCTACAAATTTATTTTTCCTGTATTAATGGTTTTATCATGTGGTTTACAAATTAAAATTAGTGGATTTATCAGGGGATTTATCTCAGAGCTATTGGCAGCAACCATTTCTCAGAATAATTTTAGATTGATCGCTAATTGACATGTATCTTGGGCCCAATGATGCACAACCCCTTAAGTCTTAATATAATTGTTGGTGCCTTTTGGCAGTGTTAGAATGAGATTTCTCATTGTTTAATTTACTCATCCTTTATCATCCAATGAAAAGTCTCTTTTATAAAATACTTTTTGTTTTATTGCTGTGCTCTTTCTTGCAAAAATTTTTATTAGTACATGTTTGTGTTACCTAATGATTACATTCATTGTCAGGAATTTGTACATGTACACAACACATCTTAATTATTTTTATGCTGTGCTCCTCTTGCTAAAACAACAACACAGACAACAAACACTCAAAATTCATTGGGACTATCAGGCTATTTTCACATGGCCTGTCTTCAACACAGAGGATTTTCCAACTGATCACTGCTGAAAGCGTAAAGAGGAGAGGGCATGTGTACATCACTAGCCCCACACACTTTCCCTCAGGAATAAGCCCAGGGCCTTGCACATGCTGTGTGAGTGCTCTGTCACCGAGCTGTATCCCCAGCCTACTAGCCCATCACTCAAAAGTGATCCTTACTATTAAATCATGTCTTTGCCTGTTGATTGATATATTGTCTGCTTATTTTATAGACTGAGGTCACAGTGACTCTGGCAAATGTTTGCAGGTCTGTCTTTGTGTGCAGTGAATGTTAAAAGTTCTCCATTAAATGGTCTCAGAAAAAAAAAATCTACCTGTTATTCCTGGTGGGACCACTTTATTGCTATCTTCGAAGTATTTTTAATCTCAGAAGGTGTGTGTTTTGACTGTGGGAGGGAGCAGGTCACTGGAGATTTTACCTTTGCTATCTCTCCAGGTTCCATGCTTTGAGAATCAAAGGTAGATAACAGTTTGGAAAAACCTTGTACGAGGCCAGAGATTTTCCTAAAGGATTTTATCTCTATATATAGCTCTGTATGTTACTACTTCAGCCTCAGCAACCAGCAATTTTGCTTTCACTGAAATTGTGTTCTCTTTAAATACACAAGAAAATAGCACTTTAAAGGGAATTATGTTTTATACAGATATGCTTTATTTAATCTTGTCAGAAGTTTTTTAGGTGCCTTAAATCTCATTTGGGATCAAGAGTGACAGTTTTGGGGATGAGCATGCTCAGTGGCTGACCGCTTAAGAGGTGAAATCAGGTCAGTGCTGTTTTGTCTGAAAGTAACAAAAATAAAATTCCAAGTGAGTAACAACTTAGAATTTTACTGAAGTACTTAATTTCCTGAAAAAACAACAATTATTGAGACTGAATAATTATGTACTGCTGAATAATTATATTTTTAAAAATCTGCTCTCAGTGTTGTTATACTTTGGAGACAATGTTTTATAAAAGATCACAAGAGCTCTGATTAGTCAAAGCATGAGAGGAATACACTATGGATTTATGGTCCATATCTAAAACCTTTAGGATGGAGGTACTTTAGAATTTGAGAGTTTTTAGATTTTAGGAAAATAATACATTTGGATTTTGGCAGGGTCTTGGGCAGCACTTTTTAATTGAACACATTAAGATTTCTTTATGAAACGTGACTATCACACTGAAATGAAGACTGTACCATATTTCACATTAGTTAAGGTAACATTTTACTTTCTGTTGAGGCTTGGCACTGACTTTTTATAAAGAAGACTTTAAAAACCATACAAACCAACCAAAAACCTGTATTTTTAAAATTTCTGAAGTTGGGCTTGCATTTAGATTGTGGGCCTGCTTGTGTCTGAATTACAGTTACCTTATTTATCAGTTTGTTTGTAAAGAAATTAATTTTGTTTACAATATACTGTACAAAAGTTGATCAAAATTTATTAATGTTTAATTAAAATTAGTACAAGCCAGGTGTGGTGGTGCACACCTATTATCCCAACACTCAGGAGGCTGAGGCAGGAGGATCACTGTGAGTTCGTTACCAGCCTGGGCTACATAGTGAGTTCCAGGTCAGTCTCAACTACATAGTGAGACCCTGTCTCAAAAAACCAAAAAATAAAATAAAATAAAATTAGTACAGTAAAAGACATATTACCATGAATCCATTTTAAAATACTCCCTCTCACTTTGAACACACTTATTCCATCATCCTTGCCACTTTCTGAAGTAGCTCTAGAAGTCCTCTTTATGAATGTTGTTAATTGTGCTGGTATGGCTGCTTTGATGTCCTGAATTAATTCAAAACATTTACCTTTCATGTTCATTATGGCTTTTGGGAAGAGCCAGAGTAGCATGGTGCCAGATCTGGTGAATAATGTGGATGAAGACACACCATGATATTTCCACAAGCCTGAGTTTCCATTGGTTGCCACTCAGCCCTGGCTGTCACACTTTTTAATTAGTAAAGACACAAATAGGGACTTTCAGAATTTCTTTAGCATGTGGCAGTAATGATGGGATCAGTGTTTTTGAGGGGTGGTATTCTGAGGGTGATTAATGGCAACATAAATTTTACTGAAATAAATTTTTAAAAACTTAAAACATTTACCATATATTTTTAATCATACCACATTACTCTAATATTTTGTTGGTGAAAGTATAATTCAGAGACTGGTGACATCAACGTGACCTGGGCCCTTGCTAGCAGTGCAGGCCCTGCCACATATCTGCTGATTAAGGATCTGGATTTGAATAAAAGCCTAGTTGTTTCGCGTGCATCATACTGCATTGTATTGATGTCTTCCTCTGTCTTTATGTGTAACACAATACCTGGAGCAGAGTAATTTATAGAGACCTGGAGACTTCTTTCTTCTGAGCTATGGAGATTGGGAAATCCAAGAGCGTGGCATCTAATGACAGCCTTCTTGCTGTGTCCTAACATGGTGGAGACAAAGCAGGTGTGAAGGTTTAGATCTGTTCCTCATCTTACAAAGCCATTAATGCTAACGTGGATGCCCCATTCTCATGACCTTGGCTCATCCTAGTCACTTCCCAGAGGCCACATCTCCAAATACCATTAACGTAGGAATTGACATGGGGATTAATGAATTTTTGGATGACATTTAAACCATAAGGATCACCTTAAATTTGGATTCTAAGTCACAGAGAGAAAAGGCTAATGTGAGAATATTTTCATTGTTCAAACCTTTGCAAAATGAAGATTTCTGTTCCCTGCCTTAGTGGTATCCTCTTCACTGTAACCATACCCAAATAGCCTTATCATTGATTTGCATTTTTAGTATATCCTTCTTTCCTTTCTACCTTCTCTGCTTCTTTAATAAGGGTCTTTTGGTAACAAACTCTCTTGTTTTTGTCTGAATATGTCTATTTTACCTTATTGTAATCTCTGTTAAATGTCTATTTTGTATCTTATTTTAATTTCAATTTTTTTCCTCTAGTGTTTGAAGTATTTCCAGTATCTGAAGTCTTTTTGTGTCTGATTCTGCTGGCTGGAACTCATTTTCTTTGTTTCCTAGTTTGTGTGTATTTGTGACTTAACTAAGTAGTTGATTAACTTTTAACTTTGAGCTGCTCATTTTTAGCTTTTTAAGTCCTGTTGTTGTTGATGGACTTTTGGATTATTTCCATCTTTTACTATGATAAATAATGCTGCTAAGAACATTATGTACATGTCTGTTGGTGCACATAGCCAAGAATTTCTCTAGAGTATACTCATAGGGGTAGAATTGCTGATATGCTGGGTAACCACATACTGAACCTTACTAGGTGAATACTAATGGTTTTCCAGTTGTATCTAATTGTACTCCCATTAGCAATGTATGAAAATTTCTGTTGCTCCATGTTCTTAATACCTCTTGATATTGTCAGATTTCTTAATTCTTGCCTAGTGGGTGGACTTTAGCAGATTCTTAGTTCAGTTGCTATAACTAGTTCATTAATATTCTAATATCCATGTACAAATATATATTCATATTTGTTTACTTACTATATAGGTCTTCATATAGCTCTATAACAGACAGACTAGAAAGCAGACAGCATAGCATATATGTGTGTGTGTGTGTGTGTGTGTGTGTATAAAACAGTCATTGCATTGTTTCATTTGAAAACAGTGGAAGATTGTTATAATTATGTAAATATAAATTGCCTGTGTAAAATGAAATACAGTCAACTTTTAGTATCTACTAGGAATTAGTTCTAGGATACCTTGTGAATACCAATATTCAAGAATTCTCAAGACTTGTATATCAGATGGAACAATATTTGTATATTCTCCCATATACCTTAAATCATCTCTAGATTATTTACGATATTTAATATAATGTAAATGCTATATAAATAGTTGTATTGTTTAGGGAATAATAGCATTAAAATGTCTGTATGTGTTTAGTAGAGTCTTGAGTTTTTTGTTTTTTTTTTGTACTGAGGATTGAACTCAGGCCCTTGCACTTGTGAGGCAGGCGGCAGAACCACTGAGCTAAACCCCTGGCCTCTTTCTGGATATCTCTGATCCTGGCCCATCTTAAATCTACAGATGTAGAGTCCATGGATGTGGATAGCCAACTATACTTTCAAGATTCCTTATATTATCCCTTGTTTTTCATAGAAACATCTGTGTTACAAGCCGAATCAATTGCTTTTTAATTGCTCTGACATAAAAGAATTACAGATTTATTGTCCATAATGGCATATTTAAGCCATTTCTCTGTAACATTAAAATATAATTCTTTTACAGTTTTTTACATTAATAAGGAAAATGACAACAGAAGTTTCTTCTGCATCTTCCTATGGGCTAGGCACTCTGCTAAATGAGTAGCATGCATTGTATCATTTAACCCTCTCTACAATTTCTCTTCAATTTCAAATTCATCAGCCATTAATCATCTCTCATGGAGAGGTGAACTCAAACATGGAAAGGTTAAGGATCTCACAATCTTATTTTTATTTTATTTTATTTTATTTTTTTTTGTACGAGGGATTGATTGAACCCAGGACCTTGTCCTTGCCAGGCAGCTCACAATCTTATTTTTAGTGGATGTTCTCCTTCTCTAACCTACAGCCTTCTTTTTATTTTGAAAAGTATCTATACATTTTGGAAGTTTATATGTGTTTTGAATCAGTGGGAAGATAGCACTTGGAAAAAGCAGAAGTTTTGATCTGAGTAGGCAGTGACTTATTAGTTCACATTACTTTTAGGTAATCACCTTTCCTCTAGTCAAATAGAAATTTGCTAAATCTTTTACAGACTGAATTAGTTTCAAATCAGTATTAATTTCCATGTCAAAATATGTGAAGCAGTATCACAACAGAGTCGATGTTAGCCTAATGGCTATTAGAGGAATATAGCATCACGCTGTGGTCCTCAGATTTGACTGCACATTGTACCGAGGGAACTATAAAAAGCACTGTGCTTGGGAAGCATTCTCATATGTTCTAACTTGTCTGGTCTGGGTGTAGTCTTGGGTACCAAGAGTTTTGAAACTCCCCAAGTGATTCTAATGTTTAAGGCTGAAGAATGCTGGATAGTAGCTAATTATGCAAGTACTACATTCAGATTAATTGAGTTAGCAAGCTGCCTGTGACACACACTCTAAATGTGTAACCTTAGGCGTGTTGCTATTAATGTCAGTGTGACTCAGGCTCTTTGAAATGGGAATTAATCTTAAAAATAGTATCTATATCCTCAAAGCATTGTTGTGAGGATAAGATGAGCACATAAAGTTCTTTCAATAGTCATTAATGGCTGTGGTTTGGATATAATCTGAGTGTCCACCAAAGATCTATATGTAAACTCTTAGTCTCCAGGGTAGTGGTATTTGGAGGTGCTGTGGGCCTTTAAAAGGCGGGGCCTTGTGGGATATCATTAGGTCATTAGGGGCATGCGGTAAAAGGCACTGTGAGATCCTGACCCATCTTCAGTCTGCTTCCTGGCTCAGGCTCTCACCACTCAACCTGATGTGTATCTCCATTTAAGACACCAAACTAATGGGATTGCATGTTGCTGGATTTGAATCTTTACATTGTGAGCGGAAAAAACCCTTCTATCTTTATAGGTTAATTGCTTTAGGTGTTTTGTCACAGTAAGGAAAAGCTGACTAACACACTGGCACAAAATCAACTATTATTAGCAATTTAAAATATACTAATGATAAAAATTGTTATTATTGGATGGCGTCTCATCTCAAAAACATTTGAGAGGGCTACAGATTTAAAACAAACTAAGTACAGCATCGTACCAGCTCAGCTTTGTTGTTTGGCTAGCTTTTATTATTTATTTTTTGTCCTATGGTTTCATTTAAAAGTTAGTCTTAATAATGCTATGAATTTAGGTATTACCTGTTGGACTCATTTAAAATGTTTGTTTTCAAAAGACTGCAGAATTTAAATCCAGATATTTGCAAAGGAATGATTGACACCTTGTGGGTAGACTAGAGAGCACACTTCTCACTGTAATGGGGAAATAGTGGGAGTGCAAAAGTAAGCATTTCTTCAAAATGGAGATTAGCATTTCTAGGACAAATTAACCCAGAAATATTTATATTTTTTAGAGGAAGTCTTCATACATAAATTATGTTAATTTTTGAAACTATACTGATGTAGAGCCTGTTTGCCGTAGGATCTATATGCTCAATGCTCCAGCATCTTTTCATTTCTTTCTATTCAGTCTCATAGCCAAGAGGGTTTAAAATTTTTTTAAACTTTTTTTACTTTTACATTTTTTATCTTTCCAGCTGGTAGTGAGACAATTGTCTACAGAGGTTGTATTTGTAAATCATATTTTCTTTTGCTGTTAAATTATTTGATAATTTCAGATAAACTTTATTCCTATTTCTGAATTATGTTCACATGGCAGTAGTACTGATTTTAGATCTTTTATTTAGCTTCCTTTCTTTTTTCTTTTTATTTTATGAAAAAATTTCTTAACCAGATAATAAGAGAAAAGTATAGTATAACTATATTTATTACACTGTATATTGTTATCTTCAGAGTAGTTGCTCAGTGCAAGACATAAACCAAAAGGGTTTGTAAAAAAAAAGATAATAAACTTTATTTTCAATGAACTAAGATAAAGATAAATAAAACCAATTAGCATATATATTAAAATATTTTTTAAACAACAGAATATGTAATTTGGAGAAGTATGTGTATTTCTCCCTACTTCCTATTTATCTCTCTTCTATTTTTCTCTTTATTTGTGTGTGTGTGTGTGTGCATAAACGTTCTTCAAGATATATATATATATATATATACACACACACACATACACACACACACACACACATATATATATATGTATATGGAGAGAGATGCAGAGAGAGAGTTTTTCATATAAAAGAAATCATATGATATTCGAGCTTGTGTGCTTGACTTTTTTCACTGAACATTATGTTCTCAAGTTGCATCCATTTGCCTACAAGTGCCTCAACGTTTCTTTCTTTATGGCAGTGTAGTACTCATTGTGTATAAATACCACATTTTCCTTATCCATTGATGTACATGTATGCTGTTTCCAAGACATAGCTATTATAAATTGTGCTGCTATAAACATGGCTATGCACGTATTTTTGCAATATGATGACATTAACTCTTTTGGGAAGATACCGAGGTGTGGGATATTTGGGTCAAATAGAATTTCTACTTTTAGCTTTTTGCAAATATTCATACTGATTTCCATAGAGGTTGCACTAGTTTACATCCCCACCACATCCTCCCCAGCATTTATTATTAGATATTTTTGATGGTAGCTATTCATTCTGGAGTAAAATGGCATCTCAGTGTAGTTTCAATTTGCAATTCTTCCTTTCTTACTGACAGAGACATACTTTCAAATGAAGTATGTTTTAAAGAAATATTTTAGTGAAATAAGGGTCTTTTGTAATGCAAATAATTCCCTTCTCAGGAGTTCCTTGATAAATTTGCCATATTCTTTTAAGCCTTTACCTTTGTACTGAACATGCCTTCATTTGTTTTTTTATCATGGGTGAAGGGAATGTTTATTTATTTTTTTATGTTTTTGGTACCGGGGATTGAACTTGGGTCCTTGCGCTTGCAAGGCAGGCCACCAAACCGCTGAGCTAAATCCCCAGCCCATGAATGTTTAAATATGATTGTTTTCTTATTTATCTCAGTCCAGTCTCTTCAATTAGATCTCATTTCATGTAGAAAATTAGCTACTTTTCCATGGTATTAAAAATTCACCAGGATTTTTTATACCATGCTCATCAGGGGATTCAGTGAAATTTAATTATTTTCTCCCATTATAAAAAGTTGTTTTCATTTATTTATTCATTGTTGGTATACCCAACAAAATCAAGTATTGTGTAAGGATTGTGTAGTAACTGTGTCTATATCACATGTGAGACATGAACAGGCTTGAGATGAAGATGGGATCCACCTCTCTTTTGCATTTTCTTTCCTGTAATGTAATCTGTCTCCCTCCCCCCAAACAGAATGGATTACTTTTTATTATACACATCATACATGTTCAAGATAAAAGAGAGACAGTTAAGAAAAAGAGGAACTTGCCTATGATCCCACAACCTAGAAGTAATAGCTATTGTTAGGAGTTATTTTCTTTTATAGTTATTTTTCTGTGACTTCACAGCCTGCCATTTTTCTCTTGCCAGCACTTTCCCCTGCACTCATAAATTGGTGAGTCTAAGCCCATGCACGGTGTCCGATGAGTGCCCATCCTTCTCAGTGCTGGGTGCTGTGGGGCTGTGGTGTCCCCCATACCGCAGCACCAGCATTGGGACAGGCTGAAAGTGCTGGTGGGAATGTGCCAAAGCCTGGTCCATTGTCTTCATCATCTGACCAAACTCCGTGGGAAGAACAAATGTCAGTGACACGCAGTTCTCCCAAACACGTGGCTTCAGATAATTCTGATGTATTCCTCAAATTTGTTCTGCAAGTTTTAAAACCTTTTTGCTTTTGAGAGGAAAAAATCCTCCCAGATTCCAACCTGGGCTTTTTCTCCAAGGTGTCACAGGTAGCTTGGGTACAGTAATTCCATTTTGCTCCTTCTTTTTCATAATGCCATTTCTAAAGGGATAACACGCCCTTGCCAGTGCAATCTAGAGGTGAGAAGTCACTGTACAGCTTCTATAGGCTCCGAAGATGAAATAGCACTATGAGGGGCATGGCAGAGAAAAAGCTGTTCAACTCGTAAAGGTCAGGAAGCAGAAAGGGAAGGGAAGGGAGGAGCCGGGAAAGGAGATATTTCCTCTCAAGTCACACCCCCAGTGACCTGCCTACCTAACAGCAGATCAGCTATAACACACCCATTATCCAGTCACCTTCCAAATACACAAGGTTTTGGGATCATTTTAGATGGAATCATAACAATATTTATACTGTATTAGGTGTATGTGATCTGAAGATCATTTAGCATATAAAGGAAGATGTAGGTAAATTATCTGTGAAAGTTATGCTGTATTATGTAAGGGGTCATAGAACCAACTCCCTGAGGGTGTGGAGGCAGAACTGTGTGGCCAAATTGTCTGACAGTATTGTAGCAATATATATTTCTACAAGAGGGGGCTAGAATTTCCTTTTCTCACAACCTCGTAACACTGGCTATTTATAGGCCCTTTCAGACCCTGTAATTAAAATAAATAAAAATTTACTGTTGATTGTAATTTGGTGATATTTAGTGGTTGTCTTAGCTACTTTTCTCATTGCTGAGAGAAAACACCTGGCCCCCAAAGTTAAAAGAGGAACGGTTTATTGTAGCTCAGTTTGTAAAGGTTTCAGTCCATAGTCAGCTGGCTCCAGGGCAGGGTGGCACGGCAGAGGGTGTCACAGAGAAGAAACAGTTCCCGGCAGACAGAAGACAGCAAAGGCAAGCAAGCAAAGTAGCAAACCAGTAAAGCAACCAGAGCAGGTTTTCTGCCCTTTTTATGTTCTATCTAGGCTATCTGTCTTGGGATGGGTGCCAAACCAATCAGTGGACTAATTTAGTAATCACATACCCTTAATCCCAGCATTACACATTCTAGATCCAGCCACCTCTGAAAAAGCCCCACCTGTGACTGCATGAGGCTTTGGAGGGAGGCATCTAGATACAAGCCATAATCCTTGTAAAGTTAAACTTTTTCCAAATATTCATTAGATTTCTGTATTCGAATATCCTCTTAAAAATTTTGCTCACATTTCCATTGGGTCACTTTTCGTAATGATTCAAGATAGTTCTGAATATAGTAAGATCACTAATCTTAGCCTATCAGTATTGCACATATTCTCCCTAGATTTTCATTAATCTTTTCTTACACTTTTTTTTTTCAGTACTGGGAATCAAACTCAGGACCTTGCACTTGTGAGGCAGGTGCAGTGCCACTGAGCTAAATCCCTGGCCCTCCATCAGTCTTTTAAACATAGTTTCATTTTTGTTTTCTTCTTCCAGAAATGAAGAACTTTATGTAATCATACTGGTCAGTCTTTTTAAATACTGTTTCTGGCTTTGTTGTATGCATTCAAAGTCCTTTCACACACCAAAGTTAGCAAACTCCTGGAAAATGATGTCGAGATGTCACTTTTACTACTTACTAAATGGTCTTCACAACTAATTCTGTTTTGAAACTCTCTAATTCTGTTTCTTTAATCTGCCTGTCCTCTTTTATGCCTATTCCTTACTGTCTTAAGCAATGCAAGATACATATGTCTAACAGAACAAGGGCACCTACTATTTTATTTTTTCAAGCTCTTCTTGAATAATTCTATCAAATGAACATTAAACATTTTATACAGTTTCAAGAAAGATGAGCAGTGTTTGTATTTATATTATGTAAATTTTTAGATAATTCACAAGATAACTGATATCTTTGTAGTATTATAGGCATTGTCTTACATTATTCCCTTTACTTCCTTCAAATTCTCAAGGATAGTATCCAAATTCTCAAATCTTTCCTATCAAGATTTTTTCCCAGGAGCACCCACTTATGACTCTCAGACACAGGATGGTCCAGCCTCATGTTACACTGAGATTTCTTTGCATTATTCTTCTGAACCCAGGTTCCCAATTTACCCTTGCCATTACATTATGATTTAAATTTATACTACTGCTTTTTTGTCTCCCATTATGCTTATTTTAAAAGGAATTCAAATAATTCCATAAAAAACAAATGACCCTATTAAACATTGGATGAAGGATTTAGACATTTCTCAAGAGAAGACATATAAATGATCATCAGATACATAAAAATGGTCAGTACTGCTAAGTAGTGGTCAGAGAAATGCAAATTAGAACCACAATGAAATATCACCTAATACCTTTTATAATATCAGGTATCAAATGGTATGTTTTATAGATTAGCTTCTCCTCAGATATAGGGCTTGCAAATATATTTCCCCATTCTATAGATTGTCTTTGCACTTTTTTGATTTCTTCCTCGTTTTGTAAAAGCTGCAAGGTTGATGTAATCTTCTTTGTCTGCTTTTGCTTTTGTTGCTGGTGCTTCTAGTATCACATCCAAAATATCTGTGCCCAGATCAGTGTCATGGAGCTTTCTCTTTCCGTTTGTATGTAGTGGTTTTATAGTTTCAGGTCTTATGTTGAAGTCTTTAAACCATCTGTGGTTGATTCTTTGTGTGCAGTATGTGATGAGGGTCTTTGAGTTTACTTACCTGCTAAAAACACAATGGTTTAGATATTAGGAATAGATTTAAAATATTCTGAACTAAGCACTTGAGGGTTTTCTGCAAGTCCTAAAATTGCCCAATTTCACGAAGTCTGACTATTTTGTTTTGGATACCTCCTCATCTATATATAAAACTATAAGCCTCATCTATATAAACCCAATCTATATAAAACTATAGTCCCATTCACTTCAGATTTTAAAAACTAGATCTCTTTCTCAATTTTCAAGAGACCACATGATTTTGATGGTGGACATTTGCTCAAGCTTTTCTTGTTTTTAAGCAATCAATGGAAGTATATTCCGTGAAATCTCTCAAGCCTAAATATGTCTGGTCAAAGCTCATTTATTGATTTTTTTCCTGCGGAAACTTGATCATATATGAGAATCAAAGAGACTAAAGTTAATTTTCACCAGCTCAGTATATAGTATTGTGGCTACTTATCTCCCTGAAGCTTGAGTGGTTCCCAAATCATAAACTAAGATGTATAATCTTTAAAATATTTGACCAGTTGAAAAGCCTTTGTTTTAGAGGGATCATTCGTTTTTGCATGCGGTTTTTAATCTCAGATCCCACAACCAAACCACTGATTTGTTTCCAGAGGAAATCTGCTACATAAGAACCCCACTACTGGGGACAGCATTATCTTCCCTGTCAGCATGGAGTTAGGGAATCAGGAAAGCAAAGGGGAAGTAGTAACGTCTGTCAGCTCCCTTCTGCATGAAACCACTTAGATATTTTATTTTAATTCCATTAAAGCCATTATTATTGCCTTAATTTATCTGGGAGGAAATTGTTGCCTTAAGACATTAAATAACTTGCCAAGCATCCATCCCTCTGTATTAATTGGCAGAGGAGAGAAGTTAACCCAGGGCCTTCTGGCTGCACCAGGTTGGGCTTCAGTGTAGCAGCACTGAGCACCTGAGGCCAGGCGTGTCATCTTTGCATAAGGAAATACAGAGTATTTCTGAGATGTACAAATTTTGGCTGCACTTAACAGGCAGGAATAAGCATCAGAAGGGTTAGGATGACACTGAGGAGGAAGAAATTTCCTGACTCATAGCATGTTATTTTTTTTATCGCACAATAATGAGGAAAGTTTGCCTTCCCTGAACTCCCCCAAATTTGTGTTTTTCCTCTCCTTTTCTTGCTGAGGATACTAAGGCTGTGGTGTTTATTTTTGCTCTTTTCCCTTAGAGACATATTATAGTCATTAAAAAAATCTCAGGAATAAAATGCACTAAATGATTAGTGTCTTAGAAAAGACTCCGGTTAAGCCATGTGTACAACCACAAATGTACCAGTGCTAACCAAGTTCTGCCTCCCATGCTATACTGGTGAGATGTGATAGGAGATAAATCAGTTTCCCCAAAGTGTTCTGGTCTCAGAGGTCTCTTCCATTGGTCTTATGACATCAGAGCTTTTCTTTCATAAAATTGCCTTTGTTATTTTGAATTTATGACACTTTGGTTATTGGATTTGTTCTTTACATTCCTGCCTAATTCTTGACTTTCGAAAAAAGGGGTGCGGGCCTTATACTTTAGGCTAGGTGTTTCTACCTTGTAACCTTGACAGTGACCCCGGTGATTATTTTGCTTTTTATTAAAGCTTTCTCTCTTTCTTCTCTGGCCCTACATGTTCTCCTTTTACCTTCCTGCACTGAATCAGAGTGCATCCAGTTCTGAGTTATGTGCAGATAAATTTTGCAATTGATTTGAGCCATGCTTTTTGATGGACAGTCCCATCTCCTGGTTGCAACTGTTGTTACCTCATGCAAAATGATGACCAGGAGTTTTAAAAGGCTTGTTTGAATTTATATTCTGACATATCTGAAGCTGACTAGTTTCCTTGTAATTAAATAGGAGAAAAAAATCTTTGAACTATTCTTTTAAAAGCATGATATAATAAAACAAAGACTCTAAATGAAAGTTAGAAGTTTTCCTTTTGATTCAGTTTCTAAGCAGTCAGCTAAAATTGCTATCTGAATAATTATAGCTAAGCAGGAGCCAAAAAAAAAAACTGGTTGATTGTCCTGAGTACTAAAAATTTAAATTCCAAATACTTTTTTTGGGGGGGGATTGGGGATCAAACTCAGGTCCTTGTGCTTGCAAGACAGGTGGCGAAACCACTGAGCTAAATCCCTGGCCCACCAAATATTTTTCTTGAAGTGTGTATTATTATGAGTTCTTAGGACCATAGTTGTTAAATGTTGACTTAGCACATTTTTGTCTGAGTATTTTTCCTCTTTCCATGGGTAATATCAAATACATTTTTAAAAAATGAGGCCCCTCTGGAGCTCCCTGCTCCTATCATCTCTGGGGCAGCTTTCTCCTCCTCACAGTATTATCCTCCAAAAGAAAAAAAAAAAAACAACTGGAATGAAATAGAATAGTAAGTTGTAAATCACAAATAAACTGGAGATATAAACAACATGGACAACTCTTTAGTAACAACTATGACTGAAAAAGGAGGAACCAGAGGAATACATGTGACACCCTTTTCATAAAATTTGGCAACATGAAAACTTCAGTCATATACAGTATTATTTTTTTTTTCCAAGAAGGAGACAAACACAAAATTTAGGATGGTGTTTATGGTGGGGCCAAGGTGAACACAGAGGTAAATATTGGAAATGATCTGATTTTTGGATTAAGTCATAAACTCTCTATTTTATATGAAAACTAATATCAACCAATGATATTTCTCCTAGTTCTGAGCCATCACTTCTGATTACCCAAGATACCCTGACATCAATTGCACAATGCGCTCATCCGTTCCAAATTTGCGTCTTTAGAGTTTTTGTGGTTCTCAGTTGTTCTTTGGATTTATAAGTATGGATCCACGGGGAGCCCAAAGCCCCTTCCTTGGCTTCTAATGGCAGTAATAAAGGTAAGGTGGGACAGATAATTGTCACATAGGGAGTGGCAGGGAGGAGGTGGTGTTTTGGACTAAGAGAAGAAGAGAGTCATCTCTGTGTATAAGACTCACGCCTTGAAAATAAAGGCAGGTTCCCCACCTCTCTGTGTTGCCACCAAGGCACCTTTGGTGGCTGGATTTTGGTGAAACGTCATGCTCGGCTTCTCAGTAACCTTCGGGGTAGGCTGTATTCATAAAAATGCATGTGGGTACCACTCATTTGAATCAATGCCCAAACTCTCCATGAAATACTCCTCTTCCTATCATCCCATAAATGTGTTCCTGAGTGACTGTTCCTTGATTTTGTCGCCCTCTTATCTGTTCCAGTGGCCAGTGAGAGATTACCTCATGTAGCTCATGTAGTGCTACATTTCTATTACATTTTTCCTTTTTGCCAGAATAGAAGCAGGACCTCATTTGAAATGATATGCTACATAGAGAGGAAGGGAACCACATCACATAGTTATTGACATCAAGCTACCATCATTTTTGGTCTGGACAAATCTGAGGTTTCTCTGCTCCATTCATTCACAAGCCAAGCCCCTCCCAGCCTGTTTCTGTCTTCAGCCAGAGTAATTTTCCAAAATCTTAAGCGAGAACAAGTTATTCTCCTGATTAAAAATCCTCTCTGGAGTTCTCATTGCTCTCAGAATGATACCCACTCTTTTTTGTCGCAGGCTTTGGGACTCCCGCCCTGCCCACCTAATCTTGAACTGTTTATCCTTCGTTTACTATCTTTCCGTTGCTCTTTCTTTGCATTCCTCTGTCACCCCACACTCATTCCCTCTGCAAGCTTTGCCTGTATCCTGTTTCTCTTGCCAGTTCTTCCAAAGCTGGTACTTTTTCATAATTCACATAAGGGTCTTCCTTGACTTTCAGTCTAAAGTGGCCCATTCTCCCTGCATGGACCCTGTCTCACTGCACTTTTGTATTCTCTTCACTTCATGTAGCTCTCACAGAGTTATTCTAATCACTGTATTGTTCATGTTGTCCTGGTTAGAATTAATCTCTGTGCAAACAAGAATATTTTCATTTTGTCATATCTATATATGCACATAACATATTTTGATCATTTCCAGCTCCCATTATCCCGTTTTCCTACTCCCCCTCCTATATGCTTCCTTTTCTCTAAGTCTCCCTTTTAATTTCTTGTTCTCTATTTCTTTCTCTCTCTCCTTCTCCCTCTCCCTCTTTCCCTCTCTCCCTCTTTTCCACTCTCTCTCTCTCTCCTTTATAGATTCTATACATAACAGCAAACATGTAATATTTGTCTTTCTGAGTCTGGCTTGTTTCTTTTAACACGATGATCTCTAGTTCCATCCATTACCTGTAAATAACATGATTTAATTCTCCTTTATGGCTGAATAAGCCCCCACTGTATATATATCACACTTTAACACTTTTGGTGGGAATATAAATTAGTATAGCTACTATGAAAGTCAGTATAGATGTTCTTCAAGAAACTAAAAGTAGATCTACTGTTTGACCTGGCTACACCACTCCTTGGTATATTCTCAGAAGAATTAAAGTCAGCATACTCTAGAGATACCTACTTACCAATGAGAATGAGAATCTTGATTAGCTCAACACCGAATTTCTGGTGCTTAGTGCAGTGCCTAGCACATAGAAAGCATCAAGGAAATGAAATCATGACTGAAAGTTAAAACTCATTCATCACTGTTTATGTTCATCACATACATAACCAAAGTAAAGTGCTTCCAGTGAGCATGCAGGGAAACCTTCCTGCTTTTCTGGATTAATGATACAGAAGATGGCAGATGAGTGCACACAGCTGGAATGCCAGTTAATAAATGCTATGACCTACCAGTATACATTTAAATAAATTTTGTCAAGATGAGTCGGCTGATATTGGATGATCTGAATTTATATTTGTACACATTGTGTACTGGTTTCTTGATGATCAAAATTGGGTTAGTTCGTCTACAATGTGGCTTTGCTGTTGGAGATATGAAGATTATGTGCTCCATCCAATTTGTTTTTCTTAGCTGCGAAATCACTCGAATTTAAAAAGCAGTTTGCCTACCTCCCATTTCCTTTCCTTTTGATGAGAATGGTTTAGTTGAAAAATGTTTAGTGGAATCAGATAATTAAAATGTTTTGTGTACTTTTAATATGCAAATGCTTTTGGGAGAGCCCCATGGCATAAAGCAGAATGGAAAGTATAATTCTATCCTTTCTCCTAGCCACACCCCATGGCCAGATCTAATGCTTCCTCTTTGTCGGCACCTCACAGTTTAGCTTGGGAGTGGCTCTGGATTTCCAGTGTTTCCTTAGAGCCTTCAGTGCTTTCTGCTAAATAACCTCTGCCCCCTCACATAGCAAGTTTCATCATGATTTCTGGATACCCCGTCCCAGGCTGCTACTTCCATAGCTCCACCCTGCCCTGACCATCCTTAAGCTCTTGTCCTCTCTCTCTCCCTGGCCTACTCCCATGTGGAGCCTTTGGGCCAGTCTCCATGTTCTATTGGCCCTTACCCTTGCTGGCTGGTACTCTTTGCTATGAGCTAAGTAGATTTCTTCCTTACAAGGAGCCCTGGTCATGGGTGAAGTGACCTTTTTCCTTCCTCACACCCGGAGGGCATCAGATGTCTTTAGCCTTAAAAGGGCACAATGGAAGAATGGACCAGGATCAGCTCACCCACTACCTTAACCTTGCTTAATTCACAATCATATCTGCTATGGATTTTTTTTTTTTGCTCTATTTTATGTTAAAGAGAAGGCAAGTAGTTTAGCTGTACTTAGCTGCACTTATGTACAAGGATGGCCTAAAGAAGCAGGCCAGTGCAGCTGCAAAGGGGAGAAGTCCAGGAATGGGAGGATGAGCCTCTTAAGGAACAGTTAGCTGTAGGATGCTGTACTCAGATGTCCTCACTCCATAGGAAGGGAACTGAATTGGACACTGTCTACCTCTTACAACAAGCTAATTAGAGCCCTCTGATATTTGAGAGCAATAGAACTGTCCAGAAACAGTTATGTTTCTTTCTAAATTCTTTTCTAGTATAAGTCAGCTCAGTGAAAATAAGTACCCTTGACCATATTATCTTAACTTCCTGTAGAAGGCCTTTAATAAGTTTAGTAGTTTATTATGGTTTATGACTTTCTGAAGGATTGCCATGAGGAAAGTTCCCTTGAAGAATGTTATGCTACACATTGTTTAAATTGATGAGTTATTTTATTTTGTTTAGGAATTTTAAATGGATACATAAAAACATGAGAATTGTACATATTAAAGGGGTACCATGTGATATTTCAATGTATATATTGTGTGATCTTTAACGTACACTAGACATATCTATATCTTTTCAAATGTTTATCATTTCTTAATGGTAAAGCATTTAAAACCCTTCTAGCTTTCTGAGATATACAGTACATTATTGTTATCTCTAGTTATCCTGACATGCATTAGTTCACCGAACCTTTTACTCCTGTCTCTGGCTAACACATGTACTTGGTTCAGTGAAAATGGAAATTAAAACTAAGGCATTCAGCACAAATTTACAGGAAAAAGCTTTAATTGAAAAATAAGAGAAAATGAAGAAGAACCCAGCTCTGAAAAAGATTAACCCAGTTCCCTAACAAAAGAAAGAGCAGATAGGAAAAGGACTCCATTTGAGAAACAAAAGAGGAAAAAGGCATGAAGAGGTGGATCCAACTGGTCTACTCACAACCCAACCCTCCCCCGCAAAAAACACAACAAAAAATGCACCAGTTTTAAGGGACCCTTGGATGGGCCAGGGTCCAGTTTGTTCTTAGCACAGTCCTGGTTTCCACAGCTCCAGAGGAATCTTCATGGCTTAAGGGGAAAATTGATTCCCATGAGAAGATTGTCCTTGCTCGAGAGGGGGCCACCTGGGTTCCCTCCTGGGGAAATTGCTCTTTCATGGGGAGGTGATACCATTCATTGATCTTCCAGGCTCTGCTTTTCCTGGCACCCAAGGTGATCAGAGGTTTAGGTTGATTGCTGGAAAATCGCTAGAGAGGGAGGAGTCCCTGGAACCTACTCTTGTAAAAGCTGTAGTTCCTGAAAACCCTGAACATTATTTTATACTTATTTTGGTGGTCTCTGTTTTGAAAGGGGATAACATAGGCTAGATAAATTTAGGGGCAGTGAGCTTTATTTTGCCATCTTTTCCTACAGCAAGTGATTAACATACCTACATCCAAAGCTTTAATGAAATAAAGGATACAAATGAAAGTCAGGCTTTGTTTTACTTTTAGTTACCTACTGGGAATCTGTAAGCCCAAGTGAAGAGCCATAGGTTTTAGCAAAACCATTTTTAAGTCCCTGACTACCTCAGAAGGAAACACATATCTTAGCTTTAATAAATAATGGACTTTATCCTCTACCCCTAGTAGAGGGTGTCGTCATTCCTATGAAATTGACTTATTATTTTAGAATGTTTTACAATTCAAAGTTGCAATAGTAGTAAAAGAGTTCCTTTACACTGTGCATCTGGTTTCCTGTTATTCACATCATATGTTAGAATAGTATACTGGTTACATTTGGTGAACTCATATTATTGTCAAGTAAAGCCCACAGGTTTTTCATATTTCCTACCTAATATTTCTAGCCAACTTCCCATCAAGTATGCTGTGTTGTATTTAATCATCCTGTTTCTGTGTCTCCCTAAGTTCCTCTTTGGCACGTCCTCAAACTTTTCTTGTTTTCATTATCATGAAACACATCATGCCTACATGTGTGTGTATGTGTGTGTGTGTGTGTTTGTGTCTGTGTAAAACTAATACAGTGCTTAACCTCAGATGCAGAATATTTCAGGTATGATTGAAGTCCCCATGTATGTCACTCTCAGTGTCATTTTTCTTTCCTCTCCAAAACAGTTGATGTCTTCAACTTGGTATTTTCATTCCTTCCATGCTTTGGAACACCTGTATAAAGTGTTGTTTTATGTATTCTTAAATGATATGAATATTATCCTGCAAGCCCTGTCAGCTTTCCTCTGAAGTTCATTTTTTCTCCTGGAACATTTACATTGATTCCATTTGTTTAATTTCTAAATCAGATTCCATTATCTAGATACTTATGAATTACCAAGCAAAGAAGATAAAAACATTTAAAAAAACCCTAATTACAATCAGTGAAATTGAAAATGTAATTAAAAACTTACCAACAAAGAAAAGCCCAGGTCCTGATGGATTCACTGCTGAATTTTACAAGACATTTAAAGAACTACTGCCATTACTCTTCATACTTTTCAGTGAAATTGAAAGGGAAGCAATACTTCCAAATTCATTCCTGGAAGCAAGTATCACTTTGATTCCCAAACCAGGGAAAGATGCAACTAAAAAAGAGAACTACAGGCCAATCTCCTTAATGAATATAGATGCAAAATTCCTTACTAAGATACTAGCAAACACAATACAGAGGATCATCAAGAAGATCATATATCCTGACCAAGTTGGATTATGATCCTCTTTAGATGCAGAAAAAGCATTTGACAAAATTCAACACCCATTCATGATAAAAACCCTGCAAAAAATTGGAATAGATGGTCTATATCTCAACTCAATAAAGGCTATCTGTGAATAATCAACAGCCAACATCATATTAAATGGCGAAAAATTGAAAACCTTCACATTAAAATCAGGAACAAGACAAGGATGCCCACTATCACCACTCCTCTTTGATATAGTTCTGGAAATATTAGGCATAGCAATTAGACAAGAGAAAGAAATTAAAGCAATAAAGATAGGAAAGGAAGAAGTTAAACTGTCTTTATTTGCTGATGATATGATACTCTACATTGAAGACTCAAAACACTCCACCAAAGGACTTCTAGACTTAATTGACACTTTTAGCAGAGTTGCAGGATACAAGGTGAACACCCAAAAATCATTAGCCTTCTTGTACACAAATAACAGATTCACTGAGAGAGAAATTAGGGAAACAATTCCTTTCACAGCAGTATCCAAAAAAAAATGAAGTATCTAGGACTCAATCTAACAAAAGAAGCAAAAGACCTCTACACTGAAAACTACAGCAGTCTGAAAAAAGAGATCAAAAAGGATATAAGAAAATGGACTATTTGCCCATCACTTGGAAACTGGATAAAGAAGATGTGGTTTTTCTATAAAATGGAATATTACTCAGCCATAAAGAATGAGGAAATAGATTCACTAATAGGAAAATGGATACATATTGAAGATATACTCCTAAGTGAAATAAATAAGGCACACGTGTAAATACCGAATAGATTCTCTGGTGTGAATAATCTGCAATAATACAGAAGACCTTAATAAGATTACTGACATTGAGAAATGGGAAGAAAGAAGCTAAAGGTGTAGGGAAGGTGGGACAGCTAGGGGAAGAGTAAAAAGGGAAAAGAAAAAAATGTGAGATAATGAAAAGATGAAAAGATAAAGTGTTTGTAGATGGGGAGGGGAGGAGGAGATGAAGGGAGGGCAGGGACAAGGGGAAAAAATGAGAACCAAGACTTGTCATGTAGAGGTACAAGATCCCAACAATGAATGTAACTATATTGTATCCATAAAATGTACCAGTAAACTCAATTAAAGCTGAAAATAAATAAATAAATAAACAAACAAATAAATAAATAAAAAGAAAATGGAAAGATTCCCTGCTCCTGGGTAGGAAGAATCAACATAGTGAAAATGGCCACACTACCAAAACTGCTATACAGATTCAATGCAATGCCAACTGAAATTCCAACAATATATTTCACAGAACTAGAAAAAAGAATACAAAAATTCATTGGAACCAAGAGACCTAGAATAGCAAAAGCCATCCTAGGCAACAGACACATGGCAGTGGCTATAGCAATTCCCAATCTGAAACTATAGTACAAAGCCACTGTAATAAAAACAGCATGGTACTGGCAAAGAAACAGACCTGAGGATCAGTGGAAAGACTGGAAGACACAAAAACAACTCCAGATGTACCCAGCTATGTCATCTTTAACAAAGGAGCTGACCATCCCCACTGGAGGAAAGATAGCCTCTTTAATAAATGATGGAATAACTGGATAATAAATAATAATAATAAATGTTGGACAAACTGTATCTCAACCTGCCAAAGGTTAAAACTAGACCCTTATCTCTCACCATGCACTAAATTAAAATCCAAGTGGATTAAAGATCTAAATATTAAAACAGAAACACTAAACTTGCTGGAAGATAAGGCAGAACGTTGGAAGATATTGGAATAGGAAAAGACTTTATGAACAAATCCTCAGTAGCACGGGAACTAGCAGAAAGAATCAATAACTGGGATCTCATCTTATTAAAAAGCTTCTGCACGGCAAAAGAAACCATCAGCAGAACTAAGAGACAACCTACAATGTGGGAAAAAAATTTTACCAGCTGCTCCTCAGACAAAGGACTATTATCTAGAATATATAAAGAACTCAAAAGAATCAGCTCCCCCAAATATAAAGACCCATTTCTAAAGTGGGCATCTGAAATGAGCAGACATTTCTCAGACAAGAAATAAAAACAGCAATTAAATATATGAAAAAATGTTCCACATCACTGATCATTCGAGAGATGCATATGAAAACAACACTGAGACTCCACCTCACCCCACAAAGAATGGCTGCTATCAAGAAATCACACAATAACAAATGTTGGTGGGGTTGTGGGGAGAAAGGAACCCTTCTCCATTGTTGATGGGAGTGCAAACTGGTGCAACCACTATGGAAATAAATATGGAGATACCTCAAAGATCTGGGACTAGAGGTTCCATTTGACCCAGCCATCCCTCTGCTGGGTATCTTTCCAACAGAATTAAAATAATCATATCATAATGACATATGCACACCTATGTTTATAGCAGCACAGTTTGTAATAGCTAAAACGTGGAAACAGCCCATCTGCCTATCAGTTGGGAACAGGATAAAGAAGATGTGGTTTTTCTATAAAATGGAATACTACTCAACCATAAAGAATGAGAAATTAGAGTCATTCATAGGAAAATGGATACATATTGAGGACATACTCCTAAGTAAAATAAATAAGTCACACGTGTAAATACTGAGTAGTTTCTCTGGTGTGAAAAACTATTATAGTACATTTAGAAAAGGGCTAAAGGTGTAAGGAAAGTGGGAAGGGTAGGGGAAAGGGAATAAGGGAAAAGAAAAAAATATGAGAAAATGAAAAAAATGGAAATAAAGTGTTTTTAAATGGGGAGAGGAGGAGGGGGTGAAGCGAGGGCAGGGACAAGGGGTAAAAATGAGGGTCAAGACCTGTCCTGTAAAGGTACAAGATCCCAGTAATGAATGTAACTGTACTGTCTACCTAGAATGTACCAATAAACTCAATAAAAAGAAAAGAAAAAAAATAAATCAGATTCCATTATATCAATTTACTCTTTTTGTTGAATGTTTAAGTATTTTTTTTTTATGGTTCTAGGCATTGAACTCAGGGAGTTTGCACTGAGCTATATTCAATCCCCAAACCTTTTTAATGTTTTACAGTGGTGCCTTAGTTCATGAACTTAATTATTTCCATGCTCACCAACCAAGGTGCCTCTGTATTTTCAGACAATCCCCATCAAATTGCTAAATTTCCAGGGTTGGTCTTGAACTTGGCAATCCTCCTGCCTCAGGCTCCCAGAGTACTAGGATTATAGGCTTGTACCAACATGCCTGGCTAGTTGTTTTCCTTTCTGTTATTGCCATGGTCATTGCAAAAGGTGCTGAGCAGACAGACAAAATGTTTCTCTTTTTTCTTAGCTATTAGGAGTCTCACCTCTGGATTTTGTGCCCAGCTTCTGTGACTGGAACATACCAGATACATCAAGTAGATTTGCATTGTGGTTTTTAAAATGAAGCATTTTCTTCCCAAAAGAGTTAAATATATCGTGTTATAGTTATACATTCATACCCATATCTATAGCTGCACAATTCATAATAGCTGAACCTTGGAAGTAGCCCATATGTCTATCAACAGATGAATGGATAAAGAAAATGCGTTATTTGTACACAGCGGAGTACTATTCTGCCATAAAGAAGGACAAGCTTGAGTTATTTGTAGACCATAATGTTAAGTGACATAAATCAGACATTCAAGCTTAAATATTGCATGGTTTTGCTTATATAAGAAATCCAGAATATAAATCAAGAACAAAATAAAAGAGAAATAATAGGAAGTAGGGAGACAGATCTCTTTTGCAAATGGGAAGAGGACCAAGAGATGGAAGGAGGAGGAAGGGATGAGGAGGGGGTTAAAAAAAGAATTAAGATGTGTTATGTAAATAAACCAACTCCCCACGAGGAATATAATCATTATGTACTGCAAACTTGTACAAGTAAAAAACAGAATTGGAAATAAATAGTTCTGCAAATAAAAATGGGTTTCCTTTCTATATTTTTTATATACCTTGTTTTGCACACCAAAGCATGTTGAAAGCAACTGAGGTGTAATCTTGGAAAGAAGATGTTGATAAGCTATTGCTTACCCCAAGTTTAGCTTTTCAGAGTCCAATCTCTTCCCTTTCCTTGGTTTGTGGATGATTGTGTAGGGGTCTTGCCGCGCTAGTATGCTTGCTTAATCTCATTATAAATTCTCTGAAGTTAGTTTATTATTCATCAAAAGTCAATTTGTCCTCTAAATATTTCTCTTAGTTGATCATTCCTCTTTTTAATCACTACTACCAACACATACAAACAGAATTCCTTAGCAAATCCAGTCGGCTGAGCTGCTATCTTTAGGAACATTTGTCTTGCTTTAACTGCTCTTTTAAAGGCATCTAGTTTCCTGTGACATTGTTTACTTTCATTATGCTTTAATTATGGGATTCTGATAACCATGGAGGAATAGGAGAGACAATAAATGGGGTTTTGAGGGTGATTAAATGCTAAAGCAGAGCTGAGATGTTTGATAACCACACAGTTGTTACTACAAGTATATCCCAAAGGCAGGAATGTTATTGCTATTACACAACAAGCAAAGAAGGAAAAAGAAAGCCTCCCACAAATCATTCGGATTTTTTTAAGCTACTGTGCTTTTGAAAGCTTAGTGTTCATTCATCAGACGTTTTTTTGACTGTCAGTATGAGTAACTGGCTCTCCCATGGCAGAGTGATATTTGAGTGACAGGTGCTCATTGTGAACATATCACTTAACAAAATGAGTGTTTGAAGAGAGCAAAAATGTTCATCATATTCCACCATGTGAACCATATTATGATCTGAAGAAAAATTATATTTGTGTAACTATAAGTGTGCTCAGTATTATACCAGCTCATTGGGGTTTAATGAACAACTTAGCACTATCAAACAGAAATGGATTAGGTTGTGGATAATAGGCAATGAAACAGTGGTGGTGCTAGTAAGTAGGATTTATTTTTTTCACAGATAAATGTAAATATAGGCAGCTTCAGCCATTAGCAACACCATCAGAGACCTCCGTTCTTTTGTACTTTCTTTCCCTCTTGCTATAGTTTAGATTTTGATTGTACCCCACAGTCCCATTGGAGGCTTCCTCATCAGTCTGTGTTGCTACTGGAGATGGGAGAACCTTTAAGAAGTGAGCCTTTGTGAGATGGATGAGAGAACAGGGATGTGTTCTTGATGGAAACATTGGGGTCCCATCCACTTTCTTCTCTCCAATTGCCATGAGGTTAACATCTTGTTCCACTACCTACTCTCTGCCACAGTGCAGTACCCTGCAACGGGCCCAAAGGCAATATGATCAAACAACCATGGACCGACACTTGTAAAACCATGTGCTAAAATAAACTTTTCTGACTTATATGGTGATTCTTCCACGTATTTTATCACAGTGACAGAAAGCTGGCTAACACCCTTCCTAATGTTTTAGCTTTCATTCTTGTGCTTATTTCCTCATGGTTGCTGTAAGCAAAGATTTTTCTGGGAGGGAGGTGTGAACAGCTGCTTGCCATAGCTCTCCTTCTTTATCAGGGTAGCAAAAGTTTCACCACAACCTCCAGAAAACTTGTTGCTCTCTGCAATCTCGGTGGCTATAGCAAGACCATACGGTTAAGATAGTCTCAGAGAAGACTTCGAGTTGGGTGTCTAGCTAATTTGTTAACATTTGAAACAAAATGGGGGACTTTCACAAGGAACAGAAAGGATGAGGAATGCCGATGGGCAAATAAGTGCCAATCATCAGTTTATTATGTAGTGTACACAGGGTTTGCTGTGAAGCATCACCATGAAAATGGAAAGAACTCATTGTTTACATGGTGCCACTTCTATGTTGAGAATGGAAGGAGAGAACAGGCTGGTGCACTGTCCATATCAATGCATATGGGTCTTGACCTCACCACATAAAGGATGTCAGTGGAAGCAAGCTATGCATCTTGCTTTCTTCCAGATTTTTCTCTTGTTTTTCTTAACTGAACCTTAAAAATAATGAAAGAAAATACATAGACATTGGAAATAGAGCTTATTAAATCTGTAATCACAGATTACACAGATTATTAAATCTGTAGTCACAGAAAATGCATACTTTTATGCACTGAGTATCTTTAGGAGATCACTAGGGATGGGAATGATGATAATTAACAACTACACTAAAAACTAAAAAGCAAAGCACAAAGCATCAATTTGGCTACAACTTTCCCTATCACCAGGTTGCCGCAGGTAGTGAAGTCTCTTCCTTAATTTCAGGTTCTCCTTGTCTCCTTTTTACATCCTTCTTCTGCTTAGACTTACTATGTAACAAACCCCATTTTTGTAGGTTGCCTGAGCTCACCTGGAAGTTCTCACTGTGTCACTCATGATCTTGCTCTCATGTGGCAGCTGAGGCTTCTACACATGGCCTTTCTGTGTGACTTGGGCTTTCACAGTCTGGTGGCTCAAATGTGACGTGTAAGGCTCTGAGGGGGGCATGTTACAGAGCCCCTTTTTACTTTACCTTGCTAGTCACACACCACTCATCTTCCACATTTGTGGGACAGCACAGATTGGGTTGGGGTATGCAAAGACATGGACATCATTTCGGGACACATGTCACCCCAGCCCCCTTCCTTGTCTTCCTTTGGGAATTGAAAAAGCACACACAAGATAGTGAGAAAGAGAAGTGGAGGCTAAATATGCTGCTGCATGTAGCAGTAATAAAGCAGGACAATGAGTTCCTACTCTAGTGCCCTGGAGTACTCTTCCTATGCTATTTGAAGGATGACAGTAGTTGTGAGTTCACATTTTCAGCTGCCTGCCTTTTTAACTGTCCCTTTCAGATTAAGAGAGTAGTAAATGTTAACTTCTTTAAAAGTTCATTTTAATATTAGTACCTGGCAAACCAAAACATGGATAAGTCATAATCTCAAATCAAAGCCAACCCTTGGCTTTAGTGTGCAATTTCTACTCTTTCCAATTTATCTTGTCTGAGACACTGAGCAGAGAACTTTCTAGTCCAAAAATAAACAGGATCAGAATGTATTTGATGAACAGCATTGTCTTTCTCTATGCCAAGAATTCAGGGACACCGTTAAGCACATCTGAATGTCCCATGGGTGCTTTAAGCCATTCCCTTCATCTTTGTTGCTTTTCCATGTGAATGAATGGCAATAGAGCATGTTTTAAAAATCTGTAGGGATCTCCAGATTCCTGTCTTGTTAAGACTCCAGAAGGCCATAATTAGCAAACAGACCAAGAATGAGGAGGTGGAAAAGAAGGCGGGTGTCTCGCTACTGTAACTACTAGTTTTCACTCTCTACGCCTTGGCCTGTATCACTGCTGCTACCTGGACCATCCTTCCTCCCCCTTGTCTGTTTGCCAGACTCCCACTCACCCCCAGATGCAGCCCAGCTGGTGGCTTTTTCATGAAGCCCACCTCATCTGAACAGTGTGCCTCTCTTGTTATCCACAGCCACAATTCTTATGCCTGTCACTTTATCTCTGCATAATCTCTTTCCTTCTCTGAAGGGCCAAAGACTGGCTCCCAGTCTGGCACCATTAGATAAGTGAAATGTAGTTTTCAGAGGCTTAGTAAAAAATTTAAAAGTGGAAATACATAGTCAACTACACTAATGTGAGAGCTATTTCACTGATGTTTGGTGGCAAGAGTAGTTTATAATACTCCCCAACCAAGGCAAAACAAATTCTAAACACAACAGAGTGGACCATACAAACTTTTGCAAAGCCAGAGATGGGAGAGCTGTTATAACATCCCCACATAGCTATGCAATTGTTCATTTTGCCTGTTACCCAATGTGAACCCCTCTATCTTCTGCCACAGCTCTCCAGCCTTACTGGCAGGTCAAGATTCTTGTCCTCCTTGAAGACTTCTTTGAGCCCTGTGAACACCAGATGTACTTTCGACAAATCTGTCTGGAGCCTTAATGTTACAATTAGTTGTCTTTTCATTTCAGTCTGCCCTCTTGGCTAAGACTATAAGCTCCTGTCCTTTCCCTCTGCTCTCTGAAAACAGCAAAGGCTTGTCTCTATGTGGCAGGTGCTCACTACAGCTGTCATGGGCAGCCTGGAACCTGGGTTTGGGCAATGTGGGACACGTGGATATTTTCTGAGTGCAAGTGCTAAGACCTTTACAGCATCATATGGTGGGCATTGGTTGTATGAACTAGAGAGAGGTTAGAAGCTTTATTTTTTTTCCATTTAAAGAGCACAGATTGCCAGAAATTGGGCCAAATTTTTCTCACAAACATATTTTGGTTGACCTGAACACAATTTTTAGAGACAGAAAGAATTGCTAACATTTAACAGTCAAGAGACTGTGCATAAGAATCCTTACTTCTAGTTTCTCTCAAAAATTTTGAAGTTGTGGTAAAACTGAGCCTCAATTCACATTTAATAATTGCTTCTAACCAAGAAGTGACCAAGAAATATCGAGACAGTTGACAAAATCCCCCTTTTCCCGATCTCCTGCAAAACTGCCCACATCCTTCCATTTGTGTACCTGCCTGATTCATAGATAAATTATTCTAGAGAATACGGTTGTATGTGTCATTGGTCTGCTAAGTGCATTGAGCCTAAATTGACACAAGGCTCCCAGATGCAAGCTTGACACAGGAAAAGCTTGTATGTGATTTCTTTCTTATTGTACACATTTTAGGATGTATCAAAATGTGCATCTGTGTACCCTTTAGACGTGCTTGGCTTTTCATCATTTGGTTTATTTAACAACAATTATAATAGTTCCTTTTAACTGAGCACTTGACAAAATACTGTTTTAGGTATATATTAATTAATTAATCTCAAATAACTCTATGATCCAATGGCTCTTATAGTCCCCATCTTTTTAAAAAATTAATTTTATTTGCACATTTCAGATATGCAATATAATGACATTCATCATTGGAGATATGTACCTTTACATAATATATCTTGATTCTGGCCTACTCTGGAGCCGCGCTGTTTCCAGCAGGCACCAGTGATTAGCTCCAACACAGCTCCAGGTGGATGAGTTTTGCGTCATCACCCGGCTTGGACTCAGCCACCTCTGCTGTGCGGCCCGGTCTGAACTATGGGCCTCCTCTGGAGCCACGCCATTTCCAGCAGGTGCCAGTGATTGGCTCTGACACAGCACTAGGAGGATAGTGGCCCCCCCGCCTGCTATTAGATCCCCTGATTGAGCCTGTCCTTGGATGCACTCTGCAGAGGCATGGCAGGCTATAAAGGGTGGTGATTGATCCTATTATTTTCCTGATTGTATCGATAGGGATAAAGGATAGGGATTGATTTGATGAGTTGTTTTCTCAGTTATGAAAATGAGAATGTCTATAAGTCATTAGAGAATCAAAGACTGGGACTCACAATATCAGGAAGATTTAATGACCCAGAGATTGAATCAAGGGAAACCCAATAGCAAAAATAAAGATGAGAAAACACTTAAGCAAGCCACAAAAATAGACTTCCAGTCCACCAATGGCAAACAGTAGGGGAAAGGAGGATGAAAAATCAGATAGTGAACCTCCAGGACACTCAGAACTCACAGCACAGGAGGTAAAAAAACTGATCAATCAAGCTCTAGAAAAATTCAAAACAGAAATTATTTCCCAGATAACCATAGAGATGGTGAGCAAAATGAAAGACATGATTCGAGACTCCAGAACAGAAACTGACAAAAAAATAGATGAGCTTAGGAACATAATAGAAGCCATGAAGGCCCAGCATAAGAAAGAAATGGAAACAATGAACACCCAACATAGGAAAGAAATAGAATCCATTAAACAGATTCAAACAGATATCCAGGAGATTAAAAACTCTATTGAATGCATACACAACAGAATAAAAGATTGTGAAGATAGAATCTCAGATATAGAAGCTAGGATAGCAGACAGTGACCATGAAAAGAGAGGTCTCTAAAAACAGTAAGGGAGCGTGAGAAATCGATCCAACAACTCCTAGATGATGCAAAGAAGAGTAACATAAGACTGATAGGTATCCATGAAATACCAGGAGAAAATGCAAATGACTTAAAAAAGCTGTTCAAATAATTAATGACAGAAAACTTCCCAAACAAAGGGGAAGAATTAGACGTACAGATAAGCAAGGCATATAGGACACCAACTAGCCATGAGCAAAAAAAATCTACACCTAGACATATAATAATCAAGATCCCAGAAACCCAACAGAAGAACAAAATACTACAAGCAGTAAGAGAAAAGAAACAAATCACATGCAAAGGAAAGCCCATCAGAATCACAGCAGACTTTTCAACACAAACCCTCAGGTCAAGGAGAGCCTGGAGTGAGGTATTTCAAGTCCTAAAAGAAAACAACCTATAACCAAGACTGATGTATCCTGCAAAACTCTTTCAAAATGGACAGAGAAATAAGATACTTCCATGACAAAGAACACTTGAGAAACTTCGTGAATACTAAACCAGCACTACAAAGAATTTTAAACAATATCCTAGAAAAAGACAATGAAGATCACAACACCAGGAGGCCCAACAGAGCAAATCAAATAGCCAAAGCAAGAAACTAAAAGGAGTGGACAAAAAATAAAAAGAGTCAACAAAAGAACAATAACATGACAATAATAAGTCAGTACATATCAGTTATAACTATAAATGTCAATGGCCTCAATTCACCAATCAAGAGAAACAGATTGGCAGAATGGATTAAGAAGCAAAACCCAACAATATGTTGTATACAAGAAACACATCTAGTGCAAAAAGAAGCCCACAGACTGAAAGTGAAGGAAGGAAAACAATTCTCCACGCAACAGGAGCACAGAAAAAAGCAGGGGTAGCAATCTTATTCACAGGCAAAGCAAACTTCAAACCAAAACTGATTAAGAGAGACAAAGAAGACCACTACATCATTGTAAAGGGAACAATCCAAGAGGAAGAAATGACAATCATAAACATATCTGCACCAAATATAAATACCCCCAACTATATAAAACAAATATTAAGTAACATGAAAAACCAAATAACCACTAATACAGTTGTAGTGGGGGATCTGAATACCTCACTATCACAAATAGACAGATCATCTAGGCAAAAATCAACAAATAATAGAACTGAACCAAGCTTTTGAACATATGGACTTATTAGACATCTATAGAGTGTTCCACTCCACAAAATCAGAATATACATTCTTCTTAGCTGCACATGGGTCATTCTCCAAGATTGATCACGTGCTAGCTCACAAAACAGGTTTGAATGAATGCAAAAGAATTGAAGTTATTCCCTGTATATTATCAGATCACAGTGCAGTAAAGCTGGAGATCAATAGCATAAGAAACCATAGGAACTTCACAAACACAAGGAAATTGAACAACACTCTCCTGAACAATCAGTGGATCACAGAGGAAATTAAAGAAGAAATCAGACAGTTTTTAAAAATAAACGAAAATGCCAATACAACATACAGGAATCTATGGGATCAATGAAAGCAGTTCTATATGGAAAATTCATAGCACTGAATGCCCACATTAGGAAAACAGAGCAAGCTCAAATAAACAACCTAACGATGACTCTTAGACTCCTAGAAAAAGAAGAGCAAGAAAAACCCAAAGCTCAAACAAGAGAGGAAATTATAAAGATTAGAACAGAAATCAATGCAACGGAAACTAAGAAAACAATACAAAAAATAAATGAATTGAAAAGTTGGTTTTTTGAAAGAATAAATAAAATTGATAAACACTTAGCAAACCTTATCAAAAAAAGGAAAGAAAAGGCTCAGATTCATGCAATCAAGAATGAAAAAGGCGAAGTCACAACAGATCCTACAGAAATCCAGAGGATCATTAATACATACTATGAGAACCTGTACTCTAATAAAACAGAAAACACAGAAAAAATGGACAGATTTCTAGATACTTGTGAATTACCAAAGTTGAATGAAGAAGATAAAAACATTTTAAACACCCCAAACACAATCAGTGAAATTGAAAATGTAATTAAAAACTTACCAACAAAGAAAAGCCCAGGTCCTGATGGATTCACTGCTGAATTTTACAAGACATTTAGAGAAGATCTGCTGCCATTACTCTTCAGACTTTTCAATGAAATTGAAAGGGAAGCTATACTTCCATATTCATTCCTGGAAGCAAATATCACTTTGATTCCCAAACTTGGGAAAGATGTAACTAAAAAAGAGAACTACAGGCCAATCTCCTTAATGAATATAGATGCAAAATTGCTCAGTAAGATGCTAGCAAACAGAATACAGAGGATCATGAAGAAGATCATACATCCTGACCAAGTTGGATTTATTCCAGGGATGCAAGGATGGTTCAACATATGTAAGTCAATAAATGTAATACATTATATTAACAAAGTCAAGGACAAAAACCGTATGATCCTCTCAATAGATGCAGAAAAAGCATTTGACAAAATTCAACACCCATTCATGATAAAAACTCTGCAAAAAATTGGAATAGATGGTTTATATCTCAACTTAATAAAGGCTATCTATGAATAATCAACAGCCAACATCATATTGAATGGCCAAAAACTGAAAATATTCATGTTAAAATCAGGAACAAGACAAGGATGCCCACTATCACAACTCCTCTTCGATATAGTTCTGGAAACATTAGCCATAGCAACTAGATATATGAAGCAATAAAGATAGGAAAGGAAGAAGTTAAACTGTCTTTATTTGCTGATGATATGATACTCTATATTGAAGACCAAAAAAACTCCACCAAAAGACTTCTAGACTTAATTGAAAGATTCAGTAGAGTAGCTGGATACAAGGTCAACACCCAAAAATCAATAGCCTTCTTATACACAAATAACAGACTCACTGAGAGAGAAATAAGGGAAAAAAATCATTTCACAGTAGCATCCAAAAAAATGAAGTATCTAGGACTCAATCTAACAAAAGAAGCAAAAGATCTCTACACTGAAAACTGCAGCAGTCTGAAAAAAGAGATCAAAAAGGATATAAGAAAATGCAAAGATCTCCCCTGCTCCTGGATAGGAAGAATCAACATAGTGAAAATGGCCATACTACCAAAACTGCTGTACAGACTCAATGCAATACCAATTGAAATCCCAACACTATTCTTCACAGAGCTAGAAAGAAGAATTCAAAAATTAATTTGGAACCAGAAGAGACCTAGAATAGCAAAAACCATCCTAGGCAACAGACACATGGCAGCGGGTATAACAATTCCCAAGTTGAAACTATACTACAAAGCCACTGTGATAAAAACAGCATGGTACTAGCAAAGAAACAGAGCTGAGGATCAGTGGAACAGACTGGAAGACACAAAAACGACTCCAGACTTACTCAGCTACCTCATCTTTGACAAAGGAGCTGACCATCATCAGTGGAGGAAAGATAGCCTCCTTAATAAATGGTGTTGGTAAAACTGGATTTCAACCTGCCACAGATTAAAACTGGAACCTTATCTTTTACCATGCACTAAATTAAAATCCAAGTGGATTAAAGATCTAAATATTAAAGCAGAAACATTAAACAAAGGAATCAAACTGGGATCTCATCTTATTAAAAAGCTTCTGCACTGCAAAAGAAACCATCAACAGAACTAAGAGACAACCTACAATGTGGGAAAAAAATTTTACCAGCTGCTCCTCAGACAAAGGACTATTATCTAGAATATATAAAAAACTCAAAAGAATCAGCTCCCCCAAATATAAAGACCAAAAAGGCTCAGATTCATGCAATCAAGAATGAAAAAGGCGAAGTCACAACAGATCCTACAGAAATCCAGAGGATCATTAATACATACTATGAGAACCTGTACTCTAATAAAACAGAAAACACAGAAAAAATGGACAGATTTCTAGATACTTGTGAATTACCAAAGTTGAATGAAGAAGATAAAAACATTTTAAACACCCCAAACACAATCAGTGAAATTGAAAATGTAATTAAAAACTTACCAACAAAGAAAAGCCCAGGTCCTGATGGATTCACTGCTGAATTTTACAAGACATTTAGAGAAGATCTGCTGCCATTACTCTTCAGACTTTTCAATGAAATTGAAAGGGAAGCTATACTTCCATATTCATTCCTGGAAGCAAATATCACTTTGATTCCCAAACTTGGGAAAGATGTAACTAAAAAAGAGAACTACAGGCCAATCTCCTTAATGAATATAGATGCAAAATTGCTCAGTAAGATGCTAGCAAACAGAATACAGAGGATCATGAAGAAGATCATACATCCTGACCAAGTTGGATTTATTCCAGGGATGCAAGGATGGTTCAACATATGTAAGTCAATAAATGTAATACATTATATTAACAAAGTCAAGGACAAAAACCGTATGATCCTCTCAATAGATGCAGAAAAAGCATTTGACAAAATTCAACACCCATTCATGATAAAAACTCTGCAAAAAATTGGAATAGATGGTTTATATCTCAACTTAATAAAGGCTATCTATGAATAATCAACAGCCAACATCATATTGAATGGCCAAAAACTGAAAATATTCATGTTAAAATCAGGAACAAGACAAGGATGCCCACTATCACAACTCCTCTTCGATATAGTTCTGGAAACATTAGCCATAGCAACTAGATATATGAAGCAATAAAGATAGGAAAGGAAGAAGTTAAACTGTCTTTATTTGCTGATGATATGATACTCTATATTGAAGACCAAAAAAACTCCACCAAAAGACTTCTAGACTTAATTGAAAGATTCAGTAGAGTAGCTGGATACAAGGTCAACACCCAAAAATCAATAGCCTTCTTATACACAAATAACAGACTCACTGAGAGAGAAATAAGGGAAAAAAATCATTTCACAGTAGCATCCAAAAAAATGAAGTATCTAGGACTCAATCTAACAAAAGAAGCAAAAGATCTCTACACTGAAAACTGCAGCAGTCTGAAAAAAGAGATCAAAAAGGATATAAGAAAATGCAAAGATCTCCCCTGCTCCTGGATAGGAAGAATCAACATAGTGAAAATGGCCATACTACCAAAACTGCTGTACAGACTCAATGCAATACCAATTGAAATCCCAACACTATTCTTCACAGAGCTAGAAAGAAGAATTCAAAAATTAATTTGGAACCAGAAGAGACCTAGAATAGCAAAAACCATCCTAGGCAACAGACACATGGCAGCGGGTATAACAATTCCCAAGTTGAAACTATACTACAAAGCCACTGTGATAAAAACAGCATGGTACTAGCAAAGAAACAGAGCTGAGGATCAGTGGAACAGACTGGAAGACACAAAAACGACTCCAGACTTACTCAGCTACCTCATCTTTGACAAAGGAGCTGACCATCATCAGTGGAGGAAAGATAGCCTCCTTAATAAATGGTGTTGGTAAAACTGGATTTCAACCTGCCACAGATTAAAACTGGAACCTTATCTTTTACCATGCACTAAATTAAAATCCAAGTGGATTAAAGATCTAAATATTAAAGCAGAAACATTAAACTTGCTGGAAAGTAAGTAGGCAGAACGCTGGAAGATATTGGCATAGGAAAAGACTTTATGAACAAATCCTCAGTAGCACAGGAACTAGCAGAAGGAATCAACAACTGGGATCTCATCTTATTAAAAAGCTTCTGCACTGCAAAAGAAACCATCAACAGAACTAAGAGACAACCTACAATGTGGGAAAAAAATTTTACCAGCTGCTCCTCAGACAAAGGACTATTATCTAGAATATATAAAGAACTCAAAAGAATCAGCTCCCCCAAATATAAAGACCCAATTCAAAAATGGGCATCCAAAATGAACAGGCATTTTTCAGACAAAGAAGTAAAAGCCGCAAGTAAATATATGAAAAAACGTTCCACATAACTGGTCATTGGAGAGATGCAGATGAAAACAACACTGAGATTCCACCTCACCCCACAAAGAATGGCTGCTATCAAGAAATCACACAACAACAAATGTTGGCAGGGTTGTGGGGAGAAAGGAATCCTTCTTCATTGGTGGGAGTGCAGACTGGTGCAACCACTGTGGAAATCAATATGGAGATACCTCAAAGAGCTTGGATTGGAGGTTCCATTTGACCCAGCCATCCCTCTGCTGGGTATCTTTCCAAAAGAACTAAAAGAATCATATCACAGTGGTGTATGCGCACCCATGTTTATAGCGGCACAGTTTGTAATAGCTAAAACTTGGAAACAGCCCATTTGCCCATCTGTTGGAAACTGGATAAAGAAGATGTGGTTTTTCTAGAAAATGGAATATTACTCAGCCATAAAGAATGAGAAAATAGTTTCATTCATAGGAAAATGGATACATATTGAAGATATACTCCTAAGTGAAATAAATAAGTCACACATGTGTAAATACCAAATAGTTTCTCTGGTATGAATAAACTGCAATAATACATAAGATCCTAGTAAGATTATTGACATTGTGAAATGGGAAGAAAGGAGCTAAAGGTGTAGGGAAGGTGAGATGGATAGGGTAAGGGTAATAAGGGCAAATAAAAAATGTGAGATAAAGAAAAGATGGAAATAAAGTGCTTGTAGATGGTGAGGGGAGGAGAGGATGAAGGGAGGGCAGGAACAAGGAGAAAAAATGAGACCCAAGGCCTGTCATGTAGAGATACAAGATCCCAACAATGAATGTAACTGTACTGTACCCCTAAAATGTACCAATAAACTCAATTAAAGCTGAAAAGAAAACAAACAAAACAAAACAAAACAAAACAAAAACCCCAAAACAACTCCAGATATATTCAGCTACTTCATCTTTGACAAAGGAGCTGACTATCCTCACTGGAGGAAAGATAGCCTCTTTAATAAATGGTTTTGGAAAAAACTGGATCTCAACCTGCCAAAGGTTAAAACTAGACCCTTATCTCTCACCATGCACTAAATTAAAATCCAAGTGGATTAAAGATCTAAATATTAAAACAGAAACACTAAACTTGCTGGAAGATAAGTTCGGCAGAACTCTTGAAGACAATGGCATAGCAAAAGACTTTATGAACAAATCCTCAGTAGCATGGGAACTAGCAGAAAGAATCAACAACTGGGATCTCATCTTATTAAAAGTCTTCTGCACTGCAAAAGAAACCATCAACAGAACTAAGAGACAACCTACAATGTGGGAAAAAATTTTTACCAGCTGCTCCTGAGACAAAGGACTATTATCTAGAGTATTTAAAGAACTCAAAGCAGTCAGCCCCCAAAATATAAAGACCCAATTCAAAAATGGGCATCTGAAATGAACAGACATTTCTCAGACAAAGAAGTAACAGCAGCAAATAAATATATGGAAAAATTCCACATCACTGGTCATTTGAGAGATGCAAATGACAACGCTGAGATTCCACCTCACCACACAAAGAATGGCTGCTATCAAGAAATCACACAATAACAAATGTTGGCAGGGTTATGGGGAGAAAGAAACCCTTCTCCATTGTTGGTGTAAGTGCAGACTGGTGCAACCACTATGGAAATCAATATGGAGATACCTCAAAGAGCTGGGACTAGAGGTTCCACTTGACCCAGCCATCCCTCTGCTGGGTATCTTTCCAAAAGAATTAAAACAATCATATCACAGTGATATATGCACACCTATGTTTATAGCAGCACAGTTTGTAATAGCTGAAACTTGTAATAGCTAAAAGCATTTGCCCATCAGTTGGGAACTGGATAAAGAAGATGTGGTTTTTCTATAAAACAGAATATTACTCAGCCATAAAGAATGAGGAATTAGATTCATTCATAGGAAAATGGATACATATTGAGTGAAATAAATAAGTCACACATGTGTAAATACTGAATAGTTTCTCTGGTGTGAAAAACTATAATAGTACATAAGATCCTAATGGGAAGATTAACAATGTGAAATAGGAAGAAAAGGGCTAAAGGTGTAGGGACAGTGGGTAGGATAGGGGAAAGGGAATAAGGGAAAATAAAAAAATATGAGCAAATGAAAAAATGGAAATAAAGTGTTTGTAAATGGGGAGAGGAGAAGGGGTGAAGGGAGGGCTGGGACAAGGGGAAAAAATGAGGACCAAGACATGTCATGTAAAGGTACAAGATCCCAATAATAAATGTAGCTGTACTATATACCTAAAATGTACCAATAAACTCAATAAAAGAAAAAAAAGATAGTTCCACCATTGTTTTTATGAGGAACTCTCCTTTACTCTTCCCTATGGCTTTGGCTAGGTTGTTTTTATACCTATTCCTATTTATAAAAGTAAAGGGAATGCTACTCATAATACTAGTCATGGTTAACTATGTTGAGCACCTATAGTATCAAATAATATAATAAGTAATTTCAAACATAAGGATAAGATACTCATTTTTTTCATACTTTATAGATGAATGCATGGAGTAAAGATAGGTTAAGTACGGGACTGGGGATTTAGCTCAGCGGTTCAGTGGCCTGCCTTGCTAAGCGCAAGGACCCGAGTTCAATCCCCGGTACCAAAAAACAAAACAAAACAAAACAAAACAAAAGATAGGTTAAGTAATTAATCCAAGCTTATGTAACTACTAAGTACTGAGCATGCCAAGTAGCTGAGGTTCCTCAGATCAAAGTTGGAAGTGATCTTCTTTACTTTGTTCCTAACAGCTCAGGTTATGGAATCACCCAGTTTTACTTACCAGGCATGAATATTATATTTGACACAAAACCTTATAATAATATATAGTGTACACCAAAATGATGGGTCCTCTGGACATCTCTGCTCATTCCTCAACTGCGGGTGCTCACTGGTGATGGTCATGGCAGGGCAGAAGTTGGGTGTTTAGAGTCTCCCAAATAGTTAGATTTAGGTAAAATCATGAGAGTTGAGGCTCTCATGATGGAATTACTGTCTTTTAAAGAAAAGGAAGAGACGTCAAGGCACATGTTTCTCTCCCTCTCTTCCCTCTTCTCTCTTCTCCTTCTTTCTTTCTCTCTGTCTTTCTGTCTCTGTCTCCCACTCCCTTTCTCTCAACCGTCAACTCTCGTCTCACAGGCATAATAAACATCACTGGGAAAACAATATTATCCTGATAGTGATGGGTTCTTCTGAAAATATACTCAACACAGAAATGCTGCAGTCAGGATGGTGTTCCGGGCATTTGGCTCCTACAACCAAGCAGAGGGTGGACCACAGAGGAGCATGACGAAGCAGCCAGGAAAAGTTGATTGAGACACTACTATATCGAGAGGTGCTATGGGCTTGAAATAAAGGATTGGCAAAGATGGATAGATTTGATAGATATTAAGAGTTTGAAATGGCAAGGCCTGGTAGAAGAGGGTCCTGATTTCCAGCTTATTGGCTGGGACAGCATGGTGAATGCAAATATAAGTGATCACGGGGATAGGGAGCTCAGTTCAGTTTTAAACCTAGGTTTGAAGTATCTTTGCAATACTCAGCTGAAGATTAAAATATCTTCAACTAACATTAAAAGTCTAACACAAAAAGCTCCTACATTTTTCTTATAGTTTTCTCAACATACACAGTAAATATTTTTTCTACATGAATTCCGTACTCCGTAAATATTTGTTCACTAAATGATTTTATCTGTAAATATCTCAATATGTATTTTACCATGTATCTCAGAATTCCATGCCTAATGAATTGAATCAAAGTCTCTGGGAGAGGAGACCTAGACATTGGCATTTGTTTTCTTTATGGATGGTTTTAACTTGTGGTCAGATATGCTAGTCACTTCTTCAATTGTAATGCAACAATAGATGAGAAAGTCTCCTTAGAGTTTCTTTCATTCATTCACCAGTTTCATTTTTGAGTGTTTATCATGATTGGGGCTCCATGTCACTTCAAATTGAGCTTTGACTGGGTCCCTGCTGTATTCCTAGTGCCAGAATGTGGCACAGAATAGTTACCCAATAAATTCTTGCAGAATATGTGAATGTTTTAGGATTTTAAGCACTTAAGGAATCCTGCCTTCTAGTAACATAATACCAGCAGTGTCTCCTCAGGAGACGTTGCATTTCTGATGCCTCTGAATATGGACTGTTTGCTGTGATGTTCTTGTAGATTGCTTCCTGGGAAAAGGGTATCCTTAGAATGAGAAATCAGGCTTTGTCAAGTGACCGCTCAGATGCTTTTTGCACGTCCTCCTTTTTCCCAACAACTTTATCTTCTATGTACTGAGTTGTATTTCCCTAAAATTTCTACATTAAAGCTCTAACCGCCATTGTGGTATTAGTTGGAAATGGAGGCCTTTGGGAGATAATTAGGTTCAGACGATGTCGTGAATGTTGAGACTCTTACAAGGCAATTATTGTTCTTATAAGAAGAGGAAGAAAAAATATGAGAAAATGAAAAAATGGAAATAAAGTGTTTGTAAATGGGGAGGGGAGAAGGGGGTGAAGGGAGGGCAGGGACAAGGGGAAAAATGAGAACCAAGACCTGTCATGTAAAGGTACAAGATCCCAGTAATGAATGTAACTGTACTGTGTACCTAGAATGTACCAATAGACTCTATAAAAAGAAAAAAAAAAAGAAGAGGAAGAGACACCAAGACATGTTTCTCTCTTTCCTTCTCTCTCCCTCTTTCCCTCCCTCCTAACTACCTTGGAGACACCTTGAGTGGGTGCCATCTGTGAATGAAACAGAAGGTCCTCACTGGAGTCTGACCAGATTTGACCTGATATTGGACCTACAACTTTTACAACTCTGGGAAAATAAACTTCTGGTGGTTAAGCCCCCCAGGCTTTCATATTTCCTTAGGGCAGCACAAGCAATTTATATACTTTCTGATCTCCTGAAGCTCTACTTCCTTCCCATCTCCTTCTTAATCACCTGGCCTCCAAATGCACAGTGAAGTAATTTTTCACATGTATTTGTTGCGGTTCTACCACAACATGTGTAGTAAGTCAGTGGGCTAAAAGTTTTGTGTACTTTTTTTTTTTAATCACAGAGATTCATAAGGTAAATAGTATCACCCGGGTTTACGTGGCTGATCTGGCTGGCTAGGTGGGTGGCTCCTTCCTCCCTCATACCTCCATGTGCATCCTTCCTGAAGCTGTGTGCTTGGTTGCGTGATCGAAATGGACGACCACCCCCAGTAGAGGAGGACCATTTCCTTGGTCAAGGGTACAAGAGTAGCTGCACTCCCCTGCTAGAACCTCCAAAAAAGCTTTCCAAGTAAATAAAATCACTCTTATATATACATTAGAAAACTTAGACTCAGAAGCTCAAGTTCATGTTGCAAGTGCACAGTGGAGTGTGGGTTTTATCATATCCTGCCTGATTATAAAGCACTTTGCCTCAATCTGAATAATTCCCAATGAAGTTTTCATACGTACACATTGAAATAAGAAATTGAAGATGATGTAGAGATTGTTTAAAAAATGCAACTTTTCAAAACTTTTAAAAACACATTAATTACATTTAAATACCTCCACTGGCTGCAGTTGGCCACATATAGCAGTTTCCCAATCATTATTATTACTATTATTATTGTTGTTTTTCCCTAAAAATCTCCTAGTTCATGAAATCATAAGGTTTGTCTGAGGGTTCATGATTTGCCAATACAACAGAATATACAGTTGGAGGTGTTCCAGACAGTTCAGGTTTCAAGATTGCCCTAAGGCCCAGAAGAAGAACCAAAGATTTGGCTCACTGCTCAGAATTAACATTGCGTACAAGATACTTTAGAAGGAATTTGATAGCTCCATTATTTAAAACTGAGAAAGTTGTTGCCCTGTCTCAGTTCTCACACAGTCTTCCCATTAAGGGGAGCCAGGCCTCTCTTACATGGTGATAGCTACTTACAGAGCTCTTCATAGTCACAGCAGAGTCATTTTAACACCACCCTCCCCATTAGGAATCCAAGCTTGATTCAGCTTCTTAAATATCCCCAACCTGCAATCTGTGGGTCGCTGAGTGTCAGATGTGGCATACACTGTACTTGAGTATCACTTAGGGAGAAAGCTAAAAGCTCATCGCTTTGAAATGATTTTTAAATTAATGTTTTGGTGGAAAATTCCTGTCTTACCTATGCAACTCAGTACCTTTTTGCGCAATTTTATCCAACTTCTTGAAAGCACAAGAAGAAAACAGCCACTTTTCATTGTCTCCTTTGCTCCCAGTAACAGCAAAAATCAAGCTAATTTCTTTGTTTAAAATATTATTTTTATATTTTAATGGACAAAATTAGATATATTATGTAAAATATGTATGGCCATTGTGGAATAGTTAAATCTAGCTAATTAAAAAATGCATTGCTTCCTATAGTTACCATTTTTGTCAAAACATTTATCATCAACTTTCTCCACCTTTTAAGAATAAAATGTATCATCATTAACATGTCCTCCAGCCAACTTCTACTACTTTCTTACCTTCTTTAATTTATATATTTTGACTACATGACCATTTAAAGGAAAAAAATGTTATAAGACTTTTCCCCTGAGTAAGAAAAATTACAGGAAATCATAGCTTTAGTATGCCTGTTGAGGACAGAAAATGAAATTGTTGAAAGTGTTTTTTCCCGTCTCGGTTGAGATGAGCAGGCCTGAGCTTGTTTCCATGGTGGAGATGGCTTCCTGGGAGTGTTAGGAACACACAAAGCTCCTTGCAGCCTGGAGTTGGAGATAGCATATGCTTGCTCCCACCTTATGCTGCTGGTCAGAGCAAGTCATCAGGGCAGCCCAAATGCGAAGGGTGGAGAAGCATGCTGCCTGTGAGTGGACTGTGGCCATGATTACAGCTTTCCAAAGGAGTGATGTGGTGACATGTTATTGAATTAAACAAGTCAGTGCAGATAAAATGCTTAAAGAATGACCAAAATAACTGCTAGTTTGCTATTTTTATTATTGTTATTAGTTCTTATCTAGGCATTTCTTCAGGAGCTTACTGAATGCTTCTTAACTTACTTATATTTTGCTTTTTAAAGTGGTCAGGAGAAATAGTGATTTCCGAGCTGGACTTCTGGCCTGATCTCTGCTGTCCCAGGTGGGATGTGAAGTGACAGAGCTTTCTTTTGCTCCTACAGGTATCTTCCCATTTGCCCCCCACCTTCTAGCAGGTGCTGCTCAGGATTCCCAAGCACCATAAGGATTCATGCTCGTCCTATCCTCTCTATGAGAATGAATTCTGATCCTTGATTCTTACCAGGGTAGTGTTTCACAAATTTGAGCAGTGTTTCCATTTCAGAGAAAAAGAAATCTTGCCTGTTGATTTATAACATTTATTCATCTATGCTTTTTTTTTTTTTTTTGGTACCGGGGATTGAACTTGGGTCCTTGCACTTACAAGGCAGGCCACCGAACCACTGAGCTAAATCCCCAGCCCTCATCTATAAATTTAAACATGAAAATGGACTTCAATTTCAAAATACCAGCATTCACCCAACATGACAGGTGATGTTCTTCTCATTAAAACTGCATCCAGACACTAGATCACTGTGGTCTTAGTTGCCACAGTTCACTCGCAGCTTGCTCTGTTTGGGATACAGCGTACCCTTCAATTACAGGGTAGGTGGTGCCATTCTTTGATCTTGCTTTATAATGAAAGCATCATATAGAATCAAGTCCTTCTCTGTCTCTTTCTCTTTAGCCTGTAACAATTAATATGGCACCACTTCTGTCACCTAGATAATGAACAGTACTTGGATATAAGATGTCTATCTGGTTTAGTACCTTTGCATCGCTTCTCGGCCTTTTGGCTAAGATCAAGTGTGGTTTAGTACCTTTGGAGTTTGAATGAGTAGATGAATCTCCTGGGATAATGTTGAAAGGTAGGGCAGGGAGCCTCAAGAATCTGCATTTTATTGTATTTTATTTTTATTTTTGTGGTATTGGGGATTGAACACAGGGCCTTCACATTGAGCTATATCCCCAGCCTGTATACATTTTTATTTTGAAACAGAGTTCCATTAAGTTGCCTAGGCTTGGCTTACACTTGCAGTTCTCCTGCCTCAGCCTCCCAGAGTGTTGGAATGACAAGTGTGTGCCACTATACCCAGAAAGATTCTGCATTTTAAACAAGTTCTAAGGTTCTGCCTGTATTCTAGGTCTAGGGATGATAATTTGAGGACAAGGATCTGATGTTAATTCTATTAGGTATCTTTTTAGATTATTATTTAAACAAACATTTAAGAACCAATCATGTCTATGGATATGTCCATCATCTCTAGTTAAAGAAACACCACACTGAAACATAAAAAGCAAATAAGCAACATTAGAATATTATACTGGCTCTGTAGGAATCAAATCCTGACCCTAGGCATGAAGCTGCATGTATTGACTACTTGGCATCGGCCACTGATGTAGGGAGAATTAAGATTGTACAAAGCCCTTGTGGACATTTTGGACATAACTCATGGACAAGTCCTCAGCCAGTTGGACAGGCTAATAAATCATTTTTGTGGAAGAAAATTTTATTTGTATCCTCCTTATATCACTATTCACATTTTGCCTAGTCTTGTAAAAATGTGGTATAATTTTTTTTTCAAGGCTCATATCCTAAGGGGAAGGATCATGTTGTATTCATTTTTGTACTTTTTATGTATAAACATTTGTGGAATTGAATTTATTAGATAGATCTTGTGAGTGCCCTTTGCTATTTGCATAGCCAAGGTTTCATTTTCTTAAAATTCTAGGAATTTGTTCTTTCTGTTATATTTTAGATTTGCTATTTTATTTACCTTTACTGCTTTTTCCCCCTTTTCCTTCTAGGAGCTATCCCTAAACTTTGAATCACTAAAATTTGATCTCTGGTATTTAAACACATACCCCATTTTTATTCTTAGTTCTTGGTTATCAGGTGCACTTTGCATTTTACTTTGGTCTGAGAAAATACTGAGATCAAAAACACATATTTAATTGATAATTTCAGTGACTAGAATTTTTTTACTACATATAGAAATCTTCTGGAGAAAAGCTGTGTCAGAAGATTCAGGAGACTGAATTGTTCTTTGAAAAGAAAATGGAAGCACATCTATAATCCCAGCACTGTGGGAGGCTGTGGCAGGAGGATTGTAAATTCAGGCTCAGCCTGGGAAATTTAGGAATGTAGTGAGACCCTGTCTCAAAATAAAAAGGGATGGGCATGTAGTTCAGTTCAAAGGCCCTGGGTTCAAGCCCCAGTATTGCAATGAAAAAGAAAAAATAAGAAGAAAAGTGCAATATTATAGAGAAATATCCAGATGTAGGCTTTCCACATAAAGTATCATTTTATGAGGGAAAATACCCAAGCAAAACAGTACCTGATCTTATCAATGCGGGCTCCAAGTGCATGCCTCCTTCTTTGGCATTGAGAAACTCTCTAATAATAGTGAGAGAAAAATAACAAGAGGCCAGAGTGGGATATCTAACAAACGTATAAATCAATTCTGTACCACATCAATGAAAAAGAGAAACCAGGTATAGGTGCATATAAGGTAATCTCATGGTGTTAATAATTTTTTCCTAGTTCTGTTGATCTATCTGTCTAGATTTCTACCCATAGACTCATCCATCTATTCATTCATTCATCCAACTACGCAGCCATCATTTACTCAACCATTTATTTAACATTTTTATTAAAACATAAAGCACAGACTCAAAAACTACACAGAAAACATAACCTGATGCACAGATTCTTAAAGCATGGTTTTCAAATCATTAGCAGCAGCAGCATTGTCCTAGATCTTAGTAAAGAAGTAAATGTTTGAAGAATTACTGGCTCAGAGCTATGGAGATGGGTGTTTTTTTCCTTATGTGGCCTTATGAGGATCCCATACATGCTTGACTTTGAGAACCACTGGCTTAGAGTGAAGTGCTATATGCTGTAGATGCTTGTGGCCACCACCTAGTTCAAGAAATAGAACTTTGCCAGCCACTTCATACGTTCCTCTAAGTTCTGTGTTGCTTCCCAGTCACAACTCCTTTTTCCTTCCAAAATTAAGCATTGATTTGAGTTTTGCAGTGATTTCTTAACTCTTTTCTTGGTGCTGGGGATAGAAGCCAGGGCCTCTGCACTGAGCTATATCCCCATCTCCTCATTTTAATTTTGAGAGAGTCTTGCTGAGTCATTAAATTGCCTAGTCTGGGCTCAAACTTGCAACCTCAGCCTCCTAGATTGCTGGGATAACAGGTATGTGCAATGATGCCCAGAAAAATTACCATGACCTTGAGTTTTTTTATAATTTTGTCACTCATTGATTGACAGACATCTCCTCCATAATTGCTTTCAACTTTAACCTTCAATCTACATGTTCCCTCACTGTCTCTTTACCATACAATCTCTTTGTCAAAGATCTTGAGTTGGGTGACTTGCTACAGTTTCCAAGTGTGAATTTTGCAAATTGTAGTCATGTTAAAGTTTAACATGTTTCTCTGTCCTTGCACAGTATTGGCAGCTGGATTTGGAGGCTTCAATAGATCAAAGACCCATCCTCTTGCTAAGATGCTAAGTGGTATTGTGATTTTTTTTTTATGAGGAAGCATATGATTTCTAGCTTTCAGGACTTTTTTGAAGTTAGTAGCCATAGACACTCAATGCGTAGATCTGTTGGGAAGTATATAATGATGGTAGGCTATTATTTTCACTTATTACTTGGAAAAAGTTGTGTGGAATAAATTTAAATTATTTTGTGGCTACCAAATGGTACATTTAATTTTTCTCCTGTTACTTGTCCAGTTTGTAAGATACTGAATTATTTCTCTGTTTAATCAACCGAGTTCAGGTTTCTTTCAGGATATATGCTTATTTCTTCAAAAAGTGGTGCCTTACAACCAACAGATATTGTCATAAGTACTCTAAAAGTATTTAATATACTCTAGCCTGTCTGGCCTACTTCACAGTGCTATCATATGCCAAAATCACGTACAGAGGACATGAGGTATGGCTAGGAAAGTGAAAAGGAAGTGACTTTCTCAATACCACACAGGCACTTTGAGAATTAGACCACACCACAGCCTAAATATCTGTGACTACCAATCCTAGAATCCTCCCATCATGACATTCCACCAGCACTAAGTATGAAGAAGATGAATTTGTCAGGCATAAAGAAAACTTACTGACCCAGAGTACATGCTATTTTTTGAATATTGTTAATTCTCCATTCTTAAAAAAAAAATCAGTAGTGCAGCTTTCACCGTAAAGGTCTTTTGTTCAGGCTTACATAGTCGTCACCATTCACAAGTGACTTGCTGTATTGCAGATGCCATCATCTGCTTTGCATGCATTTCTTATTTAATCCTCACCACCTGGTGAAGTATTATCACCACCCCTAGTTTACACAAGAGGAGACTTACTACAGCTTAGAGTGTGTGGCTCAAATCACCTGGCTAATAAACTGTGGATCTGTGCAGATAGGGACTTTCTTTTCTTATTTTTAAAGTGTTCTGGTAGCAAATAATAGACTCGTCTCACCACTACTGATACTGTTGTCTGTGTGCTCCATTGTTGTCTCTTCCTATGCACGTGTGCACACACACACACACACACACACACATACACACACACACAGCAAGGGGAAGGGAGGGAGCCTACCCTGCCTAGTGGGCTTTGTAGGAGGAAGACAGCCATTTGGGTTTCCTTGCTTTTTCCCTTTCCATTTCTCTCCCCACTTAGCAGTTAGCAACAGAGGGTAAATCATTTCTCTTTCTTGCTTGTGGCAGCGTGTACTACATTCTTGGACTATTTTCTGCTTCAGATTTCTACTTAAGAGTCTTTACAGCCTATTACTTGGGTCCATAGGGGTATAGAATAAGCCTTTGGCTCTGATAATCATCACAATTATCATGTGAGACCATGGGATGGGGGCTATCCCCCATACTACTTTGCTGATGAATTTGGCCTTCATCTTTTCCTTTTTTTATTTTTATTGGTACGTATGTTTTTTCAGTGTATAATGTTTACCTTCCTTCCTTATGTGGAATTGGCACATGTACACAGGGCATCTTAATTCCTTTTTTCATCCCGTTTCCCTCTCCTCCCCCATCTCTTGATCCCCTTCCCATTTCCTATTTCCTATTATTTTGCTCTTTGTTTATAATTTGGGTTTTTAACATAAGAGAAGCCACTCACTGTTTAAACTTGTGTGTCTGAATTATATGACGTGCACCATGGGCCTTCATCTTTTCAAAGTTCGCTCACATCCAGTAGATCCCTCACTGGCCTCCTTGACTGACCCTCAGCCTTCTCCAATCAATCACACACTAACCTCCTTAGACCTTTAAACTTTTCTAGGTTACTTTCCCTCACCATAGAAGTCACTGGCATATTCTCGCTGTTCCCCGTATCAAATCCAAACTCCTGTCTCAACTTTCAAGGCCCTCTGGAAGAATCTGTCTTCTGTCTTCTGGCCACATTGGCTGTCAGAGCCTTTGGAGAGGAGACCTCAGGTTTGTCACCATCTATAAGCCTTCCCTTTCCTCTGTGCTGCATCTCTCTGCCCCCCTTTTCCTTCACTGAGCAACATTTCCTTTTCCACAAGTTACTGTAAGAAGAAATCGATTCTTTTTAGCTAAAGTAAATTACATCCAACTCTCCTTACATGGAAAAAAAGGCACTAAAGTGCTGACAGATACCATCTTGGAGTGGATGGATGTTCTTACTGCTTTCCTCCTAGGACAATCAGGAACAAATTTAACTGGTGAGTGTCTGGTCCATATAGAAGGGAAGTGGTGACTTACACCAGACTAGGATAGCACTCAGTAGGATTCACACCATGTCCATATAATTTCCACTTGCAGATTAGAAATCCAACAGAATCTCAAATAGGAGATCATGGTGATTGTTTCCCCAATCCCCAGTTATGGCTTTATAATGCAATTTGAATAGCAAAGGTGCATATACATATTAAGAAGCCTAATAAATTTCTAAAACATAATAGGACCTCAAAAATCTTGATTATAATTATATATTAGTCATGCTATCCCCAATAAGGTTTTGAGAAAATGCCTTTTCTTAAACCAGGTTACCATGTCCATGGATCAAGTCCCCGGGAAGGACCACATTTATATTGTGGGGGAAGCAGCAGCATCCACTAGCGTGTACCTAGTGCTTCAGTTGCCCTTTAGAGTGGACGCAAAAAGAGATTCTCAGAGAAACATTCAGACCATTTGCTTAAATCATTTTATACCCATAAGAACAACTGGCAGACCCAGCAGCCTCAACTAGTAATTTGATAGTTGAACTAGATCTGAGACATTTCTTAACTAAAAATGTGAAAAGTTGGGTGGACTGCTCTGTACTGCCAATTTCTGTTTTGCTTTCCTACTTGCCTACAATACCATTTGGCTCTTTGGTGTAACCCCCTTGAGAAGCCAGAATCCACTAGCAGGGCTGAGGCATCTTAGAGAAATTGGACTGTAAAGTGTATGAGGCTTAGTCTGATGGTTCTTGTCACATTGGGCAGCCGGTGGCATTTACCATGCCGATTGGCAGGAGTGCTTTGCTCTCAGCCACAGATGGGCTGGAATGCCTTCCCAGCCTTCCAACCACACTATGGTAGGTGGTTGCTCCTTGTCTCTTCCTGTAGTATTTGTGTTTGTATTTCTTTCATGATATGCATTGCAGGCTATTATACTAGTCTTCTTTGGTGCATGCTCCCTAAGAGGCTATGAAGTCTTTCAGGTCAGGAACCTACCTGGATTCTACTCCAAGGGTTAGAGGTTCATTATGAAGCTGAAGGTCACAAAGCTGCTAAGTGGCAGTGATGCAGGATTCTAAGCCTCATTCATCTGTTTCAAAGCACGGGCTCTTAATGAGAGTGTCTCTCATGTCATAGAAATAATCGTGGTAGCTTAGGGCAAAATAATAGGCATGAAACTGTTGATCACCCAGTGGTAATTACAGTAGTAATTGTTTATTGGGTCTTTAAAACTGTCCTAATCATTTTATACACATTTTAGTTAATCCTTCCAACAGTCCTATGCATGGCTAATATTATCTGATAATACATTTGAGTGTCACAGAAGCTAAATGACTTGCCAACCAAGCTAGTAAGTAGATGTAACTTGAACCCAGATTGGCCTGATCCCAAAGCCTGGTCTTGTCTGCCCTCTGTGGGTTTTCCTTTATTGTTTTACTCAGGCCCAACTCTGTAAACCAATTTCTCTTACTTAATACATAACAAATACACAGAGGGAAAAGGTGACTCTCTCTATATATTTATATCTAGCTATATGGTGTGTGACTATATATATATATATATATATATATATACATACATACATGATATATATAATCATGTGGTCCCACATTGCATTTGAAGATAGTGAGGAGTATTGGATTTGGATTGTTGAAAACTACCAGTTTTGTATTCTTTCATGTTCAGTAAAATCACACAGATATGCACACACATACTGGTAGGACCCCACCCCACCCCACCCCACTATGTGGACAGCTATGGTGGTGGAAATGGTAGGAATGGTACTTTACATTGGTTTACCCTTTGTGTTTATACAAATTCCTATTTGATCTTCCTCAGAGGTAGATTTGATCAAGTATTCTTCTTACTTGCTTTTGCTTATACAGGAGAAAATTGAGACTCTTAGTGGTTAAAGAGAGATAGAGTGGATTCAAATGTGGGACTTCTGTTTTCTGATTGAGTGTTCTTCAGGTAATTACTTTCAGACCGTGATATATGGAGGCACCCCAGAAAGTGTGGGGACAGGGGAGCTTAAAGACCTACATACTACTTCAGGTTGAATAGCTCTGCTTTTATCTGATTGATTTATAGGGTTTTGTGTGAAATTTTGTTTTATAAAGGACTCTGCCCTTCCTATAGTTTGTTACTGCTGTGTAACAACCACTGCCAAACTGCAATTGGTCATCGTTACTCATATGTCTGTGGGTTAGTAGGGTTTGGCTGGGTTCTTCCAGACTGCTGTGCCCTGTGCTGCTGCAGTAGGGAAGCTGGGATGCCTCTGCTCCACAGGCCTCCCGTCCTTGTTGGACCAGTGGATTAGGTAGGGTACCCTCTTCATATCCACTTTCAGGCTTAGGCTTGGAACTGATATGGTGTATTTTCCAAAGCAAATCACATGGCCAAGCCCAAAGCCAAGAGGCTTGTGGTGAGGCTATGACAAGACCATTGATGCAGAAAGTAGTGAAAATTTGGGATCAATAATATGATCAACCAAAATGCCTTGAAAACATTGTAATATTATTCCACTGTCTGAATTGGAAAGAGATTAAAGTTCTTTAAGCCACATATACCTACAGCGTCAAGAGGAGGTGGCTATTATAAAGGACAGGAGATTTGTGCCTCCTGTACAGAGTAATCAGGCCTGAGGATTACTGTTCATAAGCAGCTGCCAGTTTGTGTTATGGTCATTCAGGCATGGTGGATATATAAGGGAGTTTGAAGGGGTATATATAAGAGACACTGATATAAACATGCCTTCACCTACCAACTTTGTCAGCTTCTGCCCTTATTCTATTTTGTGCCTCACCTCCCTCCAGCATTTGTATGAGGATAGTCTGTAGATCTCGTTCCTCCCTGTCACTGTCTCCTTGGTTGCAGTCAGGTGTCATTGCACATTGGAGGTCTGAGTCTTTACCTGCTTGTAGCCATTGGTAGGCCAGTCACCAAAACCTATGGTCATTTGTATCTTATGACCCTACCTTGTCTAATTGGCCTTCATAAGCTGTCAGATTCTGCTAAGGTCATTTAATTGTCTTCTTTGTAATGTGATTCAGGCTAAATGGATAAGAGACTAAAATCTTACCTAGAATGCAATATGCCAGTATTGCTCTATCTCAACAGTAAAAAAATGGTGCAGGAATTACTCAGCAGAATATTTATTAAAATAGGCTCTGTGAGGAGTAAACAAATACACATGCAAATATTTAAATGCACGAAGTTACAGTCACAAAATAATTCATTCTTGAGGAACAGGACTCCCCCCGCCATCTTGCTGAAGGCTCTTTCCCCCAGTAAGTTTAATTATTTGGGTGAAAATCATTAAGCATTGCAAGTCACACATGCCAAGTGAGCCAAGGACTTTTCACTGGATATCTTAGTGGGAGGATGATTACTTTGTGGTACAAGTGACTATAGTAAAGAGAAACAAGAAAATTATTAGGGGATATGAAAAGTCATGCATCTAGTATGTTTAGTCAAAATCCATTTGATCACATTTAAAAAGATGACAGTCAAAACCATGGGCACTATATAAGGATGACTACCTTATCTGATTTTACAGACCATTTACTAATTATCTGGAGTCAAAGTTGTATATATCTGTGTGCTAAAACCCATTTCCCTATAATGAATTGCCTTCCACCTGTTTATATTTGAATTGCACAAGCATTATCATACACCACCATTACTGAGGTAGTCTGTCCTTCCTGAAAAAATTCTTTCACTTTGAACATCATTTGATTGCATCTAGCTGTCTGAGTAAAAGCAGCAAAGTAGGAAGCCTCTTGCTACTGGCAGTGGTAAAACTCAGCCTGACAGCTGAAAGCGGGACAATAGACCCAGGATTCAAAAAATACCTCTCTAAGGATAGTAGAGGATCAGGGCCCAGGACACCACCATGCCTATGTCACCCTGAGACATCCTCTATGCGACGGACCTGCGTGGCAATGGATTTCCTAATGATCATTAGACATTAAGATTAAGTCACCTATTTCTTAGAATAGTCCAATGAGGTAGGAAAATATTACATTTTAAAGTTAACACTTGCACTTTAAGTGCTAAAATGTAGAAGTGATTTTTGGTGCTTCAAGAGTTATATATCTGGGAAAACAGTTGATTACCCAGTGTACTTCTCTAAAAGTTACTCTTTTACCCAATTTTTTTATTTGGCATAGTTCTAGTGGAATCTTCCAAAAGACATTAGTACATTCCTGTGCTTCAGTGCATGTTTTCTCAAGAGGTATTATCTATTTTTATATTGTGCTGTAAGGTTTCCAGTACCCATAAAAATCGGAATTGGAGGATATATGGTTGCTGAAAACTAATTCTATAGAGAAATGAGATTGATTTTGGGAGGTGGTTGGAGGAGTTCAGGTGTTTTTCTTTCCATTTTCCTGAGCAGAAGTAACAAAAATGGAAAGAGTAACATCTAACAAAGGAAATATTTGAGCTGGAAAATAACTAAAGGGGAGTTAGATCAAAGTTTTTAACACAATTGAAGAAAAGAGTTGACTTAGACCATGGACATAAACTGGCAGTATAAGGGTTGGGAGACATTTTGTAGATTATCATTGGACTATAGGACACCATGTTGCAGTGATTATAAAAGAAAATCATCAGTTTTTCAGGGGTCTTTTGTGCTAGTGGTAGTTTTGTTAGGCGCAAGGTTTACAAAATTGATCATGTATTTGAAAGGTCATTGATGCTCATGAATGAATTGGCCATGGATTTTCTACAGGTTTTGCTCTTTCTGTGGATTTTCGCTTGGTTTGAAGATGTGGGAGCAGTTATATATACTCACAAATAAAATTCAGCAAGTATTGATTTGAGCTTTCCATAAAAAAGACTATTCTTGGTGTTAGATGTGAAAAAAGGAGGGAGGGAGGAAGGGAGAGAGAGAGAGGGAGAGAGAGATTGAGATTGACTCCCCTGTAATCTGGAAGTGAGGATATAATTTCAGACACAAGCAGCTCTGATGGAAAACATGGATGTCATGTGTTCCAATGGACAAATTCAATTAGTGTGTTTTAGAGCCAGATCTAAACCTAGGTTATCTGAAGGCTCCTAAAGTCAGCATAGATTCTGATGGGTTTAGGATGGTTACTAGAAGTGTATGGACTTCGATCTGTTTTGTTTTGTTTTTTTAAATGGAACCTTGGCAGATTAAGTCAGCAAGGATATTTTGGTAGCAGAAAGAGCTCGGGCCAAGGTGCGTAACTGGGTGTTGCTTATTTTATTTCACACGTACAATAGATTCCTGTGATTAGAGCCATACTGTATTTTCTATGCAGTACAGGAATTTGAGTAGGCAATTGCTGTGGAACATTTAGAGGACATAATTTAAGTCTAAACAAAGGAATAGTTTCTTTCAAATTCTTGAGGAAAAGTAGATTCTTTGAGCTAAAAAGAGGATTAGAAATTGTCTATTGAGCAGGTTTATATTGTTTTTATGACACAGTGGGAATCTTTCAGATGACATATTTTACAAATGCCTCATCTATAAAACAGACAGAAGCGTGGCTTATGGAGACAAATGTGGGACTTCTGTTTTCTGATTGAGTGTTCTTCAGGTAATTACTTTCAGACCGTGATATATGGAGGCACCCCAGAAAGTGTGGGGACAGGGGAGCTTAAAGACCTACATACTACTTCAGGTTGAATAGCTCTGCTTTTATCTGATTGATTTATAGGGTTTTGTGTGAAATTTTGTTTTATAAAGGACTCTGCCCTTCCTATAGTTTGTTACTGCTGTGTAACAACCACTGCCAAACTGCAATTGGTCATCGTTACTCATATGTCTGTGGGTTAGTAGGGTTTGGCTGGGTTCTTCCAGACTGCTGTGCCCTGTGCTGCTGCAGTAGGGAAGCTGGGATGCCTCTGCTCCACAGGCCTCCCGTCCTTGTTGGACCAGTGGATTAGGTAGGGTACCCTCTTCATATCCACTTTCAGGCTTAGGCTTGGAACTGATATGGTGTATTTTCCAAAGCAAATCACATGGCCAAGCCCAAAGCCAAGAGGCTTGTGGTGAGGCTATGACAAGACCATTGATGCAGAAAGTAGTGAAAATTTGGGATCAATAATATGATCAACCAAAATGCCTTGAAAACATTGTAATATTATTCCACTGTCTGAATTGGAAAGAGATTAAAGTTCTTTAAGCCACATATACCTACAGCGTCAAGAGGAGGTGGCTATTATAAAGGACAGGAGATTTGTGCCTCCTGTACAGAGTAATCAGGCCTGAGGATTACTGTTCATAAGCAGCTGCCAGTTTGTGTTATGGTCATTCAGGCATGGTGGATATATAAGGGAGTTTGAAGGGGTATATATAAGAGACACTGATATAAACATGCCTTCACCTACCAACTTTGTCAGCTTCTGCCCTTATTCTATTTTGTGCCTCACCTCCCTCCAGCATTTGTATGAGGATAGTCTGTAGATCTCGTTCCTCCCTGTCACTGTCTCCTTGGTTGCAGTCAGGTGTCATTGCACATTGGAGGTCTGAGTCTTTACCTGCTTGTAGCCATTGGTAGGCCAGTCACCAAAACCTATGGTCATTTGTATCTTATGACCCTACCTTGTCTAATTGGCCTTCATAAGCTGTCAGATTCTGCTAAGGTCATTTAATTGTCTTCTTTGTAATGTGATTCAGGCTAAATGGATAAGAGACTAAAATCTTACCTAGAATGCAATATGCCAGTATTGCTCTATCTCAACAGTAAAAAAATGGTGCAGGAATTACTCAGCAGAATATTTATTAAAATAGGCTCTGTGAGGAGTAAACAAATACACATGCAAATATTTAAATGCACGAAGTTACAGTCACAAAATAATTTATTCTTGAGGAACAGGACTCCCCCCGCCATCTTGCTGAAGGCTCTTTCCCCCAGTAAGTTTAATTATTTGGGTGAAAATCATTAAGCATTGCAAGTCACACATGCCAAGTGAGCCAAGGACTTTTCACTGGATATCTTAGTGGGAGGATGATTACTTTGTGGTACAAGTGACTATAGTAAAGAGAAACAAGAAAATTATTAGGGGATATGAAAAGTCATGCATCTAGTATGTTTAGTCAAAATCCATTTGATCACATTTAAAAAGATGACAGTCAAAACCATGGGCACTATATAAGGATGACTACCTTATCTGATTTTACAGACCATTTACTAATTATCTGGAGTCAAAGTTGTATATATCTGTGTGCTAAAACCCATTTCCCTATAATGAATTGCCTTCCACCTGTTTATATTTGAATTGCACAAGCATTATCATACACCACCATTACTGAGGTAGTCTGTCCTTCCTGAAAAAATTCTTTCACTTTGAACATCATTTGATTGCATCTAGCTGTCTGAGTAAAAGCAGCAAAGTAGGAAGCCTCTTGCTACTGGCAGTGGTAAAACTCAGCCTGACAGCTGAAAGCGGGACAATAGACCCAGGATTCAAAAAATACCTCTCTAAGGATAGTAGAGGATCAGGGCCCAGGACACCACCATGCCTATGTCACCCTGAGACATCCTCTATGCGACGGACCTGCGTGGCAATGGATTTCCTAATGATCATTAGACATTAAGATTAAGTCACCTATTTCTTAGAATAGTCCAATGAGGTAGGAAAATATTACATTTTAAAGTTAACACTTGCACTTTAAGTGCTAAAATGTAGAAGTGATTTTTGGTGCTTCAAGAGTTATATATCTGGGAAAACAGTTGATTACCCAGTGTACTTCTCTAAAAGTTACTCTTTTACCCAATTTTTTTATTTGGCATAGTTCTAGTGGAATCTTCCAAAAGACATTAGTACATTCCTGTGCTTCAGTGCATGTTTTCTCAAGAGGTATTATCTATTTTTATATTGTGCTGTAAGGTTTCCAGTACCCATAAAAATCGGAATTGGAGGATATATGGTTGCTGAAAACTAATTCTATAGAGAAATGAGATTGATTTTGGGAGGTGGTTGGAGGAGTTCAGGTGTTTTTCTTTCCATTTTCCTGAGCAGAAGTAACAAAAATGGAAAGAGTAACATCTAACAAAGGAAATATTTGAGCTGGAAAATAACTAAAGGGGAGTTAGATCAAAGTTTTTAACACAATTGAAGAAAAGAGTTGACTTAGACCATGGACATAAACTGGCAGTATAAGGGTTGGGAGACATTTTGTAGATTATCATTGGACTATAGGACACCATGTTGCAGTGATTATAAAAGAAAATCATCAGTTTTTCAGGGGTCTTTTGTGCTAGTGGTAGTTTTGTTAGGCGCAAGGTTTACAAAATTGATCATGTATTTGAAAGGTCATTGATGCTCATGAATGAATTGGCCATGGATTTTCTACAGGTTTTGCTCTTTCTGTGGATTTTCGCTTGGTTTGAAGATGTGGGAGCAGTTATATATACTCACAAATAAAATTCAGCAAGTATTGATTTGAGCTTTCCATAAAAAAGACTATTCTTGGTGTTAGATGTGAAAAAAGGAGGGAGGGAGGAAGGGAGAGAGAGAGAGGGAGAGAGAGATTGAGATTGACTCCCCTGTAATCTGGAAGTGAGGATATAATTTCAGACACAAGCAGCTCTGATGGAAAACATGGATGTCATGTGTTCCAATGGACAAATTCAATTAGTGTGTTTTAGAGCCAGATCTAAACCTAGGTTATCTGAAGGCTCCTAAAGTCAGCATAGATTCTGATGGGTTTAGGATGGTTACTAGAAGTGTATGGACTTCGATCTGTTTTGTTTTGTTTTTTTAAATGGAACCTTGGCAGATTAAGTCAGCAAGGATATTTTGGTAGCAGAAAGAGCTCGGGCCAAGGTGCGTAACTGGGTGTTGCTTATTTTATTTCACACGTACAATAGATTCCTGTGATTAGAGCCATACTGTATTTTCTATGCAGTACAGGAATTTGAGTAGGCAATTGCTGTGGAACATTTAGAGGACATAATTTAAGTCTAAACAAAGGAATAGTTTCTTTCAAATTCTTGAGGAAAAGTAGATTCTTTGAGCTAAAAAGAGGATTAGAAATTGTCTATTGAGCAGGTTTATATTGTTTTTATGACACAGTGGGAATCTTTCAGATGACATATTTTACAAATGCCTCATCTATAAAACAGACAGAAGCGTGGCTTATGGAGGAGACATGACAATTAGAGTTATACATTTGCTCTTTCCTCTTTTTCACTCTTTAAACAATCCTTGCAGTACCTGCAAAAAAAAAAAAAAAAAAAAACA
>NW_022900933.1:14706540-14717020 GCF_012274545.1 Fukomys damarensis
GAACAGCCTATTTTAAAGCTGAAGTAACTCCAAAGAGATGAAAATATATGTTACAAAATGACATGTACACTAATCTTAACAGCAATCATTTATAATACCTGGTCACCACTTCTCCATTGCATCAACAGGAGCATAGATACACAATTGTGTTCTATTTGTATAGTGGTATACTCTTCAGCAGCAAAAGGAGTGATCCTCTGATACATACAACAGTGTTGAAGAATCTCCAAAACATTAGGTGAAAGAAACAACACAAAAGAACATACTCTCAAGTACATTTATATGATATACAATAACACATTTAATTAAATATGGGGAAGAAAATCCTGGATGGCAAGGAGGAGAATTGATTCAAAAGCAGCACAAGAGAACTTTCTGGGGTAATGGGAATCTTCCATATCTTATTTGGTCTGATAGTTACAATTTTTTATTCAATAATTAAAACTCATCAAATGGAATACCTAATATGTATTCAGTTATATCTTAATACAGTTGAGCTCAGAAGTTCTTGGAAGGAATATTGCCTGTTTCCCACAGCGAGTAGTGAGACAGACTCCGGAGTGGGAGCTTAGGTCTCAGGATTCATGACCCGGCACTCTTCTTCACCCTGACTGCTCTCTCAAAACAATACATTCTCATCTCCAACACTGCATTACAGGTGAGCCCTTCCGCACTCTCTCCAGCACTGTGCCGAGAAGTTAGACAGCACCCTTTCAGACTCAACTTTTTCCTTTTCCAAAAGTGCCACCAGTACTGCTGAACACAGGCACACTTGTGCCATGCTTTACCTGCATTGCCACCTCACTGGTAAGCGGTATTCTGCTGCATAGCCCTGAGGGACGTGTGAAATGTGGCCATTTTATTGCTCCATGGGACTGGCACAGGGAGAGAAGTTGCTGGTGGCTCGCAGCATAGATCTGTCTCTGCTGGTGGAAGTGCCAGCTCTCCAGGCAAGCCTGGTTAACCTGAAGGCTCTCCTACATAGGTGTGCACTTGAACTTCATTAAAGATCACACTCAGTGCCACTTGGTGTACTGTGCTATTTGGCCTATATATTCAAAGCATCATTCCAAGAGAAGATGGAAGGTGGTAAGATCTTATTGCTGCCTGCTGTCTTATGGAAGCATCAGACAGCCATGCAGCTCTGCTGAATTGCTGACTTCTCTTCAAGGATATCTCAGTCTTTTAACCTCCCGAGCCTTTGTACTCAAGCCTGTCTCCTGGAGAGTTCTTGGGTATAGTGCACACCCATAGTATCACACAGATGATACTACAGATCATATCAGATTCAGTCAACAGAAGAACATTCAAGGGCTGGCATTGTACCTTCATCATCTTTGTGTCCCTTGTCCCACAGCAGTGCCTTAGTCTAGAAAAGCAGGTCTTTACTAGGAGGTTTTTGCCACCACCACCCAGGGGATAATTTTGCAATGTCTGGAGATGTTATTTGATTGTCAAAACTGGACACAAGACGTTAATGGCACCTAATAAGTAGAAGCCAGTGATACCACCAGTCATGCACAGGATAGTTCCCCACAACAAACAATTACCATCCAGCCCCATATGTCAATAGTACAATAGTTGAGAAACCTTTATCTAGAATGTACTTTTTGGTATGAAAGATAATAGATCAACGATTGTTGCTTACTCAGGCTGAGACCAGTGCTTCCCATTATTATGGATCTCTTGGCTTCTGTTATGCTGAACTCTCTGAATGTGTCATCTAAGTCAGGTAGCCAGTAAGCAAACTGGAATCACCTTTCTACATTTGAACCAGTCCATCTCGTAAGCCAGTGTCTCCTGGAGCTGGGTTCAGATAACTTGTCAAGCATCTGTAGTCCAAGCCAGAGGGCCCTGGCACAAACCAGGCGATCCCCTTTCTTTGCTTAGAGGTGATTTGTGGAGATGAAAGATGAGTTCAGATTAAGTTTGCCTACCCAAGACCTCAATTAGTATGTTTTAGAGCCAGATTCAAACCTAGGTTGTCTGAAGTCTCCTAAAGTCAGCATTTATCACTATGTATTTTCTTTTTACCTTTTTTTTGGATTTCCATAAGTGTTCCTACCTTTTCCTAGAAAAAATGATCTACCCCATCACAGGTTCTCAAGGAATCTTGGCTTGGCTTTTAAATAAATGTGGAGGCATGCTCTGTTTGTTATAGGCTGTAATTTTATATTCTCTGTTCTGAATCTGAATGAGGGAGGTTAGGGATTTTTATTCAATCTATACACTTCCTGAGAATCTTAGGTATAAGATAAAACTTTAAGTATGGAAAAAAGCTGAATAGGAAATTGAAAGCCAAATATTTCCTAGTTACATCACTGGTTAACTGTGTGACTGAGCATAAGACATTTATAAATATCTCATCTTTAAAAAGATAAGTAGTATTTCTTTCCAGATCTGAAAATTTGTGATCATATGAATTTTTAAAATTATATTAAGCTGGACAGGGTATCACACACCTGGATTCCCAGCACTTGGGTAGGACTGAGGCATACTGCAAGTTTAAGGCAGCCTGGGCTGTACAGTGAATTCAAGACCAACCTGAACAACATAGCAATACTGACTAAAAAACCTAGACAAACAAATAAAATTGTATCATATACATTTTTCCTGGTTCAAACCTCCAGTATTCAACAGCTTAAGCTATAGGAATTAAGAAAGAACTTTCCTAACACAGGAAGAGCAATTGGTAGGTATTAAGAGACATAGTCATATACACTTTGGTATAGATTGGAAAGCTATGTCTTGTTTCTGTTAGAGCACACAGCTTCTCAAACAGCTTCTCCTTTTAGTGGGAGAACCAGACTTATAGTCACATATGATAAATGAGTATGACTGGTACTTTGAAAACCTGGCACAGCAAAAAAATAATATTAGAATCAGGTAAATTAGGAGTCACCTTTTTAAATGAAAAGTGACTTATTTGTAATGGTGACATATTAGTAAGAAGCTTCCTCTAAATAACAGACCCAACTTAATATTTTAAGGGATGTAACTTTTATAAATTCGCGCTGCACAAAACCTTTCCCAAGTACATTGTGTAAGGCAAAGATGGTGTATATTTACTGAGAAATAAATATTCCCCAAGACCATTCAGAAGACTCATATGGCAAGCCAAGTGGGACCACTCTTTGATTGACTCCAGCTGTGATGGATGTCCCCTGTCCTGAGTTTGTTCAAGGCCCAAGTGTATCCCAAACAGGCCAGAGCATGATTAGTCTGGATGATGAGCAAAATGATCCCAGTATCAGTAAGTGATAGAGTATGCAAAATCACAATCTAGACCATTCACTTAAAATATATCTTTAAATGGCTGGCTGAAGCGCTAATTAAGATCTGAATGGAAGCTAGGTGACAGACACTCTGTGGCCTCCTACAGCATAAGCTTGGAACTTAGTACTTTTACTTACTGTACAGCTCATAATAAAAGCCATTTAATCTGTTTGCTGATACAGTCTCCTTGGCTTTATGATGCTGTTTATTCTGTGCGAGGTTTTGATATTAGTTATAAAAATGTCACTGTGTCTGCGGCTGCATTTTTCATCTCATACACTCCCAGGGACCTCATCAATTTAACCCACCCTGTACCGCTTGCAGCAAAGCACTATAGGCAAAGATGGGCTTAATCAAAGCTTTTCTCAATAATGAACACAATGCACAGGGAAGCATGGCAACGTGTGAGCCTGTGTTTCTAAGCAAATACTTATTATTTGAAAAATCTATATTTCAATTAGGAGCTTTGCAGTAGGATTCTCAAGAATCCCGTATAAGATAAATCACCACAGAATGCCTCCGAATAGCAAGTGTGTCCTAGATATTTGAAATATAATTTAATCTATGCACAGTTCACCCTAGATTTTAAGCAATCTGTTACTAGTGAAAAATGTCTGAATTCATCAGAATGGAAATCCAACAACTCTGGCAATCAGTGGCCATTATTAGAGATACAGAACTGCAGAAATGATTTTTCTTCTGTGTCATCTTTTTAGTTACCTTTGACTCTAGAAAGATCTCTTTTCCCCTTGCTCAGTATATAGAAGTGCTGGGGGGACAGGTGAGTGACAACACAGATGTTGGGAATTAAGGATTGAATTGACATGAAAGATTCGCTCCTCCCCCTTTGCCCCTGTCCTTCTCCAATACTAAGCAGTTTAAAAGCCAAACGTCATAAACTGAGGTGAGAAGACGCGGTGGCAGATCTAGGGATGCGATGAGCCTGTCTTGTTTAGTAGACACCAGTTGATATTTTCCAAAGATCCTTAACCATAATCTTTTTCAAAAGTTCGCTTCTACCAGTCCACAAATATAAACTCTGCTAACCCCCTCCAGGCTCCACACGCTTGTAACAGAAGTAGAAAGTGCTCCAACCTTTCCCCCAGATGTCCTGAGAGGGAAGTCCTTCTAGGCACCCAAGGCTGAGTCATGCGTAGCACTTCCAGAAAGCTCCTGTTGCCTGGCTTTGATCCCGGGAGAGCTCGCTAACTATCCAGGTGCTGAATGGAGCTGTCCAGGATGCAGCACCCTCAGGCCCAGGAAAAGTATGCACCTTGTATGTCTGCAGAAGCGCTGTCCAGATGCTAATGCACTAGTTTGCTGCATCAGGCGCGGGTGCTCAGAACTGCAGGGGTGCTCTCCTAAGCCTGTGTTCTTTACCTCCTTCAGCGCCCTCATGCACCCTCTCCCATTTTAAGCACTATGGGCAGTGGTCTGCCCAACCCTATAGATGCAGCTGCTTCCCATATGTGCTTCTGAGAAGTAAGAAGCAGGAAATTTTCTTCCTCTTAGCTTTCATCTTCAGAGCTGGAAGCCTCTGTTTTCCCTATATGTTAATTTGTCTGTAGTGGCTAGAGATTTACGGCAGGTTTTCCAGAAAACTTTTTGCCAGTTAGGGTTGACTGGATGACTGTGGGGACCACTGTGCGATGATGTAGACCCTGGTCTCCAGGCAGCTATATGAGGAGAGGGGCAAAGCCTCCCACTGTGAGGTCTGTGCAGACTGCAGCTCCACAGGAAACCCTTGTGTTCTGCTCCCAGCTCCAGAGCACAGTAAGTGGTGGAATTAGTTTTGTTGTCCCCCTATTATAGCTGCCAGAGTCTTCTTGAGGGTTCTCTTTGCTCACACAGTAACTTCGGGTAAGTTGTGGAAATGATTATTTTCCACAAAGGACACACTAGCCTTCAGGTATCGTGACCAGTTTTGACTTATGTATTTGTTCAGCTGACACGTTTGACCCCCAAGCTTTTCAGCTTTCCTAAGAAAATAGGAAACACTTGGGTTTTTGGTTTTGCATGCCATTAACCTTAAATAAGGCCAGCAGTAGAAGTGGCTGCTTGGATGTAGATGGCTCAGTGAGGCTGTTCTAGCGAGGAGGACATCTTGACCTGGCTGGGCTCATGCAGCTGGGTCAGCAAGGAAGATGCAACTTTTATGTGCTTACTTTTCTACTAGCTGGCTAAATAATGTGTAAAGGGAGTCCTTCACCACCACTGCTCTGTTTCAGTCCCCACCTTGTGGCTGGGGAGCTTGAGAGGCATGAGGTTGGGGCTGCATGTGTGGAGCACACATTGCTTGGGAGGGAAGAACTGAACACTTAATTCTTTTGTTTTGGGTTTTGTGAAAACATTCCCAAGTTAAAATATTGTTTTTATTTAGAGATTGCCATGAGCTCCGAGGGCTCTAGGGGAGGCCTAGGTGTGGATTTTGAAAATGTTACTTAAGATTAAAATGATAGGGAAAGTGATAACAATAGAAGAAAAAGTTACTTAGGCTATGAAGTCATTGACTTATTAAACCACCTTGAAAACAGAGGGAAAAAATAGGAGTATTACTAAAAAATGTAGGAATTGTTACCTTTACTATACTTAGAAATTAATAAGGGAGCATTTTGTTTACTACACTAAATCTTTATCTTGAATTTTTAAATGATGAGATTGATAGCATTTAACTATGGCTAAAATACATTTTAATATTTAATTGTTTGGGTTTTTTCTTAAACTATGATTTCAAAATAGGAGATAATTCTTAAACTGGGTTTAATTTGGAAAACTAGTGTTTTCTAGTAGAACGCATTACTGGTTTTAAAATAAGGTAATTATCTTGGTTGAAAAGAAAGTTTTGTATTATTATCTGTTTCTTCTTTAAGAATATTTTTGGTTTATGTCTGGTGTACTTTCAGTAGTGATTTTGAAGATAATGATACACAGTGTATTAACTATTGTTGTTCTTTATTTTGTTGTGAAATTTTGTTTTGTCTTTTCATTAAAAAGGTAACATAAAAGTAGTATTACTTACAGTTTCAATAGAATTCTAGTACAGGCTGCAATTCATCAGGATTTAAAAATATTATGCCAAAAGTCAATTTTGGTAACTACGTTTACATGCAGACATAAGAAACAGTGCTGAGAGTTCTGGTGTTAATGTTTGCTCCACTTTCCCCAGTGGTACCATGGTGCAAGCTATGGTATAGTGTCATGACCAGAATATTGACACTGATGTGGTCAAGATGCAGAATGGTTCCTCTGAGTTTCCCTTTTTCAACCCCCCCACCCAACCCCCTGCCAACAATCAGTCTGTTCTGTTCTATAATTTATCATTTGAAGAATCACAAAGTATGTAACCTTTTAGGATAGTCTTTTGAAAAGCATTTTGTTCCCTCAGTGTAATTGCCTCAAGATTAGAACAGGTTGTTGCACATATCAAAAATTTGTCCCTTTTAAATGCCAAATAGGATTCGGTATACCACTTTTAACTACTCAGTGAATGGTATCTGGGCTGTTTCCAGTTTTTGTGTATTACCAAAGCAACCATGAAGTACTATTTAAAGATACAATTACAGAAACGTTTATGACTGTATCTTACAACAGAGCATTTATGAGGAGGAAAAGTGAGATTAAAGGCTTAGATTCATTTAGGATTAAAACAATGTTATCAGTTATGGCAGCCTAGCTCAAAGTAGCTTGATTTCCTAAATGTAGTCTATGTATGATATTTGTTCAAACTATTGAAGCAAATGATTGGCAAGTGTCTCAAATAGAATTTATAAGTGGCTATATTTTCATTTCTGTTCTCAACCTAAGTGTTTGTTCAGTAGACACCATTAATATTCACTTTTATTAAGCACTGCCTACACATCTCATTGTGTTTGTTGAAACTGGCAATGTGATAGCATTTGATTTCGTTGAGCTTTTGCTGCCAAGCTCAATTGTTGGATGCTTTAAAAACATTAAATACCCTTATGTATTTGGAGTGTCTGATGAAAGGTTTAATTAAATAAACATTTGATTATGAAAATATGTGCCAGCGTGGATACAGCTGGTGAAGTTTACAGCTAACTGATGGATGGTAGGGAATCACTTGAGGGGTGCTCATAAATATGTGGTTATGTTGGTAGGAAGTGCTGTCCCCTAGGTCTCACAAAGGATATGAATGCATCTGCCCAGGACCTGTGTCAGCCCTGGCTGGGATGGACAAACAGAATGACTGACTTCCTGTTAGCCCAGCAAAGGCTAGGAGCATTGGGTATTTGTTGACACTTTTACTATGATTCGTTGAATTTCTAGAACTTACAGTAAAATGTCACCTACTTAGTACATATTTCCCAGCAGGTAAAGTCTTTTAAGATTTTTTTTCTACTTTAACCTCATAATAATCCTTTAGAAATGTTGTTAATTGTCCTTTGGGCCACTTTGAAGAAACTTGGGTCCTTTGGAGAATCTGAAAAATGGAACAGTCTGACAAAACTTCTTGGAGAAAGAAGTTGAATCTCACTTATCCCCACAAGTGAGAAGCTAATGAAGGAAATGCACTAGAAGATGAAAGTTGATAGCCTATAAAAAGAAGAAAAAAGTGAATGAAATAATTTGGTTGGGAACTTCCTGAAAGCAAGAATTCTTTTTCATCTCTGTTTTGAGTGCCTTGTTAGGGTCTGGTCCAAAGAAATGTTCAATAAATATTTATTTAATGAATAAACACATGGATGAACCAACTGAAATTATTTTCGTTGTTGCTACTGAAGATTCCTCTTTTCGCCTGTTCCACCTGCTTGATTTGTGCATGCCGAGTGTCTATGACTGCATAACAAACTCCTTCAAAACAGTGGCTTAGCTAGGTAAGGGTGACTCTGGCCTGTAATGTTTCTACTGGGGAAGCTGAGGCAGGAGGATCACAATTTGAGGCCTGGGCAACTTATCAAGACCCTGTCTCAACATAGAATTTAAAAAGGAGAGGTAGACATTTGCTCCGTGGTAGAGTGCTTGTTTGTGCCCTTGGTTAAATCCCTCCTATTGGGAATAAAATTTTAGTTGCTCATAACTGCAGTCATGGAAATTCACTGGGTTCAATTGTGCAGTTCTGGCTACTTGACATCTTACTGGCAGCCAGACAGGGGCTGGAACTGGGATTTCTGGGCTTGCCCTTAGGGATGTCAGGTTCTCTCCCTTGCGGGGTCTCCTCTTGATATTTGCCTTTCCAGCAGGGTCACTGACCCAAGGCGGTGTGGCTCAGGATTTTCAAAAGGCAGAGTAGTAGAGTCTTGGCTGAGGCATGGTACTGCTGCTGTGTTACTTCCTCACGTAGCTAAGCAGTCATGGGGACCCAGTCAAATTTAAAAGGAGGGGGAATAAACACTCCTTGATGAGGTTCCATTGTTTTTCCAACAATAACATCATGGTACCAATGGGGAATCTTCCAGCTTTGTTTAATGCTGACACTAACTGTCCAGAGTTAACAGAGACCCTGTGAGTTCAGGGCCCAGCCCCACTAGCCACCTGCACTGCAGTTGCCTGCCAAATGTGGAGTGCTCCGAAGTCACCCACACCGCTGACTGAATTTGGGGCTTCCCCTGGCCCCACCTCAGCTTTGATAATTCGGTAAGATGACTGACAGAACTCAGAAAAGTGTTATACATTCACATATTCTAAGAGGGTGTGCTTTCTTGTTATTTGCTTGGAAAATGAGTCTGTGTATTCCTAGCGTCCCTAGAACAGGTACCAGGAAAGCTGATGCTATGCCTCATGTGCACATGCCAGAAACGTAAGTGGATGAATAAGGAAGAGTTTGCTGCATTGATTGATGTGTGTGAAGAGGGGACAGCAGAATGCCAGGAAAACATCCTGTGACCACCTCAGCGTTAGGCTCTTGTTCCTGTTCCTATCTCCCCACGTAAAGCCTGTAAGGTCTTCTCTGCCGTGGGATGGGATCAAACTCTAGTTTCCTATACTTGACTGACTCCCATTTGCCTTCCCCGCCTTTGATTCTGTTCGTGTATCTCTAACTCAGACATTCTGAGCTTTTCCAGTTTTCTTTTGCGCACCGACTATTCTGTAGGGCCAGATACCTATCCTCCAAAGTAAGCATCATATACTGGCTTCTCAGTTTTTTTTTTTCAATCTAATCTCCCTAAAAACTTTTACTGACTGACTCTGGGTTTCTGGGATCATTATCTGTCTACACCTCCCTTGGAAGCTCCTCTGGGATCTGTGATTATGGTCTTTTTTTAGGATTTCTGAGCCCATGCTGGCAATATAAAATAATCAGTTTGTCTTGGAAAGAGCTTGTTGTCTCATTCAAATATTTAAAAATCCTTCATGCTCCCTTATCTGAAGTTTCATTTTGTAAGGGATGTTTTCTGAGGAGCTGCTAGCGACTGCCTCTAATAAGAAATTCCATATGGCTCTTGGGTTCAGCAGTCATCTTTATGAGATAATTTGACTCCCTTCTCTCTTGCTCAAGGTTACTGTGTAGCCAAAATCCTCCTGTGTCAAGAAACTTTTGTATCCCTCCTACATCCCAGAGTTAGCTTGGAATTTGTCCTCAGGCTATAACTAACTATGCCTTGAAGATAATTCTCTGGGGAGTTAATTAGGATAGACTGAATAATTTAAGGGGCAGTTTTTGTGAATTAGAGAATATGTTTTCAAGAATCTAGCTGAAGGACCCTTTGCCCCATTACAATTTTTAACCTCTACTTTTTTAATAGTATACATTAAAGAAAAGTAAACCTATTTTTATAGATTTAAAATCATTAATTAACTTTGAGTGTTTACTATAACCCCACCATTGGCTTGGCTCCATGAAAATTTGAGTTGTCATTATAAAGTAATATATATGTATTTTAAATGTGCAGTAAAATGCTAGGGAATCTTCAAGACACACCCCAAAGACCACCATCCTAGAAGTGTAACCCAAAAGTGTCCCATAGGACATTTTACACAGCAATATTACAACCTTTCAGAAATTGTGAAACAATCAGTCCCCCCAAATATAAAGACCCAATTCAAAAATGGGCATCCGAAATGAACAGACATTTCTCAGACAAAGAAGTAAAAGCAGCAAGAAAATATTTGAAAAAATGTTCCACATCACTGGTCATTCGAGAGATGCAGATGAAAACAACACTGAGATTCCACCTCACCCACAAAGAATGGCTGCTATCAAGAAATCACACAATAACAAATGTTGGCGGGGTTGTGGGGAGAA
>NW_022900933.1:14717272-14730673 GCF_012274545.1 Fukomys damarensis
GGAAAATGGATACATATTGAAGATATACTCCTAAGTGAAATAAATAAGTCACACATGTGTAAATATCGAATAGTGTCCCTGGTGTGAATAATCTGCAACAATGAATAAGATTCTAATAAGATTACTGACATCTAGAAATGGGAAGAAAGGAGCTAAAGGTGTAGGGAAGGTGGGCTGGGTAGGGGAAGAGTAAAAAGGGAAAAGAAAAAAATGTGAGAGAATGAAAAGATGAAAATAAAGTTTGTAGATGGGGAGGGGGGAGGGGGTGAAGGGAGGGCAGAGGTAAGGGGAAAAAATGAGAATCAAGACTTGCCATGTAGAGGTACATGATCCCAACAATGAATGTAACTGTACTGTATCCCTAAAATGTACCAATAAACTCAATTAAAGCTGAAAAAATAAATAAATAAATAAAAAAGAAATTGTCTTCTGATTCTCTGTTTACCAATTTGCCTTACACATCAGACCTGAGTAACAGGGAGGTGTAAGGACTGTTGACTTCATTTATTTATTTAATCATTTTAAAGCATCTGTTATGTACCAAGCATTTCAGTATGTAGTTGGCTTCATAGGTTTCAGATCCAAAGATTCAAGCAATTGTGTATCAAAACCATTTGAAAAAATACGTGCATCTCTACTGAACATGTACAGGCCTTTTAACTGTCATTATTCCTAAATAATGCACTATTACAACTATTTACATGTATTTTAGGCCTTAGGTATTATAAGTAGTCTAAAGATGATTTAGGGTACAGGGGAGGCTATGTGTAGGTGATATGCAAATATTTTTACATTTGTTACAAATTTTTTGTAAATACATCTATAGTTTGGTGTCTGTGCTGGTTCCTGGAACTAATCCTTACAGATTCTAAGGTACCACTTCTTTTCACAGTGGTCTGAAGAATAACAACTACTCCTTTTGTATATATTTTGTAGGTGTGTTATCTGTGTCAATCATTTTGCAATTGAATTTTCACTTAGCCATTTCGCTCCTATGCACCATTAAGAAGTTTAGTGCCAAGAGTTATTTGATCATAGTTATGGTAAAGTGTTCCCAAAGATTTGTTTACACATTTCAGGTCGTACGTTTAGAAGCCAGACTGTCTCATTGGTAGTCTTCTCTCTGTCAGACACAGCCTGCGCTGTTGGCTTCTGACAAACTCCTTGAGGTTGGAGACTTGGCTTCACTGATATTAGTGTCTTTGGTTGACCGTTGCTCATAAAGTATATTCAGTAAAAAGGCTTTTGACATTGGACTAGAGGAAATATGCTCCACTCAGGATTTATATGTCTGTAGTATATTTTCTAACCCATATTTTTGTGGCATGTCCTTAAAATGTGACTAATTTAAGTGTACTGGGATAGAATCCTCTTAAGACAGGGATCTTAAAGGACCAGGAAGGTGCGGCAGAAGCAGAAATGGTGCATCTCTTAACGCGCAGATTCCTTTTCAGCTCTGGCGCTAACTACATTTTTCCTCTTCTCTGAGTTCCAAGATCTTTGGTAGTATTTTTTGCATATTCTATCCATCTTGCCTTGCTCCTCTATTTTCTGAGCTTTGCATTTTCTTCCTAATCTGCTGGGGGTTTTTTTTCTGGATTTTTGAGATGCACTCTGGTTATCACCTCCTATTTTGAACCATGCTAAGTATATTAATACTTCCTGTTTTGTTTGTTAGAACATTAACTAGACTCGCCTTCCCCAGACTTGGAGTCTGTCCCCTAGCTTTTAATGGCCTCCTTCTCCTTAAAATCACATACTTTACAATATGCCTTTTCCAGGTGCCCCCTCCATTAGAGGATGGAAAGATATGTTAGTGTGATTGGACAGATATACAGTGAACCCTTGATATAAATCCAGTTCATTTGCAAGGCTGGAAGTAACTCAATTGGTCATTTGAACATCAGACTCCTCTACACAGCCTTCAAAGTCTGTCTCTTGTATACAGGCTGATCTCTGTGTCTGTAGAGAGACATTGGCCCAGGATTTCTCAATTAACCTCATATAGAAAAAGATGTTATAATATTCATTCTGGAACACTTTAAGGGTATCTGAGATCTGTATCTGAGATCATCTGAAAGCACAAGCATCTGGCAGTGGGTCATAACTCAAGACTTGGTTCATAAGTTAAAACTAAAATTCTTGTTGTAACCCAAGTTGTTTGTATGTCAGGCCAGTCATAACTCAGGTGTCCACTGTAACCCGTTTCTCCACCATCAAGTAAGCCCTTGAATTTATATATTTCCTCTAATTTCTCTGACTACCTCCTGCCCACACCAATTATGTTATTATAAGTGGTTCACTTATCTCTCAAGTCATATGATGCATAGTTACATTATTATATCCTAATCATATTGCTGCTTCCTAGAAGACATATTTTATATTCAGTGTTTTTATCGTTGCTGATAATGCTATGATCTAGACTTCCTGAAAGTGGTTTCTCCGTGGCAGATTGTAATATTTTGAACTTAGCATTTTTCTCAGCACAGGACTCTAGACAGCCACATTCAATAGAGTCAAGTTTCTATGAAAGATGGAGCCAATTTGTCTTCTCTTGGCTGCATCATTCTTCTTCACCCAATTTCTAACCACTGTGTCAACCTCTTTAACTTCCACCTTTATACTACTGCTATGTTTTTTTCCCATTGTCAGCTTTGATGGAGAAACTATCCATTGATGCTCTCTGGTGATTTTCTACTGTAACTGATTACCTTTGAATGGGTTGGCCATCTCCAGGAAAAGAAAGTACTTCTATGCATGTCCTCCCCACATTCACTGAGTGTCTCTGGTTAGTCTGTAACTCTCTTCACATGCGTCTCATCCATTAGAAGTGGCTTGGGCTATTCTTGTCGGGTTCCCTGGCATGGCATTCTCACACTTCAGTACCATCCAGGATGAATCATACAGATACATTGCCATTTTCTCTGCTTCTTTGTGCATAAACATAGTCTTTAATTAGATCTCTAGGCACAGACATTGAGACAGGAATGTGACATTTATTATGTCCATTAGATGGGCTTCTCCAGAGAAACACAATAGTATATAGAGACTTATAAAAGAAAAATTATAATGGTAATTTTTTCACATGATTATGAATGCAAAGAGGTTCCTTGATATATAGTCTGCAAGCTGGATATTCAAGAAACCTGGCTGTTGTAATTTATCTGAAGGCCTGAAAACCAGAAAAGCTAAGAGGGTGTCACTGCCAAGATCAAGGCTCTCTGATGTCCACTGAGAAAAGAAAATAGATATTCGAGCTTTAGAAGTAAGAGGGTGAAATTACCCTTCCTCCACATTTTTGTTATATTATGGCTAGTTTTAAGGGATTGGATGCCTTAGACCTACATTGGTGAGTTTGAACTTTACTTGTGTACTGATTCAACTGATAATATCTTCCAGAAAAATGACTTCTCTTAATGTGTCAATAACTTCTTGGGTATGCCTTAAAACAGCCAAATTAACAAATAAAATTGACCATCAATTTCATATGTATTTTTCAAATAGTTTGATTTTTGTCAATTTTTTTTTGTACCAGGGATCAAACTTGGGTCCTTGTGCTTGCAAGGCAGGCAGCAGAACCACTGAGCTAAATCCCCAGCCCTGATGAAATTTTCTGCACAAGTGTAGTGGTTGAGTTACTCTTGTTGCTGAAGTTTTCCAGCTACTGGGGTAGAGTCAGTGTCATGGGGATCTCTTTATGACATTTAATACATGGTCAAAAAAAACCTTGGCCTTGAGTATTTTTTATGATAAATGTCAAGTTGTTTTGGTATCTTGAAGTACAATCTGCCTTGGGCACAGAGACCCACTTGGTTATAGCCCTGATTCAAGATCGAACGGGCTGCTACTGTGGGGCTCCCATAAGGACATGGGAACTTGGTTTTCTCAGCTATAAAATGTGAGTATAGAAACAAATAAGTACTAAGCTCCCATCCAGCTCTCAACTTCTCTGAATCCTTTGTCCCTACTCTTTATTCTCTACTTTCTGGCCTGTCTTTTGTACTTCAATTTATAAATTTGTCCCTACTTTAAAAGCTGATGAAGAAGTATGGGGTAGCATGAGAAAGAGGTAAGGAATAGTTAACAAAATTGTATTTTAAGCAACCTAATACTCTTGTTTTTCTACCATACTTCTCATTCCTCTCCTTCCCAACATTTTCTGGAGAGTGGGCATACTGTGAGTGATACTGATATTTAGAGAGAATAGAAAATGCAGAATTGTAAGATTAGCAATGGATCATTACACAGTATCTTTTTAGGAGTGTTACTAAAATAATAAATCTGGGCCAGGGATTTAGCTCAGTGGTGCCACCACCTGCCTCTCAAGTGCATGGATCTGAGTTCGATTCTAGTGCGGAAAAAAAATGTGTGTGTGTGTGTGTGTGTATTTAAATAAAAAATAATAAATCTATTTTCTTGAACAATAGGATGTCTTAAGTATTTAAGGCTTTAGGCCTATTGTTGAAATAGAAAAAGGAGCAGGAGGAGGAGGATATGTAGGAGAGTGAGAGCTAGGGCAAGTAACAGTCAAGGAAATACTTAGAACATTTTTATATGATCTCAATTTTCTTATTGTTCCTCAGTGTTTAATTTGGACAGTGGTGATATATTTTTCTTTTGTTTTATCTTTTGGAGATTGAAGGCAAAGAAATTTGTTGCACCTTTGCTTGAAAGTTATTATTTTCTTTAAGGAAAGCTTTTCTAAAATGTGCTTTGCTGGAGCTACCTCTTTCCTTGCCTGAATAACCTTACCTGCATGAGTCAGTGATGAAGTGGATTGATACAATCTTTCTCCTGATGAATTATACTGTGCTATGGGTAGATACAGCTCATACTCTACCTCCGAGGAAGAGACACTCTGTATTGAAAACTCCAAAGAAGGAACTAAGGCTGTATTCCAAGGATCACATATCTCTAACATAAGTATGTGGTTTATGGTAGGTAATCAATACATTTGATTTGTAACTTAACCTAGGTGAACTGATATATGAGAAATAAAGAAATTTAGCAAACTTTTTTAGGGAAGCAATTTTAGAATATTGTTTGCTCTGTCTTCTTTGCTAATCATATTAACCATTAAATAGGTTATCAGATAGACATCTAGTTAAATTCATATGGCTGTTTAATTACATGCGAACTTGAGAATGTACTCCCCAAAAGATATTGTTCAGTGTAATTTCCAAGTGAAATGGAAAGAAGATGTTTTATAATTCCTTGCTTCTCTCATTTTAGTATTTCAACCTTGCCCACGTGCCCATTTCTCTGCCTACCCCAAACCCCACAAACATTTCAACAAAGGAAGCCCCTTGGATTTCAGTAGATTTTGAATATTGGTGAGAGCTGAAACTTTAGAGAGTCTGCCATTTTCAAATACTACAAACTGAGGCAGAAACATGAGGTGTCCACCTAGATTTCCCAACTGACTTCATGGCTGCAATCTTCCACGTTAACATTTGTTCCTGGGAGCCTTAGGTGTTTTATTTTGTAAAACCTTTCTGAATCCCTATATAGTAGATATTAGAGTGCTGAATTTGTAAGAGATGGGGGAAAAAAGGAACTGTTTTCACCAAATGGATACCCCATAACTCAGTTCAATTTTGACACTGTCCACCTCTGACCTCACAGATGAAGTGGTCAGTCCCACAAAATCCCTCTCCACTTCAAATGAAAATTGCAAGCTGCAGGTTGTGACCTGTACTATTGATAAACTAGACATAAATAGGGGGTTTTCAAGACCCTCCTCATTAGATTTGATTACTCTCCTAAAGTAGCTCATAGAACTCAGGGAAACACTTTGGCTGCTATCATTCATTTTGTAAAAGATATTTAAATTATATAAACTAATGATCAGATGAAGAGATACATAGGGTAAGGTTAAGAAGGATCTTAAGCACAGGTATTCTGTTCTCTTAGAATTAGGGTGCACCATCCTTCTAGTACACGGATTTGTCATTGTTCACTAGCCAAGAAGCCTCGGAACCCAGTACTTTGGAATTTTTATAGGCTTTATTATATGGGTATGACTAATTAAATCATGGGCCATCTGTATTCAATTTAACCTCAGCTCCTCTCCCCTCCCCAAGGTTAGAAGTGGGATAAGAAGTTTCAACTCACTAGTTACATGGTTGGTTCCTCTGACAACCAGCCTCTACCTGTCAGTAATCTTATTAGTATACAAACAGATACATCACATTGGAGATTCCACGGGTTTTAGGACCTGTATGCAAGGGACAAAAACATGAATAAATGTGAATATATATATTCATAAATATGTATTTATATATAAAACCACAATGTAACACCTATTATAAACTATTATACAGCACTTACACCTAGAGTTCATATTTTATGAATAAAGGACACAAATACACAATCCTCAAATGCTAGGGCCCTGTCAGATGCTGTGAATAAGAGTAGACTCTACATCACCTGTTGTTATAAATCAGAATACAAATATAAGCCAGGCATGGTGGCGCATGCCTGTAATCCCAGCACTCTGGAGGCTGAGGCAAGAGGATCACTGTGAGTTTGAGACCAGCCTGGACTACATAGTGAGTTCCAGGTCATAGTGAGACCCTGTCTCAAAAAAAAAGAAAAGAAAAGAATACAAGTATAAAATTGACCAGGTCATCTTAGGAATGGAGAAGATAGATTCTTCTCCAGCAGCATCATAAAAATGAGTATCATGAGCACAGTAAAGGGATAATGTCTCACTCACACTTCTAGTAGAATTATATTTGCATCCTTTCTGATGGCAGCTGGATACTTTACTACAAGAGGCCTTCACCTGTTTTTTTTGTTTGTTTGTTTCTATTTCTTCTTTTCTTCCCTTCATTCCTTCTTTCCTTCCTTTTAGAGACAGACAGACAGACAGACAGACAGACAGACACACACACACACACACACACACACAACCAAGGCTTTTATCTCAAAAGAAAGGTACTTTCTTTAGCTTTGGCCTGTCAAATGCTGTCATTCTTCACTTTGAATCTAGAAGAACATTTGCAGAAACCAGACAACACTTGGGAAAGGATTCAAGGCAGCAGTTCCTGTGGCAGGACTTGATGTCCAGCTACTCTTGGTTTCCATTTAGTTTTTTTTAAAAAAAATAATTTTATTGGTATGTTTAAGATGTGTAATATAATGACATTCATCATTGGGAATTTACACCTTTACATAATCCATCTTGGTTCTTATTTTTTCCCCATCGCCCTGCCCTCCCTTCTTGTGTTCATTCTCTGTCCTTGAATATTCTTCCAGTGAAGTTCTGTTCTGCCTCTGGTATCCAGACAAAACTGTTGCTTACTTGGAACAAGTATTCAGTCTGACTCAGCCACTTACTATTGTGTGGCCTTGTTCATTACCTGGCATGAACTATCATCTGCTCACACAGCTTAGAGACCATCACAGGCCATATGATTCACTGTTAATTTAACTTTCATTGTAAGCAGTTGTTCCATGTAGGAAAGCATGATTATTTTGGTTTCTGAATTTAATAAGCAGACAGCAAAGAAGAAATAATTCTGTTTTTACTGAGCATCAAAATACAGTAAAGTTGTTTATAGATAAGCGTTTCAGCTAAGTACCAAAGGTTTATTTTTATTTTCTGCCTATTCATTCAACAATAAAAACTAGGGAAATGCATGGCAGGGAGAAAACAAAGCATTAAGGAACATGAAAATGTTGAATAAAGTATTGGAAGCCAGAATACTTAAATTTTTAACATTTACTATGAGAATATTTCACATTTTTCGGGCAGATTGTTTTCATCACTTCGTATTCGATGCCTACACTTGCATATTTAAATAACAAAATCAAATAAAGTGGTCAGACTTTTTTTCTCATTTGACTTTAGTTGTTTCAATTCTGTGAGACTTGCTAAGGAAACTATTGAGTTTCATAAATGCCACCAAGTCATTCCAAAATAAAGATGAGTAATTCTGTTGCCAAGACCAAGGTCAGAAGGTCCTGATGTTTCTTGATGAAATTGGCCTGTGTAATCATCTACCAGTGACCATCCACTGCTGTGCTAATATGCTTCCTGAAATGTGTATGGTCTTTGCAGAAAGCAGGAGTAAGCTTTGTGGCCACCAGCAGCCATACCCAGCTTCTTCAGAAGCACATCAGTATCATGTTGAGCTCAAGCACTGGGCCAGGACTTCTGTAGAGTGAAAAGGAACTATATTCCTATTGCCATTCCAGGTTTTATTCATAGTCTTTAAAGTTGACGAATGGTATGTAATCATTTTAATTAGGAGTTTCTTACCAAAGCCTTAAGTGGAGCATTACTGGCACTGATTTGCTAGTATGTCACTAAGATGGAATTGTCCCAGAATGTGAATTGGTTGGGAACTGTTAACTGAAGAAGAGTGGAGACCAAGGTCTTATTTCATAGCCTTATAAGTCATGCTGCTTCCTCCATTTTTGATGGGTCAAGTAAGACATAGAGAAGGATTGCTAGCTATGATTGTTAGAAGTAAAAAGGGCAGAAACATCATTATAAATGTCAACAGAGATCTGTTACAAAATAAAGCACTCATAAATACCTAAAGAAAAGTACCCTCAATCTATTAGCAACATGTAGTTGGTCTCTGAGACGATCTGAGTTTTCACCTTTCCAGAAGGCTCGTTATGTTCTCATCTTGCCCTGGCCTGATTTTTCAGCTGTGCTTTGAACAAACTGACTCTGGACTTTGAGGCCAGAGGGATCAGGTACAGAATTTTGAGGACTTTTGCAGTGGGCTGTCTCCCTCATTCATTCATAAGTATTGTTTTGGTCTTGCTGTTTTTCATTTGGGAGATGTTTGATCATTCAACTCTTTCTATATAAAGTGTGCAGCAGTCCTTATCAAGAACAATGAATTATATTTGAACATTGTTTTTCCATTTCTGGGCTGTGCCATATTTTTCTAGTCATAGAGAAAGTTTTTGTGAGAGCAAAGACTGAGTCATTCTCTACTTCCACTTTAGGTATTTAAAGACACAGAAGTAATTTGAGTCTGTATTATTGATGAAAACCTTCACTTGGAGGTTCTGGGGCCGTTCTCAACTCAATAGCTAATAGCATTAACAAAAAGAACCACCCAAGCTAATTAACACAATACTTTATTCTCTATTTTTACTGACTCATCTATGACTCAAGAACATAAGCCTTTGTGAGCATTGTGTTCCCCATGAGCACTCACTTTTAGGAATGAGGCTCCCTGGCTCCCACGGGTCCACTGTCTTCTCTGCACACAGCACTGGACCCACTGTTTCTCTCAGTCTCCCGCAACTGAACTTCTTCCTTCTCTCTGGTGATTAGCCAAGCCTGGTGCTCCAGTATATACTGGGAGGACAACTCAACTTTCCATGCTTCTGCTAGGAGTAGATTCTCCAGGAAATCTCTGAAGCTCTCCAGAGTTGCAGGAAGAAATCTAAGCCTCACAGTTGTCATCTAGGAATCTCTCGAGCCTATCCTCTGCTGGACAGGGGTTGGGGGGCTGAGGTCAGCCAGATCCTTGGCTTCATGATGGCTTTTTATACTCCCTAATGATACCCTTATTTTGTGCTTCCTTTAAAAGTCCATCACTTCTTGTTGGCTGTGTGCCTGTTTGGGATCTTCCAAGATCCCAACCCTGAACATATTTTTATATTATTTCCTCATAGAACTTTGGGGTACATGGTAAATTTAGTGGCAGAAATAACCTCAGGTACCTGTACTCTCTATGGTCCTTTAAATTATATTCCTAGATTGCTTATTTTACATTTAATTGAAATTAAAGTATTTAAATTAAATTTTTATTAAAATCTCCCAATATATCTAGGACCATGCTAAATCTTTAATAAATGCTTATATCCATTAAACATATTTTAAAGTAACTCTTTTACTCAATGTGCCCCTCTTGAGCCATACTATTCACTTCCCTACTTTGAGTAGTTAGTTAGCCCAGAATTTCTAAGAGAAAACTTGATATCTTTAGGAGATAGCAGTTAGCTACTTTTACATTACTGAGTTAAAAAACAAAACAAGAAGAACCTGTTAATTGTACTAATTTATGGAAAAATGATATATTCTTCATTTCATAGGGTGATGATAAAGATTTTATAAATATTGGTTGGATAGCAGTATAATTAATGGACACCAGCTTCTATTTTGGTAACAGTTTATTCTTATATCACATTTAAGACATTTCTGTTTCCTGTGGTCATAAAGAGGTTAAAAAAAACCCTTTTTAATGATACATCCTAAGCAGTCTAAATACATATGAATTATAAATGAAAACTTTTCAGTGATTAAAATAAATATACTGATGTCGTCCCCTTCTCTGCATCATTGCTTCTCCAGACCTGCATGAAAATCACTCAGATGAAGTCCCAAGGGCCCCTGAGATCATTTCCATCTGCTTCGTAGATTTCTCTGATATACATCAGGGGGAATCAAGGCAATGACATTCAGCTGGCTTGGAGAGAAGGCCTCTTTCCTCCAGAGGAGTCCTCAGCAGATTGCTGATGTTGGTTGGAATCTGGAGTCCAGCTTTTGGTATCCTAGTCTTTGTGGTAATAGTCCCATAACATAACCTAATCCACCGTCTATGTTTCGTTTTTCTCAAGAGCCAGCTTACAACATTAAATTTCAAACAATGGTCCCATTCCTTTACTCACCCAGGTAAGGTTTTACTTGGGTAGATGGTTTAAGGGTCTATTATGCTACAAGAAAGAATCATAAACTGAGGAATATTGAAGTTTGTCCCTCTAAGTAGCACTCAGAATCTCCACTGAATATTAATCATCTTAAGAATTATTTTGTATTTTTCACACAAAAGTTTCTGACCTTAGTGACCACTGTGCAAGAAGTGGGTAGAAGAGAAATTGCTACCAAGGATCCCAAAGAGGCACACAAGGAGAGGATAGGGAATCCTGGATAAAGGAGACAATTGTCTTTTTCTAGCTGTGTTTCTTTGTCCTTAACCTTCATTTGCCTTTTATTTGCCTGGTTGTTGATTAAATAACATTAATTTCTATTGTAGAATTGTACATAAGAGACTACCAACCTTTTGCTGTTGGAGCTAGAAATGAAAAGTGATGGGCATTGTAGGTCATCAGTTCCAAAATGGCCCATTTTGGCAACATGATTAATGGCTTTTAGGAAGCAATTAATGTCAAGGTAAAACAACCAATGCTTCAGCAAACTGGCATGTGGTTTCTGAGCTAAGGGAATATTCACTTACCCTTTCTTAGACCTTTTTCCTGTCATAACATGTGATTAAAGTCCACTGTCCAACATTTTACACAGTTTATAACTTACTTGAAGTTCTATTGATGTTTAGATAATGAGATCACTTTTTTCTCAGCAATGTGTATGACACAAAGTAATGCAGAAGAAATGGTGTTTAGTAAAACCTTTGTTTAGTGTTAATGATATGTAATACCATCACATTAGAATCAAGCAAACATCAGATTAGCAAGGGTTATCTCAGGCATAGGACTTTTTGGGATGAGAGGTAAAGACTAACAAAGAAATTGAAATAACAATTAAATTTATCTTTGAGGAATTTCCAACTCATCATTGAGTCATTGTCAAGTCTAGGAAAATTATTTCTGAATCTTGAACCAGTGGTGCTTCATGATCAGACCATGTGACTAGTATGTATTTACAGAGGCCTTGTGGTTACCCGTATATTTATTGGTCTAACCTTTACTCTCAAAGATTATTTAAAAAATCACCATAATACATTGGTCTCAGTTACATGGATTCTTATGATAATTATCTTTCCATTTCTTTCTAGTCAATCTTGTTTTCAAATAGCGCCCAATTAATGAAGTTTGTGAATCCTAAATAACAAAACAACAACAACAACAACAACATCATCATCATCATCAACAACAATAACAACAACAAATATAAAGTTATTAGGGGCAAATAAAACATTTGTAAAGCTGTAACTAATGTTTATAGATTCTGTTCCCTCAATAGACTTAACAGTATCCCCAGGAGAACCTTCTGTTTCATGAGCTCATGGATCAACAGATGAAAGATGACTGTATGGTTGAGACTTGAGATTCAACTTTTTCTCTTCTAAGTCTTTTATGCTGCAAGAACCCTTTGGGATGATTTGAAATAGCACTCTACATTCATTCATAATTTATTGAAAATCTATTTGGAGCAAGGTATTATGCTAGATTTAAAGATAGGGGAGATATGATTCATTCACTCAGCTAATATTTATTGTGCACACACTATGCAGCTAATAACTGGAAATAAAGTGAAGAGCAAAAATAGATAGACTGCCAACCTCCTAGAGTTAAGTTTAGTAAAGAAGACATTCACATACATTTTGATCTCTCAGAAGTGTAAAATACCAGTGTACATGAGTGCCATGATTTGTATAGCAGAGGATCCTCATCTGTCTGGGGACAAAGGGCTTCTTTGAAGAAGGGATATTTAAGGGGCAATTGTGGGATAAGATATCATTAATTTGTCAAGTGTTGGGATGCAGAATTACATTGCTGGTGGAAGCAGCAGTAAATGCCAATGTTCTATGGTAGGGGGAGCACAGGGAAACTAAAGAGTATTCAAAGGTCATGATGATAGGGCTTAGAGAACAAGGGAGAGCACAGGGCAAGACGGATCTGGAGTGGGAGCTAGAGGCTGGCCATGAAGAACCAATCACAACTTTAAGGATGTGGGATTTATCCTAAGGATAATGGTAACTTACTGATGGTTTTATGTAGGAAATATGCAGATGACACATTTGTGGATTGCAGAGATTTCTCTCGTGCCACTGGAGTAGAGTGGTAATAAGATCAGTTAGGCATCAATTAAGGCATGTTTCATCCAGGTGACAGATGACAGTAACTTATGCAGACTTCATGAAGAAAGGTAGATATGAGTAGATATTAGAGCTATGGAAGAAGCAAAACAAATAGAACTTGGTGTTAACGTGATGTGGATGGAGGGGTGTTAGCATAACTCAGCTTGCTCAGTAGGATGAACAGTGGTACCATTCACCAAGATGAAAAGCTGGGATAAAATAAGAAGGGGGTTGAGTGTTACTTAGAATACATTGAATTTGAGGTGTGGTATGGTGTCATAAAGTTGTATTTTATTACATTGTCTAAAAATTGAATGAATTTTAAGGTCAAGATGGCTGGTGGAAGAAAGTTGCAGTTATCTTAAACCGAACAGCAGATCCCTAAATTATGTTTTAAAATATTTATTTTGTCCATAAGTTTGCAACAGCAGGATGTGATGTGGACAGCTATTCTTTGTTTCACCTGGTATCTGATGAGGAATCACCAAAAAGCTGCTCCTATGTAGGGCAGCAAAATGCTGCTGTTGGCTGGAACCTGAGGTAGGGCTGTGACTGGAACATCCACATATGACCTTCCCAGTGGCTGCTTGCCTTCTTTGGAGCTTGG
>NW_022900933.1:14733190-14748933 GCF_012274545.1 Fukomys damarensis
TTTTTTTTCCTTTTCCCTTATTCCCCTTTCCCTATCCTTCTCACTGTCCCTACACCTTTGGTCCTTTTCTTCCTATTTCATATTGCTAATTGTCCCTTTAGGATCTTGAGTACTATTTTAGTTTTTCACACCAGAGAAACTATTTGGTATTTGCATATGTGTGACTTATTTATTTCACTTAGGAGTATATCCTCAAAATGTACCCATTTACCTATGAATGAATCTACTTTCTCATTCTTTATGGCTGAGTAATATTCCATTTTATAGAAAAACCACATCTTCTTTATCAAGTTTCCCGCTGATGAGCAGATGGGCTGTTTCCCGGTTTCAGCTATTACAAACTGTGCCGCTACAAACATGGGTGTGCATATACCACTGTGATATGATTCTTTCAATTCCTTTCATCATATTTAAAGGGAAGCTCTGTGAAAGAGGTCTCAACCTTATTGTTTGTGGCCTTTAGAGATTAGACTCAAGTGTAGCAGGTAGAAGGCACAGGGAGATAAATTTCAATACCACATAAAGCGAAACTTTCTAACAAATGGTCCAGGGATGACATTGGTATGCTTCAGAGAGTACTATGTTCCAAATCACTGGAGCAATGATAGCAGCTGTCATATTTTGAAGATGAACTGGACTCTGGAGTAGCTATCATGTGAAGCCAGTTAGATCAGTTCTGTGATAGGATTTCTGGATTCCTGTGGAGGAGTGGTTAACACGCTATTGTTCTGCAAGCAGATGCCTCTTGTGTAAAGCTTATGTGCATAAAAAACAGAACAGGGATGTGGTTTCAGATGTTCTCTTTCAGGGATATGGCTGTCACCCTCATCCTGGACCTGTTAGAAAGGGCTGGGAGCATTGTTAGACTTTGTGAATAATTGAGGAGCTCCACTGGCCTTTCAGAGGTGGGAGCCAGAGCTATACAGTGAGATAGTCCCAGGCCATGAGAAATTAGCCATCCCGAATGCCAGGAGCTCTCTGTTGAGAACCCCTACATTTCAATGAAGGCCAGGGGAATAATATCTCTGATTCAGCATTTGAGGGTTCTTTCTGGAGTGTACTTTGGAAACCTCTTCTACAGGATAATTGGGCTGTAAGACTGCTCAAAACCGCATTCCCTGATTCCAAAATTTAAAGAATCAAGAAGAAGGTGGATTGGGCCATTCATGTAAACCAGAGTGTAAAGAATGTTGGAAGAAAAAAGCTATTTACCTCCTTTCTTCCACTGGCGACCATATTTGGATAAATTCTGACCCACTTCTGTGCATCCTAGTTAACTATTTTCTGTATCTACTGCTCTTGTCATTAGTGAAACATTTGGGGACCATTTAATAGTAGTATGTATTCATAGAGTTTTATCTCCCCATGTGGTGTAAACTAGGCTGTGTGGACATCAGATGTCTGATTTTGGTTTTTGCATCGGGCTTCAGCCAACTGACAAGAAAGAAATTTATAATTAATTTGGTATTTAACTTGGGTCACACAAATTTCCAAATCTTTCTATTCTAAATAGATAAATGATATTAGGTATATTTTTCCTTTTTTGTGCAAATGTCTATCTCTAGCTGTTAGTTTGTTTGCTCTGGTTGCCATCTTTCCAGTAAGTGGGAAATCCCCCATCTTTTTCCTATTTGCGTTCCTCACTGAGGTGACCTTGATAAGTTGCAATGGTGTGACCATGTCCCTAACAGCACAGTAAGGAAGGCAGTTCCCAATGGTGCCCTGAAAGCCTGAGAGAGGAAACTTATCAGTTGGTGGTGGGCAGTAATGAAGTCCCTGGGGGACTTTGGCCTTCTGAAGGTGACCCACAGTGAAGTACATTTTTCTACCATTATGAAGTTTGCCCTGAAGGCTTCATTGCTGGCTTTCTGAGAAGCTGGTGAAATAGGAAAAGAAGCAAATCCTTACTCCCTGAATGCAGAAGTCCTTCTCACCCACACAGTCTGCCTGTCTGTCACTTTGAATCACACCCCCAGGTTCCACCTCTAGTTAGCTCAGGTCCTGCAGCAATGCCAAAACCAACCTCTGATGCTGTCTAACAACAGGGCCACCTGTTCCCCAGGCTTTCTTGAACTCTGCAGAGCAGAACAGTGGCAGAGGCAAACAGCAGATGATTTCTTCCCACCATTCTGTAGAACCCTGAGAGCTTGTCACCTGGAATCAGAGACTTGCCAGAACAAAGGAGAACCGTGAAGGTCAGCTCATTCAACCTCCCACCTAGAATATGTCTCCCGGAACTAACTGCCCACATTGTAGATTACTCATATTGTATGTGGCTACTCTATGCTATTGTGTCTTTTCAGGAGAAATGACCTATTCTCAGGGTATCATGAAGCCTGATGGAAATGTATTCTGATTTTCAACCATAATTAGTGGTTTGGATTCCTTAAATTTATGTTGAGTTTTCTAATTCCCAGGTAGGGCCCACCACCAGACAGTTTTTGAATGTAAGCTCTGACCCACTTTCCCCACACACAATGATAAGTGCCCAATAATTGGCATATTCCCGTTTCTAATATAGCCCTTTGAGTCATTAACTACTAAGATAGCTGGGGACACTTTACCTTCATTCTCTGATTCAGGATTATTTTTTAGGGTAAAGTATGTGCAAATAAAAAAAACCTGACAAAGGACCTAGAGCTGTTGTGCACAAACTTGACTGCACAGTAGAATCATCTGGGGACCTTTACAAAATTACCCACACTTGACTGGCACTTCTGAGAATTCTGATAAACCATTTAGGGTACACCCTGTGCATTAGGAATTTTATGGTCTTCCTGACTGATTCCAATGTGGAGGTGGGCTTGCAAGCCAGTATCAAGAGGGACTTGTCATAAAGGAGGGAGCTTCAAATAATGGTGACCTCAGGGAGTAGAGGTATAATACGTATTCGCATATTCAACTTCGAAGTCTAATTTGATGGTAGCAGGAGTTTCTGGGGAATGTTTATTGTTAGGTTGATAAGTGTGCAGGGACAGGATGTGGCTCTTAAGAGTGAGATTGATGGCAAGGACCAGGCAGACTGACAGTTTTTTAACAAATTAGATGGTATCTGCAGTTCCAACAGGATAAGGTCAAGTAAGGAACAAAAAGACAGCAGTGTGGGTCCATAGGCTGTGGTTAAAGAAAAAGGCTCCATTATCTCACATTTTTTTCTTATGGAAATAAAGTGTTTGTAGATGGGGAGGGGGAGAGGGGGTGAAGGGAGGGCAGGGACAAGGGGAAAAAATGAGAACCGAGACTTATCATGTAGAGGTACAAATTCCCAACAATGAATGTAACTGTACTGTATCCCTAAAATGTACCAATAAACTCAGTTAAAGCTGAAAAAAAGAAAAAGGCTCCAGCTTATAGCCATGCTTACATTAGAAATACCACTGCCAGAGGTGTTGAGGTTGACTCCAGGGTCAGCCTTCTGGTTGGCTTCACCAGGCTAAAGGTTGAGTCTGCAGGAAAATAGGCTGTAGTTCTCATGTCCACCAAAAAACAAAACAAAAAACCAGCCTTGGAACCCTGGGTGGTCTGGATAAGAAGGCTGGCTCTAGGGCAGTGACAGCGAAACTTTTAGAGCTTTCAATGATACAAATAGCCCGCTGCAGCATGCAGGCAATTTGCCATAGGTTTGCCACCACTGCTCTAAGGTATTATAATGATCAGCATGGCCATTAGGACTGACTGAAAAGGTGTTCCTTCTTATCTTATGAAAGTGATTTGATCTCCCAAACCCAGGCTGGTAACACCTATCAGCTCTCATCTAGGAAGTGTTGGATTAGGTAATGTCTCTAAAGAAATAACTCTAGATTCCTTAGAGAAAAATACCGTTTGTCACTATACATCAGCAGGAGAGAAAATGCAATTTAATGAGGTAATACTCCGTGGCATTCAGTATTCACCCTTAGGTGGGCTCCTAGGAACTAGAAGCAAATGATTCAATGTGAGAAGTTTCACCATTAGAAATGAATGTAGCTCAGTTTTACAACTCTAGAAATTCAGGGATCTTTGAGTTTCTCAGTGTACATGTCTGTTACTCGCTTGAAACTAAAGAAAGACTCTTGTGTAGAAAATCTCACGTCTTGTCCCTTTGAGACCAACAGCAGCACAGATGGTATGTGTAGGTGAACGATTCCCTCCTTGGCCAGTTTCCTTTGCCACGTTTCTGCCGATGTGTCCTGCTGAGGTGACATGTTTATTCTTTGGCTTGCAAATTACAAGATATTTTCAGGACCACTGCAGAAGAATTTGAACTTTTCCCTCTAGGCAGTGGGGGAGCTGCTGGAGATTTTTGGACAGTCAGGCCACATACTGAAACAAATATTTTAGGAAAGTGAACTTGGCGGACATATGTGGGTGGGCAAGGATAGTACTTAATTGCTGGCTTGCATTGAAGATTAGAAATGAAAAAATGAAAGTAAAGATGCAGGGCCACCATCTCTTTTTCATTCTTTCTTTCATCTGAGGCCTGGTATCTGAATGAGACTATTTCTGAATGACTAATATATTAGTTTACTGGGACTGCTGTAACAACAGAGCAGAGGCTGAGAGGCTTAAACAACAGATATCTAGTTTCTCATAATTTTGAGGGCTGGAGGTCTGAGATCAAGATGTTGGCAGGGCTGGTTCCAGTCAAGGCTGTGGGATAGTATATGGCTAGAAAATGGGTGTTTAATAAGTGGTAACTGTTGTTCAGTTGACCTAAGAACTTAACCTAAACTCTGGACAACTAGGAATGCCCATGTTGTACCTTGAAACACATTGTATTTGGGTGGAAAAATAAAAGTTATTTTAAGAAATCCATTGTGCTTGATAAAAACAGAATTATAGCTGCTTCTCCCCCTCCCCAATCAAATAAACCTATAAAATTGGAAACCAACAAATATCTAACAGAGTTACCAAATTCTGTATGAATCATATTTAGTACGTATGTAATCCCCCCAGCATGTGTGTGTGTGTGCATGTGTGCATATGTGTGTATATTTGTATGCTCTCCCACATTGTAGGAATAAATGGAAGTGATGCTACATGGAAAAAACTCAGGTTCATCTTTGAGTTATTCACCTCGGTCATTATTATGAACTGAATTATGTCTACCCAAAATTCATATGCTGAAAAGGTGATCCCCAGAGCCTCATAATGTAACTGTATTTGAAGGTGAGCTCTTTAAAATGGTGATTGAGTTAAAGCTAAAATGGGGCTGATGGGATGGTGTCTTATAAAAAATTTGAATGTGTGAGGAGATACAAGGGATGTGTGCACACAGGGAAAGGCCATATGAGTACATAGAGAGAAGGTAGCCATCTTCAAACCAAGGAGAGGGATCTCAGGAGAAGTAAACTCTACTGATACCTTGATCTTAGACTTCCAGCCTCTGGAGCTGTAGGAAAATAAACTTCTGTTGAAGTCACCCAGTCTGTGGCATTTCTTATGGCAGCTCTAGCAGAGGAATATAACCACATACTTTACAGAATTTGTAGGGTCCCCAGATTCAAGAACGTGAAGGAGAAAGAAGAGATGATGGTAGTAAATGCAAACCTTTTCTGGCTTAGAGGAAGAGTTCTAGGTAACACATGAACAAGGAAGAATGGGGATGAATCTCAGAGTCTCTCACCATATATATTCTCCTGCTCTGACTGTAGAACCAATCTTGGACAAGTAGGATGGGATCTGCTACACAGGACCATGAACTAGGGGCTCCTAACAGGTACAGCACTCTGCTGAAGTCATTATTGAGACAGGTGATTGTATGGAGTGTATTCATGTGTTTTGGGCCCTCTTGCTACAATCCTAGCAATTAGCCAACCACTATGTGGCAGTGCCTTTCACAGAGAATTTTGTTTATGGCCAGCCTTGCTTGAATTAAATTATTTTACCATGTCTACCAACTAAAGTTCCAGATAATGCATGAATAAAACTAAATTTGTGTTCTTTTTTATACTGTATAGTATACTTGTTTTCTTTTTTTTTTTTTTTTTTTTTTTTTTTCTGCTTGTTCTTAAGCTCTGTGGAAAACCCATGGGAACTGAGACAGAAAGAGATTCTATCCAGGGTATTTGACTTCAAATAATTTCATCTTTTTTGTTCTTCCTCTCATCTATTTCACTGTTTTTATAATATATTCAAGGGCAAGATTAATAGCAAAGCAGAATCTGCTATGAACTTTGAGTGATATGAATTCTTCATCAAAATTTCAAGAATCAAAACTGACTATGATAAAGCCCATAATTTTCCCTTGTATGTATTTGACATTGCTAATTTGCATCAACGAGCATGAAATGCCCAAGTAGTGCAGCAGGAGAAAGTCCTATGTGGGGGGGGCATAGGGGGAGAAATGATTGCTCTTCTTTTACCCATTTGAGAGAAAGAGTTAGATTTATTTCAGCTTTCTACTTAGGAAAATCCCTTTGACAGGTTTTTGGGGTGTGAAAAAGTAGACTTTATCCTGTCTCTTCTGCTAGGTTGTGTGAAGGGTGCTTGAGAACAGATATGATACTGAATTCTTTTGTGCTGTGAAATAGGAATCATGTGGGTTCTTTAGAGAAAAGGGGTTAGATAGAGGAGAATGATGGGTTTGCCCAACATGACCTCTGTAATAGGAAACTAATACCAGCCAAGAAGATGGTCGCTATGGTGAGGACAGGTGGCAGGCAGCTGTAAAACAGTGATGACTGATATTACTGGGCTTTGCTATTCTGTAAGCTCTGTCTGCCCCACACCCTCAAGCCTTCAAAAAGACTACTGTACACACTACAACTTTTTTTCTAGAGAATTAAAGGTCTAATGGTTGGTTTCCACATTAGCTTTACTGTGAGGTAGTAAGAGAGAATAACTATAGGAGATGAAATTCAAACAAGGTTGACCAGCACTTTAAAGTCAACAGATGTGGAAAATGTGAACCTATTAAGAACTCACAGAAATTTCAAGGCAGGTGCTGAGCCCCAACTGTATGTGAGACTGGTAAAGGGTTGGGTCTGAGCCATTGAAAATAAATACATTAATAGTAAGACCTAAAAAGCTGGAAATTTTAGGGGGAAATCCAGATAAACCACATTGGGTTTTATTATCAAAAAATGTAGTTGTGAAAGCTGTGAAATTTGTAGTGTGTAGATATAGAAAGAAAATGTTCAAGTATCATTTGGGACTAGGGCTATTAATCCTTAGGCAGAGAAGGGTGGCAGGAAGTGAGGTATGCAGAGAGAGGTAAGCAGTATGCAAACATTCCTTTTTTTTTTTTTTTTAGGTGAATCACCAAAGAAGGTCTTAGAGGAAAAGACCTTTTCTAGCTACCAACTTGATCACTTAAACATCCCTTTCCCCAAGTCTGCAGCACCCCTCCTCCTTGGTTGCAGCTTTCCTTTTGATTGTAACATTTTGTTTTCTATTAAGCAAAGAGATTTCCTATGAGAAGGAAGGGTAGAGCCCAGGAGAGAAAAGGCATCTTCTGCCTCTCAGGCACAAGGTTTCAGAGACCTGTTGCTCTGCTGTGGTAAAAAGAAAGTGAAATATTTGATTTGCAAGTTGTTTGTTTTGCACCTGTATCAAGTAAAACTCAGGTGGAATATTTCATGTATCCAGCTGCTCTCTGGATGTTCACAGCAGCCCTACCTGAGCAGGTAGGGATAGGTGCAAAAATGTCAGTGGGGTGTGTGAGCAGAGAGCAGGGTCCTGGATTTTAAGTTAGTACATCAGAGGTGTCAAGGTCTCATAGCATCAAATTTTTGTTTGTTTGTTTGTTTTGTTTTTTGGTTTTTTGAGAAAGGGTCTCACTATGTAGTTGAGACTGATCTGGGACTCACTATGTAGCCCAGGCTGGTCTCGAACTCACAGCGATCCTCCTGCCTCAGCCTCCCGAGTGCTGGGATTACAGGTGTGCGCCACAACGCTCGGCTAATCATCAAATCTTTGACACAACCCTTTAGTACAGAACTTGTTTTCCATTTATAATGAAAGTAAACCTTAGAAAGGCTGAGCAAGCAGTTTACAGAGAGGGGTGATGTGATAGGGTGCAGTTAAGTGACTGAAGCAGTGTTCTTTTGTCAAAAGTGGAGATTTCGTGAGTTAACTCTCCTTCCTGCCCCATCCTTCTCTCCCTCGTACCTGTCTCTCCTCCCCCCTTGCCTTCCTGCCTTTTTTTTGTTTTTCTCTCTCGGGATAAATGTTGGTGACTTCTAACTAGTAGAAGGATAAATAATAACTGACTTAAATTTATAACCATAATTTTATTCCAAAAATTTAACAAAGAAGGGATTTAAAGTTATTTTTCCATGAGTCTTACAAGGTGGTTTATGACTATGACTATCATCCTTTATTTTCTATTTATTTGCAAACCTCGTAAGCAGACACAGCATTAGCAACCAGCCGGGGCTGAGCTGAGCCTGAGAAAGTAGGGGCTCATCATAGGTCCACCTCTTTTGTCTAAGCCGTGTCTGTCTACTTCAGTGGTAACTCAGCTGATACTCTGAGTTCCAACAGCACAGGAATAGAGTTAAAGAGAGAAAGAATCCAGAGCTTTTGTTTGGGATGCTCATCAAGTCTAGAACATGAGTCAGATGCAGGCACGGAAACACCACAGGAGTATGTGCAGTGGTCAAAGGATGTCCAGGAGCATTTTTGTCCATCCTGGAGATACGGGAAGGCTCTCAAGGAGGATTTACTAATAAGGAGTAACATCTAAAAAGGAGGAGCAAGGCGGTTCAGTGCGAACATCAGTGCAGTGCTCCTTCTTCCTGTGGCCTTGCTCTTGCGGAGCAGCACAGTCTCCTGTCACCTTACCTGCTCTCTGCCCAAGACTTTCCTCTTAGCTCTTCATGCAGAAGGGCATTGCTGGCTTTCCTTTGGGGACCTGCTTTTATTTGTTGTGGTCTGGTGGTTTATTCTGGCAAAATATACTGCATAGATTTTTACAGCTTGCTTTGTGCTTGGGCATCTTTCCACACAAGCAATGTGTTTACAAATGCCAGCTTGTCGTTTTCTGAAAATACTACTGAAAAGAGCAAATGCGTTGCGATGTGCTATGTGTTTGACTGGTGTCAAACAAATGCCAGTCTTGTCTTTGCCTGGCAGTTTTTGTCAGAATCATTCTTCCTGGTGCCTGGTTTCCCAAAACTTTTGAATCTGCTGTGAGCCTGTTCTCTGTTGACATGGTGCTACCTTGCAAGTTAAAACCCTCCCAAGGAACTCCTGCTATGCCCAGTATAATAATGCACTGATAAAAATTTGTCTCACTGCTTTTAATAAACTTCTAGAATTGCTGGATTAACTAAAATAGCTGAAGTACCATAATCTAAAAGATCTGTCAGTTAATAATATCTACATGAATGTTTTAACATTTGTCTTTCCTATGCAAATCCCTTTAAACCATCTCTTTTGTCCCATTTTTGAGAGAAAACCAGACTGACCTACTATACTTTATTGGTTTTTGTTGATGTTCAGGTGAGTCCCTCTTCTCAGCTATTTCCACTGTCTTCCTGCTTCAAAATATTTAATGCTGTTGCAGCTGTATTTCTTTTATTATGTGCCTTACTTTAAAAAACATGTATTTAAGTGGGAACTAAAGGACTTTCCATTTTTGTTGTGTTTGTGTGCTTGCTTCTGTATACATTTATTTTTCCATCATTAATCCTGCATAGACCCTAGTAATAGGGAGAATGGGGAATTAAATTGTTTGATGTACTCCGGAGATTATGAATTTGGGAATGTTTTTTCATTAAGTTTATTGGTATTTTTTAGGCATATAGTATAGTTACATTCATCATTGGGATCTAGTACCTTTACATGATAGACCTTGGTTCTTATTTTTCCCCCGTTCCCCTGCCCTCCCTTCACCCCCTCCACCCTCCCCTGTTTCCAAAGACTTTGTTTCTGTTTATTCCTTTTCTCATATTTTTTCCTTTCCCTTCTTTCCCTTCCCCTCAGGAATATCTTAAATGGGAAAGAGTTTGTCCCATGGTGACACTAACTAGCCGCATCTACTATGGAAGGCTGACTGTGTTCGACTTCAGAGATGGACTGAAGACAGGGGAGGTTTGAGAAATGTGCAATGTGCAGAAGCATTGGAGACATTGTTTAAGGGCAGAGAATAATTGATAGGAATGAGTCCCTCCCACAGTCTGAAAGTGCTGTAAGGAAAAAAATATGCTTTTCTCTAGACCTATTGATTCTAGCAGGTATAACACAGCTGGTGAAGGGAATGACCAGCTTCTACACTTCCACTATTCTATTTTCTTCCTTATCAACTATACTCAAATTATTGTGAATGTTTTCTTTGCCTAATTTTTCATGGTGATTTTTTTTTTTTTTCCGGTACCGGGGATTGAACTCGGGTCCTTGCACTTGCAAGGCAGGCCACGGAACCACTGAGCTAAATCCCCGGCCCCTTTTTTTCTTTCTTTTTTTTTTTTTTTTCCGGTACCGGGGATTGAACTCGGGTCCTTGCACTTGCAAGGCAGGCCACGGAACCACTGAGCTAAATCCCCGGCCCCTTTTTTCTTTTCTTTCTTTTTTTTTATGATGATTTTTGAAGACTCATAGCTAGACTAATTTAATTTTCATTCATTTATTTGTTCCTGTCATAAATTTTATGTTTTTTGCCACATACTATTTTAAATTTGGGACATTTTTATATTGAGTTATTTAATCTACTTGAATCCCTTGTGGCCCAGTTATATATTTCAAATGAGTAAGTCAGTTTTTAATGCTGTTTGTTTTTTTATGTGCCAGGGATCAAACTTGGGACCTTGTGCTTGGGAGGCAAGAGGCTGAACCACTGAGCTAAATCACTGGCTGCTAAGTATTTTTTTAATGAAGAATGCTTATTTAGTATTGGAGCTAGTGGTCTAAAGGCAAATACACTAATGTGTCCTCTCCCTGAGTTCTCAGGCCTGAGCATTCTTCTTTAAGCCAGGTAGAGAAGGTGACAGATGCTGAGTTGGTTTTCCTCCTGGTCCAACATTTGGCTCTGTTTGGAACCTTCTGCCTGTCCTCAGAGAGGAAGCTCAGAGGTCAAGTGGGACTCAAAGCATCATCTGAAAAAGCAAGGAGGGAACCACAGCTCCTGCTCTTCAGCATCCTTTGCTTCAGCATCCTTGACCCTTTGCTGAGATGCACCTGCCCCATCCACCTCTGGTCCTACCTGTGAAGTCAGCAGGACAACTCTGGAAGGCCTTCATGCAAAGCTTATGGATTCATTTAGTGTTAACTATCTTATCCTCATTAGAAAGATACGACTGCAGTTCTGAAAATCAAAATATTTTCCTGGATAGATTATACTATGAGGGACAAAATGGTCTCAGATCTAATGTATGTTTAGGCTAGATGTTTTGAGTTATACAAATAAAAAATGAACATGACAATAAGACTAAAATAATACAAAAGCCAAGGTATAATCATCCTTCTCTCCCCTGAATTTGGATCTCTTTCTCTTAAGAGAGTTAACCTGGCTGGGTGCGGTGGCGCATGCCTGTAATCCCAGCACTCAGGAGGCTGAGGCAGGAGGATCGCCATAAGTTCAAGACCAACCTGGACTACATAGTGAATTCCAGGTCAGTCTCAACTACATAACGAGACCCTCTCTCAAACAAACAAACAAACAAACAAACAGACAAAAGTTAACCTATTGAGCTTATTAGTCTAAAATTTTTCTGCTTATATATAAATTTGGATGAGTATACATATGCACATTTGTACATTTTAAATAAAATTGTATTTGCTGATGTGTTAGCTATTTCTGTGTAGTAAATTACAACAAAAGTAGAAACTTCAAACAATACACATTTATCATTGCACCATTATCTGTGGGTCAAAAGCCTGAGCCTGGCTTAACTGAGTCCTGTTTTAAGTATTTCTCAGAAGGCTACACTCAAGTGTGGTCCTCTGCTAGACCCTACCTGAAAGCTTAACTGATAAGGATCTACTATGCCAGGTTATTTATGCAGTCAGTGCCAAGATTCAGTTCCCTTGAAGTTATTGGACTGAGGGCCTCAGGACCTAGCTTACTATGATCCAGAAACCCCCTCAGTTCCTGCCAGATGGGTCTCTCCATCAAGGTTCCTGTCTTCATCAAACTTCGGAACAGAGAGATTCTGCTAACCAAATAGAAGTTGCAATTGTATATCCGTCATCATAGAAAAGCCAACTCATCACCTTTGTTATATTATACTGGATAGGAGCAAGTTGCAGGTTCCCCCTACATTTAGGGAGAGAGCATTGCACCAGGGCCTGAATGCATGAGATGGGGATCACTGGAGACATCTGAGACTCTGTCCTCTACCCTACCTGAACATCGAATGTGAATGTAGTCTGTATTCATACACAACAGTACCCTGAGAACAAAAGTTCACCATGCGCCAGGCAGTGCCTTTTCATCATCTTACTTTAGCTTTCCTAACACCACTCATGATGATTATTATCAGAATTTCAGGGCATATCAATGCTAAAAAAGCATCCTCACTGTAGAAATTTAATTAATAGCCAACATGAAGGAAGGATCAATTGTATACTGTGGGTAAAGTAAAGCAATATCACCAGTGAAATGGTAAGAATAGGCGCACTGTTGTAGCTAATATTAAATAGCTGGGGGTGACAGAGTAATGAGCAGTCTGAACAGCGAGGGTGTTGGACAGTGAATGGCCCTATTGAAGCACTAACCTGTGTTAACCCATCAGGGGCTGAATAGTGGGGCTGAGTGGTAGTGGTAGGGACCTTAGAAGATCTCAGGGTGGTTACTATTTACCAACTATAAAAGACATATTTTAATTACTTAATAATCACCATGCTATGTAGCATTACAAACTGCCTGAACATCAGTTCTCTTATTAATAGTGAATTATATGTATCCCTTATTATGGTCTGTTTTAATTTATAAAATTTGCAATGTTTAAAAATGACATATGGGCCCGGGGATTTGGCTTAGTGGTTCTGCCGCCTGCCTCGCAAGCGCAAGGACCCAAGTTCAATCCCTGTTACCACAAAAAAAAAAAAAAAAAGACATATGGCCAATATTGTCTGTGCTGTTGTCTAAGCTTTATCAGACAGGCTGGAAGTCCATGTGACTGATGGTTTTTATATAAAGAGCCATAAATTTTTAGGACAGTTTACTCAAAAAATATTTGTTGAGACCTTCCTATGTGCCAGTTCCTATTCTAGCTGCTAGAAATATAGGCATGAAGGAATCAAAGAAACAAGGGCACGATTTTAACTGCAATGATTAATGTCTTTTTTTCGTAATGCTTAATTTCTATACTGTAAACATATCCAGTAATACCTTGCACCAAAACTTCTGAAGACAGAGACTCACCTAAACATCACAGCATCTACCTGGTGAACTTACAAGGATCAAGTACAGGCATAGGCCTGACTGGGGGAAACACCAGGGCAGTATCCACTCTCATACAGAGAACTCACCAGGGCTTAACAAGTTGTATAATCCACTCATTTTTGTTTGGAAATTAAAAAATGAAATTCATTTTTCTCTCCCCAATGATTATAGATTTTTTTTCCTTGTTAAAGCTGGTTTTTGCTAGATTTTTAAAGCAGCCCATATCTTAATACTTATGGGGTTGGATCAAGATACAAGCATAGACCAAATACCATAGAGCTAAACATTTACAAAATATAAATCAAGCCAAAGGGGAAAAATATATTCTATTTTCCAGCCTTTAAAACTGTGCCTTTATAAGACCTGTGGGCTAGATTTGAACTTAAATCTTGGGTGCTTTTAAAGTCAGAGCCAGCACAGGGATGGAGAGAGCATCTTCGTTTTACTCCTGTCCTTTTCCGTGCTGCCCAGTCCCTTTCCCCTAGTGTCTGGCTCACATTCATGTGACACAGGTTATATGTTGAGGTGTTACCCAGAGGACCCTGAAGCCCTTCTGTCTCCCTTGGGCCTCAGAGAGTTGCGGAGTTTGCTCTCAGGAGCGTGTGGGCTCAGGGTAGCCTCACACAGGCCCTGGAGTGGAGGCAGAGCCTACTGGCTGGCTTGGACCCCATGTCTGCCCCATGAGCTGGCTAGGGTCCACTTGTTGGGCTGTTCCAGAAATGTAAAGTTCCTGCTGAATTTTGACACCTTATTATTAAAAATTAGACTGAGTTACTTTAAGAATTAGAATATAGTCTAATTAAAAATATCTCAATAAGGTTATGTGGATCATGTGCTAAAATGATAGTATTGCTGACATATTGGCTTAAATGAATTTATTACTAAATTAATTTTACCCTGTTCTTACTTCCAAGTGTAGTTAATAACATCTGATACTCTATATGTAGCTTGCACCCAGGGCTTCCATAGCATTGTAACTGGGCTGGTACCAGCCTAGAAGGGGTGAGTATGGTTCTGCTAGGGTGTCTTGGTCTGGTTGTGCTGTGAGGAGGAAGACCCAGAAAAGAGCCTTCAAGTCCCTTCTCATCTCTCACGTTGGGTACTTTGTCTGTATGATGATGGTCAGAATTCATTTGGTCTCTGACCCTTTCATAGCTAACCCGCCTCCAAATCCCTCTGGGTTTATGTGATTTTACCTGAAGCAGAAGTGTTCTTCATTCTCTACTCCTCCCACCATCAGTTTTGAATCAATTTAGATCAGGTACAGAAAGCAAAATTATTTTGTATAAAACTTTTTTTTTTTTTAAACCGGGGATGGAACTCAGGACCTTGTGCTTGTGAGGCAGGTGGCAGAACCACTGAGCTAAATCCCCAGCTCAGCAAAATTATATTGTGTGAGTAGCTATTTTTGAGAAGCTGTTGTTCTTTGGATAAGAGAGAATTTAATCATGAAACAATTTTTTTTCAGGCATTGAGTCTCTTCCCTCCTCTCCCCTTAGTTTGGAGACACCTTTATCTTTCTGAATTAATTTTTCTAGTATACTGAGGACATAAGGATCAAAAAGACTGTTTTGGATCCCAAGGGTGAGCAATATGCTCTTTGTGTTGGGGTTAAAGGAAGTGTTATCAAATTCTAAGAAGAAATTTGCTTACTTAATCTCCAGGGAAGGAAACTTTAGAAAATCCCTCATGTCTTGCTTAATAAATTGGTGTTTGTGGTATGTTGCCTTATGACAACTTGGAGAATTTACAGTGACTGTTTTAGACTGGCTTTACTGTTTCAACAGAAATAGTGGCTTACTTAGAGGGATGGTTCCTCATGCTTCTGAATAAATCTGATCTGGGTTTATAAGTAGGAAGTTTAATGATTCAGATGTCTGAAATCTCCTCAGTTTATTGCTTCTTTTCTTATTGTAGCAAATAGTGGCTGTTAATAAAACATTTTCCTTCCTACTTAAATGGACTATGTTATCCAGTCTCTTGTGCAGGTAGGTATGACCATGTACCTGAGACTGGCCACCAAGATACTGATGAAAGTAATATATTGATGTCCACACAGGAATTTGCCATCCACGTTTCCCTCTTCTGCCAATGGATGCATAGTATCCTGAGGCTCATGGGCATTCCCTGGGAGTTTGTTAGAAATGCAGAATCTCTGACCTCACCCTAGATGAGAGGAATCAGAATCTGCATTTTAGCAAGATTTCAGATAGTACTAGACACCTTAATATTTTGAAAACGCTGTCCATGGAGATGCCAGAGGCACTAGATAGAAGGTACCTTGTAGCTTGGTGAAGAACCACCTAGGAGAGTTGGCCCTGGGAGAAGCCACCAGCAAAAACTTGTACATAAGTAAGAAATCAAATTTTTATCATTAGTAAGCCACTGAGATTTAAGGATTGTTTGTCATGGCAATTGCCTTTCCTGGATAATA
>NW_022900933.1:14749331-14759096 GCF_012274545.1 Fukomys damarensis
TATTAAGAACACAGTGCATAGTAATATAACCTCTTCTTACTAGTGGACTCTTGTCCACAAAAATGATCATTTTTATACCTCTTCCATTGGCCAAATACTTAATAAAGACAAGACAGACCTTATAAACATTGTCAATGAGTCTTATGGACAGATTTTAAAATATTTTTTATATTGAATGATTTTTTCAATTTTAATTCTGCAAAGAAAGTCATTCCTTAGATTTTTTGGTGGGGCAGGTATATTATTTTTTATCCTTTTTTACAAGTGTGAAACTGAAGCTAAATACTTGACTAAAGTCATATAACTAGTGAGTAGTAAAATCAAATTCAGATTTGTGAGGTTCTACAGTTCAGGCTCTTTTTTGCATAAAACATTTTAATAACAAAGTATCTGACACTCACTATTATTTTGAACAATTTCTTCTTGTTTCACATTATCTATTATACATTTTGGTCCTTATTTACACTTTCAGTTTCTCACACCAGAGAGACAATGAAATATTTATACATGTGTGTCCAATTTATTTCACTTAAGAGAATGGTCATCAAGGTGCATCCATTTACCTAGAAATGTCTCAAACTTATCCTTCTTTATGACTGAGTAGTACTCCAATATATTTTTAAAAAAACATCTTTTGTATCCATTCATCAATTGATGGGCATTTGAGTTGTTTCCAAGATTTAGCTATTCTAAACTGTGCCACTATAAAGATGGCTATGCATATATCACTGTGATATTTAATTCTTTTGGGAAGATATCCAGAAGGAGAATAGCTAGGTCAAATGGGACCTTTAATTCTAGAATTTGAGGAATCTCCACACTGATTTCCATAATGGTTGCACCATTCTATACTCTCACCAAGGGGTTCCTTCTTTCCCCCAGCCCTGCCAGCATTTAGTGTTGGTTTATTTCTTGATAATAGCCATTCTTTCTTGGGCAACATGGAATCTCAGTGTTGTATTAATTTGCATCTCTTGAATGACCAGTGATTTTCAACATTTTTTTCATGTATTTATTTGCCATTTGTACTTCTCCATTTGAGAAGTGTGTATTTATCTCAGATGCCCATTTTTGGATTGGGTCTTTAAATTTGGGAGGATCTGTTTTTTTCAGTTCTTTATATGTTCTAGATAGTAATCCTTTGTCTGAGGAACCACTGGCTAAAATTTTTCCCACTCTGTGAGTTGTCTTTTCACTCTGTTAGTGGTTTTTTTTGCTGTGCAAAAGTTTTTTAATAGGATGAGGTCCCAGTTGTTGATTCTTTGTAATATTTCCCATGCAATTGGGGTTTTGTTTGTGAAGTCTTATAGAAAGTTTTTATAAATCAAAAACATTACAATATGTTAACCAGTGAATTTACATTCCTCCTATATATGTTCTGTAAATTTTCCTCTCTCTCTCCTGTCTTTTCATCCTTCTCTTCTTCAACCATTTCCTTCACTCATCAGTAGCAGCAAGGTTAAGAGGCGGAAACACCATTGTTTCTGTTGATAGGTGAAGAAGTCACTCATTTGAACAATCCCAACGAAAACCAAATTAAAAGATACAGAAACAAGCATATAAGTTGTCATCTCTCAACTCCATTGTTTTACTTTCATTGGAATATCTGTAATGTATCTAGATCAACATTAATTTCTGTAAAGTGATAAAAATATATCTTTGTTATCATAGTATGATTACATCTTCATCTAATCATACATTTGTTTTTAGTATGCAGAACAGTCCATCCAGGAACAGTCTGTTGTGCTTATCATAGGTACAGAAAGGCACTCAAAGACCAGCCTCTAAGGTGTTAATAAGAGAGATCCACTCATTTCTCTTTCACCTGGGGATCTAAGGCAAGACATTCATACTCAGGAAGCACTGACCGGGTGTGTACTTGATGTCTGGGTGTGCATGTTGTCTTCAGTACTGTCTTTTAAAATCTTCTTTAGAATTCTCCATATTGAGGCATTTTAATTAAGACACCCAGACAATTTTTGCTTTTTAGTTTAATTATACATAAAACTAAATTATCAAAGCACAAGCTTTCTAAAGCCTCCTTATTTTTCTTAATTAGAACCAAATATATGCATGTACATACATACATACATACATACACTCCCACACAGAGGGAGAAAGAAGAAAAGCTAAAGGAGTCATATGCATTTTGTATCCACATATATTAGAATGCACACAAACACACAAACATGCATACATGTGCATAACTATGTGCACGAACATACAAATTCCATCAGCTTCTCTCATGTTTTTTCAGGCAGTCATTGCAGAGAGGAGTGACAACCTTCCTTTATCGTGAAATTTAAGTGGAAGAATGTCATATATAAGAATCTCTGGCCTAGAGGCAGGGAAAGGATTCTTTGAAGGTCTTGCAGTTGATCTATACTGGGAATAGACCAGTGTGTCCCAACTTGAGGGTCCATCAACATCTTTTTAGTGACTACTGTAATAGAAGTCTTGCCAAATTTTATTTCTTTTCATTTCTCACCTAAAATATCTTGGAGGTATCTGCACTCAGATTTGTTTATAGAGTGTAGGATTGTCTGCTTCTGAAGTAGGAGGAGAAGCAGCTACCTATCCTCTCTCTAGTTTCTTTATAAAGCTTTGTTGCCAACAGCACATCTTGACTTCATTGCTATTATTATTGGTAGTAGAAGAGAGAAAACAGTAAATAATACCACAAATGTGAATTCAACTAGCCATACGGAAGCCTGAATTATTAGCATGTGTTTTTTATGCCTTTCCTCATTTAATCATTGCAGCAAGCCTGTGTGATAGACAGTATTATTATACCACTTTGTGGAGCAGAAATCTGAGGCGCAAATGTTAAATAACCCACTCTGCATCCCTAAACTTCTAGCCAGGTCATCCATCTCCCAGAGCTGGCATCTTAACTGTGCTCCTCCACTGCAGGATTGATGGATTTGGCTTGTGTCATGGTCATTCCCAAGGTAGGTATTGTATTTTGTGAGCCTTGATCTGCCCAACTCATTGAAATATGGAAACTTCATAAAGATTCAGACTGCTCAGAGATACAAAAATTGCTCATTGGCAGGGTGGGGCTTCAAAGAGAATCAATATCATTCCCTTCCTAATGCACTGCGCTAGTTTGCAAAAATCAGGAACTGTGGTGATTTAAGATGCAGTTGAACTCCTTTAGATTTCCATAGAACCTCACTCAGCACCACTTTTGAGATGATGTCATATTTTTTTGTGTAAGCTGGTAATGCCTTTCAAAGGCAACACAGTTTACAAATGTTATCCTTATAACACCCTTGAGACTTAGTGAGTGGTATTTACTAACAATTAGGGCAACTACAAAAATTAGGTGATGGTTGTTAAATTTTGTTTTTATACCATAGAGAATGAATACACATATACTTACATTCATATATGTTTATATATATTATATATAAACACATAAAAATTCATTAAATGGATTATGTGATGTACACTACTGTATTGTATTCTATTTCATTCCTTTCCATTACAAAAATACTGGTTGTAACCCACAAAGCTGACCTCCTTGCTTACTAATGGGATATAACCTACAGTTTGAAAATTATGGCACTAAGAGATTCCCCAATGTTAATGGGTATCTCAGGTGGTGTTCTCTCGAGTCCCTTATAATATTTTATAACTATCATCAATTGTGCAGTTTATTGCACTTTAAATCTTTAAAAAATATCTGAAAAGATGGAAGGTTGTCATTAGAACTGGCAGTATGCCCTCAAGTCCTTTTTACATACTCAGTGGGTTTTTATTGAGTGCTGGCCATGTACCAGGGACTGGCATGTTAGCAGTGACCAAAACAGAGTTAATCATTCCACTGGAGGACCTTACTACAGTGGGAGAGCTAGAGAGAAAACAATGCTTGCAATCAGAAGTGTTTCAGATTTTGGAGTATTTACAGTTGAACAACTGTAATCCAAACTCCAAAATATGAAACTTTTTGAACAGCATTTCAGATTTGTTATTTTGGATTAGGGACTCTGCCTCTGTATCATCTGTCTGGTGACAGTAAAAGCTTCTGAAGACAAGTTCTGAAGAAAAGTTAAGCTATGGTAACATTTTAACAGAAGATAAGATGAACTGTCTTCTCAGCTTTTTTATCTTATCTCAGACTTACCTTGCTCTAAAGCAGTTATTTTCAACCAGTGGTGAGTTTGCAATATCTAGGAACAATCTGTAATAGCTACAGATTTCACAGTACCTGGAGATATTTTTGGTTGTCACTCTTTGGGTGGTATCTTGTAGGTAGAGACTGTGGACTATACAATTAATAGAACAGCTGCCCACAACAGACGTATATGGCCAAAGTAGTGAAAACCTACTCTAGTTCTACTGTGTGCTCAGTAGACTTCCACAGGTGGGCACAGAAAAGTGCACTCAGTTCCCTGGCCCTTGGAATCCCTTTTTCCAGCCCATAAGAGCCTGTGGTGTGATCTATCTTGGTGACAGAATTATTTTTTACTGAGTGCCTTGCCAAGGTTATTTGCCAATAAAATGTGCATCCAAGGAGAGAGCTATCATGACATAACATGTTTTTTTCCATGACACATTTTTTTTCCAATCCCCCTCCATTAACCTCATCATTTGAATGGGAGATGGACATTCTAACAGCAACTTTCTACCTGGACTTTGAGCCTGTCTTGTAAATTTTAAAAATAGTTCATGACCCCAATATCTCTGGATCAACATAATCTGTTGCTACATTCCTATTTCCTCTCCCCAACAAAATAGGTAAATCAAAACATCTTTTTTAATGGCTCTGGCTCCAAAAGAAGATAAAAGATTTACTTCGTTTCAAAAGCACTTCATACTTGTCTTTTTCGGCCTCGTGATAATTGGTCCTCAGCTAAGCTATCAGGATTTCCCACCCACAGAATGATTTGAGAGGATGTTTGGTCCATCCACAAGATGAAAATACCATTTTAGATTTGAAGGGCCACAGCCTCTTAGGCTGCTCAAAGAGCATACTGGCAGGACCCCCTCCTGCCCCCATCGTGTGGGTAGGGAGGGGACAGCATGGTGGTTTCTCCTTGAAGAAGGTGCTTCAGCTTCCACTTTCCTGTTTCTTATTGAGGCAAGTCTGGGCAGGACTGTTGCACAGTCTGACAGCAACCAGATGGCCTGGTCTTCTAGGTTCCTTGGAGACTTTCTTCCAGCTTCTGAGCCACAAGGCAGGGAACTGCAGGACGAGTGAGCAAGCTTCAGAAGGGATCTTTCTTCTCTTAAGTTTTTTTGTTTGAAAATCTCAATAGCGCATGCAATTCAACTCTTGGGGGTCCCCGAAAATACCAAGCTCCCTCCACATATCTTGCCAACACTGTTGTGGACCTAGTTGAGGACCTGTATCTTGGTCTTCTCCCTTCCTGTAAGCCAGAAAGCTCCCCAACCACCTAGCAATCAGGAGGATTTACCACCTGGATTTGTCTTGGGACGACCCATCCATCATTAAAGTTAATCAACTATGTGAGGACACATCTGTGAGTCTAAGATTCGTCATGATATCAAGAGATGGAGATTTTAGTGGCTGGTTGCTCCCACAGAGCCCCTTGTACAGAGTAGACATTAAGCATTTTCCCACTGGGTATGGAATGAGAAGGATATTGCAGGATATTCCATTGTTGCACAGAAAGGAAATCAGTCAGAGTGTCTCTTTAGCCTTCAGGTTCAGGCAGGCACGATCTCCAGGAGATGCATTAATAGGTTGCTTTGCTTTGGAGCTGCTCTGGGTGTGGTGGTGGAGGTGCTGTGCTGAGTGTCTCCCCCAAATCATCCCCTTTATCCTCTAAATCCTGGGTGATCCTCTCCCTTTGCATGCCATTTTCATGATGTGTACTTGGAACTCCTGTATTCTAGTGAAGTATTGCAGCAGAGGAGAAAGGAAACAAAATAAGTCAAGAAAAGATATATCTCAGCTTACTATGACTTTTACATGTTAATTATTCATAATTATATTTCATGCCTTCTATGCCAGTAATCAACTTTTGCTTTTACTAAAGGCAAAGTAGCATGGTTGTAATCTTTCATGTCTATACTTGCTTTGCTTATTTATGCATTCAGCAAAGATTTATTTTGTGCATGCTATGTTCTAGGCAAGGGGCTGGGCTGTCCCTGTGGGAAATATCAAAATGAAATAAGACCCATTCCTCCTCTCACCTAAAATTGAGTGGAATAGGGAAGACCAGAAATTGGCTAGAAAACTGTACACTTTTCTGGAAAATGTTGATTTGGGGTGATGCAAGGCAGTGGACAAATAAGTACTCTAGGCAGTGAGACCAGATCAAGTTTCTTAAGGGTGGGAACTATGTTAAGGGGTCACTAGATTCCTTGGGCCATTGCAGGGCCTGGTGGCTGGTATTTGCTTCCTCAATATTAAGGGAAATGTTATAGTAGTGCCCCAGGGAAGGGAAGGTGGAGGAGAGAGCAAGGGAGGGACTTAGGAAAGGGAGATGAAGACACTGATTTAGGGAGAAGGGCAGTGCTTCTTCCCTCTCTTCTTTAATTTGGTAATGAATGGACTCTGAACCCCTGTAGTCTGGATGAATGTGTCTGTGTCTGATGCCATAAAGTGTCACCTAGAGATAACCTTCCCCACCTCTTGCCCACCCCATCTCAACATTTAGTAGAACAGTGGACTTCTGTGGAGGTGGTCTTCAGTTAGAAACAAAGACAATAAATAATTCCAGGGGGCAAATTTCATAGACAGCCCCAAGTCTCTGGGCAGATTTTCCCAACCCACAGTTTAGAAGAAGGCAGAATTTATTTGGGGTCCTATATCAGCAAGTTAAATCAATAGTTTTCAAGCAATTCTTGTTGGGCACGTGGAGAAGCATATACTTTAGAGACCATATTTAAGGAATCTGAGAGAGAGATATTATCCCAGCCCCACTAGAAAAAATGACACAGCCAGGCATGGTGGCGCACACCTGTAATCCCAGCACTTGGGAGGCTGAGGTAGGAGGATTGCTGTGAGTTCCAAGATCAGCCTGGGCTACATAGTGAGTTCCAGTTCAGTCTCAACTACATAGTGAGATCCTGTCTCAAAAGCGCCGCCCCCCCCAAAAAAAAGGAAAAGAAAAGATGACACAAGGCACGTGTCTGCCTGTACCTTGGGAGTCTCTATAAAAAGAAAGAGTAGAATTCTGCACCTTAAATTTGCCAGGCATAGGTTTTATAGACTTGCCTTGCGGCCTTCAGAGCAAGGAGAAGACATAGGAAAAGACACCACCAAAAGGTTAAGAATTCTAGTCTGCCCACTGAGCCAATAAAAGAACACGACCACAAATAGCACTGCTGTATCGTTTCCAATGGCAATGCGCCTTTGCTCACATAACAGACTTCTCTTTCTTTGTTGCCCAGCCAGAGCAGAAAGCAATTTTGAAGACTTCTGAGAATTCAGACAACAGGAAGGGAGGAAAGTGGCTTGGAAAGAGCAAATTTAGGACACTAAATAGTGAGGAGTTAATGAAAATATCTGAATATGCCTGAATAGAAGGAAATATTTTTAACCAGAAGAAGCTTAAAATATAAAATACACTTGTTTTATGTGCCTCAGTGAACTTACACACACATGGGCATGCATCTGTACAATTTCACTTCGATCAAAGCATAGAGCATTCCAGGATCCAGAAGGGTCCTTTGTGCACCCTTTCCAATCAGCATCTCCCCCAGATAACCATGGATTAATCTATTACCATTGATTCATTTTGCCTGTTCTTGGCATAAACTTGGCATAAATAGGGTGATATATGTACTCTTTTGTGTTTGGCTTTTCCCCCTTTCAACATTATTTTTACAAATTTTTCTAAACTGTTGCTTGTGTCAGAATTTCTTTCTTTTTAAGTGCTGTGAATAATTCCACCATATGAATAAAGCACAATTTGTTCATCCAGTCACCTGTTGATAAAAGTTTGATCTGTTTTCAGTGTTGGTCCTTTGAAATGAAACTGCTGTGAACATTCCTGTGTCTTTTGGTGGACCTGGGCACTTTTGTCTCGCGATATATATCTAGGATCGGTATTATGGGTTCCATAGGCCATAAGGGTAGGCCTATGTATAGCTTTCTACCTGATGCATTCAATTTTTCTCTCCAAGACAAAAATAGTACACAAAGATGTCTTATAAGGAGATCAAGCTGATGGCTATGTAGAAGAACAAGATACTAGAAAGAGTTCAGAGGACAAATAATGCTACTAAATCTATTTCCAACTAATACAGAAATAATGATTTAAAATGATCCAGGTAAAGGGGAAAAGTGGTAGATTTAAGAAATTGAAAGATAGTCTGCTTTCTGGTTTTATTCTCTAACACAATATAAAATAATTAACCTTGAACATACCATAGGATCTCTTAGATCCTATTTTCTCATTTATGAAGTAAAAAGACTATACACAGTAATACCTATATGGCCTGTGGGTTCTCATCATCTTACAGTTACATCAGCAGTAGCTTAATTGTGAATTACCAATTCTAGTGATAAGAAAAAAAAATCATACAATGATTACAAAGTAAAGGCCACAATTACCTCCTTCTGTTTCCTTAACATCCACAAACATATGTTAAGAGATTATGAAAATAAAAATACAATCACCCCTCAGTATCTAGGGAGGATCAGGACCAGGATCCTGTAAGAATATCAAATCTCTAGATGTTTCCTAATATAAAATATTAAGTAATTCCTAGGCAACAGACACATGGCAGTGGGTATAACAATACCCAATTTGAAACTACGCTACAAAGCCACTGTAATAAAAACAGCATGGTACTGGCAAAGAAACAGACCTGAGGATCAGTGGAACAGATTGGAAGACACAAAAACAACTCCAGATGCACTCAGCTACCTCATCTTTGACAAAGGAGCTGACTGTCCCCACTGGAGGAAAGATAGCCTCTTTAATAAATGGTGTTGGAAAAACTGGATCTCAGCCTGTAAAAAATAAAACTAGACCCTTATCTGTCACCATGTACTAAATTAAATCCAAGTGGATTAAATATCTAAACATAAAACAAAAACACTAAACTTGCTGGAAGATAAGTTAGGCAGAACTCTGGAAGACATTGGCATAGGAAAAGACTTTATGAACAAATCCTCAGTAGCACCAGAACTAGCAGAAAGAATCAACAACTTGGATCTCATCTTATTAAAAAGCTGCACTGCAAAAGAAACCATCAACAGAACTAAGAGACAACCTACAATGTGGGAAAAACTTTTTACCAGCTGCTCCTCAGACAAAGTACTATTATCTAAAATATATAAAGAACTCAAAACAACCAGCCCGCCGCCAAATATAAAGACCCAATTCTAAAGTGGGCATCTGAAATGAACAGACAATTCTCAGACAAAGAAATAAAAGCAGCAAGTAAATATATGAAAAAATTCTCCACTGGTCATTGGAGAGATGCAGATGAAAACAACACTGAGATTCCACCTCACCCCACAAAGAATGGCTGCTATCAAGAAATCACACAACAACAAATGTTGGCACGGTTGTGGGGAAAAAGGAACCCTTCTCCATTGTTGGTGGGAGTGCAGACTAGTGCAACCACTATGGAAGTCAATATGGAGATACCTCAAAGAATTAGGATTAGAGGTTCCATTTGACCCAGCCATCCCTCTGTTGGGTATCTTTCCAAAAGAATCATACCACAGTGATATATGCACACCCATGTTTATAGCGGCACAGTTTGTAATAGCTAAAACCGGGAAACAGCCCATTTGCCCATCAGTTGGAAACTGGATAAAGAAGATGTGGTTTT
>NW_022900933.1:14759314-14766761 GCF_012274545.1 Fukomys damarensis
AAAAAAATGAGAAAATGTAAAAATGGAATTAAAGTGTTTGAAGGGGAGGAGGGGAGGAGGGGGGTGAAGGGAGGGCAGGGACAAGAGGAAAAAATGAGAACCAAGACCTGGCATGTAAAGGTACAAGATCCCAGTAATGAATGTAACTGTACTGTCTACCTAGAATGTACCTATAAATTCAACTTAAAATTAAAAAAAAAATTAAGTATTTGCATATAACCTGATTCATGCTCCCATCTACTTCAAGTCATCTTTAGATTACTTATAATACTTAATACAATGTAACTATTACATAAATGGTTGTGTATATTGTTAATGGAATAATGATAAAGGAAAAACTATATTCAGTGCAGATGGAATTTTAAAATATATATATGTATATTCTTTTCTTGTGTTTGGTTGGATCCTTGGCTATGAAACCCATATGTACAAGGTTCAATCATATGTCCTTATTAGGACTTTCCTTGATCCTTCATTGGCAGTGTCAGAGCCTCTCCTTCTTTTCACCCAACAGCACCCATGGGTGCTGATCCATTTCCTCCCTGACTCACTTGCCTCAGTCTGCACCTGACCAATCAGCACACTGTTCTGTCTCACTCACTGGAAACCAGATCTCAGGATGGGCGTGGTTGGGAGGCCATTTTCATTCATTTACTCACAAATTAACTCCAGTCCTGTTCACTGCAGCCAGCACCATAGACACTGAGCTATCTCTGATCTCCCTCCTGACATTTGTCTGTAGATATGGCTGCCAGTCCCCTGCCCACTACCAGACATAGCACAGATCTCACCCTCTTTTCTTGATTTAGGCCAAATCACCAAAAGAGTCCGTACCCCCAGAGGAAACTACAGCATCCTATTGCTTCCCCTTTCTTTTTCAGTTCAGGTGCTGAACACAGTTTAGCTCTAGCCTTTCTGTTATTCCTTAGGGCCTGCAAAATGACCCTTTGGCCAGGATGGGAGTGGGCTGTGGAGAAATAAGGTGGGGGCCCTTGGAGGGTGCTAATTAATTCACAGCTGACTGGAAAGGGGCCCTGACTGTGGTATTGCAGGGTGCTTCTCCATGCAAAGGGCACAGTTTCCTGTAGGATGGCCACCTCTTCCCTCCAGAGAGCCCTGGTCCTGGGATTAGGCATTTTACCAGAGGCCAGTCATTCCTTACCTCCTACTCTGAGCCTCTCCAGAGCTCACTGGGCTCCACTTTGTTCTTTCTTTTAAATGCTACACTAAAATATCCTTATAATCTGTGTTTGTTTACTGAAATTTATCTATTTTAGTAAAGAATTATATTGTGATAAAGAAAGAGGCAGGTCAGTTTTTCTGTTTTTGTACCCCAGCTTAATAGCTACTATATACAAGAATATCCTTCATATTGAATAAAAAGAAAGCAGGAAATAGTTTTGCCAATACCTCCTCTCAAGCCAAGGTGTGCCAGTGCATTACTTCCTCCTAGAGACCAATTACCTAAATTTCAGGGTCGCAGAATATAAGACAGGACAGGATATTGAGAATGAACGTCTCAGATAATACCACAGAACTTTTAAAATGGGAAAGATCTTTCTAAGTGGAGAAAGAATTGGTATTATCTGATGTTGGAGAAAGTCCTTTCCATAAGTTTATTAATATCTGTAAGACAGTATCTAAACATTGTGTCAACTGTACCACATTTTATTATATGACATCTGCCATCTATTTCTGATCTGATAAAAGCTAAAAGAAGTTCAATCAAATAATCAGAAAATTATAGAACAAAAATCTAGTCCACTACCATTTCTTTACTAAAGTAAAAACTGCCTTAAGAAGGGAAAATAGGCAAATGAGCAGTAGCACTGCAATAAATAATTCCAAAAGGTTTACGCAAAGATTTTTTTCATCTTATGCAAGTTTATTCTTGCTTCATTTCATTGGCTGAAATGTATGCTAAATCTGCATGTGAGTGCCAGGTCCAGGTGTTGTTGGGCCTGCTGGGATTCCTAAAATTTAGCTGGCTTAGTTGTCGACAGCTAACAGCTCGATTGTATGTTTCTACCCAGATGCCCTGTCCTGGCAAATAAGGCTCAGATTTATACTAGTACAGTAAAAGCGTAGATTGCAAGTAACTTAATCTATAAGTATTTGGCGAGATGAGCAAAGATTTCTAATAAATTTTAACTTGATAAATAAGCAGTGTTTTGCAATAGAAGTAGTGTGATACCAAATGTCACATGATCACAACTGAGCCAATGGTTTTTGTCTGTAATACATTTTAACTTGATAAATGAATCGTATCTTGCAATATGAGTATACATAACCCCAAACATCGCGTGATCACAACTGAGCCAATGGCGCACCCCCACCCCTGGATTGTGGGTGATTGTCTCCAAACAGCAAGAGGTTATAGAGGAGTTCTCCTCCACTAAAGAGGAGGAGAAAAAAGCAGAGGAATCCCTCACTTCAAATGAGGTTAGGGAGATGTGTAAAATGTGGAAAACAGTACAAGATTTTGTAGAAAAGCACCACCCAAATAAGGCTGTCGTAGTGCGAGTGATGAACCTGTTTAATGAAAATGCAGTGTCATACTTCCATGAACTCCTGAAACACAGGCAAAAGCAAGTGTTCTTGGATAAGTTCCTTGTTAAATTTACATAAAAAGAAAGATTCCACACTGCCTGCCTTGTAAGCACAAGGCCTTGAGTTCAATCCTCAGTAGCAAAAATAAGATTCCATTAAGCCAGCAGATAGCAGTGATTGGGTTTTTTTTTTAATTTTATTATTTATTTATTTATTTATTTGTTTGTTTGTTTGTTTGTTTGTTTGTACCAGGGATTGAACTCCGGTCCTTGAACTTGCAAGGCAGGCCACTAAACCGCTGAGCTAAATCCCCAGCCCAGTGATTGGGTTTTTAGTGCTAGAGTTACAAAACTAAGAGTTCAAGGGGGCAGTTTGGGTATTTACTGGAGGGAGAATCATAAACCAACCACATTTGTAAGCTTTCTGTCACCATAAACTACCTAAGGCAGTAAACTTATAAACAGAAAAGGTTGATTTTGGCCTATGATTTCAGAGATTTGCCTTTACGATCAGGCAGATCCATTGCTTTTTGGTCACTGGTGAGGGTGCTGGATGGTAGTTGTAGGGAGCACATAGCAATGCTTACCCTCACCTCATGGCAAGGAAGTAAAAGAGGAATGGTCAAGATTTCACATTCCCTTAAGGGACACATCCCCCAATGTCCTAAGGACCTCTCACTAGGACCCACCTCCTAAAGGTTCTACTACCTCACCATAGGCCACCCAGGGGATCAAGTCTTTAACATATAATTTTTGGGGGTCCAAACTATAACACTAAATTAATTTCTTCTCCATTGTTTGTGTGGTGCCAGGGGCTACTGCAATCTATGGGTATATTCCACCTTCACTTATGTCTAAGCTGTACTTTGGTTGCCCCACTAGAGAAACAGATGTGTCCCAAGCAAATGGAATCTCAGCAAATGGAAATCATGAACTGAACTAGACAAAGGCTCTTCCCCACAGAGCTATTGTTTGAACTGAATATCAGAGGTGCTCACTCAATGTTTGTTTAATTGAATACAGTAGGAAATAGATGGCTCACTTCCAAGTTTACAAAAGACTGATGAGGACAACTTTGATCTTAGCCCTTATGACACTCAACCTTCCTTACTTCCCTTAAGACAAGCTTAGCCTCAAGTTATTATGGACCCAGTTGGCTATCAAGAGGAATTCCATCATACAGATGCACCCAGATCTATTCAGCTCATATATATTTTGATTCATTATCAATTTTAAAAATTGAAAATTCACCCCATGTATCTTGCATAGCCGAGATATTCACAGTGTAGGAAAGCTCCTGTATTAAGTTTCTCTACCTCTATTTGTATTTTGGTGCTATCTTACTTCTAGAAAAGCCTGGACAGAGGGTGGACATGGGAATTTGACATTGTAGTACATCCTTTCAGTGTTTCCATGATGTTACTTTAATTAAAATGTTTTGCTTTATTTGTCTCCATTAATTATAATTCACATCATAGAAAGCTGTTGTTGGGACTCTTTGGTTCTGTGTAGAAAATGGAATTTCCCATCCTTGACCTTCACGAGTAGGTGAATAGCAGATGACATAATTTTCTTTGCTAGATGGTCATTATGACACAGGGATAAGTAAGGCTCTGTTAACTGGTAGTTTGATTCAGACTCTCATAATTACTGTTCAGATAAGTGTTCAAAGCTGGGTCCTTCCTGACTATAAGGTACTGACAGGACATACATTTTTTTTTTGCCATTGTTCAGAACTCTGCAAACTAGCAAATTGCCTGCTACTTAAATGTGTCTGCATTTGAAGAGTAAAAAACTGAATTGACACTGCTGTGATTTGAGCCTGCAGGCTGAGGGATTTGGGAAACTTGTATATTCCATAGGCTGTAGCTTAGCTGGACTAAGTTGATTCCTTCAGTGTAATGTCCTAGGTACTGATCTGCATTATATGGAATGAAGTATACAACCAGATTTGCATGGTAGAAATTATCTTGACAAATGAAATCACCTTAGTGATGTGTTAAATGATCTCATTCTTTATAAGCTTGAATTCTGGCTAGTCAGTTGTCTCTTTGGCACTCCTAGGAACAACACAACTTTGCTTTGATTTTGCCTGGCATTTGAGTGCTCCTCACATGCCTAATAAAGAGTACTAGAAGACCTGGGATTTAGTTCAGTGGTTCCGCCCCCTGCCTCATAAGCACAAGGACTGGAGTTCGATCCCCAGTACAAAAAAAAAAAAGCTCTGTACAGTATAAGAGTAACTCAGATTACAATTACTTTGCTTTATCAACAGTTTGTTCTCATTATACAAATATTCAATGGCAACAATAAGAATAATTATTAGTAATGAATGTATATGTACATACAGTACTAAGTCACTGATTTACCACAAAGGGAAACAAAATTACTTAGAATTGTTGCTCCTCGCTCTTTGTTTTGCATTATGGTCAGTTTGGAATTCCACAACAGCTCAGAAACGAATATTATTCTTTCCATAATGAAATCAAGTTGGGGATTTCTTTTAATATTTTTTCTTTAGAAAAAGTACAGTTTATGTTTTTTATTAATTCTAACAAAACAATTTTTAAAATGCTAGTTTGGAGCTGGGGTACAACACAATAGCACTGTATCTATTTAATTTTTTGAAAGAGAGATCTTGGACAGGATATTTCAGAAAACGGTCAGTAGGAATGTCCATCCATATTGAAAGTGATCCATTCTTGGCCAGATAAGAGAAAATTAAAATATGGATAGTATTTTCCAAGAAGCTATGAATAATTCAGAGAAATGCATATACTATTTTAGATAAGGTCAACAGTGATTTTCTAGTATGAAAGAATGAAAATCAGTTGCAAGGAAATATGCCAATGAATATGTTTGGTTAAAGATTGGTACAGAAAGATTTAGCAAAAATTGACAAACTGTGTCTGGAATCATTTTGGAAAAACATTTAGTGTTCTCATTAATGGTTTGTTTTGTCATATTTTCTCTTATTCAGGTCACGTATGAGAGAAAGAAAGAATGATATAGTACCAATCCATTTTGTTAGCCCATTTAAGCCAGTACCTTCTTTAACCATGTGTCAAAGTCCCTATAACATTCTATAGAGACCACAGAGATACATCAAATATATATGCTCAATGTGGCTGTGATTTTTTAAAACAATATTCTTCCTGCTTTTTTTTCTTATTAAAGTTAGTCTTTTAATTGACACACAAATAACATAAAAATTATACATATTTATGAGTTACCATGTGGTTTTGATGCATATGTGTTTTCATATGTTTTGAACACTTATAACGTTAAAATCAGAGTAAACATACCTCTCTCCTCCTCAAACCAGAATTTTTTCTAACACAAGCAATTAAAGCTATATGTTTCCTTCTAAACATTACTTAGTTATATACCACAAATTTTATCTTTCCCATTCTGTTTAAAATGTTTTGTTTGGATTGTTTCTATGATCCATGGGCCATTTAGAAGTGTGTCATTTAATTTCCAAACATTTGAGTGTTTTATACAACCCTTTTGTTACTGATTTCTAATGGAATTTCCTTTAGTCACAGAACATATTTGAATGACCTTATATTTTAAAATAATCTTCTGGATTTGATTTATAATTTCTGTATAGTTCATTCATGTACATCTTCCAAGGACATCTTAAAAGACTATGTATTCTGTCATTGTTGAATATCATGCTCTATACATTTCTATTAAATCAGCTGATTGTGCTAGTCAAGATTTCTATGGCTTTAGTGATTCTCCAGCTACTTATTCTATCAATCACCAAGAGAAGAATGTTGAAATCTATTTAACAAGAAGAAGAACATGAAAATAATTGTGTAAATATTTGAAGTGCCTTTGAGTATTATTGTGTGTAAATATTTTTTAAATTGAATTTATAGGTACATTCTAGGTAGACAGTACAGTTACATTCATTACTGGGATCTTGTACCTTTACATGCCAGGTCTTGGTTCTCATTTTTTCCCCTTGTCCTCACCCTCCCTTCACCCTCCCCTTCTCTCCCCCCCTTCAAACACTTTAATTCCATTTTTACATTTTCTCATATTTTTTTCCTTTTCCCTTATTCCCCCTTCCCTATCCTTCTCACTGTCCCTGCACCTTTGTTCCCTTTCTTCCTATTTGCTAAGTGTCCCTTCAGGATCTTGAGTACTATTTTAGTTTTTCACACCAGAGGTACTATTCAGTATTTGCACATGTGTGCCTTATTTATTTCACTTAGGAGTATATCCTCAAAATGTACCCATTTAACTATGAATGAATCTACTTTCTCATTCTTTATGGCTGAGTAGTTACAGGTTCAACAATCCTTTTGTATTTAATTTGGTAGGATAGACTTACTTTATGTCACCTTAAAGTGAGATCCAGCTAAGTACTTCAAGATATAAAGAATTCAATGTCTGTTCTCCATTTCTTCTGGGATGGAGAAAGCCTGCCTTGTGTAATTGCATTGTAATGCTCAGACCTGGCTGAATTGCTTTGGTCCTTGCAAATCTGTCTCTATCTTTTCACATTTACAATGTTCATACATCTCTCCTGCATGTAGATCCAAAACCAAGGGTAACTTCTGGTATAATTTGTGTGATTAATAGACTCCATGCCTAGCCTAATACTTAGATTGCATGTCTATAAATTATTATAATAATATAGGTGTAATTGCAGATACATTTTTATATCTGTCTGGTTCAGCAGTGGCTTTATCATTCATTCACTGAAAACAGTTTTTAATCTTCAACCCCAAGGCAAGACATGTAGTTCAGATTTAGTACATAAATAGTAACATCAATTTACAATACAGTGGGGGTTGGTGCAGTTGAAAGGACATGAATAATACATGAAATTTGGAATGTAGTGGAGAACATATGAGTAGAGAAAGAGTTACTCCAGAGAAGTT
>NW_022900933.1:14766780-14779785 GCF_012274545.1 Fukomys damarensis
TATCAGATCAAGTCTGCTCACATATTATATGTAAGAATTTTTTTCATTCTTCTAAGAATCTGAGCTGTTCCTATGTGACTGCATGTGCCTCAGGGAGAGAGAAATGTGGTAAATGGTGGAAATGAAAATTCTTCATCTTGAAGGAGGTAGATGCTTGTAGAGGTTCAACCAGGATAAACATTCTAGACAACTGATGTACAAAAACCTATTAATATGCCATTCAGGGGGTTGTTTACTAGCAATCTATAAGTTTAAAATATTTCTTGTTGACCTGAACTTTCTGTCATTTCTGTAACGTTAGATTCAAAGATTTGCTTTCAATCAGACTTTTCTAACTAAAAGCAAATTTATTGTCCCTGTACTTTTCTTTACTTAGCCTAATCTTACCCTAAGAGTTTCTCTCAGATGTTATTTGTCCTTCAGAGGGTTTCTTACCAAAATAAAATGGACTGCATTCATATTTTTATCTTCTGTGGTGAGGTGAGCTCTACAAATATTTATTGAATATATGAATGACATAATTTAGAGTCTATGAGATTTACTATTTAGTAAACCATTTAGTAAAGCAATAAAACTACTGATGCTTCATTTTTGCTTGTTCATATAAAAATATTTTATTCAGAGAAAGAGAGAGAGATCTTTGCTAAGAATTACTGAGTTTATTTATTCCCTTGAATATACCCTGTACTCATTATGCAATAGCTTCAGTAGCCATTGATCATTCCTATACCTCCATAGTCCATGTCTAGAAATACTTTATTTGAAACAAAAGGAGAAGGGGACTTAAACAGGTCCTTTATAAATTATGCCTAAGTCTCTTATGGAGTAGGTGTAAAAATGTCAAATCTACCTTTCTGTCGCTTGGCAAATTTTATTATTTGCTTAAGCATGAGGAAATAACGTGTTTTTATCCAATTGGCAAAAAGAAAAAAATGTATTGCTTACATAAATGTGGAATTCTGTTAAACATATATGTATATTCCTATCTGAGTGATTCTGTAAATGACATGCTTTATTTTTTTTTTAAGTGGTTAACCTCTATCAAGAAATACTTTCATAGAAAATGCTTGGTACCTAGAATGTACCAATAAATTAAATTAAAAAAAAAAGAAAATGCTTGGTAATAATAATGATCCATTCAAGTCTTTTCAGTAACAAATATTTCAATCAATACTTAATACTATAAAATGACAATACTACAAATGATCTATAGGATGTAGTTATTTAGCATTGGTATGAATTAATTGGATTACATTGTGAAGAATATATAAATGATCTCCATGAACAAAAGTGCAGTAATTATAAGTAATAAAAATTATCACTTGTATCAGCCACTTTTCAAACATTACATCATTGATACTCAAAATAGTCCACTGAGTATCATCATCTCTTTTATATGAGTGGAGAAATTGAGCATCTCGGAGGAGATCAGTTCTCCTATATTTGTGCAACTGCTGTCAAAGGACTTTTGACTCCATAACTTTTGACAGGAGATGTTTGTCACACTGCTAGCTTTGTCCTTTCATATGGCAAAGCAGACGTCACTATCTGATCCCATTTCTCTCTTGCTGAACCATGTGGAGACCAAGAATCCTCAACGCAAACCAGAACTACTTGCTCTCCTGACTTGTGTTCTAAGTGTCTTTTGCTTTAGCAAAAATACAGCCATGGTTGGCATAAGTACTGGGTATATGTCACCAAGTACCCTAACATTAGCCTGCAAAATGCTCTTGGTAGAAGGAGATAGGTTTAGCATAAGGGTATTGGATATGTTTATCTTCTTCAGGAATTTTGGTCTTCCTGCTTCGGGAGAGAAGAGGTCTGCTAAGTATCCAATCCCCTTCTTACTGCACAGGAATGCCAGTCTAAAAATAAATTGGCCAACTTTATGTGTACAGAGGTGGCCTATTTTTGTCTGGGACAACAAAAACATTCCAGATGACTGACGTCTTTTATTGGGGACAAATTGACCTGATTCTAACCCTCCTGCTCTGTCTGCCAAGAAAGATGACCATTGCAGGCCTTAGTGCTAACCTCTTCCTATTTCATCTCCATTGCTTTCCTACTTTCTTGCAAAAATAGCAGGCTTGTCCAAGTGCCTAGCTACTATGGCAATAAGTGCTATTTAAATAGTTGCTGAATACATGTGTCCCAGCTTCCATGAGTCAGTAGGAGCATTTGGGGGATCTGATTGCATAAATGCATAGGAATAATATTTGTCTCTGAGGCAACAGAAGTCATTTTGAGGACTGTGAGAGGACTGTATTCAGATACAGAAAGGCTGATGTCATTATTGCACACTTTCAGGTGGAAGGTCAGTTTCTCCCTGAATAGGAGGTGTCAGAAATGGCCATTTGCATTTTCTTGTTTGTAACCACAGCAGATGCCTCAAGAAAGTAAGAATGAAGAGGAAAGTTCTCAAAACTCTAAAGGGTTGGAAAAGGTAAAGTGATTATTATTCATTTATGATATTTATTTGCCTAAGCAAGTAATCTAGTGTATGCAAATATATGTGTTGATCTTTTAAAATTCACAATTGATATCACAGATCATGATAAGTGAAGGAACACTTCCATGCAAACGACTGCTGAATATGTCTGGAATAAATGGGGAAACTCCATTGCTGTGTCTAATTGCAAATGCAAACCTTTGTTAACACAAAAATGGCATTTTTTTAAAAAACATGTCTGTATCCTGTGGGTAGAACAAGTGTGTTTTGCTGACTCTGCCACCCTAAAAACCTCAGAACACACAGGTAGACTGTTAATACTAGTTGGTTATTAGCTCTGCCATAAAAATACAGCATGGTGCCTTAAATTAGAGTTCTTCAAAGTTGCCACGGGACTTGAGTGCCTACATCTGCAAAGATTAGCTGCCATTTTTCTACTTCTACAATAAGCAAAGAAACAAGAAATGAGCTTTGCCTTTCAGTCAAATGTGAGTTCAGGAAGGACTTCCTTATTTTAAACACTCACTAATATTCCTCCTTTTAAAAAGACCTGAAAGTCTGCTCTGCTGCTAGCTTCTTTCAGCTCCCATTGACTTCCTTCCTTTTGCATCCTTCATTTTCTTTTCTTTCCCTGAAAATTTTTCTGTCTGCTAAAATAAAATAGAAGAAAATAATAAGAGAAAATAAAATAGCTATTCCCCATTATTTACAGTTTCTGTATTTGTAGTTCACTACTTCCTAAAATGTATTTGTAACCCCTGAATCAGTACTCAGTGCTTTGGTATTGATTTGCAGACATGCACAGAGCAGGGAAAAGTGAAACGCATCATAAATGTTACTATTGGAGTGAAACATGGTGGACCTGTGTCCTTATTTCAGCCCTGCTATTCTAACCAAGTGTCCTTTTCATAATCAGTTTAGAGCCACATCATAAACATTTCTTATACTTTTTCTGGCTGATTTGACTATATAAAATTGCTCAAGTGTGGTGCCAAGGTGCTCTCTATCATAGGTGCAAGAAGACTGATGTGGATGATGGAGAAAACACTTAATATGTGTTAAGTTAGTGTCACCCATATATGAATTACAATCATGTTGGCCATGAGATCAATACTAGTGAATCAATAATGCATATTAAATGAACCGCATTTAAGCAGAAATACATGTTACAACGAGGTTAGAAGTTGATGGGTTGATGAAAATCTTGTGATCTGAGGCATGCAAAAACTAGTCTTAAGCTTCTCCTGGGAGCAGTGCTTTAGTATTCACTAATCCTATGTTCACAAAAGGTTTCATGGGGCAGCACTACTGCAAATAATGAGACTATGCTGTCCCTACTCTTAGGATTGTCATGAAGATCGCATGACAGATGCCTTGGGTGTTGTCATCGTCATCATAAATTAAAAGTTGGGAAAAGAAAAAAATCCCAATATTGTAGCTCAACAGCTGTCTTCTTTTTGAGGATTCCAGTGTCTTTGCTTTCTTCCATTCACATTTTTTATAGAAGTGCATTAAAATGCATGCAATTTGGAATAATATTTTCACTTACCATTCTGTCATGTGCCTCATTCCGTGTTGTGACACAGCTTCCATTTCTGTTGTCTTATTGATTGAAAGTGCTGAAAACTTTCTTCCTGGATGACACAGAAGCAGCCCTTTGAGGTTGGCTTAATTTCTCATGACACAGCTGAGCCTAAATATTCTGTGATTAATTGTAAAAAAGGACTTGGCTCTCAGCAATTGTGAGAAGATGCTGATCTAGCAGAGAAATGTATTATATAATCTTTTCTCTCCAGTGGAAAACTATTTGTTTAAGATCACAGAATTTGGGTCATTATTCACTGAAACAAGGTGCTGTGAAAGCAGTGGTCTAATAAAGGAACTGGCAAACTTTTTCTGTAAAGGTCTGCATAATTAATCTGTGAGATTTTGAACCACATGATCTCTGTTGCATCTACTCAGCTCTGCCATCAAAGCTGAAAGTAGCCATAAAAGAAAGTGCACAAGGGAATGTGGCTGTATTCCAACAAAATATTATTAACATTTAAGGCACAAATCCAAACAGAATGCATCTAAACATCAAAGTGAACAGTTTATTATTTTATTCTGCCCCAAACATTTTGTATGCCAGCTATATACTGCTTGGTAGTAATATCAACGAGAGTAATAAAGATTTTCCATACCTTATGAAGTTTACAGTCTGGAAGTAGAGAGAGATCATATTAAAATAATCATATAAATTAGTATATAATTGCACATGTTGATAAAGGCCATAAAATAAAGGAAGAGAACCATAGGCAGTAGGACTATACAAGAGATTCAAGCACTGAGCTTAGAGAAGGGGCTGTTCATTGAGGGTGCTTATAGTTCACGGAACTAGTGGAACCTTGATTATCATGAAAAAAATGATTTTCTTCGATAGAACTTGAGATGTTCACACCTAAGATTAAGTGGTTGCTACCTCTTAATAGATAATTCATTGATTATTTGATCTTTCAATCAACTGAGAATCTTTCTACCTTGAACTCACAAGCCTATGGATGATCTCTGAAGTTAACAGCGTCCATCTCCTCTGGCATCTCCTTCTTATCATAAACCTCAGGACTGTTTTGTTTTGTGTTTTTCTTAATCTTTTGTATGTAAGGCCCTCTTTTGTACAATTTTATGTGTAAGCTCTTCATTTGCTGACTTGGTGCTAGATTTATTAGTGCCAGTTATTCCCTTTATGTTTTTTTTTTCTTTTCTGGTTTTATATAATCGATCTTCCTAAGGACAAGTAGTGGGTATCACAGATACACAAGATTCAGGGTTGTTCTTCACCTTTGGCATCTTATTGGTAACTTAAACATAAACCACATATCCAATTGCTACATGGTTGTAGTGTCTCACTCATAAAAATGCACACCCACACTTCTTATCCCCTCCTTTTTAGATTTTTCATTCTCTCCCTCTTCAAACTCTCATTTTCTTCTGTCAGCTTTGTCAGAAAACCCACTCTTGAGGTCCTTCTTTCCCAGTCAACCTGTGTATCCTCGTCCTCTGGGAACTCGCAGGGACTCTTGCTTCAGCCCACTCATTACCTGGGCCTGTCTGGGCTTAGAGCGGGCAGCCTCCTGGTTCCTTATTGAGCTTCTTTTCCTTGGAAGTAAAGGAACTCACTGGAATGGAAAAGTTTTTTCTCTCAAGCTGGTAAATGAAAAATTCTCTATTTCATTGTGCTACACTGAAATTTTTTGTATTTTATAACTCTTTAAGGAAAAGGACTGTTTTTTCATGGTTTGGTTCTATAAATCCAGAGAGGAATAAGGAGACCGACAACATCTCAGAATGTGTGTGAGGGGAGACTTTGCTTAGGCTGGTCTTCTCACAAGACTTTCTGAAGTAAGGTGACACAGAAGAGGCCCCCTGACAGCTAACCAACAGTGGTTGCTCAGGAGCATTAAGTATTTCCAGGGTGGTTGGGAGGCCCTGGATAATGCCCCAGACCCTGCTTCTCCCCCAGAGTACCAAGACAGGGCCTGGGCACGGTGCTGAGTCTTCCTGGAATGAGAGATGTTTGTGCAGATACATGAGAGAAACCCAGAGACTTGTAGAAGTGCCTGGATTCTCATCTAGGGAATGCAGTGTGGGGACTGAGAAAATGGGATATCCAGTTTATTACCGTTAATGTGATCCCAGCCTTATAACAAATTGTGAGCCCCCACCTTCTCCCTCAGGTATGGGTTACCCTGTTCACGTGCAGAAATTCCTCACTGTGCCTCTATCAACTGTTCAATCCCTGCATCAGTCTTTTTTGTAACCTTTGTAAATCCTTGGGATTAGAAGTGTGTGTATTGTTCTACCTAGTGAACCTGTCAAACCGCTACTGCATATCAGATAGAAATAGACTTTTCTTTCATCACTAGGAAAATGTTTATTGTTTCAATGAGTTTGTTATCCTTTACTCATTTCCTATAGAAACTCTTTTTCGTTTGTATGTTTCAGAGTTATCAATATTATTCGAAGGGAATTACTCAATATTTTTTCAAGGGGTGAATGAACCCGGTAATCCCTTTGCTTACAACACTTCATGGCTTCCCTGGTTGTTAAGATTAATGGTTGGAGCTAGGATGCAAAATTTAAGGGCTTGTCAAGAAAGTCAACAGAAATAATATTCAATGTGTACCTTTGTCCATTTTCTGTTACTGTAATGAAATACCCAAGGCTAGATACTTTACAAACTTTAACTTTCAATTTTGGAGATACAGATTATAGCACTGGCACCTGCTATGTTGTGGATAGGGGCTTCTGGTTATATCACAGCATGGTCAGAAATGGCAAAATGTCTGAAATGCATACAAGAAGGAGAGATCCCAAAATAGAAAAATAGCCCATTCTCATGAAAACAAATCTAGTTCCATAAGATCTGCATTAATTTCATTATGAGGGTGACACCACTATGGCCCAGATACCTTCCACTACACTTCAATCTTAGACTTTCTACCACCTTAAAACCACTTCACTGGAGACCACACTTCCCACAAATGAAACCTTAGGGGTTGCACTTCAGCCTTATATTAAAAAAAAATCTGTCAAACCCTGGCTCACATCTGCATCTGTAAATGAGGTGTTGACCCATAGTCTTCATGTGGTTGAGAGGTCACTAGAGTAGCCAGGTATCAGTGCCCTCTCCAGCCTTGTAGTGGTTCCTTCAACCTCAAGGTTATCTACGATGACCTTTGTGGTCACTTTCCTTTCTGGAATGATTCCTCCACGCCAGGTCCTTGCATGGGCAGTTCTCTTTCTCTACATCTACCCTGGGCTGATCCCTTCTCATCCTACAGAACCTAGTGCCCCTTCCCTGAACTCTCAGGCAGAATCAAGCTTCTCTGCTATAGATCCATATAAAACCAAGTGCTAGTTCTCAGTGTTTGACAAGTAAATATGCACATGGGTCATTTTGCTCATTAATATCCAACTTCTCCAATAAGTTCTGTGAGAGTAGAACTGAGTTTGTTTATAACTCCCAAAGCAAAGTGGCCTGCTCATTAATGATTAATGAGCAGCTAATGACAGTGAGCTAATGTCCATGTGTAATCCCCTCATGTTGGACCTGGAGACTTTATATAATTGCTTTCCTGGTGGCAGGTGTAATGACACCACCCATTATCACTGACTGTGGAACTCCTTTTTGTCCTTACAAATTCTGGAAAGTAGATTAGATTTCTGTGCATAGTTGTCTCAAATTCTTGAAGGAATAATATGACAAAAAGAAAGATGAAGCCTTCATGCTACACACGAGGAAAATGAATTTCATGGTACTTAACTGACTTACCAAGGAAGATTATAATACAGCAAGTGTGCATGTCTGGGTTTTATTATCTCTCTGGCCTTTATCCTCATCCCACTCCCTGAAGCTCACTCTATCAGGAGAAGGCACTGGAGGAGATTTTCTTCTCACTTTCAAGCCCAAGAACAAAAGGGATTAGGAACTTTCTCTTATCATTCTTACCTTGCTACTTTATAGACTTCCCTCTCCTGTTCCTCCCTTAACACATCCAATTGGCACATGTGCTCTCAAAGACTGCTTGCTTTAAGCCCCACAAGGAATAAAGGGCAATAAATAATAAAAGACAATAAAAGAACATAATTTCTTTTCTCATGTTCACTCTCACAGGTTTATTTTATCCTCTCTAGCATGAGGGACTTGGAACTAGCTCTACCATGGGCTTTCATGTTCAACTGGCTTCCATGGAGGTATCATCTCCTATTAGACTTGCTCACTTGACAGACCTTCACAGAAGTTTCATGGGTATATATATATATAGACTCAAAACACATCTGAATTGTTTTATGTAGCCATGCAAGACACCCTTGCCTGCTGTTCACTGTGGCTGGCCCTGCTATAGTAAAATGTCAGGCCTTGAAAATGTTCCACTAGTGGGCAGCGCTCCTGTAAATATAAGAATGCACCTTACTTCCATAGATAGAGTAGGCCTCAGTTAGGACTGAGTGCTAGCTCAGGAATGGACTTCCATTCATTCATTCTACAAACATTTACTGAGCACCAATGTATGCTAGGTGTTCTGATCCGTGGATATACAAATTGAATAGCTCAAAGAGCCCTGTCCTCTTGGAGTTTACAGTCATGAAGGGAAGAGTCAGCAAATGACTATTCAAATACATTTTATTTCTAGTAATAAGTGCTGTGGAGAAAAGTAAGTCAGGGAGTAGTGGGGGAGTTGATGGTAGAAAGTGACAGACTGGCTAGTCAAGGAAATTGTCCCAAAATAATGACCCTTGAACAGAGGCCTGATGTGATGTTCTCAGAGGAAAGTTTGTCAGGCAATGTATACAGTTTGATAAGAGCACTGAGATCAGACTAAAGCTGACTACTCACCAAGAAACAAGAGCCCCTGTGGCTGGAAAACATGGAATGTGGGAAAGACTGTACAAAGAGAGACCAGGGGAACAAATCAGAAGCCCAAGCAAGGGACTATTCAGATCATGATCTGTTATAGAAGATATTAGAGAGATTTGTGTAGAAAAGAAATTTAACCTGATTTATACTTTGATGAGAAAATCTGGATACTATTTGTAATAAGAGGAGATTAGAATGGGGGCAACACAGGAGAAGGGCAGAGGGACCAGACGAAAGCCTACTGGAGTAATGCAAGTAAAAGGTAGGGGTGACTTGACTGGGGGTGTAGCAGTGGCAAAGATGAGTAGTTAGCCCCTTGTATATTTTGAAGGCAAAGTTCATTCACAATTGTTGCTGGACCCAATGTGGCCATGAAGGAAAGAGGCAAGTCAAGTGTCATTTGGTTGTGAATTTACAAATATTTATTTAACACTTATGGTAGACCAGCCATGGCTCTAGGTACAAAAGAGTCAAGGATTACTGGCCTTATAGGGCCTACTATCCAGCAGGAGAAAGATAGAAAAAGAGAAAATAGATAAATATAAGAAAACAATGAGTATATTTTATTGCATGTTGAAAAGATTAAATAGGTAATAGTAAAAAGAAAAAAAAATAGAGCAGAAGATGGACACCAGGAGAAGGGAGAAATTGCAGTTTTAACTAGGGCAGTCAGGTCCTTAAGAGGTTACCTTAAAGGGCCTTAATGAGTGGCAGTGCTTTTTAATGAGATGTCTAAAAGTAATAAGTACAACTGGAAAGGGGATCAAGTTGGAATTTAAGGTGGGATAAACAATTTGGTCATCGTCTCTTAGTATGGAGCTTGAGCTGTCTCTTAGTGATGATATCAAGTAGGTAATTGGTATTCAAGTCTAGGGCTTAGAAGATGCCATTTTTACAGGTATAAATTTTCCAAGCTATCAGACTCTAGAAGGTCTTTAAAGCCAGGGGACCAGATGAGATCTCTAAAGATATTTGAGTAGAGAGAGATAGAAGAGGACCAAGAGCTGGTGAGTGATCTAACAGGAGAGGGGAAATGAATCAGCAAGGGAGGCCCGCAAGAGGCAACCAGGAAGGCAGGAGAAAAATGAAAAGTGTAGAGGAATAATTGGAAAAGGAAGGAGCAATCAAATGTGCCAAAACATCAAGTAGAATGGTGAGTGTAATGCAGGAAGTGGAGTAGATCTTTTCACAGGCTACTCCTTAGGTGGTAAGTAATAAAGTTACTCTGTTTTTAGCCATCTGACTATAGTGTGTAGAATCACAGAAGCTGTCCTCTCATTGTACCTACTGAAATATCATGGCTGAGCCAATTGCGTTTGCCAACATTGATGTGACAAACTTAAGGATAAATGCTATTCTACTGGGCAGTATAGATGGTACAGATCTGAGAGATACTAAAGGCCACACACAAGGCTTTGGACCTAGTTCCATAGGCAGTAGGGATTTACGTAAAATTTTTAAGCAAGGAAACGACATATCATAGTTTGTTTCTTTCAGACATTGTTGAGAGCATAGTAGATGGTGGATTAGAGGAGAGAGAAGATAGGAGGACAGGGAAGAACACCAGATCAATGACTGAGTCATGATATACAGGGGATCTGAACCAAAGGAGAAGATGCAAAGGGAAAATATGCCAGTCAGCTTTCAGCTTTCTGTCCCTAATACCTGAGATAATCAACTTATAAAGTGAAAAGATTTATTTTGGCTTACAATTTTGGAGGTAGCAGTCCATGGTTATTGGCCTTGTTGCTTTGGGCCTGTGTTGCAGTACTGTACATCAAGGTGAGTGTGCTTGGTGAAACAAGACTGCTTCCCTCAGGGGCAGGAAGCAAAAGGGAAAGACTAGACAGGTGAGTGATCTTCTCTCTCGAGGGCATGGCCTCAGTGACCTAAGAATCTCCCACAAGGTTCCATCTCTCCAAAGTTCCACAACCTCCCAGTAGCACCACCCTGGGAAGCAAGGCTTTAATACACAGGCCTTTGGGAGACATTTAAGATCCAAACCACAGTAGGAGAATGGGCCTGAGAGACATTGAGAAGACAGATTTTATAGCATGAAGTAAGTGAATGTGGGTGGGGGATAGGGAGGAAAGGTTGAAGACAACTCTTGGGTTTCTATCTTGTGTAACTGGATATTGAGTTTACTGTGGATATTTGCAGAGAGGTGGAGCAAACGGGTTATCAGATTACCCAGTTTATGGGTTATTAAGAAGCAGCAGGGAGCTAGAAGCTCCCCTTCTCACTAATTAGTTAACTGGTAATTAGGCAATGGCTGATTAATACTATTGCCTGCCCCCTGGGGTTAGAAGGAGAGGAACTGAGCCATCCCCAAGTTGCTGGTTCCTAAGGGGGCGGGACACCCAGAATCTCTGCCATTACAGGACAACCCTCCACTCCTCCCAGAAACCCAATTCTGAAGGGAAATCCTTGACATCAGCTTTCTTCTTTCCATAGCTCTTCAGTTCTTGCTCAGTGGAGAAAAAGCGAGAGAGGAATATGCTTATCACGGAATTGGGAATCTCAATAATGGTGTTTTCAAAAATGCCATGGCAACTTTCTTCTTCAAATACTTGGCATTGTTTTTCATGCATCTGTAAAGTGTGCATCAAAGTTTAATTTTCCACTTTGGAGCCATGACTTGCATTCTGCTTCTTCCAGCCTAACCTTCTGTTTCCCTGAAAACTGCCTGCTCTACGATGAAATATAAGTGTCCTAAGTTTCATATAGCAACTTTGTGCTAAGTGTTGGGAAGAAACCTGAAGCTGAGTCCAGGAAATGTTTTTTAAATTCACAAATTCCCCAAGGTCCTAAGTCACTGTAATGCGTGATGTACATCCTAACCTCTTGTTGGAGTAATGAGGAATTGTTAAATTGGAAGAAATGTTCATAATTCTCTCTCCATCCCCCCTCCATTTCCAAATATTCTAATTGCTTACTTCAAACACTCAGCCCAGAGCACCTAGCTCAGACTGGACTACAAACCCCCTTTAGATAGGCGTGGAATGGATATCTGGGCAAAACACTACAAATACAAAAAGGACCCCGTGGGAGGGCAGGTAAAGCAAAGAAAATCCCAAGAGGCATCACATGGGCTGTGTGAGAACTTTATTGAATAGTGTTTTTAAAAATTAGGATGAAAGGGGCCTGGGATTTTGCTCAGTGACACTGCGTTTACCTTGAAAGTGCAAGGTCCTGAGTTCAATCCCTAATACAAAATAAAAAAGATGAAATGCCAAATTTGTACTTTTATTTAAAAATTTATTTAAAATTTTTATTTAAAAATTCAAACCTGCTTCCCTTGAAAAATCACCAGATGTAACATCTCAGGGCCCAAATTTTCACTTGGCAATTGCAGCAACTGTCAACTGTAGGTGAAGTGGTGTTCACCCAAACTGAGAGTGTTTGGCCCCCAGAGGGTCACCTTCTCCACTACTCATTTCTGTCTTCACAGCTCAGGTCCTTCAGAACTGACTGGTGGGCACCATTCTCACAAAGGTTCTCATTCATCTTCCAGGTTAGGTGCCCACTGGGAGGACCACTAAAGTAGCTATAGCAACTTTTATTCTCTCTCTCTCTCTCATATATATATATGTATATGTGTGTGTGTGCAATTTAGTCTCCATAAGAATAACTACTTTTGGTTGTTTTTCTTGTTAATCTCCAGTGTGTTTTGTAAGGCCCTGCCCATAAGTAGCATTCAAATCAATTAATTTACAATAAGGATAGTAGACTAGATCATTTCTGGGGTCCCTTTAACTGTAATGTTTTGCTACTCTGATCTTTATTTATTTTTTATTTTTTTATTTTTTTTTTATTGAGTTTATTGGTACATTTAGGGATACAGTACAGTTACATTCATTGTTGGGATCTTGTACCTCTACATGACAAGTCTTGATTCTCATTTTTTCCCCTTACCTCTGCCCTCCCTTCACCCCCTCCTCCCCTCCCCATCTACAAACACTTTATTTTCATCTTTTCATTCTCTCACATTTTTTTCTTTTCCCTTTTTGTTCTTCCCCTACGTATCACACCTTCCCTACATCTTTAGCTCCTTTCCTCCCATTTCTAAATGTCAGTAATCTTATTAGAATCTTATGCATTGTTGCAGAATATTCACACCAGGGAAACTATTCGGTATTTACACATGTGGGACTTA
>NW_022900933.1:14786073-14884579 GCF_012274545.1 Fukomys damarensis
TTTTTTTTTTTTTTTTTTTGCTTGCCTCTTACTAGCTCATAGCAATAGTGATTTTGAGTGGACAGACCTTAGAGTTGAACATCCTAATTTTCAAATAGACAAACCGAGGCTCAGAAAAGATAAGTGATTTTCTTAAAGCATACAGTTGTAACTTGGGTTCGAACATGAGCCCTCAGAGAAGAGTCTGCCTGCCTTTTTCTTTTACAAAGCAGCTAGCGATCAATGTGATAGGAAAGAACAAAGAATATTCAAAGTTGATAATAATGAAGGCACAGAGAGAAGGAAAGCAACACTAGGCAGTAAGTGCCAATTTCAACTTCAACCTTAATAGTGATAACAATAAATGCTTCAGAGGGTTATTCAACAACAGAAGTCACCGTAAAAGCAAAGAAGCATAACCAGGATTTGGTAATCCAATGTCTGTAGCACTGGTTCTCAAACCAGGTGCTCAGGTGCACTCTCAGGGACTTTGAGTTCCCTTTGAAAGCAGTGAGTGTGCACACAATCTCTGTCATCTGCCACTCAAGTTTAGAGTTTATTTGTTTCTGTGAGTGGGTGTGACACTATCCTGACCAATGCAGGGGAGTAGGGAGGTGAATTGATTTTGTGAGTGATCTGTGTATACTAAGTGAAAGCCCAGTGACGGTGTGGTGATTTTCCTCAGCAACTTGGGATTATAGCAGTTAGTGGCATTATTGTATTTCAAGCCATGATTAATTGCAGCAAAACACCATAATCCATTATATTATTTTAATACAGTCAATGGTTGCTGGATTTGTATTTAATTTTTACATTTATTTGGGTTTTATAAATGCTATAAGCAAAAATGCTTTGCATCTGGCTGTGTTGGTGTTAATGGTGTATATATTTAAGCAGCATTGCCACAGAAATAATTTAAAACAGTGCTAAAGGTCCAGGAGACTTCATGTTTCCTTTAAAAGTTACCTATGTATTATTCAAGGTGGTTGTAAACACAGATTTCCTATCGCACTTGCATTTCAGTTATGAGAAACTATTGTCATAAGAGGTAATTTAAGCAGCATGAGTTCTGTGCTGTCAGTGAGTGAGTTACTCAGGAGGAACAAAGTGTGGGAGATGTGATATGCTCTTCCCTCAGTAGGTGGCTGTTCTCACAGGCAATTCTAGGATCTAAGAGGTAATTCTCACTGTTGTTTTGCTGGTTTTTGGAACCTAAGTTGTTAGGCTGCCCAAGGTCTAAGTGGTGGGAAGGTATAGCTTCACTTTAACGCTATATAAGCCAGACATCAGCAAACTATGGCCCAGGGGCCAAATTTGGCCCATCTGTGTTTTATAAATAAAGTTTTACTGGAACTTAGCCACACTCAATTGTTTACAGGCTATCTGTGGCTGTTTTCATTTTGTAATGCCATAGACCTAGGGAGACCTCATGAACCTCAAACCTAAAATCTCTTCTGCCTGGGAGGCCTCTCATGTACACAGTTTATTCATTTCTGTACTGTGCTTTCTGCTTAGATACTTTTATTTGTTTGGTTCTCTAAAGTGACTTAATTAATCTGTCCTGTTTGAATAATTAGGAAATTCTGGACCACTGTTGCTTTGTGGGAGAGTCTTTGATTTCTCTAATGAGAACCCACTCTGTTCTCAACATCAATTGCTGCTTTCTTAAAATAGGAAGTGGGAGGCTGGTGAGATGCTGTTTTATTCAGGACACCTACCTGGAAGAGCTGGCTTTGGGCTGAACTGTGAATTAGATGCTGGTGTTCTTATCCATCCCCCTTCTGCTTGGTCTCTGTTCTTCATCATGTCTTTCTCTCTCTGCCTTTTTACTTTTCCCTGCCTTGGAGCCACATCAGAGAAGTCTCCAAGACTCAGCTTTATCTCCATTTTAAAAAAATATCAGTATATGTTTGCAGTACATCATGAATACGTTCATTGTGGGTACTTAGTACATGTACATGGAACATCTTATATCTTTTTATGACCTCTTCCCCTCCGTTTCCTCCCGCCCTCCATCTCTTAGTCTCCTTATTTGCCAAAAATCTCCCTGTTTCCTATTGTCTATCTTTTATTTATTTAGACTCTGGGTTTCTCATATAAGAGAAACCATATGATTTTTAAACTTCTGATTTATTTCACTTAACATTTTGGATTCAAGGTGCATCTATTTTCATACAAATGACTCAAGTTTATCTTTCTTCATGGCCAAGCAGTACTCCACTGTGAAAACACCACAGTTTTTAATCCATTCATCTGTTGATGAGCATACAAGCTGCTTCTACAACTTAGCTGTTATGAATTGTGCTGCTATAAACATGGATGTGCATGTATCATCACAAAATCATGTATTTGCTGCTTTCCTAGAAGAGGAATAGCTGGATCAAATAGAATTTCTACTCTAAGCTGTTTAAGTAATCTGCATACTGATTTCCACAGTGGCTGTATTAGTTTATATTCTCATTTAAATTTATATAATGTGTCCATTACCTACTTCACCCATGGGTATTTGCCCTTGGAGCTTATTATCTTGACTGAGGAATAATAAGCTTTATATCACCATAAAGAGAAGCTAAGAAAGAGCAGGAGAAGATAGCACAGGAGGATATGGCAAGACAGGTTTTTCCCTGGAAAGTCCTCCTCTGTAACCATTCAGCCCAATGCATCTAATACTGGGATTGCAGTGAATATCAAAGTCTGCATCTCTCACACCTCAAAAGCCCCAAATCTTTAGAGGGTCCCAAACTTCTAACAAAATTTCTTCCAAGTGTTTGGCTCATATTTGGAACCCCTAAGGCTAAAACAAAATGTTAAGATTGAAATGCTGTTTGTGACATTCACCTGGAGACAGCTTCCTACTTAGATGTGCCTAGAAAGTGACAAAGGGCGGAGTGCAGGGGCATGGTGTAATGCAAGAAAATTTCCTGAAAAAAGGTGTTTTCTCCAAATCCACTTCGCTGAAAAAAAACAAGTAAATAAATAATTTAACAGTGGCACATACGTATAAGTACAGCATTCTGGAGAATGAGGCAGGAGGATTGTACATTTGAGCCCAGTATGGGCCACTAAACAACTTAGTGAGGCCCTGTCTCAAAAGAAAAATTTAAAAGGGGCTGAGGATGTAGCATAGTGTGAAGGTCCTGAATTCCCAGTACTGAAAAAAATTAAGTTGGGAATACCAAAATAGTGTAAGATGCTAGAGCCTTCTTAGCCAACTTGAGTATGCATTGCCATCCTTTGGGCATTGTGCATGGGGTGTTCACAATCACTCTCTCAAGGAAATAGTGTCCTCAGAGAGCATACAACTGAGGCACACAGGCTGGCGGCCACTGTGTCACTTACCGGATCCTACTTTTTTAATATGTAGAGAAAAGAGTCTTGCACTTATTCCATGTTTAAATAAGCACTGTTAAAATGTTAATTGCTTATTCTGGAAACTAATGATTTGCCAGATGTTTCTTACACGTTCCTTCAACTAACTTCTATTAATCAATTACTGAATATCAAAAAACTTAGCACCACAGTGATAAGATTTTCCCAGTTTTCAGAAACTCCCAATCCAATAAGAATGATGGGCTCAAGAGTAATTGCAATCTGAACTGGAGAAACTAGGGAAAAAAACTCTTATGTTGTATTCCCCTCATTTGTTTCACACTACCTTTCAGTTTTTGCATCCAGAAATGATTATCTGAGATCTGAGCTATTAATACTGTTGGGTAATTGTACTTCAGGTTAATCCATAGAATATTTAACTAAACAACAAATTTGGTTATGTTCAAATTGTGACTCAGTTGAAAACATGTCTCCTATGCTTTCCCTCATGATCGTCACCTGCCAAAGAAACTTACAGAAGTATAATAAAGGGTCAAGACTAGAAGTTGGAAAACTAGAGCCCACAGGTCAAATTCTGCCTGCCACCTGTCTTTATGAATAAAGTTCTGTGGAGCAACAGGCATGCCTTTTGATTTATATAATGCATACCATCTATGGCTGCTTTCAAGCTATCCTGGCAGAGTTGAGGAAGAAGCATTTAGGCCAGTGAAGTCTGTAACATGTACTATACTATCTTGCACTCCACAGGGAAGAAAAAGACTCCCGTTCTTGGTGCAAATTCTACTAAACTCCAGTGTAAAACAAAACAACATTCAGCATTTCTGACTGCTAAAGCACAAACATCGGTATATTTTTACATGTGTTAAAAATCCAGACAGATTTGGACTTAAAACAAAATCAAGCATGTATTTCTTCTATAATAAAGGATTGATATGGTCGACTAGCTGAGAAATTTTTAGCACTCACATACTTCATGTCTCTCCTATCTTGGTATACATTTATTTATAAAAATTAGGTATATGGATGGATGGGCATTCGATTTTATTGTATGGAAGAAGCAAATCCTAGGGCAGTATTTCAGTATAATTCCTTCTGTAGGAAATATATATATATATGTGTGTGTGTACACACATGTATAATTTATATGTATTTGCATAATATTTTGCGTGCTTATATATGTACAGTATGCATACACCCATATAAATGTGAAAGAAAGAATGTGCACTAGACTAGTAATAATGGTTATTCTTTCTACTAGAATAAAATTTGCTACATTGAGGTAGGGTTGCTTCCTGTGTTATTGTATATATTTGTGTATTATTTAAATTTCTTACAATTAGCTATATATATTGCTTTGTAGATCTTATGAAATAATTTTAAAATTACCTCTTAAACTTATTACAGCAGTGATGTGTCCATTTTAAGCAAAAGAAAACAAAAAAACCCTCATAATCTTTCTTCCTAGATGCAATTGTCATTAATCTTTCTTCCTAGATGCAATTGTCATTGATCTTCTGTCTTTTTCTATACATGTTCTATTTTTTAAATGTAAATATTCCATGTAGACTATTTTGTTAACTAAATCTTTTATTTTGTAAATATGATTATTCCATAAAGAGCTAAACAATAAGCATGTGTGCTATTCTGTAGATGTTCCATTATAATACTGCTAGTGGTTAAAATATTATGATTTTTCCAGTAGTCAAGATTGCTGCAAAGTAAGAATTAGAAATTGGCAAAGGAAACTTTTGCTGTAATACAATATCCTATTACCTGGGAACCTGCATACCTTCCAACCCATTGCTGTATCTACACTCTCCACACTGTAAAGCTAACTTCTGCCAGGATCTTGAATGGGATCCCCTATGGCTGCCCATTGCCTTCAAGACAAAACTCTAACCCCGTTATCCTCTAGCTCATTTTTGACCAGCATCTTTCCCTCCAACTCCTGCCAACTGCCCACCTCATTTGGCTCACTTGCACTTCTACCTCAGGTTTCAGCCTCAGTAACCCCACCTCTGATTCACATACTTCTCTAATTCCTGTAGCATCTAATTCTTGAGCATCTCTTACTGTTGCCATCCAACAGGCGTTCTTCCTTTGCCTGACAAAATAATGCATTGTGTGTGAGAGACCCTGGGCCAGATTATTAAACTCTGAGGTTCATCACCTGTTGGTAGAGCAGTAATTTTACCTTCCTCCTAGATTGTTAATTGAGGAAGTGAATGAATACATGCAATGTTTTAGAAGTACAGTACCTCCTAGTACTGATGGGCGGGGCTCTGCAGCTTACTGGAATCACCTCTCTTGTTCTTAATTCATCTGGTTGCAATTGGTCCCACTATTGCCTCTAGGGTTTGCTAAGATGATCTTATCCTCATGGATTGTCTTATTGGTTCAGAAGAGGGAACTTAACCCAATTTGAGCCAATGAGAATCATTCTGGAGATTTTAATATTTGAGGAAGAGAAATTTTTGTTCAGTCTTGTACGTAATGTATTCTAGGCTTAATGCTGTTGTAGATAGGAGGTTAGGATATGAGCCCCTCAGATCATGGACTCAACTCAGAAGCAAATAGAGGAGAAGAAAGGAGAGAAGAAGACAACGGAAGACAGGAGAGGAGGAGAATATTATATAAAGGTGACATTGCATTGGCCTTTCATGAAACTGCATCTGACCGTCTCTGTCTCACCTCCATAGTCATTTAACCCAAAAATACTACCTTGTTGCCTAAACCATTTAAGAGTTAGCTTTTCTGTCACTTGCAACCCAGACCAACAGCTATGTTCCATGTCATCAAGCCTTGATATAATGGTCTTTCTATTGGTCTCTCCTCCCCACTGGACTTTAAACTCTGTGAAGACAGGGCCTGGATCATACTCATCTTTGTATCTGTAGCTTCCTACGTAGTGCTTAATGTGTTAGGAACTAAGCATTTTTAGAATGAATAAAAATGCATCAGAAGCCACCTTGACTGTTTTGTCATAATATTTACAATGTTGCTGGCTTGTGCAGGACTAAAATATGCTCTTCCTATCAGCATGGCAAAACAGGATGGAGGAAGGAGTTAAAATTATTGAGTGCCTATTGGGAGCTATGTACCGTATACAATATAGTACAATGTTATTTTATAAGAAACCCAATCACTTATCCTCCCTGCTATCCCACGGTGGTGCCTTTTACTTCACTTCCATCTGAGTGAAGTGTCAATGCAGAGAAGAAGAAAATATTCATACTTTTATTATTTATTTAGGTATGGGGGATTGAACTCAGGACACTGCACTTGTGAGGCAAGCAACAGAACCACTGAGCTGAATCCCTGGCCTTATTCATACATTTAGATGTCTAATAGGAAAAATAAAAAGCAGATAAAAAGTGTACAAGTTCTATTCTCTAAAAGGCAGAAGTCATTTGAGTTTGCTGAGTCTAAGATGTTGTTTTCTAAATTTTCATTATTATTGAAATGAATGATTTCATTAAAATGTGCCATTTCTGTAATAAAACATTTATATTAAAAGTTCCCTTATATTACAGCAAGTAGTGTTTGTACGGGGGCCTTAATTAGCTATGTAAGTGGTACAGTGACCAAATTGATGGCCACGAGAAGCCCATACCCACTCTAAGCTTCCAGCTTACCGTTCCACACTTGGTGATGTTTAGTTTTGGGATAGATGGACAGGAGAGGAGCACTGAACAACATTCACTCTAGGACATCTGTGCATGGCTCCCTCACTTTTCTTCTTGCTCAGGGAACATGCAATAGTAAGAAACCGCAAGCTATTAAGAAAGCCCCAGTACCACAAAAACAAAGCAAAACAAAACAAAAAACCAAAACAAGAAACCTCAAGCTATTATGCTTATCCTTAATCCGTGGAGAATTCATATTGTTTTAGGTTAGTTTTTCAAACCATAAGAATTGTAGAATGGACCAGCTCTTTCTTATGAAATCTCTCTCTTTGAAGCAATCTGGTGGTTCCTCAGTATCTGAGGGGAACTGGTCTTAGGACTGCCCCCATAACAAAATCTGCAGATGCTCAAGTCCCTTATATAAAATGGCACAGTATTTACATGTAGCCTATATAGCAATCTTCCTGTATAGTTTAAGTCATCTCCAGATTATATATAATACTTAATACAATGTACATCCTGTGTAAATAGTTCTATGTATTGCCTAAGAAGTAATAACAAGGAAAAAGTCCATATGGATTCAGTTCAGTCATGATTTTTTTCCAAATACTTTCAATCTGAAATTGGTTGAATGCACAGCTGCAGTACCCACAGATAAGGAAGGCTAACTGTATATTGATGAATTAAATATTTAGTTATTGTATAGTGATGTGAATCAAAACTGATTATTGTCACATTCGTGAAATATTTATAGAATATTCTCCTATGAACCAAACTCCATGGAGTACAAAGATATTTCACTCCTTTCAGTGAGAACGTATAGAACCCAGTCTCTTAAATGTTAAAGACTCAAATGATTCTCTTTTAAAGAACATATATACTTTTTGCATGCCTTCATTTTTATTATTAGATGCCTTAAAATACACATATTTTGTTTTGATTTCATTGATATTTCACTCATATGGAAGTAATGAACCTATCATGGCATAGTAGGAAGGGAGATAGAGCTGTTTGGTTCCTGATTAAACAACAAATGTAATGTAAACTATCATATATATTACCTAGCTCCTAACAAACATTCAAGCCACAGAGGAGATTATGGATCGTTTCTGGAAAGAACTAAAAATCAAATTGAGTTAGCCTTAACTTTACAGTTGAAAATCATCTCTTAAAGTGCTCAAGAAGTTGGTTGGCCCATGTGTGGGCTGTGGATTAGATTCCTCACTTAGTGACAGCCTCGCACTACATGTACACACTGTTCTTAGCGCAGAAGAAGCAAGTTACTCAGACAAGACTGAGAAATGGAAAAGTGTCTCTAGAGCCTCTTTGCTGTCAGGTGACTTCCAGAGCCACCTAGCCCAGATTGCTTGCATCGTTCTCCCCTGTTTTTGGCCTCTACCCACTTTAATTTCACTTTCAAATGCATCCAAAATTCACCCACCACTTTTTGTGTCCAATCAGGGAAGGACAATTCCATACTAGAAATACATGTAGGTGGGAAATCTTGGAGAGAAGTAATATTTATGTCACTCAGAAGAAGAGAAAAAAATGATGGAATTCTTGGGGAATAGATCAAAGCTATTCCTGGCTACCCCAAATTATGCCTTGGCTACTTCCCTTGTTGGGCCCACTGCCTCTTTATCATGTCTTTTCATCATGATGGGGCCCTGTCTGTTTCACTGCTTTCAAAAATTTCCTGCAGGAATGCATGAGGGCATTTACCATCCAGTCACAGAGCTCATCATGGTGGGGTATCGGCCAGTGCTGCAGAGGGAAGAAGCCCCCACCTACCGCTGCCCCCATCATATCCAGATTTAGCCCCCACCTTCTCCCCTATGTCAGCTTGAAGCGGCTCCCAAAGAGGAGACCTTTGCCCAATAACCATAAAACAAAACCCTGGAATGTTAGATTTCCCTCGCCTTAAGATGACCCTAACTGGTGATGACACAAGCCCCTCCTAGTGATGTCACAATCACGCCCAATCCCCAGCCATTACGTCACTTGATTCCACCCCACCTCCTATAAAAGAAGCTCCCTGTTCTGCCATGTTGCTCTCTCTCCTTTGTTCAGAGACAGCTTAGCAGACCCTCCCCATAATAAAGGCTTGTTCTGGCAAAAATAAAAATAATATTTGAGTCATTTCAATTCTAGGAATTTGTAGTGACTGTCAGTTCAGGTCTTTTCCTGATAACAGTTGCAGTTTTGTTTGAACTCAGTTTCAATGAGAATATTGGATGGGGGAGCTCTGTCTAATAATCTGGAAAATGATATCAAACAACTATAGAATGCTATGTGAGGATTGATCTACAGTATTTGGTCTTCTGTTTTTGTCCCTTTTTCCCTTGTTTTCTCTTGAATTCCCAGGAACTCTTTTGAAACTATTGTCATTTCATCTTACCTTTTCTTTACCATTTTCCTCCCACCATCTTATAAAGAGGCAACTTTCAAAGAATGCTTTTGAATTAATAAATGCCACCCTTTATATATATTTATTTATATATGTATCCATATTACTAATCAAGATATTTAGTAAAATATCAACCAAATATGGCCAACATCATGTTTTTCTGTCAAATCAGAGCTCTCAGTTTTACTCTTTGCTTTGAAATCAAGTGGAGCAGAAATTCCTAAGAAAATGCTAATATCAAAGAAATTCAGACAAATCTATGTGCAGAGAGGAGGACACTAACACTGACTTTAGAAACCACAACGTGGAGAGACAAATCTTGGAGGGTTTTTTGTTTGTTTGTTTTTGTTACAGGGGTCAAATTCAGGACTTTGCACCTGTGATGGAGGTTTTTGAAAGATCAGAAAAATAAGAGGAAACCTGGCTATGGAGGTCTTACTGAAGCCAAGGAATGTCTTAAAGAGGAAATAGTCAAAAGTGTCTCATATCGCTAAAACATCAAGTTTTAAAAGACTGAATATATATTCTAGATTTAGAGACTCAGAAGTTATTAGCTATCTCCACAGGCAATGTTTTAGGAAAGTCATGGGACTAGAACTCAAACTTGTAGGTTAAGGAGTGAGTGGTAAGTTAGGAAATTGAAGTATATAGAGATGAATGGATGTTTCCTTCCTAATTAGCTGTGAAGGAAGTAACAGAACAGTAGTTGGAAGATCATAGAGATGTAAGGACCAGGAAATGCTTTATATAGTGGAGATACCTGGACAAGTTTTAAACAGATGGGAAGGATTCTGCAGGAAGGGAGAAATTGAATAACCAAGAGAGAAGACACAGGAGATAGTTGATGTTATGTTTCTGAAACCCACAATGACCCCAATCTCAAGATTCATTATAGAATAGACCTGCAATACAAGGTACACCTGAAAAAGACCCTACTTTTAGATATGCCTTAAATTTAGGAAACTTCAGGTTTACCAACCTGGCCTGAAGTTTGAAAAGGTCTCCTTACCATCTGCTCCATCTTTGACACTAATTGTTAGATATTACATTAGTTTTGCAAAGTAAGGAAAGGAATCAGCAGTGAGGATATGTGGAACTAAAGTTGAATAGTAAATATGCCAAATAAATTTATGACAGATGAATCTATCTTTGCCATACCTGAGAGAGGTTTTATGATCTAACAACTAGATTTTTATCTCAAGTCGGACTTCCATATATTGAAACCTGTCACCAAAGAAACTAATGGGAAACCAATATATTAATTTCCTAAGAAAGAGGACTTAGCACCACAGATCTTAGTGTGCCTGAAAATAGATATGGAAAAAGATATGAAAGCTCAGAAATAGATACACTTTATAAACTGTCAATTGCACACACCTCCTTTTCTGTCCATTTTGAGAACTTATTACCAAGATTTCTAAGGCATGAATCACCAGGCAATGCTTTTGGTACATGACAATGCTAATTATGCTAAACACTCATGATTGCCTTCTAGTCCTGTATTTATATTGATAACTTATCGTAATCAGAGACTCACTTCAGCCAAGCTGACCTTGCTAAATTGCTTGTGTTAGCTGCCAACAATTTCATTAGAGAGAAGGGTAATGGGAAAACTGGAGGCAGATTGTGTTATGTTTTATGAGGCCATTCAGGCAGTGTTTTTGTTGGTGGGAACTGTGAATAGATGCTGTAGGTAGCAGAATATGGTTGAAGATTTAAAAAATATTGGCAGGCATTTATATTTGGAAATCCTCCAGTGAGCCATCAGAAATTGAATAAGTTATTACAGTTTTGTGCTCTTGCTTTCTGTGACATTTCTCCTTTTTATGCTTAATCAATGTCTGTTTCCCAGGATGTGGGAAACTTTATTTTTAGAAGATTAAAGAAGAGCCCCAAATTAGTACTCATCTCCAGGAGTGATCTCTGTGATAGTTAATATTGATTATCGACCGATTGGCTTGACAGATGCCTTGGAGATTAGTAAAGCGTGCTGCTGGGTGTGTCTGAATGGGTCTACGGGCATGATCTTGGGGCTATATTGGGTCCTTGGGCCTGTCTCTACTGGTACTCTTCCCCTGCTCTCTGCTTCCTGTCTGCAATGAGTTGAATTCTCCACTATGCCCTTCTACCATATTTCTGCTGCAGAGCCAGCCAACCATGGAGCTCTGAAACTGTGATCCAAAATAAACCATTTCCTTCTTTAAATTCTATATGTCAGGCATTTTGTTCCATCTATAATAAGCTGACTAACATAGACACAAACCAACAAAATAATCCATTTCATGAGTACATGCAAGAGTAAAAGTTCAGCTTCCCCAGTAGTAGAATGGGCTCAGTTCTAAGGGATGTCAGTTTGTATCTTTTACTTCAAGAAAGGGGCAGGGAATATTTATGTCTGTTGAGAAGAGAGAGGCTATACAAAAGTAGGACCATGCCTGATCATTTCTCCCTTTTGAAAACCCCACCTATTAGGTCTATATCCTAAATGTATTCCATTACCAGGTAAAGGACTGGAGTGGAAGGGGATGGAGGGGTGACCATTGCTAGTGAGGCCAACATTGCCCTGTATAAAGATCCATTTTGACATGGCTGCGGTCTTCTTAGTTATAACCTCCATCTTGCAGGCCAGGTGACCCTGGTACACATTCCGAACCCTATGTAATAAACAAAGTCATTAAGAGTGTCAGACAAGCATTTTGTGCGACCTCCTGCACTGTTTGTTAACAGTTGTCATCTTAATAGTTTTGAGAAATTCCAGGTACTGCCTGGTTGGCTAGAGTCAGCCTTTGTCTAGCTTAGCATGTATGTTCCTTCCTACTGCCTCCTGACCTGCTGCCACTCAAGGACCTGTTTCTGTCCTTAACTCCTTTTGGGCAATCCTGTTTTTCTGTCTCTTTATTTGCTTTCTAACTTCAGCATTTGGTTCCCCACCATCCAATCAGCAGCATGATCTTCATCCCCATTATCTCTTTAAGTCCATGTAATTTCTGAGTATGTGGGGGCTACTACTTTCCAACAAAGTTAGGGCTACAAAGTAAGGGAAAGTATTTGTTCCTCTCTCAAGTCCCTCAATCTTCTGAGAATCTTCCTAAAGTTTTAGAAAAAAAGAAAGTACCTTAGATACTGAACTAGTATAATATTCAACCCATTTGTCCATTCTATCTCCAAAGATCTCGTGATGGTGCAAGGAGATATAAATTTTACTTTTTCTAGTGGTGCCAGATGTTCTTTTGAGAATTACATGAACTATAAAATCTAGTTTGTTTCATGGAGATAACATTTTTATTTCAGAGATGTTTAAGTGATGTTCTCAAAGCCTGACTTGGCAAAGGTATACCTCACACAGAGCAAGGAACCACCTTTGGTCTAGTCAGCCTTACTGGACATTGTCTACTGTTTTCTATGAGTCTATTTTGACAGAAAACCATAGATACACTCTTCCTAGCTGTGCCATTTATCTTAACTCTTCCTATTAGATTCTGAGGTGATAGCAGAACAAATGCAAGGCATAGCCCAAAACAAGGAAATATTCTTCTTGTTAGTTAAAGGGAGAATCCTATCACATAAAATAATCTTCTTCCTAAACTCTTTAAATGTGAAATGTAATAAGATATTTAAAGATCATTTCATTAACACGTAAAGGAAAATGCGAATGTGTGCATATTAAATTGTAGATCTTGAAATTTTGGTATGAAGGAAACAATAATTACCATGAATTCAAAATGATACTTGCTGACTGGGAACAGTTCTGACGAAATAATGAACCTGGGGAAATAATACTGAAGAGATAATCAGTGTTAAGCACTGAAGCTCACCCCCCACATTGTATCTCTTGATTTTTGTCTTTACTTTCCTCTTTCTGTGCCTGTGATGAGGCACACAAACTTTATTTTTGGCAACAATGACCCAATTTTCTTTGATAATTTTATAGATGAGGATTTTGTTTTGGAGGGAAGAATTATTTACCAATATATATGTGTATGTACATATATGTGTGTGTGTGTGTGTATATATATATATATAATATATGGATAAATGTAAATTTACATATGGACAAAATATACAGGACATATGTGTCTTAGTTACTTTTCGCATTACTGAAACAAAATACCTAACACCCAAAATTAAGGGAGGAAAGGTTTATTTAGTTTGCAGTCTGTAGAGGTTTCAGAATATAATCAGCTGGCTCCAAGGCAGGGTGGTATTGCAGAGGATAAATAGTTCATGGTGGGAAGAAGGCAGTAAAACAACAAGAGATGACCACAGCTCTTTCTGTCCCTTATATCTTATCTAGGCTACTTAGGATGGGCAGCGCTCACAACCTTAATCTTAGTGCCCTTAACCCTAGCACTGCACCATTACCATGACTCAATCCCAGCTTCACGTAATCCAAACCCAGCCATTGCTGACGCTAGACACAATCCATAGAAGTATGGATAAATATACCAACAGATAAAAAGGCACACTGAGGATATGAGTTTCATTTTACAGTGTTATCCTCTTCTTATAAGAACATTTGTAAGAAAAGTACCAAAGGTGTTGGTTCCTGGGTCTGGCAAGAGACCCTTTCCTCTAACAGTTTAAAGATAAGGAAAATAAGAGTGCCCCCTGAGGAATTAAATAAGGTAAGACCTATATCCAGTGGATGCATTAGTCATCTGTGGTGGGAAAGTAATAGATTATCAATCAATGTATGGTTGAAGAGTTTGAGAACACCCAAAACTCCAATCCAGATGATATGAAGTGATGTTTTGGAAGTAAAAAGAACTTCAATGGCCTCATCAGTTGTGTTCCCATTGGGAACAAGCCTAGATGTTGCTGGTGTCATCCCAGAGCATGCTGAGACCACCAGCCTAAAAGACTCACAAGGGGCTGCTAAGATGTAGTTCTGAGACTTCATTGAAAATACTCAATATGACCCCCAATAATTTGCATTTTTTATCTATATTCCACTGAATTTTATATTTTATGGCTTCTCTTAAATTTTCTATAAATAAAAATATGGATATATTAAAATTAAGACTGCAAATATGATTAAAAGAAAAGTAAATCTTTCCTGAACCCTGCTTCCTCTATGCTGAGATAGTAGGAGCAGTCACCTGCTGAGCATCTTTCCCCTACCATTCTCTACTCTTGTGCAAGTGTATATAGAGGTAGTAAGAGGTTTTTTATTTTTGCTTCCATTCTTCGTTTTTTACAAATTGGGTCACACTATCCATAAACTTTTGAAATTTAGTTTCCTCAGGTCATAATGAAAATCCTCCAGATTTTTAAACAATATATGTAAAAATAAGTATATTTTAATATAAACGTGCACAGACACTTCTGTGTAGAGTCTTTTGGAAATGAAGGATAGAATCCATCCAAGACTAAGTATTGACTAATAGGCAAGTACTGTAGGAGACAGTTGAAAAACACTTTGAAGAATTGTGTGTATATTTCTTTTAAATTTTTTTTCAGCTTTAATTGAGTTTATTGGTACATTTTAGGGATACAGTACAGTTACATTCATTGTTGGGATCTTGTACCTCTACATGACAAGTCTTGATTCTCATTTTTTCCCCTTACCTCTGCCCTCCCTTCACCCCCTCTTCCCCTCCCCATCTACAAACACTTTATTTTCATCTTTTCATTCTCTCACATTTTTTTCTTTTCCCTTTTTACTCTTCCCCTACCCAGCCCACCTTCCCTACACCTTTAGCTCCTTTCTTCCCATTTCTAAATGTCAGTAATCTTATTAGAATCTTATGCATTGTTGCAGATTATTCACACCAGGGAAACTATTCGGTATTTACACATGTGTGACTTATTTATTTCACTTAGGAGTATATCTTCAATATGTATCCATTTTCCTATGAGTGAATCTATTTTCTCATTCTTTATGGCTGAGTAATATTCCATTTTATAGAAAAACTACATCTTCTTTATCCAGTTTCCAACGGATGGGCAAATGGGCTGTTTCCAAGATTTAGCTATTACAAACTGTGCCGCTATAAACATGGGTGCACATACTTCTCTGTGATATGATTCTTTTAGTTCTCTTGGAAAGATACCCAGCAGAGGGATGGCTGGGCCAAATGGAACCTCCAGTCCAAGCTCTTTTAAATTTTTATATAATTTTCCATGACATATATTCAAATATTCAAGCATTTCCACATCAGTGAATATTCATGTAGTTGCCTGTAGTTATTTGTGTAGTTTTTCATTGCCATTACAAATAATTCCTTTATTTTGAGGAGATAAAAGACATGGTCAAAGGCAATATTCACTTAAATTTCATTAGTACTGCAGTATTACTTTTTTTAAAACTTGAAGCAAATTGTAGTCAGTTATCATCATCATTCTGCTTAGTTGTATCAATTACCTTGAATACTAAAATAGCAAATATTGAATTATTCTATTAATATGTGATATAATGTCTCAACATTTTAATGATTAATTCTAAAGAAGATATAGGCTTAGGTTCCTACAAGCTTCTGGTCACAGCATTTTCATCAAGCCATCAATACAAAATCTTGAGTGCTTCTGTTTATTTGTTATGTATTGTTTATTCACTAATACTGAACTCAACTCTTGACCAGCAGCACTTTACCTCATACCTGCACAGTACGTACCTAACGTATATGCTCTCTCCATGAAGTACCACATAGCCTTGTGCTTAAGAACAGTAGATAGTAGTTTAGCACCAGGCTTGAGGGCCATTTAAAACAGTGAATCCCCAACTAAAGGCAAAAAAGCAGAAAATGTAGCACTAAATTGACCATAAAAAGGACACACATTTGTAATGATGGCTAAAACAAGAAGGCAAATTGTCACCTTTCTTGATTCAGCTGGAAACATGCATGTCAAATGACTCACATTTTTCCTACTGAGCATGTCTGTGAATGACCCCAAATGACCACAAAAGTGCTGCAAAAATTGATTGTGAGGTTACAAATAAATTCGAGTAAATGGGTAAACACAGAGTCCACCAATAATAAATATTAACTACATATTCCACTAGCAATATATTTGTCACCCTCATTACATTTTGTCTTCACTGAATGTTACAGTTTTTAAGTATCTGTGAGGTTTTATGAAGAATATTTCCTTGCTGCTACCTACTAGTGAGGTTCAGCATATTTTCTTGTATTTACTGTACATCTGAGGGCAGTTTGGGGGTCACTGACCTGTTCAAATACTTTGTCCTTTTCTTCCTATTAAGTGGATTGTTTTTCTCAGCAATTTTTAGAAATTTTGTATGTTAAGGATACCAATTTTCTGTATAAATTTTGAAAAAAATCTCCTATTATCGCTTGTTTGATTTTTGATTTGAGTATCTGCCATATTTTAAAAAATCAAATGTCTGTCTTCATTTTGTGATTTAAGGTCTCCCATTTTGTTATATTTTCAAGATTATATAAATGTCAAATGTTTATTCTAAAATTTTGTCTTTATGTATTTTATATTTAATCTTGAGTCCATCAAAAATACTTTTGCATATGGTATTAAGTACGTTATATATTTTTTCCAGATGAACATTCCTGTTGTTCTGATGCTTAAGTTTAAGAATAAGTAGCCCATAGAACAAAGTAGAAACATAGTAAGTATGTAGTGCTTTTTCAAGTACTGTACAGGAAAAAGAATCCCCTCCTTCAAAGTTACAGTAGGTATGTCTGCACAGTGGTGTATCTTTTAAATCAATTAGGACTCTACACTGTAGATACAGGCAGCCAAATTCAAGAGGCACCTCACTGCTAAACAGGAAAACCCATGCTATATTAGGTTTTCATGCTCCTTTGATCCAGCAGAGTTCAATTATATTTTAAGAATTCAGTTTCTATTTGTATTCAGCATTCCCCAAAATCAGTTTTAACCTAAATTTGTCTTTCTTCATGTTCATCATGTCTTTGCCAACAGCAGTGAGGGCTACATTCTTTCTCTTTCATGCCCAGTGGCTGTGGTGAACATATATCTATATTGGTATGGTTTTTCTGCGGTGGTGGTTATGACAGACAATCTAGGATCTAGAACCAAGCAGGGTTAGCATCATATACTGTGCAGCTATACAGGGTCAGTCTGTGATGTGACTGTTTTTATTCTCTCTGGTTGTTCCTGGAACTGCAGCGTCCAAGCCTGGTTCCCAGGCCCTCCCAGGGACTCTATCAACTGCCTACTATCTTTTATGGATCCCTTTCAATTTATCCTGGGTAAAGTAGATTATGTTTTTACAGCTAACAAGAGGAATTGGTACTGGAAATATTTGCACACAACAGACTGTCAAGGAAATGGAAATCTGAGACTCATTACTGATCTAGTTGGGCTAAAGGCATGGGAAGTGAAGCATTTTCTTAACCATTGGCTGTGGCTCATTGGAGTCAAATGCTGACTGAAGGCAGTGTTTTGCTGAATGCAAGTGGATGCTTCCATACAATATTTTAAATAAATACACTGTCCTGGTTATAGGCATTTGTTCTAGAAAGCGTAAAGAAAAAACAGAATAGGCTCAGTATTTTAAATTCTTGCCTTAATGCAGGCTGAAAAAGCAAGGGAATTTATGACTGGCCTGACAAAGTATCATTTCTTACCACAGGGTAAGAAGCCACAGGGTTGATGAAGCTGAACATCCACCAAGTGCTCTGATGCTGTGACTTGTTGGATTATATTACAGGCTGAGTTCACAGACTTGCTAGCTTCTGTAAGTGAAATTCATTGAGAGGGAAAGAATGGAACCCCGAGAATGGATATTTGAAAGAATTAAAGTGGCTCATTCCCAATCTCCTATGCTTTACTAATCTTCTTCACCTCAGAAGCAGCCCTTCTCTTCTGAAGGATATAAACCTATCCGATGACCCTGTAAAGACCTTGCCTAGTTCTTGGAGCAACCCAGTTCCTCATCACCCATTCCAAAGCTCTCCTTATTGCCTCCATACATCGGTTTTATGTCAAATCCCAGTATGTTCCAGAAAGCTAACCATAAAGTCATATCTTGGAACAAAAATGTTCTTCTACTGCTACAAATATTGCAATATATCATGTGCCGATTGCAATTTATATCTACCAAAATTTGCATAATGCTATCCATTACCCATCTTATTTTTCTTCCTAACAGAGCATCTGTTTTTGCAATGATTCAACTAAAAAAGTACAGGGCCAGGGATTTAGCTCAGCGGTTCAGTGGCCTGCCTTGCAAGCACAAGAACCCGAGTTCAATCCCCGGTACCAAAAAAAAAAAGTACTTTTCCCAAACTTCCTAGCCCATAGAGATGTCCATGGGACGTAGATAATGAAACATAAGTGTAAATATGCTGATTGTTTCTTTAAAATTTTTTTTAAAAAAACACAGTTTTAGGATCCTAAGAGCTGTTCTTCCTTCTTATACTTCCTTTCTTCTTTCTGTTTGGCCATGGTCCTAATTTCTAGAACTATAGAAGCCATCTCCTGTTCATGAAGGAAGTCCAGGAGAATTGCTGAAACTTAGATCTGACATTTTTAAGCCTTCGAATAAATGACAGCACTCACTTACTTAGTACTTTTCTTCTGATTGCTTAATGAAGGGAGAAAATGGAACCTAATTTATTTAAATCATTGTTTAGTTAAATTTACCCTTCCATTCAGCCAACCATAATAATGACCAGGTAGTGGGGCAAAAATGTAGCAAAGATATAAGAAGCACTAATTTTCTCCTAGAAAAAGTAAAAATCTTCCTGCTTGCCTGGTGAGCCAGTTTAGACCGTATACCCACACTTTATCCAATTAGTTTGGCCAGACCAGTGTTATGTGCTCATTGGCTTAGGCCAGTAGGTCCCTTCATGGGAATTGGAGTCGATTCCATTGATCCTATTTGTTTTCAACTCCATTAGGGAGGAGGTACTGATAGGAAAAAGAAAGGAATATTTGTCAAAAAGGCAGTAACATGTCCACCTCACCTCTGTTGTAGATATGACATTAAAATTTATTCCTAGTTACTCTTGATCTACTTTCATTGTCACTGAGAAAGCTGATGAATAGAGTTGACTTCCCATTAAATGTATAGCAGTGTGATAGGAACTAGTCTACTGATTTGAGCCTTGTGGTTTGAGTGCTAATTATTGAGATTATATATAAGATCTCATTAGCCAAAATCTTTGAGTTTGGTTCGTGTGAATTTCCCATCCCCGCCCCAGGACTTGGCTCTGCTCTGGCTGTAATGGCAAACCAGACCTGGAGTCCGTATAGATGAGAGCCAGATCTCCAGGTCAATGGTACTTCAGAATCTACCTTCGTAACTAGCCCACTGGCTTGCTAGGAATCTTCTTCTACTGGACTTTCGAGCATCTACATGAACCCCAAAATTGTCACAGATACCATAAATGTTTGCTTTGTGTAATTTCAGCAGTGCTATTCACCACATGCAGGAGTACCCAAAATAGAATATGTGATGGGGTAGATACAATCTGAATGATTCCTAAACTCTCACCTCTGTAAACTGGGATCACTGATCAGCTGCAGTTCAGGTAAAGGGTGCTGTGACAGACATAGCCAGAATGATATCAATTCAAAGAAACCTAGAGCAATTTTGCAGAACAAAAAGTCAGATTGATTCTGTAAACCTAATGCTGCCAAGTGTCCTTGCAGATATCCTGGACTATGTCTAACTCTCTAGTATTTATGGAGCCTAAAAATGTAATTCTGAGTGACAAAGATCTTATCAGTAGTGATCAATAGGGCAATGAGAGTTCTGGACTGGAAGATAGGAATCCTAAAGTGCTAGTATTGTTTACTGTGGATACAACTGCAAACAAATCATCTCATTTGAATGATCCCCAAGTTTTCCTCCAGCTCTAAAACCGTACTCATTAAAGTTATTTGCTGAGCAGTTTTGTTTATCTCATTAATTTGCTTTAAAAAGCCTTTCTTCATATCACAGAGCCCAACTTTATGATGACTTCTGGACAAGTTATGATAAATTTCATATTTGTGGAATACAAATTAACGAGGTTTAACTGCATGCTAATTAAAACCTCTTAAAATTCGGTAAAGACTTTCCCTTCACGAGTTCAGATTTGCTAAGGAAACTTTCTTGTTAGACTTTACAGTGAGCTTGGCAAACAAATAGTGAGGCTACTATCCCTACAAGGAAAACCTCTGATCTATTCTTGCAGGCTTTGACTTTGAAAGGTAGGATGGCAGCCTCACACCTGGACTCCTCATTGTCCTGTAGGTAATTCACTCTCTTAAAGAGATTCTTGGAACGGTTTCAAACCAAATTGGAATGTAGCATTGAAGTTCAATTAGCAGATTCATTAGCTGTGTCTTGATCACACCTCTCCAGTTGTTGCCTCTAATAGATTGTATTAAATTTTTCATTTATTACAGTCATTAGTCCCTGTCTGTGATAAGGTTGTGAAGCAATCTGTGTTCAACTACTAATTAGTGTGCTAAGTGGTCTCTCTGCTTAGAATACACATCAGTTGTGGTTCAGGGTGAGGTGACCATTTAAAAGCCATTCATGAGGATCTAGTCTGGGAAATATGATTGAAATAGCTAAGGCAGAAAGACACCATCTAGTCTAGTAATATACAAGGGCCATGTAGAGGGCCAAATAAGTCAAATTCCATGACAGGAAGAAAGGTAGTTTACTCCAGAGGGAAAAGAAATTGTTTCACCCCATCCTGAAGAAAGTTTTGCAAGGAAAATCCGGACTTCACTAGGGTAGCTTTGTCCCACAAGCCATGGAGAAGTCACCTGTATCGGGATCATTCTGGAGGCTGTGAAACCTGTAGCCTTTAGGCTGCAGTGCCGACCTCTGGGGATAGTGCATGGTCACAAGCACCCCAGACTCCTTCCAGGCTCACTAAAGACTGACAACCACCTCAGGGGATGCTTGTGAGAACAAACAGGGAGGGAAATCATGTTCAGCAAAGACATCAGAGAATCTGGTAATGAGGTATGAGAAACCATTTTATTTGTATTTATTGTTGGGTTTTTTAACCACTGCAATAAGCTATGTGAAGCGGTTAAACTTGCCACAAGTAATATTTTTTTAATTTTAGAGGTCTTGAATATTCTTTGCTTGCTCTATGTGGTCTTCTTTAATTTATGTGTATTTGAATCAGCTGTGTAAAATAATTTTTATACTTTTTATTATACATCTAAGAATCATGGTTGTACTCAAATTTATTTCTTCTACTGAAATTTCATACTTCAGCAATTCATAACTTTTTCAAGGGTACTTTATATTTTGAGAGTGATAAAAGACATGGATTTCAATTTCTACAAAGGCACATGAATCAATATGTAAAATTTTACATTTCATTGGTGGGGCTTTCTGTACCCAGGATCCATGAACTCTAAGTTAAGAATCCCTGACATAGCCTAAGCCACCCAATCTGCAGTCTGGAGACTCAGGTGACCCTCCAGTGAGGCACCCATAGCAAGGAGGAAAAGGGAATAGTTTGAACGGAACAAATGACTGAAAACAATGCTAAGGAATTCAGCAGCTCTCCAGGGCTTGACTCTGACCTATATAAATCTGTCAGAATTGCCACAGAAATAGTTGCTTCCCACAAGAATATTAGTGGTTACCTGTCTTGTGTGGCAAGTCATATGTAGCAAAGGAACCCTAATTAATGGCATATTTAATGAATGCAGTAGGGTTATGCCTTGATAATGTCATAAGGCTCCTGTTCAGGCTGAGCCTCTGTATTTTTCCATAGCAAATGAAGATAACAGTGTCCAGCTTGTGGGTTTAGTGATGTTCAGTTATTAGGGATATGGCCCTGAGTTTAGGCTTGGTCTGTGATGAATTAGATTTTTTAAAAATTCACTTTGGAAAAAAGAAGCATCAAATATCTTGTAATACTGCTATGAAAGACATTTAATATTAATGCTGTAAAGTGTATTCCTTTAGCAAACTTTTGATACTTTAAAAAAATACTGTATTAACATTAATCTGATTTCTTCACTTAATATATTTTGTATATCTATTTCAGTAAATCACATCTGTTTTCATCATATTGACTGGCTTCTAATATTCTGTAATATTTATAAGCACGCTTTATTTACGAGACTGAATGGATGGTTAGACTCTTCATAAATTAGATTTTTTAGCATCTGTGCTTATAGACATTCACATTTGAGATTTTTTTTTTCTGCTGTACTGGCTAATCTTGAAGTCTGAGGACTCATGTGTTTTGTACAGTCCAGTTTTCTTGCAAATTCCTTAGACTCAAGAGTGTTTAGATACAATTTTCACTTTCTTCTGGAAACCTAAAAACAAATAAAAATCCAAATCCAGAGCCAGTACTACCCTCCCCCAACGTTAACCAACTTTGGTGTCTGAAGTTTCAAAGGGAAAAACTGAAAATTCCATTGGAATCATTTTTCATTAGACATTTATCAGTTCCTAAAGCAAGTTATAATTTGGGCTCCCAAAGTACTATTTTTAAGAAGGGAGCCTTTTATTTGGTATATTCTTGTTAAGCATATTTTATCAGACATTAAGGTTTTAGAATCTAGATGTCATATCATTGTGTACCAAAAAAAGAATGAGATTTGTCTTCTAACTGGCTAAAATAGGGCACAATACTACCATGTCTATATGGCGGTATCTCTGGGGGGAAAAAAGAAACTTTTCTATTATCTATGGATATCATGATTAGGAGATCCAGAGCCATCACTTTATCATGTGTTGATTCCATAGAGCCTGCTGGTCAAACTGTGGTCCATGGACTTGGTGGGTTGGGGGCTTGTGAGATAAGTAGACCTGTGGATCCCAGTCGACACCCTGAGTCAAAATCATTTTAGCAGGATTCCTAGGTGACTCTTACACACTTTAAGGTTTGACAAGCATTAGATTAACCAACTGTATACATAACCTCCATTAATTTCTCCCAGTGAAGTAATTCATCCAGTCATGTTTGCAAAGTGGTTTCAGACATGAAGATGCTTTGTGTGGTTTATTTTTAGAATGCATATTTTCAATCAAGTTGATATAAAGTTAATCTTATTTCTCACTTTATTTTCATAGGACGGGTTTAGTGAACACCTTCATTTTTTTTTTCATTTTCATATCCAGTGTTTTGGGGTGATAATGATCTTAACATCTTTGGAACCCCTTCTCAACACTAGTCATTTACTAAATTACAAATGATTCATTTCTGATTGGGTTACACCTGGATAAACCCATCATAAGTTGGAAATATCATGAGTTGAGAATGCATTTGTTACATTTAATCTTTTGAGCATCATAGCTTAGCAACACGGAATACTCAGTATCAGTTGTTTACTGTCATGATTCATATATGGCTGACTGCTACTGCCCAGTATCACAAGAGAGAGTACAGTACTGCATATACATAGCCCACAGAAAAATCAAAATTTAAAATATGACTTTTCTGAAACATATCACTTTTGCACCATTATGAAGTTGAATGTTTAATTCAAACTGTCACAAGTCAGAGCCACTTACATTTGCAAACACCTGCTTAGGTGCCAGGAACTTCACTGGGGAGGACATAAAAATAAGTTATGTACCAATAGTCATAACGACATGAGTGTCCTGAGATTAGAGGGACACCTATTTTGTATGACTATACCAGGAAAGCAACGTGAGAGAGGAGTTTTGAACTGAATCCTGATGGATATAAGATTCCCCCAGGAGAACCAGGAGGAAACAGCATATCAAATAACTGCAAGAATTAATATAAAAATGCAAAAGTAGATTGGTACGTTAATATATTTTTCCTTATCTTTTCCTTAGGAGGAACTATTGAAGGATTTTAATCAGAGGAATGACATAAGATTTGTGTTTGAGAAGAGTAATTTTGATAGTTTAGCGGAAATATAGGTTAGACGTGAGGTCAGAGGCAGGGAGATCCTCTAGGAATTGTTGCAACTATCTGAGTGACAGAAGATAAATTTGACAGAAGCAGGGAGTTTGGGAATAGTAGAGGCAGGATTGAGTTCAAAGGTATATTGAAAGTAGAATAGACAAGATGAAGGACTAAGCAAAGGGGCAGACAACATAAAAAGACAAGAAAGACTGAAAATTTTGCTAAGGATAACTTGATGGGTTTGGTGCCATTAAATTTAAATGGAGAATAGGGAATTTTCCTACCTTTTCCATTTCTCTTCCCTACAGTTGCTCCTTATTTAATATTATTCATTCTGTGTGAGATCATCACAGATATACTTGTTGGAAATAAAGATCCTGTCCCTGTACTCTCAACACAATTTTTGCCAATGGTAGCATCTTGCAAATCTATAGTAAAATACGGTCTTCTAAAAATGTTATGTTCTATGAGCAAGTTTGAGTTAAAGCATCCATGTACTTTGATACTAAGTTCTAAATAGTCACTTCCCTGACCCACATCCCCCACTTATACTCATAATTGCTCTCAAGGACCAGCCCCTGTGCCTATGTTCCCCTGATCAAGGAGATCTTGATCCTACTGGGGAAAATAATATTTGTGCTGCTTTCTGGGTGCTTGATGTCCATCTGGTTCCTCCAAAGCTGGGGCTACTGACTACAGGCTGGTGCCTTATATGGAGTCATCCCTAGTGTCTTTCTGAGAGACTTTGGCTGCAACAGTGCTATTTATCATACTGTCAAATATGTGACATTTCAGAGCATTGGTTCTGGCCCCAGCTGTCCCACCAAATGACTGACATAGCCACTTATGATCCTTGTTCCACATTTCTGGGAAATTTGTTCCCATGACATTTAGGACTTTGGTATGAAAGTGACAGATGCACAAACCAAATCAATTTAAGAAGCATAAATGTTGTGGCTGAATGAACTGGGAACTCTGGGGATAATACTTCCTTCAGAAATTCCTAGAACTTTGATCATAATCTCCTTCCCCTCTTTGCCTATTTGTTGTCCTGGTTTTCTTCATGGTATGGTTTGTATGGCCATTGGCAGATCTCAGATCATACCTTACAGTTCAGAGTAATGCACAAAGAATAAAAATTGTTCCTTCTTTGTCAATGCAAAACCCTACAAAATGCAAAAACAGAGGAATGACCCTGTTTGACATAAGTTACATGCTGTGCGAATCCCATGGGTCAATCACTCGTTCAAGGGATGTAGTATATGATGAGTAAAACATTGTAAGCTACCTGTCATTTGATGGTCTTGGGATCAAGGTGTCTCCTTGGCAATATTAACAGAACCAATTGGGAAGGAAGAGAGATTCTTCCAAAAGAAGAGATAGGGATGCGCTGGGCTGGCAAAAACAACTAATGTCTATTTTAGTTCTGTTTGGACCTGTCATCCATCTTCTGCAGTAAGTCAGAGAGAAAATATCTGTGTAGTGGCTGACCCTTTTGGGGCTTATGGTTGGTATTAAGCAAAAAGGGCAAGGAGGGTTCTAAGCAGGGATGCTTATATGTGTGAAGTCAGAATTTCAAGGAATTCAGGCCTCGTAGCCTTACATGTTCTTATGAGACTGAAAACAATCACCTGCTAGAAGAGAGGCCTGCACAGTGGGAGCTTAAAGAACTAGCTGAGGGTTTGAGAAATGAGAGATGCAGTTAACCAGTGACAATTGAAAGAACTGCTGAGAGATACTGATGACTCAATAAAGACTGAAGGCTGTATCAGCCAGAGTTCTCTGGAAAAAGAAAGACTCGATGAATGTGTGTGTGTGTGTGTCCGTATATACATGTATGCATAGTAATACATAAATAAATGACATATGCACCACACACACACACACACACACACACACACACAGGTTTATTTCAGGTGATTAGGGGTGCTGATGGGTCAGAAATCTGTAGGACAGACCTATCGGCAGCAGCTGGTACAGCGGTCTTGTGGTGGAGGCTTTTTTCTTAGGGAAACGTCCCTTTTGCTTTTTAAGGCCTTCCAACAGATTGAATGAGGCTCACTTGCACAATCAAAAATATCTCTTTTACTTAATGCTAATTGATTGTAACTGCTAACCCTATCAGCAAAAGACCATCTAAGCAACACCTTGAATTAGTACTGGACTGAGTAGCTGGGTATTTTAGCCTATCTGCATTAAGATACTACACTATCGCACAGAACGTGAACTGTATTGGCCAATCTGAGTATTTATTTTTTTCCTCTTCAGTTTAGCAGAGCTAAATATCTAGCAGATAAGAAAAAGATGAGCTGTTCAGTTGGTTAAACATGGGAGTTTTTAGGATGGGCTGCTGGAGTCTAAAGGAATTGTTAGAGCTTCTGTTGAGAGGGCATTTGTATAATGTCCTTCAGGCCATAGACTTATAACTTAGTTCCCCAAATATGAAGTGGTGATAATAAGTGTATCAACCATATAGATTAAAACAAATAATGCATGAGAAACACTTATGCACTGAACCAAGTATTACATTAATTTTAAATTACTATTGTGGTTTCTAAATGAAGTCAAGGAACTGACAGTTTCCATGAAGTCAAAGATAGATTTAGTGGGAGTAAATGAATGGGGTAAATGTGATGTCAGAGTACTTATTTGCTCAACTAACAGTCATTTAATAAGCATCAATTGTGAGCCAAGTACTATTTTCGGTGCAGGAGATATGACAGAGAATAGAACAAATCCCTGCCTCGTGGGGCTTACTTTCTATTGGAGGGAGGAGGTATCAGCTAGTAGCATGCAAGTTGTCAAACGAAATAAGCAGCAGGTCCAGTGGGGAAAGTGATATGAAGAAAAGGAGAGAGCCATGTAAGGGAATAGGGAGCGACGGGGCAGGGCAGGGCTGGGTTGGGATAATAGAATCAGAAAGGAAACTCTTTATGATAAATTGACATTTAACTGAGACCCTGAAGAGTGAAGGGAGTGAGCAATGGAGATATTAGGAAGACAGTGTTCAAAGGGAAAAAATGGTTTGTATAGAGCCTGTTACTCCCTGTAACTAAGGAAGAGGGAATAGAAGATGAACTTGCTTAGGCAGCAAGAGGCCAAGTTGGATATGGAGGGTCATTATAAGTTCCCTGGGGTTTGTGCCAAGTAAGGGGATAAGCCAGTGGAACGTGTTGAACAGAAAGGAGATACCTTTTATAAGGATCATTTTGAAAGTAATTGAGCAAGGAATGGTCAGTAGGAGGACAAAGGTAGAAAAAGGAGACCAGATAGGAAGTTGCTGCCATAATCCAGGCAACAAGAGTCTGAAATTTGACACAGTGCGCAGTGCTAATATAACTAGGGTGTGGCCACAGCATGTAGTACCGATGTGACCTGCTGGCAAAGATCATGGTCATCCAGGACACTAAAATAGCATTTCTGGAGAGATTGTCTATGTTGATGTGGAACTTGTGCAAGACAGGAAGTGGATGGGTAGAAGTAGGGAGAAGGACTGTGATCCTGGTTCCCAAGCCCCTCATGAATGAGGTGCTATAATTAAGAGGGTGGTAAAGGTCATCAGCAAAGGCATACAAAGAGCAGGTTTAGTTGGAGCATCAGTTGGGCTCTTGTGGCTTTTACTCCAGGGCCTTTGAACATACTTCTTTCTTCCCTGAAACTATCCCCTCCTAATATACAGATGACTTGGTCTCTTCTGTTATCCCTCAGGTTTCTTTTTAAATAGACTGGAAGAATGTTGGTCCGTTGGTAGCATAGGTAGAACTAAATGAATACTCTTGTCTCTATCATCCCAACACTAGAACGTGCTAAGATGAGCAACTTCCTGAGAGGTCTGCATGGAAGTAGTATCTTTAGGGAAACCCAGGTCTGGCTTGAGGTCAGGAGGGGATGTGACTGTCCCATGAAAGAGTAAAGATGCTGCAGATTTTACTGACCATGGGCCAAGAGTTTTACTAGGCACAGTGGAGAATATCTGATGGGAGGTCAGTAGAGGAGGAAAAACTCTGTGGCGAGGAGCTGATCAGATGACTGAGCTGAGGATGTGGAGTAGGATACAGTGAACTTTGAGGTCCTGGCAAGACTGAGAGGGGCACTGTGTGCATCTCCTTCCTGGGGCAGGGAGCAAAGCACAAGTGTTCTCAAGAGATGTAAGTGGGTATTGCCTACAGTGGTGTGTGGAGTGACCAGGGAGTGAGAAGAGCCCTGTCTCGATAATCCTTTAGATGTTTAATTCTTAAACAAGCTGTGGCCTGGAATGGTTCGAAGTCCTGAGTCCCAGCTAGGTGGCATTGGCAGAGAGAGAGCAAGCCTCAAAGGATTTTCACCCATAATAGTCAAATCCTTCACACTATCACATTTCAGGCTCATGAGTAGGCTGTTTTCATGCCATCCTTAGTGCCTTTGTATTTGTAGAGGTGAGTTTTCTATCATTGGAGACCTCTAAGAAGTGAAGTGGATACTACATGGGAGCAGTACGGAGGATGGAGGCTCAGATGTGTCTAAGAGCTCAACTATTGACCTTCATTTTGCAGTTGACCTTGAGTATCCAATTCTCTGCCAAATATTACCTCCGTATTTACCTCCATGAATAGAGAGTACAAGCATGTCTCACGTGAGTAAATTGTTTATGGAATGCTAGGATTGTGGGACATCAGAAGTGGTTTAAATGTGGAAACTATTAAAAATGTTTGAGAACACCAACTTCCACAGTCTGTGTATATGGGTTGTCATTTAGGTTTAAATCCACATTGAAGGATCTAGGTTGATTCTTTATATACTTGATATTAGTGCAGTATGTATAATACCATTTTATGTTAACTGTTTTAGGGTCTATTTGGCAGAGCTGATCATAAGTTAATGTTCATAGTGAGTGGAGTTCTTCAGATCAAGAGAAGGAAGACAGTCATGGGCTTTCATGAAACAGACTAGAAGCTGACAGCCTTATCCAGCAGATAGGGCAGCAGAAAGATCCCCTCTGCCTGTGATGTGGGCAGTGGCCAAAGGGGGCACTCTGGAGGGCAAGCTGTGGCTTCAGGGTGATGGCTTTTTGTGGGGATGGTGTGAAGAGCAGAGTGGCTAGAGGTTTTCCTAACCATTCACAGTGAGGGAGATTCCAGCCTCAGCATTCAGGAGAGGCAGCTGTGCTTAAGGTTAGCTGAGGAATGGAGGGGCAGGGTTGTGTGATGCCTGACAGTATACTCACTGTTCAGAAAGGGTAAAAGCAGAACTCCTCATAGTGTTGTATGGCTTATAGCTCTTAGTGAGCCCCTACTGCGCTCTGCATCCCAATAACTCAACCTGCATTGCCTTTAATTTTTCCAGTCCTTCCATTTTGCTCTTTGAGGAAGGTTAGCAGTTAAGAAAGGTTGGTCTCTTCACAAGCTGCCATATATGGAATACTGGCTGGCTATTTCACAGTGCAAAAGAAAAACATTCCTGTGAACCAGATGTACATCTCCTGTGATTAGTGCACTTTATCTGGTGGCAATATAGGTGAGAATAAATGAGCAGAAGTACATTTATGAGCATGAAGTAGTACAAACTGAGTGAAGTCGAGGTTCTTATTGACGGGTCACCGGCCTATGAGAGTCTCAGCTGTGATGCTGACCTTCTTGCTCTGGGGGTGGAGATCATGGTTGCTCTCACAGTTGGGGTGGGGGGAACCACCAGTCCCAGTCTCTCTCACTCTGATTGCAGGGCCTTCAACACTGACCGTGTTAGTCAGCTGCCCAGTACAATAACAAAACACCTGAGGTAATCAATTTAAAACTAGGAAATGTTTATTTTGGCTCATGGTTTTAGAGGTTTTAGTCCATAGTCAGTTGGTTCTGTTGCTTTTGGTCATGTAGGAAGTCAGCACTTCATGGTGGGTAGCATATGGTGGAACAAAGCTGCTCACTTCATGGCAGTCAGGACACAAAAGAGAGAAAGAAGATAGGGCTTGGGTTCCAGCATCGCCTTCAGGAGATATCTCCTTCACACTTCTATGTTCTACCTCCTAAAAGTGCCACCATCTCCCAATAGTACCACAGGACAGGACCAATCCTTCAACGCATGAGCCTTTGGGGGACATTCCAGATCCAAAGTATGTCACTGACCATCACATAATTGGGCTGGTATGTCCTTTCTTTTGACATTTTAATATTGGGTCTCCAATAAGTTGCAATGCTACTTCAAGAGTATTTTCTCTCTTGTTGCTACCTTTACATATCACTGTTTCCGTGCATGCTATGGTTTGGATCTAGAGTGCCATCCCAAAATCTTATGTGTTCAGAGGTGGGGCTTTTGAAAAATGATTAGGTCTTGGGGTGCTACACTCATCAGTGAATGTGATGTTAGGAGTTGGAGCCTGGCCAGCAGAGGTAGGTGACTGGAGAAGTGACGTGGAAGGGTGTCTCCCTCCCTGCTCTTTCTTTCTTTCTCTGCCTCCTGGCTGCAGTGAGTTGAACAGCTTTTCCTCCACCAGGCCCTTCCACCATGCCATTACTGCTTAGGAGCCAGCCAACCATGAATTGAAACTATGAGCCAAAGTAAAGCTCTCTTCCTCTAACTTGTGAGTATCAGATATTTTGTCCCACTGGTGGACTAATACATTCCATTATTTTTTTATTTATGACTATAAGCTCTGCAGAGAAATTTTATTGTGCTATTTCCAGATTTGTGAGGAAAGGTTTTAAAAAAAGAAAGAAAAGAGGAAAGCACCATATCGTCACCTCCATCTCCTACCTGAGAGAAGGCCTTACTTTTGCAGTTGAGTGAAGTATGTTCCACTGGTTTATCTTGTCTTGTTTTTCCCTAGACCCTATCACCATTTCCCATTGTTATTTACTTTCATTGTCTATTTATGGTCTACTTTTCCAATTAGAATCTAAACTTTGTGAGCACAGGACTTTATTTACCATGATATTCTCAGCATCTAAAATGGTATGTGGCACAGGTTCAGTGCACGCATATAGAATAAATGCTTGTTGGCTGGAAGAATGACCTAGCCTTCAATCTCAGGCCTGTATAGCACTAAGGACTGTACCTCAACTTGGCAAATAAGTGGAAGAGAGGAAATCTGAAATGATTCAAATGAAAATCAAATGGAAACTCAAGGCATCTTTTAACGGAACTTATAGTCCTACTTGTTCTTAAAGAATCAACTTTGAGACATTTGTAGGAAAATGGATGCATCTGGAAAATATAATGTTGAGTGAAGTGAACTGGGCATGCAAATTTAAATACCATATGGTATCCTTCATTTTATCAAGGGAAAGTACAAACAAAGAGAATAATAAAAGATGGCTAGAAGGAGACAAGGGGATGATCTCTTACAAACGAGAAGGGGTCCAAGAGACCAGAGGTGAGGGGTGAGGGGATTTGGAAGGGGAAATAAGTATAAATATATACCATGTACAGGAATCTAATAATCTCAATGAATGTAAATGTTATATGTCATACACATGTGCTGGGATTAATAACATCAATAAGAATGAAAATGGGGAAAGTGGAATTATAGGATGAGGGTGGGAGGAGGAAGAGTAAGAGAGAGGGTGTAAAAAAAAGAAACAGGTTGTAATGTGTACCTGACCCACCAACCGAGATGATTGTAAACTGCATGTACTGAAAACATGTACTAATGAAAATTTTTTAATGTTTAAGTTAACAAAACATAGAATTAGACTGGCCTGGTGGCAACTGGAGCTTGTGACACACACAGAGATGAAGAGTGTTCAAGGCCTTTCTCTGGAGTACCAGCTCTGCACTATGGTCATGGTCTTGAAGAGTTTCTGGTTCGATTTTTTTTTTTTTTTTTTTTTTTTTTTTTTTTTTTTTTTTTTTTTGTTGGTACCAGGGATCAAACTCAGCACCTTGTGATTACGAGGCAGCTGCCGTGGCACTGAACTACAGTGGCAACACTGAACTAAATCCCGGGCCCATGGTTTCATTTTGATGAACCAGAAAACTAATGATTCTTACAGTTTAAGTTCCTGGTTATGAGAACTTAAGAACTGTTTTCTTTTCAGCATTACTTTGTATTCTTAGCACTAGGTCTTTGCTGTGTGTGCGTGGGATAGCTGTGGAAGAGCAGGTTTCGAGAAGTGACCAAAGCCACTCTGGTAGCTCTTGTCAGTGATTCTTAGTTACTTCTAATCAGAGAAGTCATAAAAAAAAGTTTGTAAGTTTTTCTTTATCTCTGTCAATTCACCAGCTGCTCTGTCATCATGAAAACCAGTGTTGGCCCTGATTCAGCAACTCCTAAAAGTACTTATGAACAAGGAGATACATACACTGTGCCTGAAACTCCCATACAGCCTGTTCTGTCAACTCAGGGAGTCCCCTATCTGGAGTTTTAGGTGCTCCAATGATCCCCTCTCTTGACCATGGTCTGATGGCAAGGTTAGATGCTTCTGGTTCAAGACAGAGTTCTCCAAGTTCTGGGCTAAAGGGCTGCATGAAGTTCTGGCCCTCAGCCTTCCTCTGAGAGGGGTGGTTTGCTAGGCTAGCCAAACCCAAATCCTTCTCATGCAAACCTTGAGGTTTCCAGCCTGTCCTGTACACACCCCTTCACATCCCTTATTTCACCACTGGATAATGATTTCTAATATCTCTTTATACTAACTAGTGTCTTGGGGGTGTTAATTTACATGGGGGGATTGAAACTTATGTGAAGCCACTTCTAGAAATGTGAGCTCCACCTGCATCTTTTAGATTGTCATAACATCAGTGTCTACAGATTCCTTCTGAGACTACTTTACATATTAACTAATAACTGTCAGAGTGGCTTAACATGAAGCCACATGCACGCATAAAGCTCCCTATTGATCCTAGAGTATTTCAGTGTAAAACAGACCACTTGGGGAAGTACAAATGTCCATATATTTCTACACCCTTTTCACAGGATGTCTTGCATTTCCTAGGGAATCTTGAATTGTTAGTTTCAGAGAAATTTTGGAATAAGTGTGGTTTCCTTTCTCCAGCTTAATGCAGTTAGCATTCCAGCCCCAGTCTTCAACTCTGCTATTTTCTCTCTCATCGCTGATAGCAAAGTAGCTCATTGGCAAGCCAAGCAGTGGGAGAATTTACGCAGGGTGGGGTGGGCGGTGGAGCTTCAGTGCAAATCTAAGTTTAAATGTAGCTCTGATTATGATTTTTGGCTATTATTATTATTATTATTTTTTTATACCAGGGATCGAACTCCAGCCCTTGCGCTTACAAGGCAGGTGGCGGAACCACTGAGCTAAATCCCTGGCGATTTTGGGCTATTTTAAGTTACTTTCATTTATGTAGAGATCTATTTCACTCAGAGCAAACATTGCAGAAACTGATCAGTAACGTAGTGCTTTCAAGCTGTTAAGCTTATAGCCTCATTACTAGTTCCTGGATCAGCTCTTGTTATTACTTGTACCAATATAAATTTATTGTGATACCCAATTCCTCAGGAAATTTTTAAGTTTTGCAGTATGTTAAAAATAGAAATAAGAAATATTTAAGCTTCCATATCAATATATACGAGTTTGGGGCTCTTATTTATAGTACTTTTTACATTTGAAAGGTTGTATGATTGTTTGAAAGTTGAACTTTTAACTGAATTTCCTTTCCTTATGGAAATCTTATCTCTGAGTTTGTTAAAAGAAATTTCTCTAATATATCTAACCTAGTTTAGTAGGAAAAGGTGTAATTCATTCAGTGATAATTTGTGGTTCATTCTAACAATTAACTTTATGCCTTTGCTAAAACATGGAAACAGAGTAGGAAAAAGAAAAGATCTGGTTTAGAATTTTATATACAATGGGAACTCAAACCATGATGATCAAATATAGATGTCAGTAAATCTATGTGCACACCGAGTATCTATTCACCCTACCTATGAGCTTAATTTTGAAAATGCTTTAAACCCCTCCCTATCTCTTGATCCATATCTCCTGGACAGTGTTTGTTAATTGGGACTGAGGCAGGAGATGAGGGCAAGGCCAGCCAGCAGGAAAAGTGGGCATGACCTGTCAGTCACAGAGATCCAGGACACATGCATAGAAAGACAATTTCTAAGCCTTGCACCTTGGACCCATTAGAAAATGCTATCTTCAGTTCTTCTGGTGCAAGATCAAGCAGGTTTTTGACAAGACAGCCTAGATCTGATGTCTGCCCAAGGGGTGGGAGATACAAAAGATGATGGGCATTGACCTCATGACCACTGATTGTTCTCTCATTCCCAGTAGTCCACTCTCACCCTGCAGAGCAAACTTCTTTTCCTTTTTTAATTGGACCACAGTTGTTCTGCAGGGCATTCTTCTCCTACTTTTAATAAATGTAAATGCTTGCTACCTTATTCACTTGGTTTGTACAATTCTTGTTCAAGACACAATGAACTTGGAAAGAATTTGTAGAAAGAGTCCACTGCACTCAGAACCCTGATAATAATGGAACATTTTGTTCCTGTTATGTGTAACTCAGGTTTTTTTTCTTATTCTAAGAAGAAGAAAAAAATAACCTGTAATTCTTTAGGTTACAGAAAACAACTATTTGCATTTTAAGGTGTTTCTTCCTAGATTCCTTTCCAAGCACATATATCAACACATAATTTAGATCACAATTCTATGATTGAATTTTACCCCTTAAAGTTTTATTTATCTGATCTTTATTATAGAACATTTAAGTTGTTTGTATTTTTTGTTCTTACAAATAATAAATACATAGTGTGATGGTTATTTTTTAGATGGATATTTGAGAGCATCTCATTATTTCCTGTGATACCTAAGAAATGAAATTTTCATGCCTAAAGGCATGAACATTGTTAACATTCTTGACACATACTGAAAAATTACTTTCTAGAAAACTGCCAGTTTCCAATCCATTAAAAGCATTTCAGAGTGCTTATATCATTGCAGCCACAGCATTTAATATATCTAATAAGATAGTAGTATTCACTTGCTAACTTCATAATTTTGAATTTAGAATATTGATGGATGAAATATGCTGGAATATTAAAGTCTGACTTATTTTTAATTGACAGTTTCGCTTTGCTTTTGTTAGGAGGAAAAACCTAGGTTCAACTGTGGGAGGGCCTGCAAATGGACTGACAAAAGACAGAATAAGAGAAAAGTTTATTTACACATGCATGAAAGGGGTGCTCAGTAAAAAGTAATTCACTGAATGGTCAGAGATAAAGGTTTATATACAAATTTAGCAGAAGTAGAGAGGGAGCTGTCAATGAAAGTGTATGTAGGTTCAGTTGGGCTTTGCAATGCTAATGAAAATGGCAAATATGTCTTTTTGGCAGCTAAATTTTCAGGAAACTACCTTGCAAAGAGGTTGTCTTAGTCTGCTTTTAAATTGTTAAAACAGAATACCACAAACTGGATAAATTATAAACAGTAGAAGTCTATTGGGCTCATAGTTCTGGAACTGGGAAGTGCAAGAGCATGGTGCCATCATCTAGCAAAGGGTTCTGTAATCTCGTGATGTGCTGGAAGGGTAATCAAGCCTTCATGAAAAGGAAGTGGAGCAAGAGGGCCTATAGTAATGCCTTTTCTATTAGAGGATGAAAGTCCAAGATTGGGTCTTGCCTTTGGTTTAGACCCTAGTGAGGGCCCTTTTGGCTATATCACAAAGCATTAATAAAGCAGAAAGAGAATCAGCCAAAGCAAAGGAGGCTGAGTGGATGGCCTCACTCTCACGAGAACTAGCTAGTTCACCCCACAAGACCAGCATCCCTTTTGAGCATGGCACCCCCGATGCCCTAGTTACCTTTTGCGAGCACCCAACTCTTAAATGTTTTATCTCTTCTTAATACTGCCACACTGGGGACCAAGCTTCCAGCAATTGAATCCTTGGGAGACACAAATTATTACCATAGGTGATGGGGTTCTGGTCAGGATCCCTAACTTCTTGTGCAGGATGAACAAGAATTGGATGTGGTGTGCAATGGTGAGAAAAAAAGCAGCAAAGTTTAATTAGGCAGTGGTATACTCAGAATGAACAGGCTTGTGCCAGCAGAAAGAAAAATAGCACAAGTGCTTGAGGGTGTAGGGTTTAAGAATTTAAAATGTTGCACCAGGTCTAGGGTGTCTCCCATTGGGTCTTCTAGAACATGATTGGCAATATGACTGACAGTCATGTAAGCTGTATCTATTGCACATGTCCTTTCCCGTAATTCACCCTGTTAGGGTTGGATGTATGGAATGTAGTCAGTATGCCTGAAACTTCACTGAGCACTAAGTGAAGAAAGTTTCCTGTCCTGCAGGAAGATATGGTCAGCAGGTGTCTTATCTCTACCTTTAGGTAGTAGGCCTTAGGACAAAGGCGGGGTTATTAGCCCTTGGGCACTGCCCGGGTTCAAGTGAATAGAGGAGAGTGGTCCATCAGCCCCAGTTGTATTTTCTATAATAAAACCATAGTACGGCCAAACTTAAGAGAAAATCACTTTCTCAATAACTAATTTGTTCCTAGAATAATAATTAATCTACTCATGAGTGAGAACCCTTATAACCTAATCCCCTCTTTCAGTTTTCACCTCTTAATATCAGTATGGCAAGTACATTCCAATTTGAGTTTTGGCCGGGACATTCAAACCATAGAAACTATATTTTAGAGGTTTACTTTAAGGGGGAGATTAGATAAGATTTCTTTCTATATCAGTTGCAGCTCAAATGTTTCACTTTGAAAAACTTTACACCAACTCTGGGGGCTCTGAGTCAGTCTGCACACTTTCTATTTTTAATATCACAAATACATGTGCTCAATGATGAATACATTTTCCATCATGAATTATGCTGGGGATTAGTAATGATAGTTTTTCTGCCATTTTTAACAGGTGAATTATCAGCAAGAAATGATATAGGAGGATAAAAGGAAAAGCAAAAGAAATGTCACAAGAATAATTTTTATCACAGATATGAATATATTTGCCTGGAACTGACATCTACAGTACTTTTAGAAGATAAAATAGGCAGAAATGGATACCACTATATGGAAGGCATTGAACAGTAGCTATGAGTTTCAAGCAATTGTTACATACTTCTCAATACCAAGTTCATTAATTTCAGACCACGGTCGTGGGAAATGTTTAGAACTAGTCATAAACATATAGGTTGAAAATGATGGATTCCTCCTAGTTTTGGTATTCATCTAAGAAGTAAATTGTTCCATAAATGTTATTCAAGCAAATCTCAGTTCCTTGAATCTTGACCTTTGTGGCCACCCTTGATTTGAACATCTCCCAGCAGTGGTGTGGATAATGGCACAAATGAAAGCATGACAAATGAGAAGATGGGTTACCTATCTCGAAACAAAGGTTCATTCTACATGGCAATGCAGTTCATCTGGACTCTCTACTGTATCCTTGCAGCATGCACTATTCACTGCCTTCCAACTCTTCACACAGCCTTTTTGCTAGTCATAAAGATATAAATTACTTGGGTGAGAGAATTATTTCCATTTCAACTACATAAACTCTTTTCCTTTCATTCAGGTTTAATCTGAAGGGTAAATGTATTGTTCACAGTGAACTGCCTTGTTCCTTTCAATTTATTTGAGGAAGGGGGCATTTAAACATTTCCTGTAGTGTCTCACAAAAAAGTACCTTTTTTCTCTACCTTCATACCCCTGGTACCTGATGTCACAGATTCTGCTATTCGGTCTGGGACAAAGCAACTTTTAAATTCTAGAACTATGAAGATATATAAAGGGAATACAATCCATTCCATCAGAAAAATAATGGCCTGAGAGCTCAGGGTCCAGAAATGTTGCTCTCCAAAGGTTTATTGGGAGCTTTACTTTGAGTTTTATTCCTCAATATTTTTGTTGGCTTGAATCAGTGATTCTAATTATATATAGAAGATAGAATAGCAGATATATTTAGCAAGTTAGAAAAGTCCTCACTCAGGAACAGCTAACCATATGAAGCCCAGCTAGATCTTGAAGATTCTGATTATTCCCTAAGAGATACGGATGACCATAGCACAGTGAAAACGATTGAGGTGGAATTTGAGGCAAGAAAGAACCTCCATGAAAAGTCCTAGCTGGCACTCCAAGTCTTTATCATTTATCTAATAAGTTTTTTTTTAATTTGAATATATTCTGTTTAACACTTTTGTTACTTTCCTCAAGGCGTCTACCCTACCTACCACTCTGAGTAAACCACTTACATTTTTATTTTTGGTACCATGAATCAAACTCAGAGCCTTACACTTGCCAGACAGGTGCTATGCCTCTGAGCTACATTCCTGGCCTCAGACACCTACACTTTTTATTTCACCTGGATAACTTCTGGCAAGGGCCTGATTGTCCATTACTTTAGTGTAATGACTGCCCATTGGCAACAAAATAGTTAAAATCCTCTAACAAGAGAACTTAGGTTAAAGCTATCTTAGGTTGTTGTAAAATAGCAACACAGATAATAATAAACCTTTGACAAGGGCCCACTCATTCCTCCTGGAGAAGTCCTAGTCTCAGCCCATCTGCTCTAAAAGAAAATATGTATAGACCAGTAATCCCCAACACTTTTGCTCCAGAGATTGGTTTTTCAGAAGATAAGTTTTCCAGAGATGGAAGGGAGAAGATAGTTTCGGGAGAATTCAAAGAAGCAGTGGGAAAGCACAACCTAGATTCCTTAGTAGTTACATTTCCTCACAGGTGCAGTTCGAAGTAGGATTCATGCTCCTATGAGAATCTAGTAACCCCACTGATCTGACAGGATGTGGAACTCAGGTAGTAATGCTTTGTTTGCCTGCTCCCACCTCTTGCTGACAGGTTGGATTAGGTGGATGTTAAGAAAACTTGATACAGACCTCCTTACTTAAAGCTGAAAAGCCTTTGTAAGCCAGAGCAATGGCCCTGTCAGAGCTGCAATTATAAATATATCATTTTAAACACAATATAGGTGCTCCCTGAAGATCTACTGTTGCTAAATGATCCAGGAAAAAAACATTCTTAAGGTAATCACCTCTGCTCCCTAAATCCTTTCACCATATTCTCAGACTCATAAAAACCTCAATCTCTCACCCGGATGCCATGCAACTCTCCTGCTGTCCACTTTGACAGCCTATTCTGGTCTGAATAAATTCCTCTCTTTATTCTTATTCTTGCCTGGGTAAATTCTGTTTACCAACTATATCACTGGCTCTTCTTATGTTTTCCTTCTCTCATTTTTCATGGCAGTTAGTGTCACCTGGAAGTTGGGTCCTGGCACTCCAAAGAAAGAGCACTCAATTCTCAGTCCTTTGTGCTTTTGATACAAGAATTTAATCAAAACACATAGGTGACCATGAAAAAAATATAAGGTGAATTTATTGTAGATAGATACAGAGAGATTTATACCTCCAAGTAAGAAGGCAGGCAGTGCTACATAGGTATCTGAACCAAGCAGGAGTTTTGATATCTTTTTATGTACAAAAATTACTCCTGGGGTTCAGGGATCTATGGTGATTATGATGCTTACTGACATTTTTCATAGAGATTACTTTGGAATTGCAAAATGTCTTCCTCTTTCTTTGCAGATGATCACTATTCCCTCTGGGGCCTTAATCATACAAGAAACTTACAAAATAAATTTACAAAAGAAAAAGTTCTAATCTAAATCAGGCCATAGACCAAGGTGGAGGATCTTTAAAGAATGTTTCTGTTGATGTCATTGGTCCATAAGCTATGGAAACGAGGTACTGTTTGCCTTGTTCTGGAAGTAGATGGCTTTGTGCCATAATGAATTATAGTATATAACCTTAAAATGCCACTGTGCTCTATGGGATTGCTTTGGGTCTGAGACCTAATAAATGAGCATAAATGTGTTATACACTAAGGTCTTTGTATCTTCATTTAGTCATAACTGGCAAAGCTTGCCATTTTGGACCTCTTTTGTCCCTCAGATTGACTAATGTCTAACTACCTACCTGTCTTTAGGATGCTGTCAATTCCTCTGTCCATTCTTCCTATCTTTCTTTGTTGTTCTCCAGGTGTTTCCTGTTCGATCTAGCTGAATTTCTGCCTTGAACTCATGGAACAGGATGAATGTAGTTCAGGGGGTCCCTCTTTAAGTGGCTAGCTGAAACTTGCTGGATCTAAGATGGCTGCTCCAGTGACCACCAAACAACTTCTAACTTCATTATAATTCCATCTCCATGTTAAATGACATCCCTCTCTCACCAGGACATTTAGCCTTGGTGACAACTACAAAGAACCATAAAATGAGCAAAACAAGATAGGGACTGAATTCCTAGAAAAATCTCCACTTATTTCCAGAAAAGATATGAATATTCTTCCTCTTTATTAGCCTGTCCCTCTCCCTCCTTTTTTTTACCCCTTATCTGTAAGATCCTGGATTCCAAGGTTGAGAATCTGATTTATAAGCCTATCTCATTGCTTCTCCTATTCTTTGGCCAAAACAAATCTTCCTTTACTGCTTAATCAGGGCATAATCTCATTGGTTTTGTATTCCAAGAGAGAAAGATGAACTAGTTTGAGGTCAAAATTGCTAACATTGCCTCCCGTGGTAAAGAGAGACTGGCTATTCCTTATCTCCAAATGTTGTCCCTTCTGCCTCCCAGTGAAGAAATTGCTCCAGTGATAACAATCTCCTTATGATAGCCATTGATTGCTTCCCCTATATAGGAACCAATTAGTCACAAATTAACTGCAGAATAAAATGGGGAGGGGGCTAGTACTGGGCCTCAAACAAGCTCCCCCTTGCTTGCATGCCACATTCCTAGCTCAAAGATCATCCTTACTCCCATTTCCAAATCACCGTGAGGCCAGGGTACCATTGTCCTCAGGTGCCAACAGTAAGTTATGGTATGTTGTCTATAGAAAGTTTTAAATCAACAAAAAAAAAGACTAAAAGTCAGTCTGCTTTATTTTTTTATTATAGAGTTCCAATAATTCTAAACAATGTCAGCATGGGGAAGGAATGGTATCTTTCCTTCTACCCATCTTAAATTCATTGTCTAGGATCCTGTAACAAAAGGCAGGTGAACAAGAAAAAAACTACACACATTTATGTGTATCTTACTTTGCTTACTTTCCTTCCATTGCAAGGAAAAAATACCCAACTGTTATTTCGGCTCACGGTTTCAATCCATGGTCACCTGTCTCCAGGGCAGAAACAAGATGATAGGGGGACATAGCAGATGAAAAGGTGCTCAACCTAAGGCAGCCAGGAAGCAGAGAGAGCAAGGTGAAGCCAAGAATATACCCTTCCAGGTCACACAGCCAGTGACCTACCTCTAACTAAGCCCCATCTCCCAACAATACATTTAGCTGTTGAACTAATTAATAGATGAATCCACTGATGAATATAGCGCCTCATGATCCAGTCACCTTCCCCGTACTTCAGAATTTGGGGGAATGTTAGATCTCACTCGTAACGGTATGACATGATAAACTTCTTAAGGAAATACTAGAAGTAGTTAAATCTATGTGTGTTTATGCTAGGTTTGATGATGAATGAGTCATAGAGAAATGGGTCAAGATGAAGAAAAAGTTTGAGCCAAGAGTTGTGAGCTGGGCGTTATGATTTGGGTCTAAAATATGCCCTATAGGGGCTGAGGATTTAGCTCAGTGGTTCGGTGGCCTGCCTTGCAAGCGCAAGGGCCCGAGTTTGATCCCCAGTACCAAAAAAATAAATAAAATATGCCCTATAAATTTCATATATTCAGAGGTGTGGCTTTTATAAGGTGATTGAATCATGAAGTCTACACAGTGGATTAATCTAATGACCAAAGATAACTAAAAGAACAAGACTTGATCTCCATTTAATAAAACTGGATCAAATGCTTCTCAGCTCTGCATATAGGAATGTTAGTCATTTCGGAAGTATCTTTCTACAGTGGCTGGGAGTGTATCTCAGTGGTAGAGCAGTTGTCTAGTATGTACGAGGCACTGGGTTCAATCCTCTCAACATTCCCAAAACAAAACAAAAAACCTTTTAAAGAATTGGCAAATGGGATTTGTTTATTATAAATTTACCTAGAATTCATAATCTGATTGCAGTATTAGGAGATGATAGAAAATTAGGAAGCAGACCTAATTGATGAATTAGGTAGTGGGCATATACCCTTGAGGATTATAAATTGTCCCTCACACCTTCCTCTCTTTCACTCTCTGTCTTCCAGGCAGTGAGACACTTTACCACATGCTCCTTACCATGCCTCAGTACAGGACAAGTGAAACAATGCATCCAAACAACCATGGACTGAAATCTTTGAAACCATTTCCTCCTTTAAATTTTTTTTTCTCAGAATTTTTTCACAGTGATAGAAAGCTGACTAATACCCTCGGAGAAACTTCAAGGCCTGTGTGCATTCAGAATCCTCTTTGCATCTGTGTGTCTTCCAGGATAAGGATGCTCTTTTCCTCTAGGGATAGGGAAGCCACTTCTCACATGAGGCCTGATAACCTGCTTTAGGGGAAGATTGGAAAAACATTCCTGTGCATGCAGTTTTTCAAATACTATCAACTTAAAATAGTCAATACACCAAAATGCCATTCTTTAGGATAGGTGTCCTGACCTTTGTAATCAGTAACATAAGATGACCCAGAAAATTCTTTTGTTGGTGAGTTCTAAACCATTACTGTAATGATCATTAAGCCTTAATAATCAAAGTAGCACATTTGTAATTTACTCATTAAATTGTATTCTACTTGGAAGTTAACTCAAAGAACTCTAGTCCATCAGCTCCCTCCATGTAACTCAGCTATACACAATGGTGCATAAGCCCATGAGAATTGGAATATTTTGAGTTTGATGTTGGAATGTAGTTTGTATATCTGTGTCCTATGACAATGCCTCATCCTCTGTTTACAGAGTAGATTCAAACAATAACTTAATTGTACAGATAAAGACACAGAGCTTGCCATATTGAAGTTCTGTGGACAAATCTTTAACTCTTAAAAGTATTATTTTATGTGCCCCTTCCACCTAAAAAGAATATGTCAATGTAATTTTAAAAATTAATAATCTACCACTTTTTCTTTTTTGTACTATGATAATTGATTTTTTAAACTAAAATTTAATAGAGGAATTTTTAGGTGTGTTATTCTTTTCTAGATATCATCATCATTACTATCAGTTTATTAGAAAATAATTCCTGCCGGGGATTTAGCTCCTGCTACCTGCCTCGCAAGAGCAAGGTCCTGAGTTCGATCCCTGGTACAAAAAAATAAATAAAAAGAAGAAGATCATTCCTGAAGATAATTTTGTTGAATGGAAGAGGAGTTCTTCAATCATCCCTTTCCCTTCTGGGTCTCAAATAGACTGGATTCTCACAGCCCTACCCTCTCCTCTCCTCCCTATCCCTGTGCCTTTCTGAAACTCTGGAATAACTTCTTCCTGCAAAGCTTTCTCTGATGACTTCAACTTTCTTCTCTCCTTTGTGAATTGCCCTAACATGTTTAGTTCTTCGTGTGGTATGTGGTAGCATACCAGTTTATACTTCTTTCTAATAGTGTTTTTCCAAAATGGAATGTGAAACCCCCGGAAGTCTGGGTTACGACTCGTATTTCTTGTTTTGTGTCCCTGTAAACATCACTGACAGAAGCATCAAGCTCAGATCCAGGATCTGTAGTTAACCAACTCAATTCTTTTTTTTTTTTCCATCCTGGGGATCCAACTCAGGATCTCACACTTGTAAGGCAGATGTAGTGCCACTGAGTTAAATCCCTGGCCTACCAACTAACTCATTGAAAACAATCCTTCTTGGCCTGGGGATTTACCTCAGTGGTTCGGTGGCCTGCCTTGCAAGCACAAGGACCCGAGTTCAATCCCCGATACCAACAAAAACAAAAACAAAACAAAACAAAAAAAAACAATCCTTCTACCACTGAAAATTTCCCTGTGCTCTCATCACTTTATATGATCATCTTTTATCAGTTTTTTCTGAAGCTTTGATTTTATAACCAAGTGCAATCGTTGAACTTCAAGGAATGGAGCCTGCTTCAGATACTCATTCCAAAGGAACATGAGGCAAAGAGAAGAGAAATCAACATCAGCAGTTCATGTCTAGTTACTCCCAAAATTATGACTTTACAAAACCAAGCAAGTACTCATTGAAAAGATATTAAGCATATTCTCATCTATGTTAGTGAAAACCATCATTAGATTTCCATTAGAGGAGCAAAATATCTGATAAAAATCAGCTTAAAAGGAGGAAATGTTTTGGGCTCATGGTTTCAGAGGTTTCAGTCCATGGTTGATCTATCCCATTATGTTTTGGCTGATGGCAAAGAAATCCATTGTGTTGATAGCTTGTGGCGGAAGAAAGCTGCTTGCTTATCTCATTCTGGCCATAAGAGAGAGATGGGGGGCACAGAGAGATGGAGAGGGAGAGGGAGAGGGAGAGAGAGGGAGGGAGAGAGAGACAGAAAACACACCAGGATTTAGTATCCTGGGATCTCACTTGCTTCCACTAGGTCTCACCAACTAAAGATTCTACCACTTCTCACTAGTGTCACAACTGATGGCCGAGTCTTTAGAGTATGAGCCTTTGGGGATTTTTAAGATTCAAACCATAACAGGTATTTATATTTCTACCCTTTATCTTAGGCCAGAAATTCTCAGAATATGATCCAGGAGCTCCCAAGCGTCCCAGAGAGAACTATACAGGGATTCTGTGACATCTGTTGATCTTCATAACATTACCCAGACATCGTTTGCCTTTGCACTCTCCTTTTGCAAGTACTACATAAGATGTAGCTTTCTGGATACCACATCACATGTAATATCATCATAGATAGAGTGTGGAAGCACAGAAGGGAATCTATCTGTGGTTCATTAAACCAGAAAGTAAAGAGATTTGCAAGGAATGTAACAGTGCCAATCTCCTCATGAATTTTTTGTTCAACTCATCAAAGTGCTCTATTTATATTAAAGTGTAATGAGTTCTCTGCTAATTTTAAATAATACATATTTTACATTCCTTGGTTTTAATTTCACATACAGTGAGTAGCACTAGGTGTAACCCAAGAAAATGAAAGCTCTATAAATTTCTTGATAAGAATATAAAGACCAGCCAAACAGAAGAATATAAAAATCAAAAAGTTTGAGAACTGCTATCTTAAACGAAGTAAGCTATTGTTAGAGATATATTTTTAAAGATCTTCTTTTAATTGTTTATCCCCAAGTGAGTGTATTGTAACAGAATATAATGGAAAAAGTTAGCTTTTATGTTCATTTTTGGCCTTACTTAAGCTATTAGCATCTCTTATAAATTCATATTCTCAGTCCCTATCCCAGATGTGCTGAATCAGAATCTATATTTTACAAAATCCTTGGGTGATTTTTTAAGGCATAATTTGAGAATTAGGAGGTATGAGAGTTAGGAATGCCACTTAACTATGCTTTTCACAATCTTGTCGAGATCCTTTTCCATCTCCCCTCAGTCATGTTGATCAACTCTCTTCCTTTGATTCTCTCATTAGATTTTCAGCTACTGTATAATTCAGCATTTTATCTTGCTAACACTTAGTTTACAAGTTCTTAGATAACCCCTCATATAAAAACTTACTAATATGTGTTCATGGGAGAAACCCCAGAAAAATGAGTAAATCTCTAGTGCAGATCTCAGCAGTTGACTTAGATTTCAGGCTGAAATACTATGGTTAGATGGAATAAGAAAAAGTTGGATGAGGGTAAAGGCCCACTGACAAAAGTGCCAGGAAAGAGCCAGGAAAGGCTCTATAAACAATAAGATATGCAGATTTCAGTCCATGTCTTCTCAGTAGACAAGAGTTTCTAGTGATTTACTCATCCTTTTCCTCCTGTTGCAGAGAGGGAGGCATTCTTAGAAATGGAGGTTTCTTTTAAAGATACGAATTTCACTTGCAAAAGGGTAACATTTTAGTTTATTCTTGTGTATAGTCACTCAAAATAACCAGCCCAAAATAGTGGTTATGCCAAAGAGGCATATTTGGAATGGCATATTTTGGTCTCTTGTAGTCATAGTTTTGGAGTGGTGTGTCCTGAACTCTATCACTTCTGCTATGGTTTGAATGTGTTCTCCAATGTTCATGTTTTGTAAACTTAATCTCCAATGCAATAGTGTTGGGAGGTGGTGCCCAATAAGGAGAGCCAGTATAGATATTTGAATTCAAACCTGTTTAATAATTATGTATTTTATAACTTAATATCCTTTTCTAACTACTGATTATTAGCCTTATTGGGGAAGTTGTTTAAGGTAGGGAGAACAAAGTCAATTTCTTAAATCTAGTTTACTGCTTGGATGAGCAGTAGCATTGGATTGATGACTGAACTAAACCAAAGGAATGTGTTGCACTCATTTTATACCACAGGATAGATTTGCTTGTGTTTCTTTGGTTCAGGAATAAGAATTTATGGACAAGAAATCTCTGGAAGATTAAGGAAGTGTTACAAGGAATGCAAATCCATACAAAATCAAGCATGATCTGTAAATATGATATGATTCATTTATGCACACAGAATTCACTTTCAAATGTGTGTGTGGGCTTGATTGACAGAAAAAAAATTAAAATCACTTAAAAGCATTATAGAACACATGATTTCCTTTTATCAGTTAGCCTAGATATAATTAATGAGCATCAACCATGTATTAAGTCCCTGGGATACAGAAGTGAACCAGACAGGCCTAAGTCACACAGACACAGAATAACAAGTGATTAGCATTTAATGACATTAATACAAATCCCATTGTATCTATTTATAGTATCAATTTAGGTGTCTATAGTTCCAGAAAAATTGCTTTAAAACCAGCCTGTCAGCTCCCATCTGCCTGTTAGCCTGAACAAATCTGCTCAAGCAATCCCAGGACAGAAGTACTGTCATTTACACTTTTCTCAGACTTTACTATTTGATATAGTAAATGGTGGCTAACAATGAATATGATGTTTTTAGCAGAGTGCATATTCTCAGTATATAGTTACTCTAAAGAGAAAAATAGCTGTGATTGGAGGAGTGATGTCAAAATGCCTCAACATGAGAGGTCTGAAAATCATCATACTGTCCAATTCCCTCATTTATGGAGGAGGCCTCCATAAAATGTTCACAGAGGTGCAGTGACTTGTCCCAGATCCTTGTCTATTGCTTGTTAGTCCTGGGTTTCTTCACAGGACTGAGCTGACTCTAGCATACCAGAGTTACTCCTTAAGGTGCCATGCCAGTCCTCAGAGCTGCCCAGCCATGCTGCTCACTATGTATGGCAAATGTGGTCAGTAGTGTTACTGTTCCTAATTATTTTAATTTCTGTGTAAGAATATTACACACTGTGCATAGTCTGGTGACTTATATGTCTTCTTGTATCGGGGGAGCACTTTTCTACCCAATAATGTTAATCCTGGTCATGTGACTTTGGCTAGTAAAATGTGAGCAAAAGTGATGCAGCTATTCACCTGAGGCTTGCGCTCCAAGAGTTATCCTGGTATTCAGACATGCTTGTTTTGTTTTGCCATGAGAATGCCATACCAGAATAGGAATAGTTCTTCAGCCTATGAAGACAACCCGCAGCAGAGCCACAGCCCATCTACCACCCATTGGTAATGGAAAATAGCCCTTTATTTTTGATAAGCTCGTCAATGGCAGATTGTTACAGCAACATAACCATGTAAAATCTCTATCAAGTGCTAGGATGGAACCCAGGGCATTGTGCACATTAGATAAATGTTCACCACTGAGCCAAAATCAAAAGCCCCTAATTTTTTTCTAAAGAATGAAATAGTATTTTAGATTTGTGGATCATAGATAGTTATAAATACTCAATTCTATACCAAAAGTACTCCAGTTGGCTGGAGTCTGCCTGCCCCACCATAGGACTTTACTTCTCCACCTTGTTAAAGTTGGATGTGGCCAGTGAAGTTGAGTGTGACACTTGTTTTGACTAGTTGAACTGCAAGTCATTTTAAGATCTAGTGTAAGTGGTGGCTCTTCTGTTAGCCTGACTTTCAAGAGACCATTGCAAAGCTGGATGTTAGCCAACCCTTGCTGATTGTGTGGCACACCAAAAAAATAAACCATGTTGTTTTATACCACTACCATGTGTTGGATGTTTGGTACTCCAGTACAACTCAGCCTGTCTTTACTGATGCAGGTCTATATGGAATCACACATTAGAGAACCTCAAATTCCTACCATCCCAGGGCACCTCCTGTGGCATTCTGTTACTGTCTATCTTCTTTATCATGTTTTACTTGATGATCCTGAGGATAGAATTCATTTAGATGATATTTTGATAGTGCTATCAGTGTGAGGAAAGACAGCTTTGCTCAAACAACACAACTACCAATGCTTTAGAAACATATCATTTAATTTCATGAGTTTTTGAATATTTTCAAAAATCTGATATCACCTGAAATAAATTTTTAGTTCAATTTTTGCTGGATAAAACTGTTAATTATTTAATTCATAAGCCTTATCTTTTAAAAATTAGATAATGAGGCACTAGTCTTATTAACCTGGTATCTAAGAGTTAATTATAGGACAGTTGCTTAGTAATGAAAAAGCACATTTGTTAAATCCATCATCGTATAACTAGCCTATCTTTGACACTCTCAGTTCTAAGTCTCTTATTTGATAGTCTGCTTGGACCTCTGGCTTCCTTTGCCTTGTCTCTTTTCACATGTAGAGAGTCCCATCTCCCTCTTATCAGTGCATACATGAGAGTCCTTTTCATAGTCCCTGTCTATAGCCAGGTCTGGTTAATTATTTATATGTGTAATATGTCAACTAGGAGCCTTATTGTATAATTTGAGCTTTATTCCCGTCTTTATGCTTAAGGGAAGATAAATCAGAGGGAAGAGCAATCCCTCAGTGTTTCTAACTATAAACCATGGATAAAACCGCAAAACAAGAAGCAGGATGACTTCATTTCTCAGAGAACAGACAGTCCCTCTGGAGTTCTGTGTCTCAGGAGCTTGTAGGACTGAAAGAAAAAACTTCTCCTGCCTTCTCTTATGGTTCACAAGAACAGACAGATGAACAGGAAAAATAGGGAAATCTTTTTAACATGCACAGGGGAGATCCACAGGAGTGTGATTGCCCAATACCTAATGAAATTCAATACTTATAAACCCTTCTTCAGAGGAGAAAAAGGAGGCAGGGAAATATAAATAATTTTGTGGGTTTATAAATTATCTTTAGCGAAAATGAATGGACCTTAGGATTGAAATGAACTTTTGAAATGATATTTTTTATTTGAATAAACCCAAAAGACAGAGACATAATCTTGTGACGAGTCCATCCAGGTATGGCTACATTCTTCAGGCTTCTTCTATAATGAGATTCCAGGGAGTTGATGAACAGTAAGTGTATTCTTTTTGGCAGGATTAGTCTTGAGGCAGATAAGAGAATATCAGAGTAAGTCCTTCCCTGTGCCTGCAGGAGAGAGAAGGGGTGGGGAGGGAGGGAGAAAGTAAGTATCAGAAGAACCTTGATTCTGTTATTACAGCTTAACATCTCAAATCACCATACCTTACAGCATCATTTTCTGAGCCTCAATAGGATCCTTAGCACATTGGCAGTGGCTCTTACTTTCCATGTGTTCCTTCTAGTATCATCTAGTTAGTCTTAGAGTTCTTCTTTATCATGAAATGGTACATACAAACTAGTGTCTTAGTCATCTTACCTTGGGTGAGGTATAGTGAGGCCAAAGCAAATCAAGAGACAGGAACTTGAACAACTTTTATAGTTCTGTTACTCACAATTTGTGTTAGCTTTCCATTAGTGTAACAAGTAACTGAGGTAATCAGTTTATAAAGAGGAAAGGTTTATTTTGACTGCCAGTTTTCACCCACGATTGGTTGGTCCCTTTGCATTTAGGCCTGTGGTGAACCAGCATATCATGATGGCACCACATGGCAAAACCATTTACCATGGCCAAAATGTGAAAGAGGGGAAAGGAAAGGATCAGCCACACCTGCAGTGAATAGAAGACCACTCACTAGGCCTCACCTCTTAGAGATTCCATCATTACCCAGTAGTGCTACATGCTGGGGGACTAAGTGCAACACATGGGCTTTATTTTTATTTTTTTAGAGTCTGCATTGATACTTATAAATTTCTTATGGTAGATAGCTTTATCTCTAGTATTGAGGGCTCCTAGGAAAGACTACTTTTCAGAGGTGTCATTTAGGTGTATCTGGCTTTTGGCTTTTGAGTCTGTTGCAAGATCCTACCTCTTCAATTTGTTGAGGATGAGTAGTTCCTGCTTATTTGACCTAGCCCCCGGTTCTTTGGTACTGGTCTACCATATTGTTTATGAACCTCAGGCATCCTTGGTCTTGGCATACAAAGAAGAACAACTGATTAGAACAATTATGTCACCTTGGCTAAAATAGTACCTTCAGTAATAACAATAGTATCAAACACACCCTAGAAAGTGACAAACTGTGGTAACTATCAATTTGCCACCTTTAACCATATGAAAAAGATTTGTAGTTACATAACAGAATCTAAAACAAACTAGATAGTAATATTCAATAAATATCCCCTCAGTAGAGTAATTTTACCCTCAGGGGAGAAATTTTAAAAGGGCTAAAAGAAAAAAATAGAGAAATAGACGAAGAGAAAGAGATTAGAAACAAAGCCAAAGTACAAAGGAAGATTATGCAAGCTTTGGGAAACTGGTGAAAAAGCAGGAGGGAAAGAAAGAAGGAAGAAACAGAAACAAGAACCAAACAAAACAACAACAAAACTTAGAAACAGTGTTCACACAGGGACAAGCAAGTGGGAAAAAAAAACAAAGAAGGGGGAAAAATATACATCAGGGCATATCTCTGCTGTCACTGGTAGACAAAGGGGGCAGACAGAGCCCAAATCCATGTTGGCTGATCCCAGCTAGACTGTGGGGGTGGTAGATAATTCTAGCAAGCCTGTTTTCAACTCCACTAAAGTTCAGGCTGATCTTGGTTTCTGGTTGTGAAGCTGGGATCTGAGTTGTTCAGTTTACAACACTTCAGGTGCCTGGGCCCAGGACAATAAATGTAGGTACCCAGTGGACCAGAGTGGTTAAGGGTAGTAGTTGAGTTATGAAGTTAGTTGGCTATTCAAGAAGGAGCCTCTAGCCAAGGCCTAAAAACAAAGTGAAACACAAACACACACACGATATTAAGACTAGTATAGATACCGAAATGTTAAGGGTCTTGTACCTACCATGACTGTTCTGTTATTGAAAATCTTTAATGTCTCCAAGAGTGATTTGAGACAAATGCAAGTTCTTCTGATATACACTAAAATGTTGAAAATAAAAGTAAGCATTTACTCTTTTTAAACAGCATTATGCTATACTTAATCAGTCTTGGGATTTCATTTGAATCACTAGTAAAAAGAGGCAACTCTCACCTTACTGGTGTGGAGGTTGGGGCAAAACTTATGGATTCTTTTGAAACATATATGTGCAACCCCAAAATGTGCCACTGGAATGGGTCAACAGCTACAAGTTGAGTACTTTTAAAGTGTTTTACATGAGGATGCTTTTGACTTCACTGGGAGTTTTGCCAGCAATAATAGAAGTTGCTGTGGAAACCAGAATTAGCTTGTACTACATTTTTTTTATTTGTTCTAATGATGTTGAAATGTCCCCAGTAGGTGATCCTCCAGACAATGACTGTATTGATAATATGTCCTAAAAAGCAGTAGTTTCTGAGCCATATACAACAGAACCCTAAAATTCTTCAAAACTACTTTAAAGGGTGACCTAAACATTTTGATCCCATTAAAGCTCAATGAAGAGACAATAGGTTAGAGGGCTTGAGGGTCAGCCTCCATCTAGGAGAGAGGAAGGCCAATCTGCCCTTATAACATCTCTAGTCAAAGAAGGGCAGCCCACCCAGGGCCAGCCCATTGTCTCCCTTATCCAGCCACAGAGCACTTCAGCTTCATAAAGGGATTGATTGGAAAAAGTGTTCTTAAAAACCCACATCTCTCGCATTATTTATGAGCAAAAAGAAACTAAGAATAAGAACAATACTGAATTTGAGCAGTGAATTTCTTAAGACCTGGGAACATCCTGTTCTTGTACACAGTTATAATTTAATTCAAATACATTGGAAACACACTGTAATTCAATTTGAGGCAAAGAACAGAGTTTTGTACACAGCAGATTCATTCTGGAACACTCTCAGGGGATTTGATTACAGAAAAATTCAAAGAATGTCTTTGTGTTCTCTCACAAAGCTGCAACATGGCCCAGATTTTAGAGACAGTTACAGTGAGGGCCTTGTCAAGATGAGCTACAAGATACTCCACTTTATCTTCACAAGGTTCATTCAATTCAGGGTCCTTAGATGTATCCATGTATTGTATTTGACTGGATTCCGTGGCCGAGTTCTCAAACGGAGTTGCCAGGTACAAGTTTAGTTATTGATTTGTTGTTGTTATGATCATGGTAGATTTTAATGATTTATCCAACTCCACTGGGCATCATTTGTGCTGTGATTACATTGTATTCTAGGGAATTGTGCCCCTTCACAATTCAATGTGTTTTGGCAACACTCTCCAGGGCTCTTACAGTATCTAAATTGGGGCTGCATCAGAGTTTGAAAATTCTTCTATGTAACTACATTGTTTGTGTGTGCATGTGTGCCGGGTTTCTGGGAATTGAACCAATGGCCTTTGTGGGCTAGCACTGAGCTATAGCACCAGCCCAAGATTTTATTAATAGTCAGAGGATCACTTGACCGGGAATCACAAAAGATAGGATGAGGCTTCACACTTGATTAATTATTAAGGAAGTTAAATTTGTGAAGTCTTGATTTATACATTTGTCAAATGGGACTGATAATATCTATTTCACAGAAGTTATTGTGAAAATCCTTTATCCTCTGCTTTGTTCCAAAGAAGATTTGAATGGGAACTGTGTATAAAATATAGCAAGATGATATAAAAGTAGACAAGACAGATAAGGTATGGGCAGATATAAAATGGGGCCAAGAGGTTGAACGTTCTGCACAGCCTGTGTGTTTGCTAAGAGTGAGCCCAAAGTTTGCTTTTCTGCTTTTTGCTAGTTAAGAAAAACTGGGATTTGTATCACTGTCAATAACCATGGTATCTAGAAGATCAATAACAAATTACTTCTTGGTACATTAGCTGAAGGAGACTATTCTTAAGGTCTGCATACAGAGGACTCAGTAATCCAGCCAACTCATCTGTTACATAGACTGAACACTGCCAGCCCCATGTCAGCAATTGTGAGTATTGGTTTGGTCTGGCTTGATGTCTAAAAAAACCTTGATGCAACATTTAAAAGAAACAGTAGAGCCAGGTGTAGTGGCTCACATCTGTAATTCCAGCACTCAGGAGGCTGAGGCAGGAGGATTGCTGTGACCAGCCTGGGCTACATAGGGAGTTCCAGGTCAGTCTCAACTACATAGTGAGACCCTGTCTCAAAAAACAAAATAATAATAAAAAATAAAATAATAATAATAATAAAATAAAATAAACAGTATATTTCACAATAGTTGTATTCTCAAATTTTCTTGAAAAATCAGATGTTTAAAAAGCATGGCAATTGTATCTCAAAGTTATTGGCACTTAGTAGCAGTTTTTATACTTTTAATATGGCATGTAATTTCAGGTTTACCTCAGTCCCCAGTATTTCCCACTGCCTTATCTCCTGCATTCTATTTCCTGCTTGGCAACATAGGCATCTGATTTAGTGACTCTTCTATAACATCTCTATAGTAGGCTCAGCAAAATGTCTTAAAATGTTTTATAGGACTGACTGATAATCCCTGAGGGAACTGATTGAGAGAATACATAGGAAAATGGTGGCATGGGCTGCCCTGTAGTATAATAAAAATATAGATTATTACTTTTACTCTCTAATACTTTGAAATCAGGTCACTGAAGGAAAAATGCTTAATGAACAAGTCTTAAGTAGCTAACTAAAGAACCTCAACAAAGTCATAAATCTTCCAAAGTATTCTTCTCCTAGCAAGTAGTTAACCCTTAACATTTGTTCTAATTGCTCTTTAATCAAGTAAAAAATTAAGACTATTTTATTCAAGTGTTCAGAAAGCTGAAGGCGGTGTTATAGTAAGGGTATGTCTTAAGTATCTCTTTAAATGTGCAAAGTATATTAGTAGGTGCCATCATTTAGTTGTAATAGTCATAACTGTTAGAATGGAATCTCTGTAAATCTGGGACTTGTCAATGTCTACTTCTGGGTTCTAGATTCATGAGTTTGGTAAGAAGTTGTCAGCATTGAGTTGCTAATTTTCCAGACACATCCCTTGAAGTAAGGATGTTGAATGGGATTTTCCCAATTATCAGAAGGAATTGATATTACAAAGTTGAAAATGAGTGATAATTAATAATGCTCTAAAAAGTGCTGTTAGGCAAGGCTATGTACTGTGTAATAAAAGATGTTGAAGTTGATCTGGTAACTATGAGCCAGCCTCCTTAGAACCCTATCCTATATTAGAGATGATTATTGATTCAGGAGGAAATTATAGACATCTAATCAAATGGCTTTGTAAAGAGTGCTAGGACATTTCCTCTCCAACTGCCATGAGAGAGGAAAGAGAAGAGTATTCTCACCATCACCCTAAGTCAAGAGAGAAGAGCTCTCATCTAGAGATTGGGGTTATGGCAGCAGAGGGAGATTGGCATCTCACTTCCCTGTAGGATACTGAGCAGCCTCCAGGCCTAGCAGAGAAAAGCACAGTACTGGGTTTGGGGGTGTCTGAATGTGCAGATGGAGAATTTGGTAAAAGCAGAGTTGCTAAATCAGCTCCAAAAAGTGAATCAAGGAAAAAAGTGTTCAACAGTTGACAAGCTCAACTTTTCACCATGTGGCAGAAAAAGATGTGTTTTCATTGGACCAAGAAACAGTGGAAAAGGTAGAGTTTGAGCAATTATTGCTGTTTCCTTGCCTAGAACATGTCCTATTGGGATGAGGTGAACCAGGTAGTGAAGTCTGAATCCTTGCCTAGAAAATGTCCTATTGGGATGAGGTGAACCAGGTAGTAAAGACTGAAATGAATGCTGAAGTAGGAAATATCTGTAGAAGGTGAGGAGGGTAGTCACAAAAAGCAGTTAAAACTCCATGCAAGTACCACTATGTGACTGCTTATCCAGTACTGACAACTTTGGTAGCCAAAGGAATATTGCAAACAGCACCAAGTGATGTAAAAAGATATTCATCCCAGCCTATGAAAGTGCTGACCCCTTCTGTTGACCTTAGAGGAGCTACCTTAGAGGAGTTTAGAGAGATGGAAAAGAGCAATAAAAGAGATGAAGAAAGATAAAGGAAAGGCTATGGGTCCCCTCCAAGTACAAGTCAGGCAAGTTAGGGAGGAGGAGTGTATTATGTTTTCTGTTGCTGAGATGAAATACTCAATCCTTGCAAGTTAAAAGAGGAGAGGTTTATTTTGGTTAATGGTTTCACAGAGTTCAGATGGTGGTAGTTTTTTTGTCTCCAAGACAGAAGCATCATGTCAGAAGAATATAGTGCAGCAAAGATGCTTACTTCATGGCAGTGAAAAACTGAGAAGATTAGAAAGAGTACCAGATAAGAGAAGGCTAGGAAACAGATATAATCCTCAAGCTCACAACCCCCTGACTACCCAGACACACCCAAAAGTGTACTTTACTAATCTGCTAAGCGTCTTTTAATCTAGTCAAGTTAGTAATCATAAGTAACAGTTATAAGGAGAAAAGCTTTGAACTGTATATGAAATTAAAGTTTTGATATGAAGCCCACAGACCTTTAAAATATGAATGAGTCTTAGTTTCCACAAATAAGTGTGTTCTTAAAAGTGAAAATGATTGAAAATGATGGGGTATTTCTAAGATGTTGTCTAGCTGCAGGAAATAGGAATCCAACAGAATATGCCAGAGTGTGATAAGAAAACAGTGGTCCTCAATTTCCTACTATTCAGTAAACCAGTTTCCAAACCCATGTAACACCAAAATATTATTTGATGAGATTTTAGTAGGACTCTTCTCAACAATTTGTGTACATATAATATTGGAGGACGTTCCTTGTTCAAAATTTAAGTTTTGTAGCAAGAAGTCAAAACCATATTCTTCTAAGTTTCACTTGAAAATATCTTTTCTCACAGTTGAATTAAAATAAATTCTCTTGGTAGATTAATGTCAAAGGTGAATCTATTCTAGAGATAACTTTTGAGTCATGATACCTAATAGTTAAGAAATACGTTTTGATTTTGATCTTTAGTCATGGTGATTTCAAATAAACTTATTAAATCACTGTAAGTTCATATTTCATAGAAAATATGAAGAAATTAATCCAAGACATCTTGGATTGCTTCCTTTATTGTGTTAGATTTGCTAGTGCCTTCTAGAAGCCCCAGTCTTTCAAAGGCAGACTCTACTATCCTGTCCATTCTCCTCACAACTTTTCATTTGGGAGCGTGGTGAAGACAAGACCAAAGGTAACCCTCACAATGTAACAAATTGTCAAGCTGGCTCCCTCAGAAACTTTATAAGGAGTGCATCAGTCAGCTGGGGCTGCCTTATAAAAATACGCTAGACTAGATGGCTTAAATGGCAGAAATTAATTTTCCACAGTTTTGGAGGCTAGATACCCGAGACTAAGGTGCTATTGGGGTTTGACTCTTAGGATCTGTCTTCCTGACTTACCCACTACTGCTCTCATGTTCTCATGCAGCCTTCTCTCTGGGAGCTCCAAGTCAGGGAGAGAGTACTGGCTGGTGTCTCTTCATCTTTCTCCATACCGGTCCTGTTCATCAGGGAATGGGTGAGGCACATCCATAATCTTCCCCTGCTAGGTTTTATGCCAAGACTGATTTGTACTTTGTGACTTCTATAATTGATAGTCCAGGTTCAACTTGGTTTACTTTATTATGCTTTAAGTACACGATTCTATTTAGATTCTATTTTGACACACTTTTTTGAAGTCAAGAGTTGTCACATTAGACTTTGCAAATGCTGTTCTCCAGACCCTAGAGATTGTACAGCCTTATCACCACCTGGAAATTTGGCCATGGAATGTGATGGTCTTGGTCTCAGCACTCCTCCTTCAACCTCTTCTTTCTCTGTTCTTCTGAGCACCCAGTGCTGTGCTGTGATTCCTTGTTTAGATCTTACAGGACCTGGGTCCCAAAGTGATGATATTAGAAGGCAAGCGCTTTGGGAAATGATGAGGCTATGAGGTCAGAACCCTCAGGTTTGGGATGAATGCCCTTAGGAGAGAGTCCTGAGAGACCCTCCTACCACGTAAGGACACAGAAGAAAATGACAATCTATATAAACCGGAGACCAAGCCTTTCCCAGTCACTGAGTTTGCCAGCACCTTAATAATGGTCTCAGTCAGCCTGATCTTCACTATTTTGTTAAAGCAGCCTAAATGAATTAAAACACCAAGTGTCACTAGTTTCGTGGGAGGACAGGGGCCTGATCTCTTATCTGTAATCCTTGGGTCAGATATATTTTGGAGCTCAGTTTTTAACTTTGAGAAAATTATATTGTGTGTGTTGTGTACACCAGCACCCTGTAATATTTCAGCAGTGAAATACGTGAATGTCCATACTACATGGGCTTAAAATGGTCAGTAAGAGGCTTACATCCATTCAGTTCAGGTTTTGCCACCAAGTGAGTTATGAGAAAGTCTTCTTTCTAGGGCTTTTTGTATTTCAGAATTATAAGCAAGAGGCTCTGAATATATATTTGTTTGTGGTACGGGGCTTATAAATATTTCTGTTAGAATTTCAGTAGCCCCTACTGGTCTCTATAACATGTTAAACTTGAGAAACATTGTAACAAGCATTTAGCACTTTCCACTGTTGTCTATATGAGTTAATACCTATATAGAGCAGACTTTGTGCCAATGTCTTTGCTTTGATAGGTTATTGGTAAGCAGAGTTAAAAAAGCCACTAATTCTGAAATTTAAAGTTTCTATTTATTCTTTACTTTTTTTCAGTACTGGGGTTCGAACCCCGAGCCTTGGCACTGAGCTACATCTACAGTCCTTTTTTATTTCTGGAGGCAGGATTTAGCTGAGTCTCTAAGTTGCCCAGGGTGGGCTCAAACTTGCAATACTCCCACCTCAGCCTTTCAAAGTGGTAGGATTATAGGCATGTTCTCCCATGCCTGGCTTTATTAATTTTTTTTCCTGGTACCAGGGATTGAACTCAGGACCTTGAGCTTGCCAAGCAGGCAGCAGCACCACTGAGCTAAATGGCCCAACTTCCAAATACAACATACTATCCAGTAGAGATGAAAAACACTGTCACCAAAGAAGGTTATTATTGAGTGCAATTAGGCCAATGTGATTAGGCCACCGATTCTTGTGGAGTTTTCTGCAAAAGGATTCTATAAATCTTTTGTCTCTATGCATGGAAATTAGAAACCAGGAATGAAAGCAGTTCAAGCATCAAGATAAGTTAGTTTACCACTTGGAATCATGAAATTGGGATAATTTTCAAGTCTTCAATGCATGGTATATCCCAGGGAGATTCAGAGGGCAGAATAAGTTCTAGTTTTGCTAATGTTTCTGCCAGCTTATGTCAACCATTTACCATCGTGACATCTCAGTTATTCTGTCTGTCAGCCCCAAGAGTCTTTGGTGTATTTCAACATATCATGTTTTCAAGAATTTCTCAGTGCTACATCTGGTGCTTGGTAACTGTCATGGATGAATTTGACATACCTCGCCCTGATGCCTGCTAGGAGGGAGCTGGAGGAGAGAGACTTAAAAGGTCTTCTGATGAATTCAGATGATCACATATAAGCTGCTGTGGGTGTGGAAGAATGGAATTAAAGGTAGTTGTCTTATCAGAATTGTGGAAATTCGCTTTGCAGCTATTCGGTATGAAGATGTTAGCATTACTCAATGCATGTGGAGAGACTTAATTCAGGGATCATTCAGGGATCAGTTGAGTTAGTGGTCTTCAATGCTTGTGGTTGGTTAGGAATGGTAGTAAAGCGCTCAGCACCCTTGCATAAATGAAGTATCGGAAAGCTGACAAGCCAAGCAACACTGCCAGCAAGGCAGCATTTTGTGTCTGAGCCCATTGGCCCTGTGTCTGTCTCTTTCTTCCTTTTATGGAAAATCCCACCTCCCGAATCAGCTAAAGCCCTGGTAGTTCCAATGGGGCATCTCCTGCCAGGGGCCAGTCAGTTTAATCAAAGGTGAAGAAGACCTCTTGGGAGCTACAGACAGGCTGTAGGGTCTGACAGCCATTTGATCTCATCCCACTAACAGTGAAGTTGCCAGAGATAGGGCTGAAAACAACCCTCTTCCCACTACCACTGCTATAACCACCTGCCACTAACTACTGAAGGCTACTGAGTTGCCAAAAGGAACTGAATATTCACCAAGAGCCAGTTTGTCTAGCCCTGTGTCACTATAGTAGGTTGTTTCTTCCTTGCTGTCTCCCCACCCTTCACACATGCACACATTCCTCTATAGTCTAGAGTTCATTTTCCATCCATTCTCCTGTCCTGCGTGCTTTCTGGACAAAGTCCTCCTTTCCTTTCACTCCAGCCTCCAGTGTCTTTCCTTCCTTAGCTTTCCCCAACCACCCCCAGTCCTTATTGACTCTTTCCTTCTCTGAGTTTTAGTCATACCACTTTTTTATGTACTTGCATTTATCTATGCTATATAATAAAATACCCCAAAAATTTGTGGCTTAAAATAATAAACCTTTTAACTTATAGTTTTGTGGATCAGGAACTTCTGCAAGGCTCAGCTGGGGAATTCTTTTTGCTCTTTGTGGCATCAATCAGGGTCACTCTGTGGTTTCAACTGGAAGATGGGTCAACTGGAGGGTCTATGATGCCTTCGCTCATACGCTTTGCAGTTTGGTGGAAATGCTGGAAGGTATGCTCATCCGCAACTGTCCATTACAGCGTGCATACACAGTGGATTCAGAAGTTAGACTTCTTTATAGCAGCTGGCTTCCCCGGGATTGAGGATTTCAAGAGTAAGGAAATGCAAGCTGTTAGGAAGTCTCTTAAGCCTGGAGCCAGCATAATTTCTGCCATGTTCCAATGGGCAAGTAGTTCACATTCCTCCAATCTTAAGAGAAAGAACTGTAGACTTAGCTCTCATTGTATGGTGTAACAGAATGCACTCCCACTGTTAATCTAGCATGTGTGCCTTGTTATCTGCTTGAATAACCCCCTTAAAACTCATGCTGAAATTTAACTGCCATTGTATCAATATTATGGGTCCTCTAAGAAGTAATTATGCCGTGAGGGATCTACTTTCATGAAAGGATTAATCCCATTATCTGTGGAATTGGGTTAGTCGTTGTGGAAATGATTTTGTGAGCTGCCTGTCCCTGGTTCGTGCTATCTTGTCAGGGATGCCCTCTCTCATGTTTTGATGTATCAAGGAAACATTTGCTAGATTCTAGTACCACACTCTTGGATTTCCCAGCTTTGTGAACTCTAAGAAATAAATCTCCACTTTTTACCAATTACTTAGTCTCAGGTATTCTGTTGTACCAGCAGAAAATGGGCTAAGATACTACCTAATGTTCTGCAGTATTGTGCTGCTTCTCCAAACCTTGAATGCCTCATAAATTGTTGATAGGTCAGGTACCAGGAAATATGAGTTGAAATGAGAAGGGTTGGAGGGAAGAATGGTTCATCTTCTGACCACTTTCTCTGAGAGATATCATGGCTTTGGGGAGCAACTTGAAGTTGTCCCTTTGATCTATAGATTAGGACTCAGAATTAAGCTGACAGCCATTTATAGATTTCTTCCTAAGAGTTTTAGGTTAAAAGATGTAAGGCATTGCTGGTTCTGCCCAGAGATTCATGGGGTTAAATCTAAGACAGGGGACCCAGGTCTAATCTGTCCCTGTGTTTATGCTCTCCATGAGCTAAGCATGATTTTTATATTTTTAAATGTTTGAGAAAAAAAATCAAAATAATTATTCTCATGTGACATATACAAATAATATGAAATTCAAATTTCAGGGTCTATAAATAAAATGTTGTTGAAACACAGTCATGTTCACTTATCTACCTACAATCTGTGTCTACTTTCATACTACAAGGGTAGGGTTGAGTGGCTGTGACAAAGATCATATGGCCCGCAAAGCTGAAAATATCTGTCGTCTCATTCTTTACAGAGAAGTTACTTTTTTACTGACCCTGCTTATAACCAATTGTATTTTTCAAAGATGGACTCTAGGCTCAGAGTTGCAGGGAAGAGAACAGAAAGTATAACACATGATTGAGAGCTGCAGTGGTTTGGACCCAGAATGGGCCCCAAAGGCCCATGTGTTAAAAGACTCATTCCTCAGCCTGATGCTATTGGGAGGCCACAGAAAGTTTAAGAGTTGGAGCCTTATAGGTCATTGAGGCAATGTCCCCCAAAGAGATTTTGGGACTCCTGTCTATTCTTTTTTCTTTTTGCTTCTCAGCCTTAAGGCAAGCCATCTGTTCCACCATGTGCTAGGTGCCATTGTCATCCAGTACCCCCACCCCAGGCCTAAAAGAAATGGTTCCAATCAGTAATGGATAGGAACCTCTATAACCATGAGCCAAAATAAACCTTTTCTCTTTATAAGTTAATTATCTCAGATTTATTGTTATAGCAATGGAAATCTGGCTAATACAGGTGCTGGTATGATAAAGGGGTAAATATGAAAACTATTATGAACATTACTAATGGATACAGTTTTGTCATTCCTCCTCCATGGAAAAATGAGATACAAAAGCCAGAGAAGAAACTAATTACCCAAACTGGGGGAAGAATGAGAGTCTTCTGTTAGAATATTCCTCACAGTTGAATCCCTTCTTTAAGGTCACTGTATCTTAGTGATTCTTTATACAAAAATGAAGAAGTATTTTTCTCCTCGTAGCCAATTAATTTCTGCCCCAAAGAAAATAATATGATTATTTCTGTCATCATCTTAGTTCCAGATCCATTGATAATACAGAAGGTAACATCTATACGCACACACAGAGAGAGAGAGAAAAAGAGAGAGAGAGAGAGAGGGAGAGAGGGAGAGAGAGAGAGTTGCATGCACTTGTGCAATGCCTTAGAAAATGTATCAGGAGTAGGTACAACTGTAAGGCATCAAAATTTCCCTTCTGCACTCCCTCTCCCAATTATTCCAGAAATAGTTTCTTAAGTGTGTGTGTGTGTGTTTAGAGTTTTGAAGATTGAACCTAGGGAATTCAACTTAGGGGATGAGCCACATCCCCACCCTTCTTACTTTTTATTTTTTAATTTTGAGAGAGGGTCTTGTTAAGTTGCCTAGGCTGGCCTCAATCTTTGATCCTCCTCCCTCAGCCTCTGGAGTAGCTAGAATTACTCAGGCCTGCACCACCACTCCCAGTTAAAATATTTATATTTTATTTATTGAAACTGGCTGACATTTAGGTTTGTTTCCTATTCTTGCATCCAGCACAGTGTTGGAAAGACTCATCCAACACAGCCTACTCTGATTCCAGGGGAGCCGGTCTTTCTAGAACAGTGGCGCCCTTGCAAGGACCTTTCTTGTTGGCTTGAGAATGATAAGATAGTAAATGTGAGGTTTTTTTTCCCTAATATAGTTATGAAGGTTTTTTTAAATTCATACCTATTAAATTCCATAGCAATTTTTTTAAACTCCTCAGTTTGACAGGCAATAAGCTTTCTTGGGCTGTGTCTCCATTGGAGAGAAATGAACAGCACCCCACATGATACGCTTACTTCCTCCCACTCTCCATTACAAATCATGGAGAGAAAGAGGCTGCATGGATGTGCTTAGCACTGTCTGCATTTGGAAGTGATTTTCAGTCACTCTCACCTGAAATAGGATTTCATTCACCAGTGACTGTTAATAGATGGGTGTGATGAGTCATCAGCCCATCTCAGAGAGATGGCATTTGAGGAGGATGGTTGGAAGAAAAGGAGACAGGGATGTAGAATAGCCAGGGCACTTAGCAACTGTAAGCTTTGAATGTGTCCCCAGTGCTCATGCCCTGGGCACCTGATCACCAGTGCAACAGTGTGGGGAGGAGGAGCCTAATGAGGGTGGAGTGAGTGGATTAGCACTAGGATTGCAGAAATGAGTTCCTGAAAAGGCTGAGTTGGGTTCCCTCCTCTGGCACTGTCACTCTTGCCCTTGTACCCTCCTCCATGAGAAGACTCACTCAGAAAGCCCTCACCTTCATATTGAACTTTCCAGTTCTCAGAATGGTGAAAAATAAATTTCTTTTCTGTAGAGATTATCCTGTCTTTGAGATCTGTTATAGCAACACAAAGCAGACCAAGATAACAACCTTCCTTATGCTGGCTGGATCTTACAACAAGTCTATAAAGTAATAAATTTTACCAAATACAGAGGAAGAAATTGAAGTTCAGAGGGGTTAAGTGATTTTCCCAGTGATTCACAGCTTGTAATTACACCTGATTTGGTCCCCTTCTTTACTGCAGTATTTCTCCCTCTATTTCAGTAGTGGCAGTACCCTTGTTCCATATGCTCATGTCAAATGTATTGGTTGATTATCCTCCTCTTGTATCCCATTACATTCAACTTTTAATCCAGTAGCAAATCCCTGTTCACTTCACTTTTAAATATACCTCTGCCACTCACCTGTCCTAAGCCACCATCCTCTCTCTCTAGGACCACTGTTATATCCTTCTGCCTGTTCTTCCTACTTCCGCCCTTTCTTCCTGAAAGTCAATTCCCAATACACAGGAAGTTAAAAACCAGATCAAACTCATTATTGGCTTCTCATTGGTTGGGGAGTTCCATTTAATTCCAAATAAGGGGAGTCCTTACCAGGCTACCATCTACCTCCTAACCCACATCATCTCTCCATCCATTGCTCATTCACTGTTTTAGCCTCATCAGCTTTCTTGTTGCCCCTTGAATGATCAGATGATTTGCACTTACTACTTCCTCTGCTTGGAACACTCATCCTAAGAAACTGCATGATTTATTCTTTCACTTCCTTCATGTCTTTACAGTGAAACCTACCTGGCCCACTCTATTTTAAAGCCCTTCCCATTTCATCTCTCTGTACTCTCCCAATATTCCTTATTCTCTGTACTCCTTTTCCCCCCCATAACACTCCTCCTCATCAGATATGCTGTGTATCTTCTGCATTTGTTATTTATTGCCTGCGTCCTTTTTTTAGAATGTAAACTCCATGAGGTTGTGATTTCTATCTGAGGTTTTATGTTTCTGGTACATTTAAATGTTCAATAAACTTTATGAGACAATAAATGAGTTGCTTGATCTTAGTGTTCAAACTCTAAGCACCTCTGTTCTTTTCAGATCCCCACTATAATGCTGGTTGACTGTACTATGGTTACATAAAAATAAGAGAGCTTATTTCAGGAAATAACTGAGTAATGCACATAGACAAAATGAGGTGGCCTCTGGTTTCTAAGATTCCTTTGAATGTTGATAATCTATGATTACAAAGGCTGATCTCATGATACAAAATCCCAGAGGATGAGCTTCCCAGATATATGTCACTGGGCAATGGATATTATCTCTTTGGTCCTTAACTTTCTATTTATAAAATGTGGAAGTTGATAGACAGTCATTACCCTCTCTTTCCACACCAAAAATTCTATCATTTGGTCCACTGAGTTGAGTAAAGTAATATATTGTTTAGTGTGAGTTGCTTCCTTCTAAATATGTATCAAAGGCTTAAGTGCCCCCGCAGAACAGAACAAAATTTTCTATTTTTATTTCCTCATAGTCGTGGGTGCAATGTCCTATAGTCAGTTGTTTATCACTATGCTTTCTTGGCCCAAGCAAAGACAAATTACACTGAACTCTGAGCTCTCCCTTAGTTTGAAGTCTGTTGTTTGATAAAGCGCCCCTAAGAGAATAGCTCCTGTGGCTCACATCAAAGGAGACCACACTCTTGTGCACATTACTTCCCTGAGATCATCCATTGTCCCTCTAATCAATAGATATTTCTGTTTGGTAAGATTAATACAGAGGTGACAGTGCCAGCTTTCCAAAACTAACATAAATAAGTGGAAAGTCTTTGGATCCTGTGGATTGGTATGACAATTCAAGTCCAAAAAGCATCTTAAATGAAAATCTATATATTAAGACAAGTGAATAAAGTTAGGACCAACTTGGCTTGATCAATATGTTTATTACATGAGATTAAGGTATATAAGATAGGTAAACACTATTCTATGTACAAAAACCATAGCCTCATGGAAGTTAAGGCCTTGGAGATGTCTTTTGTTTTGTTTTTAAAAAATATTTTTAAACCAGGCGTGGTGGTGCAGGCCTGTAATCCCAGCACTCGGGAGGCTGAGGCAGGAGGATCGCTGTGAGTTCGAGACCAGCCTGGGCTACATAGTGAGTTCCAGGTCAGTCTCAACTACATAGTGAGACCCTGTCTCAAAAAAACAAAAAATAAAAAAAAAAAAATTTAAATATTTTTAATCTAGAGGGACCGCCCATGACTATGTCCTTGCTCCTTAAGATTGTAATGATAGGAAACTCGGAATAGATCTGTTTTATTGCTATGATCATCACATTTCAGTTAGAATTGGTGATTTCCCTGAAAGTATCAGATTTTGAAAAATGTACGTTACTTTAATATGTTATGCCTTGTGTTTAGACGTCCCCCCAAAGCCTAATGCTTTTCCAGAGGTGTTTGAATCTAGCGAGTGTGATTGATTCATGTTGGGCCTAGGCCTGAAGACACTGGGATTAAGGTGTGAGTGCTACCTTCCCTAAGTAATCTGAATAAGATAAAAGGGGCAGGAAGAGGCTGTTAAGGTCTCTTGTTGCTTTGGCTGCTTCCACTGCCATGAACTGTTGCTCCTCCTCTGCCACCCTGCCTTGCAGACAGCCAGTTATAGGCTGAACCCTCTTCGAACTGTGAGCCAGATAAACACTTTCCCCTTTAACTTGGTGCATCAGGTATTTTGTCTCAACAATGAGAGGAAAGTAACTAACACATAATATATGGTTGTATACATGATATTATATAATAGGACAATATTTTCTCCTCTCTAAAGGAAATGTCCACCCCCTCCTGTCTCTGCCCTTCCCGTCCCCCTTTTGCCTCCCTCCTCTCTTCTCAAGACACACACGCAATTACCGTACATTTTTATCTCGATGAAGTATGGTTTAGCTTTAATTTAATGCATCAAATATGGGTTTAGTTCTTACTGTATAAGCTATTCTGGAGGAAAATAGAGTATAAAAAGATGTAAGATATATATGTCCTGCCCTTAGGAAGTTTACATTTTGGAGGAGGGAGAAAACAAATGCTAGAGTTCACAGCAGCACATGACACACCAGTGCTGTACAAAAGACAAGCGCTGTGCAAGGAGAGCCCCGTGGGAGGAACTCAGAGAAGTTTCCCGGAAGAGCGACTCAGAGAGGAGACCTTGACTAATGGGGCCAATTTAGATCAGGTTCTCTGATGCCACAGATTTCTCTTTGTGATCAGAATGCTCCTGTTTTGCACATAAGATTTCAGCTTATGTGCAACTTTTCTGGCACTCCATCATCGCCTTAAAATGAGGTTCATGCCCACTGTGTTGGTCCATGGAAAAGAATGAGACTGGGTGACAGCCAAAACAAATGGAATCCTCTAGGGCAGAGAAGCCAATAAAGGGAGAGGAAATGAAAAGGCATAATGCTAGGACTGCCAGTGGAGAGGGTAGAAAAGAGGACACCTGGCAGAGACTATGACAGGTTGTTCGTTGAAACTGTCCAGCCTGTCAGATGTCACCTGAGGACACTGCCACAATTAACATGCAACCAGACATGCACAGTGACTACACATTTTGGCTTGGTTGTTGGCATTAGTTGAGTCTTAAACAAAAGCAGTTTCAGTTGCAGATCCTGTGCCAGGCTTTCAGAGAAAGAGAATAAATTAGTCTGCTGTGACAAGCTGTTCCATGGTAGCAACAATAGTTTGGACTTCCAACACAGCCTGTCAACCAGGCATTAAAATACATCTTTATTTGTTGTTGGGCAGCTGTGGAAGAAGAATCATTAAAGACTTTATAATACATCAAAAGCTCTGCTTTTGTACCTTTTGCACAGTTACACCTTACCCCAAGCTGTCATTCTATCACTAATGGAAAAGGGACTGAACTCCCCATGATAAATGTAATCATATACTGTAAACCTGTACTAATAAAAATTAAAATCTTAAATGCACCAAAAATGAAGAATTCCTTTCTGTTACTTATATACATGTTTTAATGGGAATCATAGAATACAGGACATTCCCTTGAGACATGCATTTCAGTTCTAGAAAGAATTTATTGACTGCCTAGTGGATGCTGAGCAATATGCTAGTGGATAGAAAACTCATGCCTTCCATTCAGGCTATTGCAATGCAAGAGAAACAGCATCAACAATATGACAGTGTTTTGAGGAGAGCAGCAGAAGGACAGAATGAAAAGTTATTGTCCCTGTACCTCTCTTTGCACACATTGTAGACATGACCAGGTTCACACCTGATCAATAGTCAAAGGAGCCAATGTGAGGATGGAGCTACATCTTCCAGGTAAGAGAATAACATTTTAATCTGTGGTTGATTGGTTTGCATGCAGTCATTCCAGCTCTGTGTCACTTTTCTGTTGTTGCTGTGACAAAGTGCCCCATAGGTAATGGCCAGCTAGGGGTATGACTCGGTGGAAAAGCATGCGCTTAATATGTGTGAGGCCCTGGGTTTGAACCCCAGCACAAAAGAGCAGAAGGAAGGAGGGGAAAGGGTAAGAGGAAGGGGAATGGAAAGAGGAGGAAAGAAGAGGAAAGGGGGAAGGAAAGAAAAGAAAAGCAAGCAAATAAGCATAGTGGCTTATAATAAGAGTTACTCTCTTTTGGTTCTGTAGGTTAGAAAATCTGATACACTTCTCACTGGGCTAAAATGCAGATGCTGATGGACTGTTTCTTCCTGGAGGCTTTAGGGGAGAACCTGTTTCCTGCCATTTCCAGCTTTTAAAGGCCACTGCCATTCTTTGGCTGTGTCCCCTTTCCTTTGTAAAGCCAGAAACATTGAGTGTGTCCTCTCCTAGCATCATTCTGGCCCTTTTCCCCCTCCTACTTTCACTTTTAAGGACTCTTGTGATGACTCTGGGCCCATCTGGATAATATAGGATGATATTCTTATTTTAAGAATGGCTGATTAGCAACAACCTTCACTACATGTAATCTGAATTCTCTTTTGCCACCTAACCTGACATAGCCACAGCTTCTGGGCATTAGAATGTAAATATTTGGGGGGAGGAAGAGGACATTATTGTGCCTACTATAAACTGTCTTCTGGGCTCCAAAGCCAGCAATGTTGATAAATATGATAAGTGTTATATGTAAGCACCCTGGGATCAAGAATGACCTTATATCACCATACTCAGTGCTACTCAGTCAAGGGAGGAAGGATAGATGGCATGTTATAGAGAAGTGGCTCTGGCCTGGTCATCAAGAGATTTGGATTTTAGTTTCTCCTCTGTGAACTAACTCCTGAGTATCTCTAGGCAAAAGGTTGAATGGCCCCATCTTCCATTTCCTCATCTGTCAAGAAACAGTACAGGTTAGTGTTCGCAAAACCTCTTTTAGTTTCTCGCTTACCACAGGTCTCTCATTCTATAGGAAACGTACTGAATCCATACAAATACTGGCCTTTGAAAATGCAGAGCCATTATCCCTACATCAAAATGCTGGAGTAATGTACAAGATGTCATCTAATGGCAGCTCAGAGTCTGTACCTCTTTTGTCTCCCCTGGGCTCAGCCCCCAATCTTCCTTTATCCCATGATGGTAAATTTACATTGTCCACCCCCAGTCTTTTCCTCTTCTAAATTGGAAAATTATGCCAAACAGCAATCCCTGGGAATTAGCTGAAGAGAGAAAATTGTGGCTCTACAGTTGAAATATGGCTTTAAGAAAATTGACTGGGAGCTGTATGAGGTCACATATAATTGAAAGTGAGCTTTCTAGAGTGGCTTGAGAAGGGTGACTCATGCTTTGAAAGCTCATATTCTGGGTAAGATATTTGAGCCTGAAAAGAAATTGTTAAGTATGTGGATCATTAGACAACCTCCTTTCTCACTATCTTTTTTTCTTTTAATCAAAGAACTGTACATATGCAAGTAACTGAGTCACCTATTCTCTCCTTTAATCACAATTGAGAGGAAGGTTTCCAGCTAGGCATTAAATTGGGTCAACAGCTAACACAGCATGAGTGTAGACAGCAGGGACAGTGATGGTGTACACACAGGAAATAGGAGACATTGTGCTGGTGGCATGGATAAGCTGTTGAACAGTTCAAGGGCCCTATTAAGATTGAAAGTAATGAAAGTATGGTTTCCAGTGGCTGATAAACATCCCTGCCTTATGAAGGCATTAGTTTCACTTAATGACTTTTAATTCCCCCAGCCTCATTTCTCATGGTAACCTTTATGTCCCAGAGCAGGCCTAAGAAACACCTAGGAAATGTCACCTTTGCAGTTGCTCAAAGGATAGCTGCTAGTAACTGCAGGCAGAGCTGAAAACATGGAGTGTGTCAGGTACACTGGGTTGCATCCACTTGTTAAGGCTATTGTTCAAGGAAGGTGAGGAAAAAGGGCCCTTGAGCCTGGTTTGTGCAGACAGAAGTGGAATTTCATCAGGCATGTGTGTGGAAATGTGCTAACTACAAAATGCCAGCTGTTCCCTGCTCAACTATATAGAGTGGTTTGGAATTGTTGACTGAAACAGTGCTAATATCTGGCCAGGACAATGCACGTAGCGGTGACTATGCCCAGATTATCTCTGGAAATCTGAGGGACAGGGACATTCCTTCTCATGCCTCATCTACTTAGGGCTGTATCAAATAGCCATTTTTTCCAGGCAAAACTGCAGTAAGCAGGACAATGCATTAGTAGCATCAGGCATACTGGCCCAGAAACAGCTTTGTCCTCAGCCTGAAAGATAGAATCATGCTCTGCGAGAGCCTGGCAGGTCCAGTGGGACTGGAAATTAGATGCTTATCCATGGGATCTGAAACCACCAGAGTGCTGTATCCTGAAGTAGCGACTGATTAGGGCAGCTCAGCCCCACCACTAGGAGCACTCCAGGCTTCCCATTCCTCAGAGTAAACACAAGGTCACAGGAACTGATTCTCTTCTTCAGATCCAAGGCTTACATAACAGACACAGCAATGGCTCTATTACCCAGAATGTGTGTCGGTGTTCCTCACATGACAAAAGAGACTTTACACATATAAGTGAAGATAGGAATGCTATCCTGATTCTCTAGGTGGATGCAGTGTAATCAACAAGATGGTAACAAGAGAATCAGTCAAAGGGGTTGTAGTGGTGGAAGCAAAGGTTGGAGTGATGTGGAGCCCAAAGCCAAAGCGTGTAGGCAGCCCCAGAAGCTGGAACAAGCAAAGATGCTGATTCTCCCTTAGAAACTCCAAAAAGAACTCGGTCGTTATAGCCTCTTTGGGCTTCTGACTTCCAGTAAAATAATAAATTTCTATTGCTTACAATGTTCCCTTCCTCAGAGTTAACCACTTTATGGGTTAACAATAGGAACATATTCATTTCCTTCAACAGAAAACTCACCCTCTCTCACCAGAATAAAATTTTGCCACCTTGATTCCAACAAATGCCACCAAGTCCATCAACTTTGGGCAAGTCAATTTGTCTGACATAGAATTTCCTTTCATATTATAATTAGCCGAATGTTCATTTTTCTTATGTGATGGTTATATTTGCAAGGTGGGACTACTATTTCTATTATTTTGATTTTCTAAAAATATCTTTAATGAATATATCATTTTTGTTACTGAATGACATAGTAATTAAAAACTTTAAAGGAATACATTTATCGTCACTGTGATGCCCTAGTCTGTGTGACAAAATCACTACTGTGAACATGAGTTTTGTGTACCCAAATAGAAGGTAAAAGAAAAAGAAAAATAATAAAAGAGCAAGCCTCTGTGTGAAAGCAATACAACAGAAACAAGGCACAAGAATGAGTATTGTAGATTTCAGGTGTCCTGCCTACTAGGAGCACTGAAGTAGGCAGAATTCCCAGGTGGCCTCCAGGCCTGTGCATGCCCTGTATAACCTCTGGGTCTGTGAACATGATAGATTTTTGTTTCTCTTGTTAGTTATTACTTTAAAACAGGGAGATTATTTGGGCGGACCTGGTCTACCACATAGTTCTTTAAAAGCTGAGCAATTTCTTAGGCTGGTATCAAGACGGGAAGTCAGATTTGAAGCATGAGGAGGATGTGATGTAGCACTGATTGTTTGAAGCTGGAGTAAGTGCATGTTGGGGTGGGGGGGTTGCTTCTAATATAAGCAACTTATAGCAGCCTAGGGTAGCCTTGGCTGGCAGCAGATAAGAAAATGTGGATCTCAGACCTACAAGTATAAGTAACCGAATTCTACCAATAACAAGAATAAAGTTAGGTTGGATTTTTTCCCAGTACTGAGAACCCAACTTGACCGACACCATGACTTGAGCCTTGTGAGACCCTGAGCAAAGAACTCAGCCACATTGTGCTGGACTTCTAGCCTGAGAACTGAGAGCTAAAAAATGGATGCTTTTTAAATCCACTGTATTTGTAGTAATTTGTTGTGCAGCTATAGAAAACTAATGCAGGCCCTATAAATAACATCCATAATGTTCACTTAACATCAGTAATGCCAGCAAACTCAGCCCCCTGTGAGCTGTCTCCATTGATTGTCCTAAAAAATCAAATCTAGTTTATAAGACCTAGAATTTAGGCTAGTACAAGAGGCAATTAGACAACAAAAGAGTGTAATTTGTGGCTGTTGGAAGATTAGGTATGAAGACTGAAAGATATAACTACTGAAATCCAAGCTACAAATTCACAAGCTTAAAACCTGGCAATTTATGTAGCTTAAGGAGTCAATATCTATAGTCCCAATTACTGTATATATAGGCCATGGCCTCCATTGTTCTGTTTCTATGGCAGAATTCCTATACATCCCACAGAATCTATTGGCCTACCACGTTCTTAGGTGGCCGTGGTAGGGCACATGTATCTTATGTCCCTGCCTGTCCTGCTGCGTATTACTAGGGCCTGTATATCTCACATGACCTCTCCCCTCATTCCAGTGTCTACATGTGGAGTGAGGAGCTCCTAGACTATTGCCTTGCCTATGAGTAAGGAATATTTGGGGAGATTTTACCTGCCAGTATTGCTAAGTCTCCACTTCCTATGAGCTGCTACGGTGGACACCTCAGAAGAGGTGGTTTACTTGCAGTCAGTGGCCAGCTGGGCACTGGGCATTTCTCTACCAGAAAACCAGCACCATCCCAAGGGGGAGCCCCTCTCTGCCAGGGCTGGATTCCACTGTCCCAGATGACTCTAGGGAATCAGCTAGGTAGCAGAGCAGAGTTGGGGAGGAAAGAACACTTGAAAGCTTAGGGCAGCTGCCATTTACCAGGTTTCTGCCTATAAATAGTGCCACGTTGGTCAGAGCTCCAACAACCCATGTCTCCTTATCCTTTCTGCATAAAACCTGACAATGTATAAATTTTTAGAAAAATTGTGTCTTCTCCTCTGCATTTACCTGTCCTCTCATTATTGTCGCTTTGTGAGGCAGTTCTGGAAGTCCTCTTTCATGAAGGTCGTTATGAGATCGAAGCTCTGAATGCCCCCCATCGGAAAGGCAGGCTCTTAAAAACATGACTGTGTGTCCTCATCCACCTTCTTCACCAGAGGTGGCGCATGCCACGTCTGACCCCTCCCAAAAGTCAAAAGGAACACAAAAGGCAAACTTCTTGAGCTGACTGAAGACAAAGAAGGACTTCCGGAACTGCTTTACAAAGTGGCAAGAAAGACGGGACAGAGTGTTTGAGGCAAAGGGGAGTATTTTGAAGGGGCTTAATGGCAATGTGTCTTTTATTTTAATGCTTTTTTTAAAAAAGTTAAACATTTCTTGTTTTAGTGGGTCATACCTTCAGTGATAGAGCGTGCACAAGTATGTGTGAGGTCCTGGGTTCAATCATGAGCACTGCAAATAAAGAAAAAGAAAAAATTAAAAGGGATGTCAAGAACAGGCTTCACTTTGCCTAGACTTGGGTCTGTTTTCCTACAGACATTGGCAGAGAGAGATTTTTGCTTGTAGCCCTGAGAATGTATACTGCTTAGGAGGTTCACAGCAGGTAAGGCATATTTTGCACAAGTTGATGCCTGTTTTACTATAACTGATATCTTGAGAAAGAGTCGAGGCATATGTGTGTATGTGTATGTATCTATATACATATGTATATAATAAAAAGCAAATATTTTGTTACAGGAGTTCAACCTTGTGCAAGGGTGATAGCTAGTTACAGTTACAGCTATGGAGCTCTTGTCTTTGGATTTAATGCTGGAGTTTGTAGGTCAAGAATTCAGGAAGAGATGATGAATATTGATGTAGTCTGCTCAGACTGCCATTAAAAAATACATCACTGCTGACCAAGCAGTTAAACAAAAAAAAATTTTTTTTCTCAAAGTTCTGGGCACTGGAAAGTCCAAGAGAGAGGTCTACTGGTGCTTAATTTCTGATGAGATCTCTCTGACTTGTAGGCAGCTGTTATCTCACTGTGGGCTCAAATGACCTCTTCTTAGGCACATGTAAGAGAAATAGAACGTTCCTCTTACAAGGACACTGGTTCTGTTGGATTGGGGCCCCACCTTATAACTTCATTTAACCTTAATTACTTTTATTAAAGGCCCTGTCTCCAAATATAGTCATACTGGAGGGTTGGGCTTCAACCTAGGAATTTTGTGGGGAACACAAACAGTTTATAACATATAAAATCAGGAAGCTAGAACTTTCAAGTGGAAGGTAGAATCCACCCTGTGGACTGGAACCTGCAGCATTGTCTTCTGCTTCTGACCTTGAAGGGTGTCCTAGAGGAGAAATTGGTGTTCTTTATCAGGGAGCTAAATACACAACAGGCTCAGGAGTTGGAGAAACTACAGGAGACTCTTTAGGAAGTGGAATAGTTGTGGGCCTGGCTGCTAGTGTCTCCCAGTATAGAGTCAGCAGATAAATGACAACCTATGCTGTGTCCCTTTTGTACTCCAGATCTCCCCTTGAGGACTGACTGTGGCCCATTATAATCAGAAACATGTAGGGCAAGGAGCTCTGGCAAATGTAGCTGAGTCCATTCAAACTGATACAGTACCAAGCCACCATAGTCTCTACAGAGTAATTCTGTCTTCGGTTAGGGGAGATGAAGCCATTAGCAATACCTGAGTGAACAGTTAATGGCTGAGAAACATAAAAAGGGAAAAGAAACTTTGTTTTTAAAAAAAATGACAGTGGTGCAAGAAAAGGAAAAGTGGTACGGTGATGAGGTGCTGGTTCAGAGTCAAAGATATAAGAATGAAAAAGAAGGAACAAAGATGGCAATTGTGATAGTCTGTATTAAGTATGGAAAATAGAAGGGGAGAACAGAAAAAAGGCAGGAAAATAGTAAAGTCATGTGTTCATGCATAAAGTAAGTCATACATAGCAAGCTAAAAAGTGAGAGGTTAAACAAGATTCTGGGAGCAAGACAGCATAAATGGGGACTAGCTCCTTTAATTTCACTGACCTGGTAATATTGGGGTTGCTGATGCTAGAGGATGCTGTGTTTAATGTCCATGATAATGATTAACATGAGTCTTGCCCTACATTATTTGAAGAAGGGGTTGTGAAGTCAGCACAGTACCTGCTACCCTCCAGCCTAAACATTTGAGATATTTACCTGAATTTTCTTTCTGAAAAGGAGCAGATCTTTCTTGTGAGTGCCATAGACAATGGATAAATTTGGAACAAAAGAGTTGAAGCATTACAAAAAGCATCAGTTTGGAATGGAGACAGAAAGCAATTACCGAGTCATGTTTTAGGATTGAGACTCTAGGAAGAGGTAGGTAGCATGAATGATCCTTAAAGTTAGGTATAGTTTATTGTCCCTGAATCCTTCAAGGTCATGGTACAAAGATTGTATGCCTGGGAGATAAGTCTAAACTGTGCAACACTAACAGCCTGTTACAATGTCAGGCTGTTCACATATGAAGTAGTGATGATACACTGTATTTATCTCACAGAACAATGGGGAAAACCAACTGCTAATGTTTTTATTCAACAACTGTACTGGGCACAAGTTATATGCCTGGCACTGTTCCCTACCCTGGGGACACAGGAATGAAGAGAGAAAGAGACAGCATGTTTGTTCTCATGGAGATTACAGTGGAGAGAGAGAGAGAGAGAGAGAGAGGCAAATAAATAACTAATATATCATTCAATTTCTCAATGCCCAATATCAGAGAAGTTTTATATGCTTGGAGGTAGTTATTTCCCTTTGACAAATACTAAAAACAGAAGTTACTGGCCCAAGACTTCTCTGTCCTCAGGCATCAAAGATCAGACTCAGCCCAGGACTTCTGACTCTGCAAATCCCTCTTACAAAAGAAAATATAAGCCTGTAGTTCTCACATATTTATAAAACTTAAGAAGAGTACATTATTTCATGCGGCAGTGGTTATGACTTTATACACTAAGAAAACATATTTAGGCAGATGTTCAGTTGACAACAGGAAATGTAAATATGGTGCTAATGAATGTGTTTCCAGAAAGTTATTGGTTGCTACTGATATAGAGAGTTGTGTGTATTAATACAGAAGTGAGTTCAAAAGCATGTACCCATAAACTCAATTAAAGCTGAAAAAAAAACTCTATATCCCAGGAAATATGAAACAAGAGAAAAAAAAAAAGCAAGAAATAAAAAAGACTTGGGGCAAGAGAAACCAATGGGAACCAGCCAGTGGAAATCGTTACCTTGGATTCAAATGATACTGAATTTCTACTATTGGAGTGTTATAGAGTTTCTACTACTATGAAGAGGAGGCTGTTAGCACAGAAAATAAGAGGAGCTGGTGGAAGCAAGTGAGAAAGGGTGGAGGACTCTTTGGACTGGTTGGTCAGGCAAGACGTATAGGAGGCTGCAACTGCTGAGTGACAGGAAGGAGACAGGGAGGTGAAAGTGGAGGCCCATTTGAAGAAAGGGAAGTCAAGCACAAAGCCCTACAGCAGAAATAAGCTTGGTGTGCTCAAGGAACGGAATGAAGTCAGCAGGACTGGAGGGTTGGTGAGCAAGTGGGAAAGGTAGAAAGGAGCCCGATCTTGCAAAGCTTTGTAGCCCACAGTGAGGAAAGTAAACTTTATATAAAATACAGAAAGATTTTTTTAAGCAAGAGTGGTAAGCTCTCATTTGTACTTTAAAAAATCACTTATGGCTACTCTTCTACTCTAACGGCATCACTTATAGAGCACTTCCAGACTTTTTGCTATTTTTAGAGATTACTGTGCATTGGATCATTCATGCGTGTCAGATTTGAAAGACAACACAGAAAAACAGGGACTTCTGGAATGTCAGTAAGGGAAGGAAAAGCTAGAATACTAGCTGTGGCTTAAACCTTTGGGTTGTGGGAGCCACAGCAGACTATGTGATGGTTCTACAATCCCATTTGTAACATTTCTCCATCAAATATATCTGCCCTTCATGTGATTCTTTCTACATCTTGGTGACTGTCTGAGTATATTAGCATCAAATAACTAGGAATTACTATGATAGATAATCAATATGTTTAGGAATCATAGAATTCCTAAAACCATTTCAAACGCCTAAATTGTCAGAAATCCCTTAAGATCTGACTCTAACAGAGCTGGAATTTCAAAATCTATAATGTGCTGGGAGAGGAGTCAGGAGACAAAGTGGAACCACATGGGCAGTGGTGTTTATTGCTCTGCTTTTCTCAAGCTACCCCTGGTTTAAAATGTGAGCTCAAATGTCTCTTTATCTGGTCGGGTAACAGAAATATTCTTTTTAGCAACTTTTAATAAGTGTCTCAGTTACTTTGTTTGTGGCTGACACAAAATATCTGACATGCAAAGTTAAAGGAAGAAAGGTTTATTTGGTTCAAGTTTGTGGAGGTTTCAGTCCCTAGTTGGCTGGCTCCAAGGCAGGAGGGTATGGCAGAGTGGGATCGCAGAGGAGAAACAGTCCACAGCAAGCAGGAAGGTGAAAGCACAGTAGCCCTCTTTCTGTCCCTTATATTTTATGCAAGGTACTTGGCCTAGGATGGGTGTAGCGCTCACACCCTTAATCCTAGCCAGACTATGCCAAACTGATCAGTGGACTGATTCAGTAATCACACACCCTTGATCCCAGCACCACACGCTCTACATCCAGCCACCTCTGAAAAGTACCCCCACAAGACTGCATGAGGCTTTGGGGGGATATCTAGATACAAGCCAAACACTAAAGTATAATTGATATACAAAAAAGACACATATTTAATGTGCACAGTTTAGTGAATTGGATATATGCAAACACCTATAATACCATCTCCACAATCAAGGATATAGATTTTCAATAGTTCACTGTGTCATTTTATTATTTCTGCTTGTCTGTGTAATAAGGAAACGTAACATGAGGTCTACCTTCTTAACGATTTTAAGTGCATAATACAGTTTTTTTAATTATAGACATTATGCTGGTCAACAGATCTCTAGAACTGACTCATCATGGGTAACTGAAAATTTACAACTGTTGAATAATAAATAGCTCTCCATTTCTCCCTTCCCCAATCCCTGGCACCTACCATTGTAATCTCTACTTCTATAATTTTGCCTATTATGGAATCATATAAAAGTGGGATCATGAAATGTTTGACCCTCTGTGACTGTCTTATTTTACACAGTATAATGTGCTCTAGGCTCATCCTTGCTGTGGCACAGGGTGGGATTTCCTTCTTTTTAAAGGCTGTGTTATATCCCTTTGTGTATTTTTACCACACCTTTTCTGTCAATGGATAATTAGGTTGTTTCTGTGTCTTGGCCACTATGAATGATGCTGCAATAAGCTTGGAAATGCAGATCTCTCTACCAGGTCCTGATTTCAATTATTTTGCATATATGCCCAGAAGAGGGATTGCTGGATCATATGGCAGTTCTACTTGTGATTTGGCCGGGAAACTCCATACTACTTTCCATAATAGGTGCACTATTTTTCATTCTCACTAACAGTATAAAAGCTCCAATTTCTCTACATCCTTGAGAACACACAGGTATCTCTGTGTGTGCATGTGTGTAGATAGATATATGTGTGTGTGTGTGTGTGTGTGTGTGTTTGTATATATTAGGCATCCTACCAGGCATGAGACAATATTATTTGAGTTGTATTACATTTATGGATGATTAGTCATATTGAATATTTTCCATATACCTGTATGTCTTCTTTTGAGAAATGTTTATTGTCATTTGCCCATTTTTAAATTAGTTTGTTTTGTCATACTGAGTTGTAGGAATTCCTTATATTTTGGATATTAAACTCCTTGTCAGATATATGGTTCAAAAATATTTCCTCCCATTCTGGATATTACATTTGAATTCTACTGTTTCCTTTGCAGTTTTTAGCTGATGTAATTCCACTCTTACTTTTTGGCTTGTACTTTTGGAGTCATATCCAAGAAACCCATCAAGAACAAAGTCATAAGCTTTAATTTTATAGTTTCAGAACTTATGTTTAACATTTTAGTCTACTTTGGGTTGAATTTGTGTATGGTGTAAGATAGTGGACCAGTTCCATTCTTTTGTATGTGGGCATCATTTGGTGAAGAGACTGTCTGCATTTCCCATTGTGTACCCTTGACACCCTTGTTGAAGATCAGTTGACCAAACACACAAGCCTTTATTTCTTACCTGCTCCACTGATCTGTCCTTTATGCCAGTATAATACTGTCTTGATCACTGTAGCTTTGTTATATTTTTTAAAATCAGGAACTGTGATGCCTCCAGCTTTGTCTTCTTTATCAAAATTGTTTTTGTAACTAAAGTTCTTTTGTAGTTTTAGGGTTATATTCCTTTTTTTTTTTTTTTTTTTTTTTTTGATTTTTTTTTTTTTTTTTTCTGGTACCAGGGATCAAACTCAGGACCTTGCACTTGTGAAGCAGGCATAGCACCATTGAGCTAAATCCCTGGCCCTATTTTTTGTTTTGTTTTGTTTTTAAATTAATTTTATTGGTACATTTTAGATAAATATAGAACTTTCATCGTAGGTGATTTGTACCTGTACGTGATATGTCTTGATTCTTTTTTTCCATTCCCCTCCACTCCCTTCAACCCTCTTTCCCATTCTTATTTTAAAAAGCTTTTGTCCTCCTTTTCCTTTTCTTCCTTTCCCCTCTCCTTCCCTATTTCCCCTTCCCATTTGAATATTTTCTTCCTATTTCACAGTATCTATTTTATGTCTTGGTCCTTTTTACACTTTCAGTTTCTCACACCAGAGAAACAATGTGATATTTATACATGTGTGTCTGATTTATTTCACCTAAGTATTTCAAGGTATTTTCCTAATTTTATAAAGATGTCATTGCAATTTGGTTTAGGCAGCATTTAATCTGTAGACCTGTTTGGGTACTATGGACATTTTAATAACGTTGAGTCTACTGGTCCGTGAACACCAGATATCTTTTCATTTATTTGTGTCTTCTTTTATAGTTTTACAATTTTGGTACCAAGCTTTCAGATTTGTACCTCCTTGGTTAAATTTCTTCCTAAGCGTTTAACTCTTTTAGATGCTATTGTAAATGGAATTATTTTCCTATTTTCTTTTGGTATAGTTTGTTTGTAATATATAGAAATATCAATGATTTTTGTATATTGATTTTATATCCAGAAACATATTTGTGGTCATAAGTTCTAATAGTTTTTATTGAATCTTTAGGTTCTCTACATATAAAATTATGTCATCTTTAAAAAGATAATCTTTCTTTTTTATTTAAATGCTTTTAATTTTTTCTGGCCTAATTTCTCTGGTGAGGACTTCCAGTATTATGTTGAGTAGAAGTTACAAGAATATACATCCTTGTCTTGCTTTCAATCTTAAAAGAGAAACTTTCAATTTTTCACTATCAATTACGATTCTGGCTGAGGGCTATGACTGATTATGATGTTGGCTGAAGGTTAATTCCTCCTATTCTCAGTTTTTTGGAAGTTTATATCATGAAAGCCACCAGATTTTGTCAAATATTCTTTCTGCATCTGTTGACAAAATCGTGCAATTTTCGTGCTTTCTTCTGCTAATGTGATGTTGTGGTTTAGATCTAGAATGTTTCCCCCAAAGCCTCATGTATTTGGAAGAAAACTGGATGATGGGTCCCAGAGCTGAATGTGATTTAGGAGGTAGGGAATGACCAGAAGAGGCAGTTCTCTAAGAGCATGACCTGGAAGAGTATATATCCCTCTTGGACTCCTTCCTTCTCCTTCTGCTTCCTGGATGCCATGGGATGAGCAGCTTTCCTCTGCCAGACTCTTCTAACATTTCTGCCTGGGATCCAGATGACCATGGGCTGAATCCTCTAAAAACCAGGACCCAAAGTAAACTTTTCCTGCTTTATAAATAGTGAGTGTTGAACATTTTGTCTCAACAATGAGAAAGTGACTCAGGCATATCATTAATTAATTTGCCTACATCAAACCATCATTGTATCTCAGGGGTAAATCCCACTTGGTCTAGGCATATGATCCTTTTAATGTGTTGTTGAATTTGTTTCACTAATATTTTGTTAAGAACATTTGCATTTGTGTTCATCGAGAACATTGAGTTGCAGTTTTCTTTGCTTGTTGCATCATTGGCTCTGGTATCAGATAATGCTGGTTTATGAAGTAAGTTTGGAAGTGCTCTTCCCTCTCCAATTTTGGGGAAGAATTTGAGAATGACTGGTATTAATTCTTCAGGTGGTAGAATTCATTCATAAAGCCACACAGAAATAATATGGATTTTTTATGTCGTGCATTTCCTCTCAAGAAGTACTAGAAAACTCAATCCTTACTTTCTGATTATTCTGATGTCTTGGTTTTGCAAGTAACCCCATAATGCTAAAATTTACTCTGTCATACTATTGAATGAAAGGATCCAATGCGCGAAATGGACTATATTTGACCAGCTATAGCCTCCAGTCCTAGGACAGATTAGCAGAGATCGTATTGTTCTGACTGGGTTGGAAGAAGAATAACCCAAGTAGCCTGCTAGAGTCTACCAAATCCAAGTGGAAAGCTTCTATAGTGAAGTCAGGGTCATAATGTGAAAAAGCGGGATGTGTACTGAACTGAAGGGACAAGTCTAGTCTATACTGGTGGTTAACAGTGAGGGCTGCCAGCCGTGGAGCTCCAGAGAATGAGGAATGAGCCTGGTGGTAAAACTCAAACATATTAGAAGGTTGAAAGTTTTAAGAAGCATGGACAAAAGTGCCAGCCATTGAGGTGGTTCCTTGAAGGTGGTGCTCAGCTTTGTAGCAGATCTCTCGCACTGCTAGAAATGACTTGTTAAGGTGAAATATTTAAAGGGAAGCATTTTCCAGAGATTTCTTCACTCTGAGTTACCTGAGTCTGGATTCTCAGATAAGGTCCATTTAGCCTAGATATTTATAAATGCTAACATGATTCCAGTTCACCAGAGGTGAGAGGCTATTGGGCACGTTTTGATGCATCTACTCAAACTACCCATGAACTCACCATTCCAAATAACTTAATTGGCTGCATAATCGGGCACCACAGTGCCAACATCAGTGAGATCCACCAGATGTCCAGGGCCCAGATCAAAATTGCCAACCCAGTTGAAGGTTCTTCTGGTAGACAGGTTACTGGCTTAGCTGCCAGCATTAGTCTGGCCCAATATCTAATAAATGTCAGGTTTTCCTCTGAGAAGGGTATGGGGTGCTGCTAGAACAGTGCAGGTTCACTCATAACCTTCTTCTGCTATTTTCCCATGAAACAACCCTGTAATTTCTGGTCAGTGAGTCCAGGTTTTAAATAATTTGTTCAGTTTCTACACCTTATCATCCGTTCAGAATTTAAAAATCACATTCTCTGTTCAGCTGTTAATGCTGGGATCCCTGTTTAGTTTTGAATAAAGTCCTCAATGGCTTGAATCATGGCAAAGGACACTGTTGAACCACTAAATCCATATTTTGAAAGGAGGATTATAACCAGTGTATATTCTTTAAATTGGAAAGGATTGTACAGTGTTTTCTGATATTGGTCTTTAAACTATCATTCCCAATGATTCAGTATTATCCTTTAATCAGCAGCTCAGGAATTTGGTTTAGTCCAGTGTGGATCCTGATCTGGTGATTTTTTTCTACTCACCAGATCAAGTGACTGGGCCAGATCCCAGATCTTTCTCTCTCCTTCTTTCTCTTATGGGTTTGAAAGGTTGTTGTCAGGATGAGTCTTTGCGGGGGGGGGGGGATACCGGAGATTGAACTCGGGTCCTTGAGCTTGCAAGGCAGGCCACTGAACTGCTAAGCTAAATCCCCGGCCCTAGGATGAGTCTTTTATTGCTAAGAACCCAATCTATCCATGAATTCCCATTTCACAGGCGCTCAAATACCATGTTGCTTCCTGGGCAAGGTAAGTAAATGATATTTTCCACCCCTTTCCTTAGCAAAGTTCCTCGGGACATTATCATTTAATCACTCCGTGTCCAACATCATGGAAGTTATGCATTCACCCAGTCATGCTTGAAGGTAATTATTCACAAATGCTGAAACAGAGGTGACTCACCTGAAACCTTTCTGCTACCAACTTTCAAAGGCGAGACTCAGCCCGAGACCACCTCAGCGCTCTTCTCGCAGCCAACTCAATCTTCTGACAAAAAACAGAAGCCACACTTCTCACGTTCCCTCTTACGGCAGGAAATAAAACTCCCCAGTTCTCACATGCTTATAAAACTTAGGTAGAGTACATTATCTCCCGTGGCAGATGGTTATGACTTTATATACTCAGAAAACCTATTTAGGCAGATGTGTGTTGATGACAAGAAATGTAAACATGGCCCTAATGAATGCACTTGCTGAAAGTTACTGGTTGCTCTCTTTTAGATCTGTTAATTTTCCTGTCACTCTTCATATTGGATTTTTAAAAGAGTTAGACATAAAGGGAATTGGCATTTAAATGTGTTTACTCATTATGATCGAGACAAATAGAACTTTTCATTCTTTAAAAAAGGAATAAAAATTTCAGTTTCGTGTGGGAAATCACAAAATAAGAAAAAGGGAACCGAGAACCCCTGAGAAGATCAATCTAATAGAATATAATGAAATAAAGGAAATTCCCTTTCCAAGAATTCTGCAGCCACAGAAAGGCTAAGATTGGACTGATCCTCAGAGACTGAGCATTAGACCCAGTAGGCTTTCTCAGAAGACACTTTCGTGGTCCACCACTAGCTTCTCAGGCAGCTGCCCCCATTCCCAAACCAGTTCTACCCTCATGCGCTCCTTAGCCTCTAACCCAGTAAGTGGTGATATTTCCTTCCAATCTTATTCTGTCCCTCCCCACACACCCAACTTCATTCCTCTCTACAGCTTCAGCTTAAGTTATTTTGGAAGTTCCCTTTGAAGTGATCCTTGATAAGTAGACTCTTTCATTGGGTCTCAACTTTTAAATAGTTCTTGGCCTCCCAGATCCCATCTTCAGGGTGATTTGAGAGTTGATTTCAAGAGCCCTCTTGTTGCTGATGAGTCAGTGGTGTTTTTGTTGCTGCAGAAGCAAGGGGGAAACTAGGCATGCAGAGGAATAAAATATGCTTAATTAGAAATTGGCCCTCATTAGGGATCTTCAAGGAGGTGTTCAATTTGCACCTATCCTAGCAGATCCTCACACTAGTTAATTAAAAGCAACTGCACTCAGCAGTGAAATTTTCGTAACCAGGTTAGATTGCTTTTAGCTGCCAAGCATGTGCAAAAGAGAGAAACTCTTGAGGCTTTACTACTATAATTTACTCTACAGCATTGGGGAGCCTCAATCTCAAGGGAGGAGGATATAGAAGGGCAGTGAGGGGATGTTCTCCTATCTTCTGCTCTTACCAGATGACTGCTGTACCTCCAAATGTGCTCCTCTTCTCTCCTGCCTGGTCTTAACTTACCTCCTCCCAAACCCATGGCCAAGCTATGACTGGATCCTCTGCATTGCTCTCCCAGGCTCCCCTTCATTGACTCCTCATTCCCTCAAATGCATCCTTATTCCTCAATAACCTCCCTGGGTCAGTTTCTACCCTCTTGTTCGTCTACGAGCTAGGCAGAGAAGCCGCAGTGGTAGTTGTTCTTCTCGTCTACCTTGTGTTCTAGTGCCTCATTTCATGCACGCTGCCATCTCTCTTCCTGTGTAAGGAAATTCTATCCAATCATGGCTGGGTCTACATCCACCTCCTTCACCCTGGGTAAGGGCCAATTGTTCTTTTTCCTAATGCTTCTGAAGTACTCTTCTTATCTGGCATTGTTCTGAGTATTTCATTCTATTTTATATGATAAGCAGTTCAAATGGCTTTTCTTTTCACTGAATTTAAAGTGTTCAAGGGGTTGGTCTGTGTCTTATTCATCTCTGAAACCTCACAGTGTCTAATAGAGTTCTCTGAACACAACCAGTGTTGGAAAGTGTGTGCTGAATTGAGAACAGCAAGCCAGGCTCTCTGATGAGCTACACAGATATCCCTACAAAGATGGAGCAGATTAGCTTCTGTAAAGATGAGAAGGACAAGGCTGGCTGAAATCTTGCTCTAAAAAAGCTCTTCTATTAGGATCCTTATCTCTTCGCCAAAGCATTTTTAAAAAAGAAAAAAAAACCAGCAGTATGTACTGAAGACACCTGTATACAGGGCAAAATAGTGTGCACACCCGAGTGTTATTTTCTTTTAAATGGCCACGCTCTTTCCTCTTCAGTGCTAATCATTTTTCATAACTCAGGCCCCAAAGTGGGTTCCATTATTAATCCTGAAAGAGTTGCCCATAATTGTTCATATGTATATATATGTGTATATATACACATACATAAATACATATAAATCTGTGCGTGTGTATATATAATGGGTGTAGAAATCTGGTCTTAAGTGACAGGCTCCAGAGGTTTCCAAGAGACCTCAGCACAGTAAGTTGCAGTCACCACTGCTGCTGAGCTCTGATGCAGACTGGCCTCAGCAACCAAGGCCATGGGTGGAGAACGCTCACATCAAGAGCCACCTTGCCTGCTTTCCCGGGTTTATTTGCTGTTCCCTACCATGTCGATTAGTCACTCCCTTCTAGGTCATCCAGCCTTGTACTTAGTAAGTTGATATTTGAGCCACAAGGATAGCTTTGACGCCTCTTGGTGGTCACCTCTGGGTGTCATCTGCTCTGTGCTCCTCTCTCCTGGCATAGTGGCAGGAGCCTGTTTCTGGGAAGTCACAATGCTTCACTTTTCCTGACCACACAGAGAGGAGTGACAGCCACATCTCCTGCTGCCAAGGAAGGGGAGACTGGACACAGGAGGAATGAAGGCTGAGCCAGGGCAAGTAGAATGTTGGCATTAAAAACAACTGCAAAATCCTGTATATTTAGAAAGATCTGTATCTGCAGACTACAGGAGGATGAGTTGGTCCTGCTATTATTCAAACAGCCCCTTCTTTTCCCTCGTGTTCAGCACTTCCATTTTCCCCATCAGACTGTTTTAACAGTGCCATCTACAGGTCATTTCTAAAACTGCAATGTTTTGTAGGTCTTAACACCGTCCCCTTCTTGATTAGGAATTCTTTTTGTAGGATAAGCTGTTCTCAAAGTTTTCTTAAAGTAAACAAGATTTTATTGATTTGTAGCTTCCTAGAGAGCATAAAAAGTGAAGAAAGGAAATACCCTTCTTCGGAAAGGCTCAGGAAGATGGAAAGTTCTCTCCTGATTGGGAGAGAGAAGCCAGAGTTGCCCTGGCACACATATCCCAGGAGCCACATGGGTTGATGGATCAAGAACAGGATGGCATCTTCTGAACTCATAGCCTTGCTGAAAACTCATAATCTCATTCAAGGTGCTCTTATCTTTGGAGGATACTGATTTCTCCCAGTAATATGTTTTGTGGTCATTCTGCAACTGTCAGAATTCCATCCTTTGTTAACCCTTCTTTTGCAAAAAGAAGAAAACAGAGAAAAGGGGAGAGAAGAGAATCATCCTAGGCTTGTAAGTGCCTCTTATTTCTCTTAAAGAAATGATAAACAAAAACCTAATATACAGTTACAGCAAAAAGGAGGGGTTCTCACTGGGTACTCCTGCTGGATATCCCACCTATGTATCATAGTTCACTCTAGGCCACCCCTGGTTTATTGCTCTTGAACTTGTCAGGTAACAAGTTCAAGAAGATTGTATTTTTGATCCTAACTATTAATCATGCTGTTTGTTGAAGATTACTGAGGCAGCACAGAAAACGGGTAGTATAACAGATGGAATCTCTTGCAAAGACTGTGGGACTGGTACAAAGTGTTCCTTAAATTGGAGTTGGGATGAAACTGCAAAAGCTTCTTACAATGGGCTTCAGTGCTACTTTGGTGTTTTCCCCCTGCCCCCCATCATCCCTCTCCTTTCCCTTAAATAGTATCGATCTTTTCTATGTTTAGAGTCAGTAGGATCCCAGAATTGCACTTTTTGTGAATAAATGCCCATCAAGGGCCAGAGCCCTCTCCACTTCAATCCTTGAGTTGTATATTCTGTACCCAGTGGCAGGTTTGTTGCATCATTTTGAAGACTAGACCCTAGACAAAAATGTATGCCAGGCACAGACAAGCCAAGGTCGGTAGAGTTTCCCTCTAAAGTAACCATTTCCAGTTTTGTGAGCCATGTGTCTCTGTCTCAGTTACTTGGTCTGCTCTGGTAGCATGAAAGGAACTGCAGACCATAATATACAACCAAGCACAACTGAGTAATACACCTTTTCAGAGAAACAGGGGACAGGATGGATTGCGGCCACAGGCTCTCCTTTACCACTCCCTGAGCTAAGCTATTGCAGGGTCACCACTGACAGATGTGTAGGCTGTGGCCTGCATGGAAGTAGCCAGTGAAGGGAAAAAGAGGGATCTCAAATCCAACCTGTGCTCAGCTTCTCCATGTCTCCTGCTACAAGGAACACTTTTTATAATTCACACAAAAGTCCTGTCTGCTTTCAGGTTGTGTCCAACCACAATGAGTGCTTTTCCTAATATGTTAAGGAAAAACAATCGGATACATGTATCGATATGCAGTGTATACAGTAACTCCAACCCTGACCCCTGGAAAATATGTCCAAGGCCCCACTATGCCTAAATTCATACACATAGTGTCAAACCCTATAGATACTGTTGTTTCAAATATATATATGTATATGTATATATGTATGTGTGTATGTGTATATACATATATATACACTATGTGTATATATGTATATGTGTGTGTATATATATATACACACATACAATGGAGTTTAATTTATAAATCAGGCACAGTAAAAGATTAACAGTAAAAATAATAAATTTGAACAACTATAACAATATACTATAATGAAAGTTATGTGTCTGGCCTCTCAAAATATCTTGAATTGCCATGAGATGAAAGGAGGTAAATGTCTAAGTATTTATCATATACTGTGGCCAGAATTTTTGCAGTTTGAAAGTGTGACTACAAAACTAGCAGGAATTTCTTTTTTCTTTTTTCATAATTTTGCAAATACAGTATTCCCTCTTACCACAGATCTTAGTCTATGATTTTTTTTCTTTCCTTAGATCAAGAACTTTCACCTTTTCATTTAAAGAAAGCAGTTTGCAACCTCTCTTTGGCATATCTGGATTCCCAGTGTCACATTCTTGCCCTTTGGGGACATTATCCAATAATGTGACTTGAACACAAGCACTGCCATGGTGCAACAGTCTCATGACCAAGAAGGCTACTAGTGTCTAAGAGGTGGTAGTGGATAAGACATGGGTATGCTGAAAAAAAAGGATAACTTATATCCCAAGAAAGAGAACAAGATGGCAGGAGATTTCGTCATGCTACTTAAATGGCATGCAATTTAAAACTCATGAACTGTTTACTTCTGTGACATTCCTGTTAATATTATTTGGACTATAGTTTAATCTCAGATTAACTGAAACTACAGGAAGAAAACCATGAATAGGGAGAAACTATTATGTGTGTACAAATAATATAGATAGCACAATTGGAGCTACAGGACCACTCTCCTCTACTCATCTGAACCTGGGCAACACCGCAAGGCTAATCGCTAGACCTTGTGCTAAAGCCTACTACATGGAAGCAGAGATAAGAAGAGCAAAGGCCCCAGGCCTGCCCTGGAAAATTACAAAAATTCCAAACCAGGATGCATGTGCACCAGACATGCCTACATGACCTGCAGTAACCTTTCTTCACCTGGAGCTCATTTAAGGTTCATGCATATGGACTGCATCTCATACATGCAACTGTAACAGTGAATTTAAGAAAGGACACATGCATTAGATGCTGCAGACATAATGCAGCACCCTGTCCATCATATTGTCAGTCATGGAAAACCCCAAAGGGAGGTGGCTGATCAAATATGTGATCACCTCAGAACCCAGTGAGACTGATAAATCAGATTAACTATGCATACTGTTTGCAGAAAGGCATCAAATGTGCTAACTGTAGCACTGAGATCTTTGCTTTCTTGTGGGTGTTTATTTCCAAAAGTAGGCTTCTCCTACATCTGTTTTAGTACCCAAGTATCTTTTGTCCAAACAGCAAATGAGAGGGAATGGTAGAATCATTTGATCACAGGGAATAGAAACCTATTAATTCTCTCAAGCCAAGGAAAGGTCTGTCAACAGAGCAGGGAACCAGGTACAGTGGCACCTGCTTATAATCCCAGCACCCAGAAAGGTTGAGGCAGGATGATCATTAGTTTAGCCCAGCCTGGGCAATTTAGAAATTTCTCAAAAATCAAAAAAGGGGTCAGGGATTTATCTCAGTGGTTCTGCCACCTACCTTGCAAGCACAAGATCCTGAGTTCAATCCCCAGTACAAGAATAAAAAAATGTTAAAAAGGCTTGGGATGTAGTTCTGCGTTAAGAGCCTGAGTTCAATCCTCAGTACTGAAAAGAAAAAATAAAAAAAAGAAGAAAAGAATGCAAGAGACAGAAAATAAAGGGCTAGAGACAAGATGTCGGAACCAAGGCTTTTCTTTCTTAAGTAACCACACGTGGTCCCCTGTCCTTCCCTCCATGTCTTTGTTTCTTATCCAGTTGTGTAAGAAGGACCTGATATTTCTGGATCATGATAAAACTCATGTTATCCAATTGGCTGTTACTGAATCAGTAGTCATGTGGTCCAACATGGTCATGTTGACCCACATCTGGGAGCAGTCCAACAGAGATGAAAACTGGAAATGTGTCCCAGGAAAGGGAATCTTAAAGAAAGTGAGTTCACTTAGCTAGGGATCTTGTTCATGGTTATTGCCAAAACCATAGTCCCTTTGCAAAGTTTGCCCTATCCAAAAGTTGTGGTTGTGGCTATCAATCTCCACCTTAGAATGGTAGAATATTACAAATAGGAGGAAACAGGGCTCTTTGTTTGTTTGGGTTTTTTTTCCATTTTTTTCAATTATTTTTTCGATGCCAGGAATCAAACTCAGGACCACACACTTGCAAGGCAGACACAGTGCCACCGATCTAAATCCCCAGCTTTTTTTTTCAAATTTTTAACATCAGAAACCTTTCATTAAACAAAAGCTCCATAAAACACCAGGATATGCAACTTAAAAAGGACAAGTTCCTCTGGTATAATTGGAGAAAAGAAATACCAAGGGTGCTACTTATTAGTCCCCTCTTCACTGTCCTCACTGCCTGTCCCTGGGGTGGCTGCTGCAGTTATGCCAGGAACCCTTTTGAAAGCTGCTGAGATCTTCATTCTGCAAATGAGACAACCAAAATTTGAAAACTGTAGTAATTTGGAGTAATGACATTTTCTACCATCTTTTGTTAGTATAAAACATCCTTTTGCTCCAGTTGCTCTATTCTAAACTTTTTTGTGGCATATATATTTAGAATAACTTTATAAAGTGTATGATAGAGCCATAGGCTTACTGTAATACTAGATTTGAAATTCTATTGGATCTAAGCAGCCAGTGGGAAGAAAGCGAATAAACATAACCATACAAAGAAAACTTCGATTAGTGTTTGTTCATATACGAATGGACTAACAATTAGGTGTGCATTCGAAGATCGTGCGGAAGTTGATTTCAGTTGTGTATTGAAGTATATTTACATACTATGAGGTGTATACTTTGCGCTTATGGTTTGTTCTGTATTGACAAATGCATAGTTTTTAAGTTTCCTCTGTCTTGACAACTTCATATAGTTGTGTAACCCACTGCTCTGCCAGAATCTGCAATTCTGTTGTCTCAGAAACTTCTGTCATTGCACAGCCTGATAAATGCCTCCTCAGACACAAGCAACCACAGATTTGATGTCTATCATTGTAATTTATTTTTCTATTCTAGAACTTTGTGTAAATGGAATATACCATATAAACAGTTTCTTGTCTGTTTTCTTCACTTACCATAATATTTTTGAAATTTGCCCATGTTTTAGCATACTTTGTTCCTTTTTATGTCTGACGAGTGTTCCACTGTATGAGTGAACATGCCATAATCCATCCGTTCTCCTGTTGATGGCCTTCTGCACTCTTGTCAGTATTTGGCTAGAGTGAAAAGGAAAATTCATCTTTAAGGACTTTTGTGGACATATGTTTTCATTCTCTAAGACAGATATCAAGAGTAGAATTGCTCAGTGATAGGGGAGATGTATGTCTTTAAAAAAAAAACTGTTGGACTGGGGAATGCAGCTTAGTGGTAGAGCTACTGCCTAGCATGGACAAGGTTTTAGGTTTTATCCCCAGAATTGCAAAACATAAAAATTAAATTTAAAAACTGAGTTTTCCAAAATGATTGTCTGCTGTACACATCCATGCAACATATGAGTGTTCTGGCTGTTCCATATCCTTGCCAATAATTGATAATATTGGCTTTTTAAATATCAACCAGTCTAGTGGATGTGCAATAGTATGTTTTGTGGCTTTAATTTGCATTTCCCTATAACTAATGATGTTTCCTTTTCAAGTACTTATTGGCCATTTATTTATCTTTTGTGAAATGTTCAGTTTTTGTCCTTAAAAAGCCTGCATTGCTTGACTTGTTATTATTAAATTGTAGGAATGTTTATGTATCCTAGATACAAGTTCTGTATAAGTCTGGCACTATTCTAATCTGTGGTTTATTTTATTGAAGATGTCTTTTAATGATGTTTTAAATTCTGAAGTTCAATGTATGACTTTTAGTTTTTGCTCTCAGTGATCTATGTACATGATCATATATTGTTCTCCTTTTAATGTGTTAATATGTTCACTCATAATGATTGATCTCAGAATGTTGAATAAATTTCTATTCCTTGGTTAAATCTCATTTGATCAAGATATATTGTTCTTTGTATGTATTGATCCATTTGATGTTTAACTATTTTGCTATATGATTGTATCAGTGTGTATGAGGGATATTTGTCATTAATGGTCTTTTCTGGCGATAACTTTATTTTGGTGTCCAGTTAGCACTGTCCTAATAACATAAGTTGAGAAATGTTCCCTCCTCTGTAAGGAAATCTGTAGAGTATTTTACTTTTTCTACTTTAAAACTTTAGTAGAATTTGTCTGTGAATTCACCTACTCTGATTATGTTCTTTGTGGAAAGTTTGTACTTGTGCATTAAATTCCTTTTATTGTCATGGGGCTATTCAGTTTTTTCCATTTCTTCTGGATAATTTTGATAACGTGTATTTTAAGGAATTTGTTCATTTCTTGTAAGTTGCTAAATTTATTGATATAAATTTGTCCACAAAATTTTCATTAAAAAATTCCTATTTAGGATTCTTGGGTAACATCTTTATTGAGCTATAATTTTCACACTGTATAATTCATCCATTTAACATACATAATTCAATGACTTTTTAGTATACTGAGTTATACAACCATTACCACCATCAAGTTTTTAGAACATTTTAATCACCCCAAGATACCATCATGCCCATAGCATTTCCTCCGTCCCTTTACTTCATCTCCCCAGCCTACTTTCTGACTGTAGATTTGCCTATTTTGAACTTTTTTACAAATAGAGTCATGTAATACATGGTCTTTTGTTATTGGCTTCTTTCATTTGGAATGATTTTAAGGTTCACATGTTTCTATAAATATTTATATATGCAAGTTTTTATAAAAAGACATACATTTTTATTTCTCTCAGATATGTATACCTATAAGTGGAATTGCTGGGTCATTAGGTAACTCTATGCTTAAGCTTTTGAGGAACTGTTCACTTTTCTCCAAAACAACTAGCTGGCTGCACCATTTTACATTCCCACCAGGAATGTATGAAGGTCTCAATTTCTCCACATCCTTGCTAATACTTGTTATTATTTGTCCTTTTACCATAGGCATCCTAGTGGGTATGAAGTAGAATTTTGCTGTGGTTTTGATTTACAATACTCAGATCACTGCTATTAAGCTTGTTGATCATTTGTTTATGTCCACTTTGTAGAAATATCCTCTCAGCCTCATTTTCCTGTTAATGATACAGAATTTAATAGTTTCCCTTCTCACTTCCCTGATATTGGTAATCTGCATTCTCTTTTTTCTTAGACTAATTGGAGATTTATTAATTATATTGATTTTTGTAAGTACCAGTTTTTGGTTTCAGTGACTTTTGTCTATCTATAAATGTTCTATTTCATTCATTCTTTCTTTTTACTATTTCCTGTCTTCTACTTACTCTGAATTTAATTTTCTCATTATATCATTTAGATCAGTCAGTTAAATTTCTACTTAAGACACTACATTTTTCTAATATATGATCTATCCTGGAAAGCATAGTCCTGTGAACTTGAAAAGTATGTTTGATATACTGCTTTTCAGATTTTTTATACTTTTATTGATTTTTAGTACTATAATTGATTAGAGAAAAAAGTGTTTTAACATTAATTTTATTCTTTTCCAACAAAACTTGAAAATAATATACTATACACAACCCCCAGCCAAAGGCCCTCCCAGACAACAGCTGAGCAGGCCTGCAGGCCCCAGCCAGAGCCCTACCCAGACAACAGCACAGCCCAGGGATCCAGAAGGTCATCACACTGAACCCAAGAATTGGCAGTGCTGAGCAGCAGAGAGAAAGCCTATCTGAGGCTTGCTGAGAATTGAAACCCACTGGGTGAGCAGAATCACCTCAACAAAGGCACAACAGACTACTCTGTTGAAATGAGAAGACATGTAAAAGGATTCAAAACCAGACACCCAGATCACCAAAACCAACCCCAAGGGACAACAAGATGGAACAGCCTGATACTTAACCACCTGGACTCCCTGAACTGGAAATAAAAAAGGATCTGGAAAAAATAAAATCAGAAATAATGTCTTAGATAACAACAGATAGTGTGTCCACAGTGAAAGATATGACTAATAGCTCTAGAGCAGACACAGAAAAAAAATAGAGGAGCTGAGAAACATGACGGAATCACAGCATAGGAAACATGGGATCCATAAAACAGATGCAAACAGATATCCAGGAGATTTAAAACTCCATTGAAAATTTATGCAGCACAACGAGCCAATGTGAAGACAGAATATCAGATATAGAAAACAAGATTGCAATTAGTGACCAGGAAAAGAAAGTTTTCTTAAAAATAGTAAGGGACCACAAAAAAATCAATCCAGCTACTACTAGATGATGCAAAGAAGAATAATATAAGACTGATCAGAGTCAATGAAGAAAAAGGAGAGAGTGTAAATGACTTTTAAAAAATACCATTCACAGAAGTAATGGCAGAAAACTTCCCAAGCAGGGGAAGAGAATTTGACATACAGATAAGTGAGGCATATAGGACTCCCAACTAGCTGTGTTAAAAAAAAAAATCTACACCTAGGCATAAATAGTCAAGATTCCAGAAACCCAACAGAAGAACAAAAGAGTATAAGCAGTTATAGAAAAGAAACAAATCACATACAAAGGAAACCCCATTAGAATCACAACAACCTTCTCAACACAAACCCTCCAGTCAAGAAGAGCTTAGAGTGAAGTATTTCAAGCCCTTCAAGAAAACAATCTCCAACCCAGATTGATGCACCCTGCAAAATTCTCTTTCAAAATTGATGGAGAAATAAGGTACCTCTATGACAAAGAGCACCTGAGGAACTTCATGAATACAAAACCAGCATTCCAGAAAATTTTAAACAATATCCTAAAAAAAAAAGGACGAGTGTCACAACCCTATGAAGCCCAGCAGAATGAATCCATCAGGCAAGACAAGAAATTAAATGCAAAGGGGGAAAATCTAACAACGGGAAAAGGTCATCACAAGGATAAATCAGTACATATCAGTTGTAACCATGAATATTAATGGTCTCAATTCACCAATCAAAAGAAATATGCTGGAAGAATGGGTCAAGAAGCAAGATCCAACAATATGCTGAATACAAGAAACACAATTCAAAAAGAAACTTATAGACTGAAAGTTAAAGGGTGGAAAACAATACTCCACATGACAGGAACCCCAAAGAAAGCTGGATTATTTGCTAATAAAATGGATTTCAAACCAATATTAATTAAGAGAGATAAAAAAGGCCATTACATCCTTGTAAAGGAAACAATCCAAGAGGAAGAGATGACAATTATAAATATATATGCACCAAATACTAGTGCACTCAACTATATAAAATAAATATTAACAAACATGAAAAATCAAATAAGCACTAATGCAATAGTAATGGGGGACCTCAGTACCCCAACTGTCACAAACAGATAGATCAACTAGACAAAAAAATAACAAAATACTAGAATTCAAACTCTTGAACAAATGGACTTAACAGATGTTTACAGAGTATTCCACCCCACAAAATTAGAATACACATCTTTTGGGGGCTGGGGATTTGGCTCAGTGGTTCCACTGCCTGCTTCGCAAGTATAGGGGCCCAAGTTTGATCCCCGGTACCAAAAAAACCCAAAAGACAAACAAAAACAGCAAAAATACACATCTTTTCAGCTGCACACAGGTTCTCCAAAATAGACCATATACTTGCTTATAGAACATGTTTAAGTAAATGCAAAGGAATTTAAGTTATCCCCTATATATTATTAGATCATAGTGCAATGAAATTGGAGATCAATAGCAAAAGAAACCACAAGAATTTCAGAAACATGTAGAAATTAAAGAACACACTTCTGAATAAGCAATGGGTCACAGAGGAAATTAAAGAAGAAATCAGTTTCTACAATTAAAGGATAATACCAATACCACATATTGGAATCTATGGGATAAAATGAAAGCAGTCTTGTGTGGAAAATTCATGGCAGTGAATACTCATATTAGGAAAACAGCGAGTTTGAATAAGCAACCTAGTGGTGAACCTCAAGCTTGTAGAAAAAGAGCAGGACAAACCCAAAGCTCATACAAGGGAGGATATTATAAAGAGCAGAAATCAAGGCAATAGATACTAAGAGAACAATTTAAAAAATCAATGAAGCAAAGAGTTGGTTCTTTGAAAAAATAAACAAAATTGACAAACCCTTAGCCAACCTCATCAAAAAAATGAAAGAAAAGGCCCACATCTATGCAATTAGGAATGAAAAGGGTGAGATTACACCAGACCCAGTAGAAATTCAGAGGATCATTAATACCTACTTCAAGAACATATATGCCAATCAGATGGAAAACACAGAAGAAATGGACAGATTTTTAGGTACATATGAATTACTGAAATTGAATGAAGAAGACCTAAAAGTCTATAAACAACCCAATATCAATCAACAAAATTGAAAACATACCAAGTAAGAGTAAGAAAAGCCCGGGTCCTGATAGCTTCACTGCTGAATTATATGAGACATTTAGAGAGGAACCATTGCCACTACTGTTTAAACTCTTCAATGAAATTGAAAGGGAAACAGTACTCCCAAATTTGTTCCTGGAAGCAAGAATCACCTTGATCCCCAAAGCAGAGAAAGACCCAACCGAAAAAGAGAACTATAGACCAATCTCACTAATGAACATAGATGCAAAAATCCTCAATAATGTACTGGCAAACAGAATGCAGATCATACACCCCAACCAAGTGGGATTCATCCCAGGGATGCAGGGATGAGTCAACATATGCAAATCAATAAATGTAATGCACTATATTAATAGAGCCAAGGACAAAAACCATATGATCCTCTCAATAGATGCAGAAAAATTGACAAAATCCAACACCTATTGATGATAAAAACCCTACAGAAAATTGGAATAGACAATCTCTATCTCAACCTGATAAAAATCATCTATGAGAAAACCATCAGCCAACATCATACTAAATGGTCAAAAACAAATCCTTCACTCTAAAATCAGGAACAAGACAAGGATATCCACTATCGCCACTTCTATTCAATATAGTTTTGGAAACATTAGCCATAGCAATTAGACAAGAGAGAGAAATAAAAGGAATAAAGATAGGAAATGAAGTTAAATTGTTATTATTTGCAGATGACGTGATACTCTATATAGAAGACCCCAAGAACTCCACCAAAAGTCTTCTAGACTTAATAAATAAACTCAATAGAGTAACTGGATACAAGGGCAACACAAAAATCAATATCCTTCCTGTACACAAACAAGAGATTTACTGGGAGAGAAACTGCTATATAGATTCAATGCAATCCCAGTTGACATTCCAACAGCATATTTCACATACTATCACAGACCTTGAGAAAACAATCCAAAAATTCATTTGGAACAAGAAATGACCTGGGATAGAAAAAGCAATTCCAGGCAACAAAGACAAGGTAGCGGGTATTACAATCCCCAATTTGATATACTATACTATATCTATATATACTATATGCTATACTACAAAGCTACTGTGCTAAAAACAGCATGGTACTGGCAAAAAAAAGAGAAAGAAATAGACCAGAGGATCAGTGGAACAGATTAGAAGATACAGAAACAACTTTAGACACACTCAGCCGTCTCATCTTTGACAAAGGATCCTAACACCCACACTGGAGGAAAGATAGCCTCTTTAATACGTGGTGCTGGAAAAATTGGGTTTTAACTTGCCAAGGATTAAAACTTGACCTACATCTCTCACCATGCACTAAACTAAAATTGAAATGGGTCAAATATCTAAATATTAAAACAGAAACACTAAAACAGCTGGAAGAGAAGTTAGGTAAAACTCCTGAAGACATTGACATTGGAAAAAAATTCATGAACAAAATCTCAGTCACACATGAACTAGCACAAAGAATCAACAAGTGGGATCTCATCTTATTAAAAATCTTCTGCACAGCAAGAGAAAATACAACCCACAATGTGGGGGAAAAAGTGTATCAGCTGTTCCTCAGACAAAAGTCTACTATCTAGAATATATAAAGAACTTTAAAAAATCAGACCTCCCAAATTTAAAGACCAATCCAAAAATGGACACCTGAAATGAACAGACATTTCTCAGATGAAGAAGTAGAAATAGCAAATAAACGTTAAAAAATGTTCAGCATCACTTGTCATTTGAGAGATGCAAATGAAAACAACACTGAAATTCTACCTCACCCAGAAAGAATGGTTGCTGTCAATAACAAATGCTGGCAGAGTTGTGAGGGAAAAGGAACACTTCTCCACTGTTGATGGGAGTGTAGAATGGTTCAACCATTGTGGAAATCAGTATGGAGATACCTCAAAAAACTAGGATTAGAGGTCCCATTTGACCCAACTATTCTCCTGCTGGGTATCTTCCAAAAAGAATTAAAAGAATCATACCAGAGCAATATATGTGCACCCATGATTGTAGCAACTGCACAGCAAGAGAAAATACAACCCACAATGTGGGGAAAAAAGTGTATCAGCTGTTCCTCAGACAAAGGTCTACTATCTAGAATATATAAAGAACTTTAAAAAATCAGACCTCCCAAATTTAAAGACCAATCCAAAAATGGACACCTGAAATGAACAGACATTTCTCAGATGAAGAAGTAGAAATAGCAAATAAACGTTAAAAAATGTTCAGCATCACTTGTCATTTGAGAGATGCAAATGAAAACAACACTGAAATTCTACCTCACCCAGAAAGAATGGTTGCTGTCAATAACAAATGCTGGCAGAGTTGTGAGGGAAAAGGAACACTTCTCCACTGTTGATGGGAGGGTAGAATGGTTCAACCATTGTGGAAATCAGTATGGAGATAACTCAAAAAACTAGGATTAGAGGTCCCATTTGACCCAACTATTCTCCTGCTGGATATCTTCCAAAAAGAATTAAAAGAATCATACCAGAGCAATATATGTGCACCCATGATTGTAGCAGTACAGTTTGTAATAGCTAAAACTTGGAATCTGCCTAATTGCCCATCAGCTGGTGATGGAATAAATAAAATGTGGTTTTTTAATAAAATAGAGTACTATACAGCCATAAAGAATGGGAATCTAAAGAGATTTAAAGCTAAATGTATGCACACTGAGGCCATACTTTCAAGTGAAATAAATAGGACACACATGTGTAAATATCTAATAGTTTCTCTGGTGTGAGAAACTGAAAGTGTAAATAAAGATCAAATGTATAATAGATAATGTGAAATAGGAAGAAAAGATCAAAGGAAAAAGGAAAGTGGGAGGGATAAGGGAAAGGAATAA
>NW_022900933.1:14889092-14890698 GCF_012274545.1 Fukomys damarensis
ATAGAAAAAGCAATTCCAGGCAACAAAGACAAGGTAGCGGGTATTACAATCCCCAATTTGATATACTATACTATATCTATATATACTATATGCTATACTACAAAGCTACTGTGCTAAAAACAGCATGGTACTGGCAAAAAAAAGAGAAAGAAATAGACCAGAGGATCAGTGGAACAGATTAGAAGATACAGAAACAACTTTAGACACACTCAGCCGTCTCATCTTTGACAAAGGATCCTAACACCCACACTGGAGGAAAGATAGCCTCTTTAATACGTGGTGCTGGAAAAATTGGGTTTTAACTTGCCAAGGATTAAAACTTGACCTACATCTCTCACCATGCACTAAACTAAAATTGAAATGGGTCAAATATCTAAATATTAAAACAGAAACACTAAAACAGCTGGAAGAGAAGTTAGGTAAAACTCCTGAAGACATTGACATTGGAAAAAAATTCATGAACAAAATCTCAGTCACACATGAACTAGCACAAAGAATCAACAAGTGGGATCTCATCTTATTAAAAATCTTCTGCACAGCAAGAGAAAATACAACCCACAATGTGGGGGAAAAAGTGTATCAGCTGTTCCTCAGACAAAAGTCTACTATCTAGAATATATAAAGAACTTTAAAAAATCAGACCTCCCAAATTTAAAGACCAATCCAAAAATGGACACCTGAAATGAACAGACATTTCTCAGATGAAGAAGTAGAAATAGCAAATAAACGTTAAAAAATGTTCAGCATCACTTGTCATTTGAGAGATGCAAATGAAAACAACACTGAAATTCTACCTCACCCAGAAAGAATGGTTGCTGTCAATAACAAATGCTGGCAGAGTTGTGAGGGAAAAGGAACACTTCTCCACTGTTGATGGGAGGGTAGAATGGTTCAACCATTGTGGAAATCAGTATGGAGATAACTCAAAAAACTAGGATTAGAGGTCCCATTTGACCCAACTATTCTCCTGCTGGATATCTTCCAAAAAGAATTAAAAGAATCATACCAGAGCAATATATGTGCACCCATGATTGTAGCAGTACAGTTTGTAATAGCTAAAACTTGGAATCTGCCTAATTGCCCATCAGCTGGTGATGGAATAAATAAAATGTGGTTTTTTAATAAAATAGAGTACTATACAGCCATAAAGAATGGGAATCTAAAGAGATTTAAAGCTAAATGTATGCACACTGAGGCCATACTTTCAAGTGAAATAAATAGGACACACATGTGTAAATATCTAATAGTTTCTCTGGTGTGAGAAACTGAAAGTGTAAATAAAGATCAAATGTATAATAGATAATGTGAAATAGGAAGAAAAGATCAAAGGAAAAAGGAAAGTGGGAGGGATAAGGGAAAGGAATAAGTATGAAAAAAGGAAATAAAGGAAACAAAGTCTATAAATCAGGAGGGGTGGAAGTATTGAAGGGAGCTCAAGGGCATGGGGAAAAAATAAGAATCAAGATATATCAGGTAAAGGTACAAATTCCCAATGATGAATGTTATCATATTATATACCTAAAATGTACCAATAATGGATAATAAAAAACTCACACCTTAACTGATCCTGAACATGAAAACACACACACACACACACACACACACT
>NW_022900933.1:14890736-14892756 GCF_012274545.1 Fukomys damarensis
ATACCTATATATATATATATATATATATATATATAGGTATAGAGTGTGTCTGTCCTTCCTGTACTCAGTTTCTATGGTACTTTTGGCAATTTAAGGCCAATATAATCTTTCCCCTTCCTATTTTATTCTAGTTATTTACCCTTTTGTCATGTGTCACATGCTTAATGTAAACTAAAACTACCAATTTTCCTTATATCCCTTCATAATGTTTGACTCCACCAATTCAATAAAGGTTTAGAACTATAAATCATATATTTATTCATGGATATATTTACATGATACAACATATTTAACAGAAAAAGTAGCTTCATTCCACCCCGTTACCCAAGCAACCAGTTCCCTTTCTATAAAAATCCATATTACTATTTTGTAGTGTTCAGCCATATACATGTATTAGCATAAAGTGACTTTCATCTAAAAGTAGCATACAATGTACAGTGCAGTGCTCCATATCTCTTCTTTCACTAAGCAGTTATGCTTGTATTGTAAGACCTAAAAGTCTATCTGATGCTTTGATATTTTTGAGACCCAATGGCTAACCATAGATACTCCTACTTTTGCCAAATGTGCCTCCCACCCAGTGAGAAAGAATCCCAAGCAGGTAGTCTATCAGCTAAACCAGAAGGACCCAGTCTTCAACGTAGGAGATTTCAACTCCCTGCCAGCCAATAAAGGTCCTGAAACAAACCAACCACAATATTTTACAGGGACCAAGGGACATCTCATTCTCTTGCTACTACTGAGCTTGCCCCCCACAGCTTCTCTGGTTCACTTGGCCCCAACTGTGTCCTCCTTTCCAAGGCTGTGAGTGTGTTTGACTTGTTATCTGTCTCATTTGTCTGCTGTTATATGTTCAGCTGTCTCAAACACACTATTGAAGGCAAAGGATCCTTCCTTCACCAACTAGGTAAACAGGAAGGCAGTAGAACAAGTTCACATTAGTACCTGGAACATCACTTTATCCTTTTAAGCAGCTGAATAGAATTGTACAGTACAAGTGCAAACTAATCTTTATCTTGCTCTCTGTTAGTGGACATTTGTTTGGTTTCCACTCTTTACTCTGAACTTGGCCAAGACAATAGGTGAAAAAGTTCAAGCCCTTATGGTTTCAGTTCACATTTGTCTTCTCAAAAGGGAAGGACAAGCTGGGCGTGGTGGTGCACGCCTGTAATCCCAGCACTCGTGAGGCTGAGGCAGGAGGATCACTGTGAGTTTGAGACCAGCCTGGGCTACATAGTGAGTTCCAGGTCAGTCTCAACTACATAGTGAGACCCTGTCTCAAAAAACAAAACAAAAAAAATAATTAATTAAATAAATTAAATCAAAGGGAAGGCCAGTTTCTTTTCATAGGCTTACCAGTTGATTGTATTTCTGGCCTTTTCTTCATTGACTTGAGGAAAGTTCTTTTATTAATTATCTCTTTTTTGATGATATATGAGGTTGAACTTGCCATTTATCACTTGACCTTGTTTATAGTACTTTTGCTGCCCAGCTTTTATTTTACTTTATGATGTTAAATTTATCTCCTTTTATGAACTCTGGATTGGGGTTATATACAGAGGGATGTTCTCTACTCTGAAATTGTATAAAAAAATTCTCTGGATGTTTTGCCTAGAGCTTATGCTGATATAAGATGAGAGATAAAGACTCAAAACTTCATCAGTTGTTTACCTCTAGTAATTTATCTCTTTTTTTCTTTTTATTGAGTTTATGTTAAATTTATCTCCTTTTATGAACTCTGGATTGGGGTTATATACAGAGGGATGTTCTCTACTCTGAAATTGTATAAAAAAATTCTCTGGATGTTTTGCCTAGAGCTTATGCTGATATAAGATGAGAGATAAAGACTCAAAACTTCATCAGTTGTTTACCTCTAGTAATTTATCTCTTTTTTTCTTTTTATTGAGTTTATTGGTACATTCTAGATATAAAGTACAGAGACATTCATTACTGGGATCTTGTACCTTTACATGACAGGTATTGGTTCTCATTTTTTTCCCCTTGTCCCTGCCCTCCCTTC
>NW_022900933.1:14893588-14934881 GCF_012274545.1 Fukomys damarensis
TTTAGTGCATGGTGAAAGATAAGGGTCTAGTTTTAATCTGTGGCAGGTTGAGGTCCAGTTTTTCCAACACCATTTATTAAAGAGGCTATCTTTCCTCTAGTGGGGACAGTCAGCTCCTTTGTCAAAAATGAGGTAGCTGAGTACATCTGGAGTTGTTTTTGTGTCTTCCAGTCTGTTCCACTGATCCTCAGCTCTGTTTCTTTGCCAGTACCGTGCTGTTTTTATCACAGTGGCTTTGTAGTATAGTTTCAAATTGGGAATTGTTATTACCCGCTGCCATGTGTCTGTTGCCTAGGGTGGTTTTTACTATTCTAGGTCTCTTATGGTTCCAAAGAATTTTTGGGTTCTTTTTTCTAGTTCTGTGAAATATACTGTTGGAATTTCCATTAGCATTGCATTGTATATGTATAGCAGTTTTGGTCGTTCGGCCATTTTCACTGTTGATTCTTCCTAGCCAGGAGCAGGGGATATCTTTCCATTTTCTTATATCCTCTTTGATTTCTTTTTTTCGACTGCTGTAGTTTTCAGTGTAGAGATCTTTTGCTTCTTTTGTTAGGTTGATTCCTAGATGATTCTTTTTTTTGTGTGTGTGTGATGCTATTGTGAAAGGAATTGTTTCCCTAATTTCTCTCTCAATGAGTCTGTTATTTGTGTACAAGAAGGCTATTGATTTTTGGGTGTTCACCTTGTATCCAGCTGCTACTCTGCTAAAAGTGTCAATTAAGTCTAGAAGTCTTTTAGTGGAGCTTTTTGGGTCTTCAATGTAGAGTATCATATCATCAGTAAATAATAACAGTTTAATTTATTCCTTTCCTATCTTTATCGCTTTAATTTCTTTCTCTTTTCTAATTGCTATGGCTAATGTTTCCAGAACTATATCGAAGAGGAGTGGTGATTGTGGGCATCCTTGTCTTGTTCCTGATTTTAACATGAAGGTTTTCAATTTTTGGCCATTTAATATGATGTTGGCTCTTGGTTTTTCATAGATAGCCTTTATCTTTTATTTGTTTACCTGGCATGTCATTTTTGTCAGATATTAACAGACACTATTTATGGTCTATGTTCTGTTCCATGGATCTGTCTTTTCATGCACTGAATATTTTATTATATATTCAAACATGTATTTTAAACCAGGCATGGTGGCACATCCCTGTAATCCCACCACTCGGATGAGACAGGAGGATTGACACAAGTTCAAGGCCAGCCTAGGCTACACAGTGAGTTCAAGGCCAGCCTGTACTACATAGCAAGACCCTGTCTCAAAAACCCAAAAAACAATGTGTTTTAATATGTCATTATTTAGGTCGAATCTTTTTTCTTGTTTTTGTTTAGTTTGTTTTCCAGATGAACTTTAGAATCATCTTATATATGACTCTATGAAAAAATTCTCCGGCTATTTTGTAGTTAATAGAAATTTATATACTAAAATAAAGAGAATTGAATCTTTAAAATGCTTTGCAGTCAAAGAATTGTTATTTCTTTAAAGATTTTTCATAACCCTGAATGGTATTTTAATGTTTAGTTTGAACAGATCTTGCACTGGTTTCATAACATTTTTCATACATATCTAAGTAGTAGTCTTTTCTTCGAGATTTCCAAACTGGTTGTAATTTACAAATGATAAGGCCATTCATATCCAGCTATAACCAAAAGGGGGTGCGAATTTTACCTTTAAATGTTATAGAGACAATGAAATAAAAAGAAAAGCGCAGCTTGTAGCTAGATAATTTAGAACCTATGAACTTGGTCAGATCTCAAAATCTGGATTCATGCCTTTTGGACCTAACTTCAGAATCTTTTTCTCTAAAAGGCCTTTCTCTGCAAGGAAAATACAGTGACCTCAGTGTAGGATTTAGTGTACAGCTGATTTAATCTAGTGTAGTGTGTCCTCTTGATTTTGAATTCCTAATGTTGGCTTCCCTGTCTGTTGTGTGATGTGCCCACTGTGGTTCTTCATGCCCTCACCCCAGAGGTAACCATGTACAGTACCACTGCAAGTCTATCTCAAAATGCTTCCTGCAGAGCAGGGGCTGTTGCAAGGAAGCCTGTCCTGAGCTTCCTACCAGCTCCCTCTCACCATCCTCAGAGGCTGAAGTGAGGATATGGTACAGGAAAGTGAACGTGCAAGCCTGAGTGTCTTTCTTCCTTAGGTTCTAAACCGTAATGGGAAGGAAGTGCAACGCAGGCCAGGAACCAACCAGACCCAGCACCCTGAAACCCAGCACAATAGTGGGCATATGTGCAGCTCTTAACAAATGAGTGCATGAATGACTGAAAGGCTATGTGAATCAGGAGATGGCTTACAAACTGACTTTCGATATGGGCTTTTCTAATTTTTCAGAAGGATTGGAGTAATAGTTTGTATATTTACCTTTGGTTTAGAGAAATTCCCTTAACCTAGTTCTCAGGCAATCTTATGAACTTTAGGTTGCCTACTTGATAAAAATGGTTTTATTATCAATTCATGCATTTGAATGAACACATGCATTGAAAGCTACAGAAAATCCTTTTAAGCTTTATGCTTTTTCAGAGGTTATTCCTTTCGTGCTCAGGGAAAAAAAATCATGGGTGATGATAGCAACAGACCAGCCTCTTACATCTCTGGGTGTAGCCCAAGAAGGAAAGAATCTATAGTAATAGGCCACCTATATTATCATTTCTGTGATTGGCCAAAATTGTATTATTAGTATAAGCTCAAAGAAATGTCTTTGTAATTTAAAACACATTTGGGGTAGCATGACTGTTAGTTCATATCAATCTTTATTTGGGGGCAGTTTCCACATTCCTTCTCTTTCTTTGCCTCTGACATTGATACACAGTGGACCTTTGATTTACAAATTCAATTTGTTTGTGAGAGCTGGTTGTAACTGAAGTTTGTCAACTGAAGGCTCAGGCTCCTCTACATAACCTTCTAAGTCTCTCTTGTATACAGGCAGATCTCAGTGTCTGAAGAAAGACATTGGCCCAGGATTTCTCAATTAACCCCACAGGAAAGGATGTTGTAATGTTCCTTCCAGAATTCTTTAAGGGTTAAATTTGTATCAGAGACATCTGGAAGCACAAGCAACTAGCATTCAGGTTAGAACTCAAGACTTTGTTTGTAAGTTAAAAGTAAAATTCTGGTTCTAACCCAAGTTGTTCATATGTCAGCTTGGTCATAACTCAAGGATCCACTGTAATATGAGTTTTCCCAATGCTCTTTGGGAGAATGGGGACTGCCTTCCTTTGACTTCTGCATGTCAGTCATCCATTATTGATCACCCCTGGGCACCTTCGTCCACCTAGTGACCCAAAGCTGCTGTGAACCACTGGGCAGGGTCAGGTGCAGGATCCAGGGAGGCTGGTAAAGTTTTTCCAAGGCTGCTGGGGCACTTTCTTTGCCTGGCTGGCAACAGAGACACAGAAATGGTAGTAGTGGCAGCCAGTAGTCTTAGGGCAGGTTAGTGTCTTCTCGACTTTTCACTGTAGGAAGCAAAAGGTTAAACTGTGTACTTTAAGAGATCCTCTGGGTATTAAACACTGCATTTTGTCTTTCTGGAGTAAGCTGATTCCATGCACTTGACCTTTACTCCAACACATCAGCTATCCATTCCTGAGAATGATTTTCTTTATTTTCTGTTTAATCAAGGGGAATGAGGCTAATTGTGCTGGTAGCTTAGTTATTGGGGACAAGCAACGGAAGGAAAGGAAGTGATTCTCTCTGTTCCCCTACTTCTTATTCAACCAGGTCTTGGCCAGATGCAACTGGGTGCATAATTTGCATGGGCTGCCCTTTCTGAAGGCAGGTTCTCTGCATGCAGATTCTATAGGCAAAGCTGTATTCACACCACAGGGACACAAGCTACTTTCCCATTTGTATGCATAATTTACACACACAGAACTCCATCCACAGTCAGCTTCCCCTGAGCCTTCACAAGACTCAGTCTGCTGCTTGAGGGAATGTTAACAATCCAGACCTCTCCAGAGACTGATCTGACAGACTTCTCCTGCCACAAATTATATATGAGGATTCAGAATTCACCAGTACAATATTGAAAAGCAAACAATTGACACCTACTTCCCAGTTCCTAGAAGTTACAGCAGGCATTCTTCTGGACAGAATAAGGAAATAGAATCCTGCAGGGTCTCAGCCTCCTGGAAACCTTATTCCTGGAGTTATTCTGGAAAAGAAGGGAGCAATTTGTGCAATCCCTGTAGCTAAAGAGTATAAAGAGAAAGGAAAGCCAATTTTTTAGCCCGAATCTTCAACAAGGCACAATGCACCCAAAGGTTTTTGAGCCTTGTATCAGAATCATATCACAAAGGAACAGCTCTTTGCTCCACAAAATATTTTAATGAAATCAAAATACACACTAAAAGCTTCATGTACAACTGGTCCTGCCTATTTCAAATCTTCAAAGGCCTTTAATAACCTCCATTATGTGACTGTGTGATTTTTATCACACAACCTCAGATGCTTACATTTTTTAAATAATTCACCAGCAAGAACCAATGTCAGAACTAAATGCTAATAAGATTTGGCCTGGGAGAGTAACATGGTAAGATTGTTAATGTTTAATGCACTCACATCAAAGTGGGGTAATCCTGCTACTGAAGGTCAAGAAGCGCCCCTCTTTTTAAATAAGGAAGATAATATTATTATAGCTGATCTAGTTTTCTCACTCAAATGAATCTAGTATAAACTTATTATAGCCAAGCCCAGGATAGATATTTCCTGGTGATCTGGCAATTTCCCCTTGTACTGTTCATGTGGTTTCTTTCCTCTTTGTTTCTGTGATGATGATGAAAAGCATTTCTGGAATATGCCACATTTTCAAAGTGCTCCGTTCACTGTCACTCAAGAAAGACCACTGCCGGGCTTTATTACAGTCGCTATGCACAGTTAATTTGCATACAAAATTCTGATTTGATTTTAGAGCAGTTGTCACTTCTGATGAGAAAAGAGTGACCTTCAACAATGTAGAAAGAAATTGCAACAAATTCTGCTCATAGTTCCCTTGCTAAATCAAAAGATTACAAGGGTCAAGACCCATTTCTTCATTTACTTTAGGCAGTAGTCTAAAGCAGCCTCAGCAGAAAATACCAACCCTAGGATTTGTAGTAATTCAAAAAGAAGCAACTGTTCTTCGGTTACCTATGATGCTCATAAAGGGGCACTGGCTACTGGGCACTGCCTTAAGTTACTGAGTTCACTTAGCTAATATGGTGCAAGGATTTCCCCTGCAGAAATACTCTGCAGGGGTGTGCACCCTTCTGTGCAGAATTTAGCATCTGTAAAAATTTGTAGTTTCCTACTAGTTTGGCTGGTGTGTTTTTTTGTATCCATCCCTAATTTTCCCTGGCAGATATTATTTCATAGCTTGGAGATCAAAATACCCATTGAAAACTCCAAAATGTATTCTCATTCATTTTGTTATCATTCATCATTTTGCTGAGGAGCATTAGTGAAGAAAGTTATAAAGTGACCAATGAAGTTGTGGGTTTTTATTTGTTTTAACCATTCATGGTTTTGTGTTTTAGTAAGACTCCACCTATGGTAAGATAAAAAGACCAGGTTCTAGTTTTAGCTTAGCTCCTAACCTAATGTGTTTCTCTATGCAAATGTCTGAGTCTTTCTGAGAATGACTTTGTCAAATGAAGCTAATAATACCTGCCCCAGCCTACCTGCAGCATAGTAGTGCAAGGAAAGTATAATCGGTAATGTAAATGAGACTGTACAGAGTTTAAAACATTTAGGTAGTGTTTCCTCATCTGTCAAAGAAGGTTATGAATTGCACAAGGCAGCTGAGTTCAAGGAACTTGGAGGAATACTGGATCCTAGCAGATGGCAGCTGGATGACAAAGTAACAAGGATGTTACTCCCAGAGCCCTCTGTCGCTGCAGTCCCATACAGAGCAAGGGAACCAAGACAGCCTCCTAAGTTCCTTCAGAGCTACTGATATTCTTGGACTGTAAAGACTTTTCTGGAAACTCACATTTCCGCTTTCTAGATATTTGCAGAATTCAGCTGTCCTGAATTTCTCTAGGGGAATTTTGTATCAATATGGAATGGCTTTGGAATTCAAATGACCTTAGAGAAACATCAACTTGAGTTTGAATTTGAATTCTGCCCCTGGCTCACTGAGTAGAGTCCAACCAGAGAAATTTCATCAGTATCTTGGGCCTTGATTTCTTCATGTGGAGATGAATAATATTACACACACACTCTCTCTCTCTCCTGGGGGATTTACTGAGTTAAAATGACACAAACGCCACAATCAGGAGATGCAGCCAAGTCTGCAGAACCCACTGTAATGCGTCCCATCCCACCATGCTTCTTGAAATGTTTCAAGGATGACAGCAGCAAAACATTAAAGAGCACAGTGCCCTTTTGCGAACAAGGTCTTGTGCAACTGCACAGGTAGTGCCCTTGATGCTCCCCACTCTCCTGGCTGCAGCAGCCCCTCACTTAATAAGCGCTCAGTACAGACTACTTGCTTGTCTTGCTTTTTCTTTTCTTTCCTCTTCCCTTTATAGCTGTAAATCCCTGAGGAGAATGAGTTTTACTCTTGAACTTCCTATTGAAAGTTTTTCACAAGCCTCTCAGAATAGTTCCTTTCTTTTTTTTTTTTCTCATTGAGTTTATTTGTACATTTTAGGTACACAGTACAGTTACATTAATCATTGTGATCTTGTACCTTTATGTGACAGGTCTTGGTTCTCATTTTTTCCCCTTGTCCCTGCCCGCCCTTCACCCCCTCTCCCTTCCCTATTTACAGATATTTTACTTCCATTTTCTCATGTTTTTTTATCTTTTTTCCTTATTACCTTTCCCCTACCCTTCCCACTTCCCCTACCCTTTTCTTCCTTAGCCCTTTTCTTCCTGTTTCACATTGTCAATTATACCATTAAGATCTTTTGCACCATTATTGTTTTTCACACCAGAGAAACTATTTGGTATTTACACATATGTGACTTATTTATTTCACTTAGGAGTATATCTCAATATGTATCCATTTTCCTATGAATGACTCTAATTTCTCATTCTTTATGGCTGAGTAGTATTCCATTTTATAGAAAAACCACATGTTCTTTATCCAATCTCCAACTGATGGGCAAATGGGCTGTTTCCAAGTTTTAGCTATTACAAACTGTGCTGCTAAAAACATAGGTGTGCATATATCACTGTGATATGATTCTTTTAATTCTTTTGGAAAGATACCTAGCAGAGGGATGGCTGGGTCGAATGGAACCTCGAATCCCAGTTCTTTGAGGTATCTCCATATTGATTTCCATAGTGGTTGCACCAGTCTGCACTCCCACCAACAATGGAAAAGGGTTCCTTTCAGAATGGTTCCTTTTGATTGATTAATCTGCTTCTCTTTTTCACTAAAATCAAGAGCCAAGTGGTGGCACTGAGAGAGGAGAGTTAATCAACACAACCCTTTCATCTCTTCACCTGTATTTCCCAACCTCTTTCAAAGGCAATGCTAGAAAATACAGTACTAACAATGCCATGATACATATGATACTAGAATATGTGTGTATAAATGGTGGGGTGGTGGGAAGAATGAAAAAGATACAATGAGGCAAAGCAAAATAAAGGTATTAGAAGAAGATAAAAGTGTGCGCCTCACAAAAGATATTTGTTACCATATTTTTAATCACAGTTAAAGCAGATGAGTTGTAAAATCTTATGTTCCTCTTTCCCCATCTTTAAGCCATTTCTACAAAATAAAGCAAGCAAACGTGTTTGTCTCTGAACCTAGTAGTTAACAAAGAATTTTGTTTTGGATTATTGTATTCCATACTCAAGTGTCTGAGTTCATGTGCTACTTCTATCTTTACCTTGTAGAGTAGGAGATAAAGTAACTTCCACAGTTACTGTGTCAGCTGTGAACATTTGGGCTCCAAGTAGCAGAAAATTTACAAGCGTAGAAAACTGCAGAATCAGTATGTGGGTGAGAAGGTGTCCTAACAAGAGGCTTGGAGACAGACTGTTGCCTCAGAAGTTGGACAGCTCACTGCATCATGGCTCCTATCTGCTGCTTTCTTGACTTTTCTTTCATGATCACAAGATGGCTGCCTTGGCTACAGCCATTACCACATGGTAGAGAAAATGAGGTATAGAAAGGAATAGTCTCAGTCATATTGTTTCATTTTTTTTCAGGAAAGTTAAACTTTGGCCTCTCCTGGCTTAAAGACTTCTCCTTACGTATCATTAGACAGAACTACACGAAAAGAAAGAACATGGGTGTTCAACTTTTCTAGTCTTTTTAACTTGTGGTGGGAGAAAGGAATATTGAGGCCCTTCTTGGGTGAAGTACATGACAATATGCAGTATACACACAGCAAGTGGCAGTGACAGAGCCTGAATCTAGCCCTCATCCTTAGTTTAGCAAAATGACCATCATGCCATACTGCTCTTCTTTTAAAATGCATACAGCAGCATCCAGCTGGGCCACTTCCTGCTGAGAAGAGCATACAGAAGTCACTCCATATTGTGAAAATCCAAAAGCAGGGAATAAATTTACTGTGCCTTGCCTTAAGTTTCCTCAGATGGAACTTCCTCCAAGTCATGTAAAACTGAGAGATTGGGTGGCTTGCAGAAAATTTATTCTGCACATGAGAAATACTGTGCATTGGACATTTCATAAGACTTGATGCAACATATTTAGAAACCCATAACAGAAATTGTGTGAAGGATTGCTTTAGCCTCAAGCTGTCCCTTGTACTATCCTGCTGTTTCTCAAATCACAGACTATTTATTTTTTGGTAGGAACTGTTTACATATGATGATTGTATTTGGATGCCTTTAGTAATTTATTAAATTCATTTTCCTGAAGAAGGACCAGAGTCAAAAACATATATAAATATCAGCCTGAGAGATTAGAAATAAAAGCCAAGATGGGATTTCCCCTCTGTAATCACCACATGCAGTTAGCACAGCAGGGAAGCTGATCTGGCAGTTCAGTCCAAGGTAGAGAAGTAACAGAATCTAGAAATGTAAATACGTTTCTGTTGGAAGTACTCAAAATAATGTTTACACCAGCTTCTTCCTTTTTAGCCGGGGAATGTTTGTGAGGGGAATTTTTGTTGTGTTTTCCTTAAATGCTCCCGGCAGTAAATTGGAAGCACAGCACCTGCTGATGGATTAATCAGTAGTCAAAACATTGAATAAATCATGAAACCTGTAGGTGAACTAAACAATGGCTGCCGTGAAAAGAATTTTAATTCAGTGTTGACAAAATAAATTCCCTTGAAATTTTTTCAGGGGAATCTTTTAATTTTAGCTGAAGTGTTTGATACCTCTAAGTTCACTAAGAGCTTGGACAGGTTGGAATGCTATTGAGTCTAACAGTGATGTTTAAGGACTTGTGTTTATGTGCCAGGCACCAGGATAGGTGATGTAATATTTGATCATTAGATTCTTACCCATCCTTGTACAGATAGTAGCTGTGCTTTACCAGGTGTATAATCAAGATCTTTAGTGGTAGGGTAAATAGTCAAAAATCACACAGCTGGGAAAGAGTAAAGACTTACCATCACTTGTTTGGAAAAGTAAATTCTTCTTGGGCAGTGTGGCAAACCCAAAAGACTGCTCACTGAACTCTTAGTACCACGCCTTCTATCTTGTCTGCTTCTATCCTAGAGGCCAGAGGCCTTAAGTCCCCAGCTTTGCTGTGGCATGGTGTGGCCCATTCATGTCCCAGACACTGCTCTGTTCAGTGCTATAAAGGCCGATCTTCCTAGGAAAAGTTTCTCCCCTCCCCGACATGGGGAAGCAGCAGTGGCTAAATCACCTCATAAACACATCACCTTTATAAGATTAAATAGTGGATCGTGGAAATTTTTTACCAGCTCACCATAGCATCCAGACTCCTATCTCACAAACACTTCCAGATATCTGGGTCGGGAATCCTCCATACACAATGAAGATTATCAATTTAGGGCCAGGATTTAGTTTGGTGGTTCTGCTACCTGCCTCACAAGTGCAACGTCCTGAGGTCAATCCCCAGTACCCCAAAAAAAAATCAATTTAGAAAGGAATCAGCATAGGATACTATAACATACTAGAGGACAGTACAAAGATATTGCAGTATTAGAGGAGAAAAAGAACTGGAAAATTGATGGTCGATGTAGTATATGTAAAAATCTTTAGAAAGGAATCAGCATAGGATACTATAACATACTAGAGGACAGTACAAAGATATTGCAGTATTAGAGGAGAAAAAGAACTGGAAAATTGATGGTCGATGTAGTATATGTAGTATGGGTGATTCCAACAAATAAATGAAAAAAAATAAATTGTTGCCGTGAACTCAAACAAAGAAACTACAAAAGACCTCAAAAGAGAGGAAAAAGAGGTCAGGGAAGACATGGTGAGATGCGTGAGGTAGAAACATTCACTAATACAGGTCACAAAAGACTTGAAAGGAAGTTATCAGGGACATGAAGGTGACTTTAGAGCAACACAAAGTAAAATTGATGCTGCAAAAATAGAATAAGGGATGTGAAAGACAAGATTATCAAAGCAAATAAAACAAAATAGAAATAATAGTTTAAAAGTTTCAGAGAGCAAGTGGCGTATTTGGGTGACAGAGAAGATCCCATAGATACATAAGAAAATATCCCTGAAAGAGACAAAGAAACAATTGAAACAAAGAAATAGTGCACTTAATGTTCAAAAAGCAAGAAAATATTTTAATTTATAGATTGAAGAGTTCAATCACCTTCCAGGAAAACTGGCTACAGAACTATCAGCATGTTGTATTTTTGAAGTGCCCATGGACTTTAAAGGAAAGAATAATTTAAACAACTCAGCAGGAATATCAAGTAACATACATAAAACCGATTTCTTTTAAAATTCAGGCTAATTTAAAACATTTTTTCCAGCAACATTCGAAGATACAGAGAATAATGACTATGAGGTCCTCAGTAAAGAAAGAACAAAGTGTGTGGCCCAAGAATTTTATGTATAATCAAATCGTCATTCAGATAGATAAAATTTGTCCAATATTTAACAACCCAGAGAAGATAATGCCCATGAAGAAAGAAAGTTTTTGTTTTAAAAACAGACTTTAGCTAAATAAGAGTTGAATGAAGAGACCTTGGCAAAAGTACATTTAGTGAACATACTGAATATATTTAGCTTTGCATTGAGTCTAAAGTAACTATGGAAATTTTTGGTATATGAAAGAATAAGTTATAAACTTGAATTTATATACATATAACTAATATAATATTAAGGCTAGGGAAGGTTCAGAGGAAATATGTTGAATTCTTTATCATTTTAGCTGAAGATAAAGTACCTCATTTAAACATGGTGAATGAAGTAATTGATGTATGTTTAAATTTAAAAGGTAAAAAGTGTGACAACTAGCATATATTTAATTTAAAAACCATATATGTTTAATATATATGCACATACAATAAATATCTTAAACCAAACCTTATTAAAACAAATTCAGGTGATAAAAGAAATTAAAAATAGAGAAGAAAAAATTTTATATTTTATAACAAAAATTAAATATCAGTATTTCAAGAAATAGAGAACTTAAATAAACATATATGGCTAGTTATAAAGGTGATTACTTCAGGAATTAACCATAACTCAAATCTGCCCAAGTAGTACAAGGAATTCTCACAAAAAAAAACAAAATAAAACAAAACAAAGAAAATAAGACTGAAGTATAAAATATTTTTTTAAAAAGCAATGGAGACTGGAAACATATCACAAAATGTTATGTTTAAGACAAATATGTCTCTGATACCAACAAAGATGAAAGCTGATATACTGCACATACTAACAGGAAGAAATTCCCTGATATGGTGGTGAAGTAGAAGTTAGCCATATACTATTTTAGCAGGTTTACCCTACATCAAAGTGACTAAAATTCTTTGAAGTAGAAGGATGAGCAAAGGAGCATCACGGCTATAGTTTGAGTCTTGGATACGATCCAAAGCCCATGTGCTGAAAGCATGGTCCTCAGCCGTGGCTCTACTGGGAGGTAGAAGAACCTGTAGGTAACAGGAGTAGTGGGAGGAAGTCAGGTCACTGGAGAGTTCTCTCTCTCTCTCTCTCCCTCCCTCTCTCCCCTCAGCCACCAAGAGGTGAACAAGATTCTTCCTCCACATGCTCCTTTCATGATCTGCCTTGCCCCAAAAGCACCTGGGTCAACTCACCATAGACTGAAACCTCTAAAATTATGAGCCAAAATAAATCTTTCCATCATTTTCAGTTGATTCTTTCAGGTATTTTGCCACAGAAAACTAACACAATCGCCAAATATCTATAATACAGAAGCAGAGACCAATGCCTCTGGAATAAAACAAGGTTGAATTTGAAATAAAAAGCATTAAGAAAAACACACACACACACACACACACACACACACACACAAAACACTTTGATGACAGTGTGTGATCTGCAAAGAAGATCTAGGAGTCATACATATTTCTGCACCAACTGAAGTAACCTGAAGTTATTAAGAAAAAACTACAGAGGATAAAAGGAAAAGTAAACACTTTGTTATGGGACATATAAAATGGACTGAATAAAAAGTACAAACATAGAACTCTTCAATAACATAACCAGCAAAGCTATATTTATCTAATTCTGACCCTGAGAAGAGAATGTCTCATTCTTCTAGATGTCCAAAAACCATTTCCAAAAACTTTATAAACTATATAAACTTCCCTACCTTAGGTCAAATGTCCTTAAATAAAAAATACTAGACATTGCCTATATCACTGTAAATAAAAAATGAATCAATACAAAATTATAGAATATTTAAAATTAATGATAATGATTATAACCACATTACTTATCCAATGTAATCAGGTAAACTCTAAAAGAAAAAAATTTATAGGTATAACTACATTAATGAATAAAAATTGAAGGAAGTTAATGGCTTAAATTTTCCATTTATGACATAAAAAATGAAAAAAAATAAACTTCAGGAAAATATAAGATATTAATGATGATAAATATATAAATTTTAAAAGAATAAATTTTGAAGTTTATTCTTTAAGGAAAAAGCAATATATCCTTTGTAAACTAAACAAGATAGATACAAATAAATTTTCTAGGAGAATATAAATTACCAAGCATGACCTCTCATAAGGAAAAAAAATGTAAGGAATTTAATTAGCATAGACGAAATTTGTAGTATAGGCAATTAAAGCAATCTTTTCCAAACAAGGCACCAGTCATCAAATATTTCACAGATAACTTCTATCAAAGCTTTAAGAGAAAGATAGGTCCAATATTTAAAGCCAGGAAGGTCCACAGAAGGGTAGTCAGAAATAGACAAACTACCTATGCTAAATAGTGTCACATATCAATGGCAAAAAACAAAAACAAAAAAACACTCTATTTAAAAAATACTACTGAAACAACTGGATACCCTTTTGGGGGGAAAAAGACTGGATTCTACACTCAAAACTTAACACCAAAATAAATGCCAGAAAACTCAATGACTTAACTATTTTTTTAAAAATGAAGGCACTAGGAAAAATCACACTAACTTGATGTGGGGAAGACTTTCTATTTTTAATATTGGTATATGTTTCCCATACATAGTAGCTACAGTTGTCTTGTGAAATTGGTACATATACATATCACATCTTCATCATACTTTGGGCCCAAAATACAAAAGCTGTAAGTTAAAACATTAATTGTTTTTTGTCATAAAGAAATATATATATGTGATTTTATTTCTAAAAAATTAATAATTTCTTATTTACCATTTTTAAAAAGTATTTCTGCATTGTAGAAATACCATAAACAAAATCAAGATAAAAATGACATATCAGAAAACTAATTTGTAGACAAAAATCTACTCTCTTAACATCTGAAAATTAATTTTAAAACTCCAATAGAAATAAAAATCCAAAGAATATAAATAGTCAGTTTTCAAAAAGGAATACACATAATGCCTACCATTGGGAAAAAAAATGTTATCTCACTAAAAATAAGAAAAATGTGTAGTAAGACTACTGAGATGCTTATTTAAAAATGTACTGTATCCCTAAAATGTACCAATAAACTTAAAGCTGAAAAAAAAATAATGCTACCAGATATCAGATAAACAAGGATTCAAATGTTTATCACAAACTGTTGCTGGCCCTGTAGAGAAATAAATTACCTTCATAGAGTGGGTTATGGATTGGTACAATGTATATTAAGAACGAGTTATAATTTACAGTATTTTCCAGCTCAGGAATTCTATTTCATGGAATGCATCCTGCATTGTACTTGTATGCAATTGTGCATTCTTGCACTGTGTGAATGTTATACACACAAAAGTATTCTTTGCCATGTTATGACAGCATAAGATTCCAATCCATTGAATGATGACCAATATAGACTCTTTTCTACAAAGATCTCTGCAATTTATGCAGAATTTCCCATGTCCACAAAGGCCAAAGGAGACAAAAACCTGAGAGCCCTGTAGGGTATGCCACCATTACTGTAAAATAACAGTAACAGTAATAATAATTATGCATAAAGTGGAGAATAAAATGATGGTAAAATTTAACTTAAGAATCTGATAACAGGCCGGGGATTTAGCTCAGTGATTCCGCCGCCTGCCTCTCAAGTGCAAGGACCCGAGTTCGATCCCCAATACCAAAAAAGAAAAAAAAAAGAATCTGACAACAATAGACCCCTGTTGAGAGGGAATATTGGGGTTTGTTGGGCAAGGTATATTTTAATGTACCCCTTTTTATCTGTTAAACGCTGTACCAGATAGATAGATAGATAGATAGATAGATAGATAGATAGATAGATTGATTTCAGACCCCAAATCAAATCCTACATCTGCTATCTCCCAGCTTGGTAACCTAGAGCAAACTGCATACCAGTTTCATCTCTGTGGACTAGGGACAGTCATGATGTTCTGTCCCTGAGTGTGATAAGAGCTACACAAGACAGTCATGGAAAAGTAATCCCCTTCTTCCAGAATTAAAATAAGCTGCTCCTAACCATTAAAACTTAATAGGGTACATGATTTTACTTTGCTATGTTTTAAATTTTCTTTGTAATACATGAATGATTTCAACATCTGGCTTCCTTAGGCATAATTAATTAAAAGAGAACAGTGCACCTCAACAGTCAGGCACATTTCTTTCCCTGTTGTAAAAGTAATGCTTCTTATTCAGAGTCAAGTCTAAGTAGTCATATCCATCCTTGGCACAACTAGAATGAGATTAGAAAGACCAAAGCTTTTGAAGCAAAGTCCCTACTGGCCTTGAACTTGACATAGTTGCGTTCTGGTCACTCCTGGTTGTTGTTACCTAGCACTTATTTTTCACCAGAAATGTCCTTCAACAGTTTCACCTGTAAAATGGGAGTAATTGCCTTGCAGAGGTTCTGTGATAGTTAGGGTTCCCCCAGAGAAACAGAATCAATAAGATAATACACACACACACACACACACACACACACATACACATAAAGGCTCTGGGTTCAATCTCCGGCACACACACACACACACACACACACACACACACACACACACACACAGAAGTGTGTTACATATACCAAAAAGATATATCATATACTTTTATGCCTATGTACATATGTATATATGGGGAATTGTTATGGAATTATGGCCAAGGAGTCCTGTGATAGGTCATACCTACAGCCTGGAGAACCAAGAATGCTGGTGGTTTAATTCCTTGTACAAGGTCAAAAGTCTGAGGCCTCACTGCTGTAAGTTTCAAGATCAGAAAGAAAACTTGCAGATCTGATGTCCGAGGGCAGGAAAGGATGGATGTGCCAGCTCAAGGAGAGGAAAAAATTTACTCTCCCTCTACTTTTGTCCTCCCTATCCAGGCCACCAGTGGATTAATTGATGCTTGCCCACATTGAGGAGGGTAATCTCCTTTATTCTGCTGACTTAAATGCTGATCTTAAAACAAAACTCATCGACACACCTAAAATAATGATTTACTCCCATCTGCACATTCAATATCTTAGTCAAGTTGACACATAAAATTAATCATCACAGGTGCTGTCTGGTTTAAAGTCAGTCAGTCTAGAAAAGCATCCAATATATAGTAAGAACTCAACAAATATTTCTGGAAAAGTATCAAATGTTCACTATGTGCAAGGAGCAAGAATTGTTCCTTATCTTCCAAAGCTATAAAAATTCATAGGAAGATGAAACAATGATTCAGAGAGCACCAAGCCATTTAGTGGTAGAAGTGGAAATGAAGAGTGCAAACATGACAAATGGAAAGTGATTTCCTTTCTCTCTCTAAGCCATCACCGGTGAACAATTGGCCTCAGTGAATTCTGAGTTCACAGGCCACTGTGTCAAATTTTGGCAAACGATATATTTCTTTATACTTCCAAGAGATTGCACCCGATTTCATGCTCTCTACAGTATCTTGACACAGAAGCGCTGCAATCAGTGTTAGTGAAGGACTGACGTTGTTTAAGTGCAGGTGTTTCTGCACCATTGGGAGCCTTGCAAGGATCTGCCATTGGGATCCCAAATCAGGAGGATGGATTGAACCCTTCCAGTCTGCTTCTGCTCCTGATCATCAGTCTTTGTTGGTTTGTGACTATGAAGACCTTATATGTATTTATTAAGAGCCCACTGAGTATTATAACACATGAGCCAGTGGATGTTTGGGTGGTGTTATGGCTTGTGTTTTCATGTTCCCCCAAGGCCTCATGCAAATGAGTTGGGGCTATTCTGAAGGTGGCTGAATCTAGAGTAGTATGTGTTGCTGAGATTAAGGGCATGTGATTACTAAACCACTGCACATGAGTGATTGATTTGGCACCGCTCTAATCCCAGTAGTCTGGTTAAGATAAAAAGGACAGGAAGACTCTGTTAAAGTTCTCTTGTTGCATTTGTTGTCTTGCACCACCATGAACTGTTGGCCCTCTCTCATCCTGCCTTGGAGCCAACCAAATATAGACTGAAAGCTCTACAAACTGTGAGCCAAATAAACCTTTCCCTCTTTAACCTTGGGTGTTAGGTATTTTGTCTCAGCGATGAGAGAAAAGTAACTAGTATAGCTGACAACACAGAAGGGGCACTGCTTTTGCAAATGAGCCCTCCTCACCTTTCCTGAGCATATATAAATTTCATACCCCTCACTGTCCCCCTCAGCTATCAGGAGTAGACTGTAAATGTGAAAGTGCTTGAGTTCTGTGTGAGTCTCTTAGGCATCAGCACCTTGAACATTTGTCCTTTGTGCATTTTCTGCTGCTATAATAGAAAACCACAGACTGGAAAATTTATAAAGCAAAGAAGCTTGTTTATCTTATGGATCTGGAGGCTGGGAGTCCAAGGGCATGGCACTGGCATCAGGCAAGGACCTCAGGCTATGTCAGAACATGGCTGAAAAGCAGAAAGGCAAGTCTGTTAGCCAAGAGAGGAGAAAGGTGTGAGGCTTGCCTTTTTATCAGAACCTGCTTTAATGCAAACTGAGCCACTGTCACAAGAACATTAATCAATTCATGAGGACTGTTAGACCCAGGCACCTCTTTGCAGGCCTCACCTCCCACTACCGATGAACTGAGGATTAAATTTCCAACAAATGAATTTGGGGAACACATTTAAACTACAGAATAGCAATTCTCATCAGCTGGGAGCATGGGGGAAGTAAGGGGCACCTGTCTGTGTATATGCTCCACTCCTTTACGCTGGGGAGGGTGTTGGGAAGTTGAAAAGGAAAGCTTTTGCCATGTGTCTCTCTAAATTTGATTCTTCTGCTGGGCATTAACTTTTCATATACCTCAGATAAGTGGGATTTAAAAATCCATGTTAGTGACAGGATATTTAATTTCAGATCCACAGGGCCCACATAAACTTAATATTGCATGCTTGTCAGAATGAATTGGAAACCCTCTGTCATCAGGCCCTATGTGGGAGGTAAAGATTCCTGGCCAGGTGGAGGTGCTAGGAGTTCTTTCCTTGCTTTCACCTATACTTGCAAGGGATTTTGTTTTCTGAGATGACATTTTAGAAGTTGGAGGTGTGCCAAATCTTCCCAGACAAGTGCAACTTTTTGTCAACAAGTGTTCTTTCCAAAGCTCATTGGGCTACAGGGTGCCTTGGAGCAGCGCTTCTCTGTGATCATTAATTAGCTAATGACTGACAATGCAGGTAAGACTGCTGGCCCAGTCTAGCGGGGGCTCTCTCCTGAGCATATCTGCAAGGTCAGTCCACAGAGGGACAGGATCATGACAGCAGACACATCCAGTGCTCTGCTACATACAAAAAGAAGGCAGCCTGGCAAAGGCAAGGGTTAGGCAGACTCAAGGTGAGGACTGGGTCCACTTGGTATGTTTTCCCATAGCATCTGCACTGCCCTCCTATTGAAAATTGTCAGGAGGCTTAAAGCTAACTCGTTATTTAGAAAAAAGTGAGCTGTTTGCTCCTCATAGAGAGTAGCAGTTAAAGAAGTGACAAAGCATCAGGATTTCCTTTGTAATATGGAAATAAATGTGAGGCCATCTAAATTTTTATTATAAAGGGTTAAATTCAAGGAAATATTTATTAGGGGTATTATCCCTGGCAGCCCACGAAGCCACAAAATCTATAACTGTATTTCTCTTGATATCAGGCAGGGGCTGTCTTTTCTGGGGCTGCCAAGATTAAAGTGTATGCTTCTCTCTCTCTCTCCCTCTCCCTCCCTCTCTCTCTCTCTCTCTCTGTCAGTGTGTGTGTGTGTGTGTGTGTGTGTGTTTGTGTCTTCCCCTCCCTATCTGTATTTCTTCCCCCCTCTTCATTTCTTTCACTACTTGTAGGCTCTTTCTTTGGAATGCAGTTCATGTGGCATCTCCTACTGGCCTTGGGCATCTTTCTTCAGGGCCGATCATCCTGCTTGGGGAGGAGGAGATGGTGTGACATTCATTATTGCCATGAATGCTTGATTTTGTTTTTCCCCACGGACAAACCAGAAGATGCTTCTTTTATAGTCCAAGTTTGCAATATTTTTCCTTAGAAAACAAAGCAGTTTACAGAAGTGAAATTATTCTGATTATCTAATCTCTGTTGCATTCCTGGGCAATGCAAAGAGTTAAATGATGCATGAAATCACCTGTCAGACAGCATTAGACAGAGCTATGTTTACACCCCCAGAGGTAGCCCATGAATTATTTAACCAGAGAGAGCCTTGGCTGTATGTCGGGCTAGACAAGGTTCGGCTTGAGTTATTTGGGAGGTGCATTTTGAGACCCCTGAGCTTCACCTTGGTGGAGGAAACCATCTGACAGACACTGTGGGCTGCCACCAGAGCCAGATCTCCTTGAGAACAACTTGAACTAAGCGCCTGTGGGCTCCAGATGGCATGCAAAGTGGAGAGGGGATTTACGGAGTCCTGAAAGCTTTGCCAGAGAAGACAGAGCTGGCAACACTTCAATCCAGGTGGTAGGTTTGCCTTCACGGTGTGAGCTCAACGACTAGTGTTGCGATTTTAGATAGTCCATTTAATAATGCCCCTAGTTCGCATCTGAACTTGGAACCAGTGAGAAAGAGAAAGAGGAATGAGGCAGATGGGCAGCAGAATGTCACCTTTCTTACCCATTGGCCTGTCAGAAATATGGAGAACTGCGCCACCGGATGTCCTTATTCGGAACCCCGGAGTGGAGAGACACTTCCTCGCTCACCACCAGAAACCTGAGCCTCACCCATGGGCAGAATATTGCTTTCTTTCACCCTAGATGTTGTGTTTTATACGTAGATACCCTTCCAAAGCTTCTTGCACACATAGGTGGGGTTTTGCAAAGAGCTTGGGTCAGAGGGGCCCTGTAGCTGACTTGCTATTAGGAGGGTCTGAGCTGAATCGGGGAGTCACCGGGAGCCTTCCCAGCTCCTCCCTTTATTCTCTGTGCTTTGAGGCTGCCATGAAGTGAGCAGCTATTCTTCCGCCGCACTCCTGTTGTGCCAGGCCATCCTGCCCTGGAGCCACCCAGCTATGGACTGAAACATGAGCCAGAATAAATCTCTCTTCCTTTAAGTTGAAGGTGTCGGGTGTTTTGTCCCAGCAAGAAAAAGCAACTAAGACTCAGGGGCCGGAAGCAGAAATGAGCCAGGCCCTCTGCAAGTACCTGGATCATTAGAGGAAGAAGGGGAGCTAATTTCTCAACTATTAGGGGAGCTTCTCTCCTCCCCAACACGGGGAGTGTAAAGTCTATGACACGAAACACAAGCATCTAGGGGAATCCTTCCTTGGGCCAGGCAGTGCTGAGGACCCGCAGCAAGGTATATTTTGGAGGGGGGAATTACTGAAACTGAAGGAGGTGGACAGGTTTTTAGAAGGTGTTCCCTTTCCTTTGGCAGATGGAAACTGAGGCACAGAGCCTCTGAGGTCTTGCCCAGGGTTTTCAGCTATTTAGGGGTAGGACTGACTTGTGTGACACCTTAAAGTCTCAGAACTCTCCCCACCACACACCATATAAGATTCATCTTTATGACAGCACAGAAGTGAGCTTTCACCCTACAGTCTCACTGTGAGGGGTTAGCCTGCCTTTTGGTCCATAGGCTCCACCCCATGAAGGTCTCAGGCTGATTCTGGCCCCACCTCATCATTCTTACCTTGGGATGGGACATGCTTAGAAGATGCATAGTGACCAGTCTGGCATTCACAGTAAGTGATCATTTATGAGAGAGTAGAAATATCATGAGGTCAAGTGAAACAAAGGTGCTTCGTTGAAGCTTTCTCCCTGAGACCTTGACACTCTAAACACAGCGTTGCGAAAGCAGTCTGCTCCTGCCCAGGTCACAGGGCAGGACAGCAGCCTGGGAGAGGCCGGGTGTGGGGGCTTCTAAATTGGCATGTCATTGGCATCCAATGAAGATAGTTGTCATGCCTGCTTCTGCAAATGCTTACAACTCTGGGGCAGCTCTTTAGCCTTCTCCCTTCTGTCATTGGATACCATCATCCACAGCTACACTTCCCCCATTTACACTTTCCAGTTCAAAATCGTGCTTCTCCCAGCCACTCAACCTGGCCCTGGATCTGTGCACTATCTGCTCTTTAGCTGGAGTTGGGGGCTTAAGCCCCGAAGTGCTTTGGTCTGGGCTCCTTCAGCCCTCACACCACGTGCTGCAGGAGGCAGGAAAGGGCCCTCCTTTCCATGACTATGACCTTGAGGAGGCCAGCAATCTGTTTCCTCCTTGCGAGGGGAGCTAGAATACTTTAAACACCCACTGACAGTTTTATTTCCAACCCAGCAAGGAAATAAGCACACACACACACACACACACACACACACACACACACACACAACCAGATTTTCTTTCCTATCAGACGTCACATTCCAAAGTGATCTGCCTGTTGACAAAGGCTGTTTAGCTGTCAGAAGCTGTTATCAGAAGGAAATGGTCCCTTCCCTCCACTGTGCATGTGTTATCACAGCCCATGTTATGTGGGGCTTTTTCCATCTCACCCACCCGCTCCTCTAAAACTGCGACCTCCCAGTGCCTGAGTACTGCACGTCATAGGAGTCCAAAAGGATTCTGGGGTGGGGGTGGGGTGTCACAAAGGACATTTGGGAGAACTCACTCCTAATTTGAATGGTGCTGTCCTTCTCCATAGGGCTGAGTGATGCAAAGCCAGGATCCCACCCCTGAGGCTCATGCTGATCTCCACTCCCTGCACAGCAAGTGGGCCTGGGAGCTGGGCCAAGTGCAGCCCCTACCCCTATTTCTTGATAAAGCTCTCATACATGTGTCCCCGGAACCCCATGACAACCTGGGGAAACTGGAAATGTAAGTGGCTGAGAGGGTGAGGCCACAGAATAGGCAACTCATAGCCCCTCACCACCTCCCTCCCCTATGGAATCACCATTTACTTGTAGGCAGGAGGGGAGGAGTGCTGGGCAGAACTGACCTAGAAACAGTCAGGAGCACAAACAGTACTCACCAAGGCACTTAGGTTTCAGGGCACTGAGAAACTTCACTTTTAAATACCTGAAAATGTTTTTTTTTCTCTGTGATGGAGCTCATTTGATCCATTTATGAGGAGACTGAGACCTGCAGAGGGGACATAATGCCTTTGTGACCACGAGCAGGAAAGGTATGTGGAGGGCTTTTGAGATGATACCTTTACCCCACACCTAGATTGAGAGCCCCATAGTTTTGCTGTGAACTATGAGTCCAGGATTTGCTCCCACATCCTTACATTAGACAAAAACTTTATTTTTACAATCTGTAAAATGTACACATATGCTAGGCCTTCCATGACAGCATCACCAATTAGATGGCTTAAACAACCAAAATTTGGAGCTCCACAGGAGCAATGTTAGCATGCTGTACTTATATAACCATCAAAATTTACGGTCTGATGTTCAAGAGGCTAGAAATCCAAAGTCAGGGTTGGCAGGTTGGTTCCTTCACAGGGATTGGATCTGTTCCGAGCTTCTCTCCTTGGTTTGTGGATGACTGTGTTAGTTACCTTTCTCTCTCACTGCTGAAACAAAATACCTGACCCCCAGAGTTAGAAGGAAAGGGACTTATTTGCCTTACATTTCATAGAGGTTTCAGTCCATAATCAGCTCAGCCAAGGCAGGGATGACAAACAGGTCTGGTGGAGCAGAAACAACATGGCACCCACAAGGCAGCAAAGGTAACAAGAGAGTTACTAGCATCTTTCTGCCCCTTTGATCTTACTCAGACTATGGGGATTAGGGCGGTGCCAAACTAATCTCTCACATGTAGTGGTTTAGTAATCGCAGGCCCTTAATCCCAGCATCACAAACTACCTCTGAAAAAGAATGCCCCACCTCATTGGCATGAGGCTTTGTGGGGGGGACATCTAAACACACACCATAACAATGACCAGCTTCTTCTTGTGTCTTGACATTGTCCGTCCTGCATGCAGTCTGTCTCTGTGTCCAAACTGCCCCTTTGTGTAAGGACACCAGTCATATTGGATGAGGGTCCACACTAAAGACTTCACTTTAACATGGTTCCCTCTATAAGGATCCTATCGCCAAAAAGGTCACATTTAAGATTCTGGAGTTAGGACCCAATGTACAGATTTAAGGGGTCACAATCAACACATAACAAGGAGAAACACAATTGTAATAAGTATACAACTGACTCAAGAATTCTGCAAAGTAGCAGAACCACCACTGCACAAGTTACATGTGAGACATGGTCCTTCAAATGTAGTTAAGCTCTGGAATTAGTCCTTGCTCCTTTTCCAAATTGAATAGTTTCCTGTAGAAGCCTCTCTCCTGAGGTGGGGGAAACACATGCCTTCCAAACTGTTCTGATCAGTGTTTCAAATCCAGTGGTTTGTCAGGTTGTTCTGCTCCTCCCCACAGAAGGCAAGACAACAGCAGCATCCTCTAAATATAAACAGATGATGGCCAGCTCACTCACTGGTAGGCAATAGGGCCCCATGCTTTTCCCCCTAGTAGGGCCTTTTCACCCAGCGGCTCTCCTGGGCCTTGCCCGCTGGCCTGCAACCTCACCTCAAGCTCACTTCCCTTCTTATTGCGGAAGAGCTGCAGGGAGATGAGCTGAAAATGCCATTCAATCTATGTGATTAACAGAAGTAATTGGAAAATGATCCTGCCACTCTCCCAAGGGGTCTGCAAAGTTTATTTTCAGTTATTGGTATTTATCCCACTGATTTTCTGCATGTGGCCTACAGACCATCAAATGCTTCCTGGGGTTGCTCAAGCTCCTTCTTAGACTAAAATTGAAATTAAACCAGACAGATACATGCTTTATTAAATCTCATTTTCTTAACAAAAAAAATATTTTCTTTTGGTCCATGATTTCAAGAGCAGGAGGCAAAGGACTTGGAAATGTAAAAACACCTTTTCCTAAATTGGTGAAATTCACCCTTCCTCCAGGCAGACATGAGCCTCCATGTAGCAAAATACTATCTGTGGGCAGGAAAGTCCTATTGCTTATCCTACTGTGATAAGGGACGTCTATCAGAAGGCAGTGTATCTATTTGCTATTGCTATCACAAAATACCTGAGGCTGGTTTATATATAAAGGAAAGCATTTTACTTAGCTCATGGCTTTGGAGACTCAAGAGCATGGTGCCAGTTTCTGGTAAAGGGCCTCATGCAGATGGAATCCTAAGGCTGGAGCATGTGAGCAGGATCTCATGGTGAGACAGGAAGCTGGAGAGCATTCAGGGGCCAGGCTTAGTCTTTTTATAACAACCCCGTCCTGCAGGAACTGAGGTCCTACAAGAGCCATATGGATCCTTACTGAGTGCCCTCAGTGACCTAATCACCTTCCACTAGATTCTACCTCTTCAGGATTCTACCACCTGTCAACCTGGTCACACTGAAGACCAAGCTTCCAACACATGAACCTTTGGGAGACACACTCAAATCACATCCAAGACAGCAGGCAGCAAAAATAAGGCTGCTCTAGGGAGCCTTATTAGCCTAGGGCTAATACAGAGCTGGTTAACAAAACACTCATTTTCTATGGAGTTGAAAACCTATACAAAATGGGGCCTGTTAAGTTGGAAGTGATTTTTGGTGATACTGTTTTGAAAGTGTGGCTCTCCTATCCCGGCTGCTGTCCCCTAAAACTTAAGCAAAGACCAGCACAAAGGATGATCCTGTCACACACTTTTGAAACGAATAATAAAGTCTTTAGTGTCAACTCATCCTCTTGAAATAGAGGAGAAACTAAAACTGATTTTAAAAGACATGAAGATTGGCTGAGGAGTAAATAACTATGCCAGGTACTGCATATTCTCTTAAAGTTTAGAAATACGCTATTAGCCTTTAAAAATCAATAAAAGTTAGTTTATGGACATTAGAGAGATTTGGGGAAATATTGTAAAACATAAAGAAGAGAATAAAATTAACCACTTTCTATGTTCAGAATGTTTGTTTCTCCCCAAAACTCATATGTTGAAACCTAAAGCCCAAAAGGGGACCTTGGAAGATGATCATATCATAAGGGTTCTGTCCTTATGATAATATCAGTGCTTTTGTAGTAAAAGAAACTTGAGGGAGCCTGTCTGCCCCTCATGACACATAGAAGCACCATCTGCCAGTGACTTCATCTTAGACTTCCCACTCTCCAGAACTGTAGGCATTAAGTTGCTATTTTTATAAATTATCTAATCTAAGGTATTTTGTTGTGGCATCAGACTGAATGAACAAAGGCGCCTTTATTCCTTAGCCAAAGAGCCAGACAGGGGAGACACTAGCCAATTAAGCAGACCCAAGCTTGGTGCTTGCTTAGGGAGGATGGTGCAGAAATGCCACAAGAGGGAGACCCAAACCCTTCTGATGAGACACTGGGCTCGGGCCACCATTACAAAGCAGGAACAGCTCACTGCTGTCACTTGGAGATGTGTCCCTAGCAGCTGCAGAGCATGGGCTTAGGTGTGGTTTGGGCAGCTTGCTTTTCTTTCTTTCTTCCTTTCTTTTTCTTTCTTTCTTTCTTTCTTTCTTTCTTTCTTTCTTTCTTTCTTTCTTTCTTTTATCTTGGTACTGGGGATCGAAGAGCAGCTTTAAATACCAGCTGGGAGATAAGAGCCATGAAACCAGAAAAGGACATCTTTGCTGCTATCCTGGGGTTCGTAAGACAGGGGTGGTCCTTGGCTTGCCTTGCAAGATCCAGCAGGACCTTGGGTTGTTTCTGGGCAGGAGCTTAGGTGAGGCTTTATTTGGTGGCATCCTTGTCCTGCACTTCCTTCCATGCAGGCTCCTTGGGGATGTTCTTCTTTTGTCTCATTTAAAACCTCCAAGGGGTTACTCTGCTAACAGATGAATGTGGACAGAAAGACCCATCCTGTCTGGTTTCCCAGCCCCTAACAAATAATCAAGCGCTCAAATGTATTTGGAAGAAGTGATGATTGTCCCATTTCTCCTTCAGAACCAACAAAATGATACTCATTTCCACCTGATTGTGCTCATGTAGAATGGGGGAGGGTCCACATGCTATAATTCATCTCAGACTCCCTCTCCCCTGGGGTGACTTTCATGTGCTCACCAGAGCAGACTCACACATAAAGAATGACATAACCAAAGAGGAGAGCACCCAAGGGAAGAGAAAACAGTGCATTCAGGTGCAGCAAGGCTGCCATCATCAGGGCGGTGGTGAAAAGAGCACGGCTCCTCAGACAGGTTCAGGAGGACAGTGGGAACCCCAAGTGCAAAAATCCTGGGCAGCTGTGCTGAGAAGAGGCCCGCAGGAGCCGCCCTCAGAGGAAGGCGGGTGGCCATCGTTCACTCCAGCCCTGTGGGTGGCACAAACAAGGGCACCACCTCCAGCTCTCCCAGTCCACTGAGTGCCACAGGGCCCAGGCTAGGGGTAGCCTTGAGGTGCAGGCAGGCTGCGGAAAGCTCAGAGGATGGGTCAGAAAACACGGGTATAGAGTAAAACAAAAGTGTTAGGTGGAGATGGCTTGGCCTCCGTGGCAGACCACATTTTAACTCTGTGAGCTTTTTGATTTTTATTTTTATTTTAATACTGAGGATTGAACCCAGGGCCTCATATGTGCTAGGTACACTATTCCTGAACTATATCCTCAGAACTTCTCATTTTTTGAGACAGAATCTCACTAAATTGCCCAAGAGGGCCTCAAACTTGGGGTCCTCCTTCAACTTTCTGAGTAGCTAGGATTACAGATACTACAGCTATTACACCCTGACGCAAAGTCTTTTCGAAACACTGAGGGAGTTTGTTCCAGCTCTTGTTGCTCCATCTGGAAATGCTCTTCTCTCAGGAACTCGGGGAGACTATTTCATTTCCCTGAAATATCCTTAGAAGAATGTGTATGAGATTCTCAGTTCTCTATTTCCATTCAAGTCTGCCAGGTGCAGAGAACCAGGGATGCTTCTGAGATACGAACTGTGTGTTCCTTCCAGAAACCCACATTCTGAGGAAAAGGCAGAATATCAGAGACACTGAGTATGACATCAGCCCTCAGTGGAGGAAGTTATCACTGGAGCAGAGGAGGAAACACTCTATTCTGGTTCTTGTTTCACAACCTTGAACGGAAATGGGGGATAAAACAATACAGACTTTCATAATACATACGGACGCATGTACAGGAAGTAGCCTGAGGTGTTTTCCCAGAGGTGGTAGCTTTTGAGCAGGGCCTGGCCGTGTGTCGAGGACAGGGTGGAAGAAATGCATGAGGAGCCAGGGAGGATGCGGGGACTTCGGCAGAGTGTGTTCATGGGCAGAAGGTTTAGAAAGAGTTTGGAGCCAAATGACAGAGGACCTTGAATTCCACAGTAGGAAGTTTGGCATTTATTTTGTAGCTGTAGGAAGCCACAGCAGGTTTTGGCAGAGATCATTTACATAAATTAACCAAACCCTTAAATTTGGTCTAGTTGTGTTGGTTCAGTTGTGCAGCGTGGGATAGGGAAAGGGGTTTAAGGTTCAGGAAAGAAGTGAGCAGGAAAGGATGAGTGATTCCGGAGACCAGTGTCCCTTGGGCTCAGAGAGGGGGACAAAGTATTATGTCCCTCCTAGAAGGAAAACATTAGTAATGTTCTAGGACAGTTGATGAACTTGGTTTTCTGTGAAAATAAGAATATCACCCTCTCTGCAGCAGTAAGGGGAAGGTGATAGTCACGTTAGGACTTGAATATTTCTGAAGAATCGCAATATAAAAGGCCTCATGTACGAATTTAGAGGATTTTCCAGTGTTGGCTGAATTATTTGGGCTGTGCTACCATGTAGCATTTCATGTACATTTCTCTCAGGTATGATAGACTGGAAAATGTGGCTACTTAAAATTTGAGCTGAGCAGTAAAAAGGGATCTTTGGTTTTGCCCGTGTAGAATGCGGTGTTGCTGTGATTAATTTAAGAAGCTCCTGGAAAGATCCTCTGAACCACCCGTGTAGTTGGTCTCAGGTAGACCAAAAGGGAGCTCTGACAGTGCCATGTAAGCAGTTCATGTCATAGACACAGACAGCTTCCCCGTGCCAGCTGCCACAGTTCCTGGTTGGCCATTGGTTGGACCAGTAAACAGATCCGGAAGAACAAGAGCAGTGTGCAGAAGCCCACCCACTTCCTGTGCAGGAGGGAAACATCAAAGTCTATTTTGGAAAAAATGAGATATTAATTAGTCACACATTTACTAGCGGTGGTGGGATCACTGCGGGTGTATGCTTTCTGCTGGCTACAGCTAATTACAATAACCTTAGTAGCTTAATAAAAATAAAATGTAATAAATAAATGTATCATTTCACAGTTCAAAGGGCCAGCAATATGAAATGGGTCTTACTGGGCCCAAATCAACATGTTAGCACGACCATGTATCTTTCTGGAGCTCTCAGGGAGACTCTGTCTCCTTCCCCTTGTCAAATATGCCTCCATCTTCAAAAGTGTCAAAGTCTCATCTCTATGACCCTTTTTTCTATCATCATCTCTCTCTAACCAAGTACAAGGAAAATCCTCTGCTTTTAACAACTCCTGTGAGTAGACTGGGCTCCCCTCAACTCTAGGATAGTTTTCCATCTACAAAGTCTGTTTTACCATCTAAGACACAATAGTCACAGGTATGAGGGATAAGAATGTGGTCTTTATTTGTAGGAAAATTGATGTGCCTAGAAAATAAAATGTTGGGAGAAAGAAATCAGGCACACAAACTTCAAAGCCATATGGTATCTCACCTGAGTAATGCAAAGTATAAACTAAGAGAAAAATAGAGGAAGGATAAACAGAGACAAGGAGATGAATCTCCTGCACATTTCCAGGGGACCAAGGGTGAGGAGTGGGGGAGAGGAGATGGGAAAATAGGTAGAGTGAAGATGTGTCAGGTACAAGGTCCTAATAACCTTACTGAACATGGACATTATATGCCATAAACGTGAACTAAGAGTAAAATCAACAAGAATGAAAAAAGAGGAAAGGGGAGCTACAAGGGGGAGGAAGGGAGAGGGAAGGCGATTTAAAAAAAAAAAACAAATGAGCTATATTATGTACATGTACCAGCTCCCAAGATGCTTGTTAAATGCATGTCCTGAAATATGTATTCATAAAATTTTTAAAAGAATGTAGTCTTTGGGGGGGGATATTTTTCTCCCATACTGTGTATTCGACGTCTACGCATATGATGTGGCCCTGTTTTCTGCATCCCCTCCCGCTCAGCTACAGCCTTAGGTGAACCCCAGCCTCCCTGGAATGTACCCTGGCCAGCTGGCGTGGGCACCCAGGCAGCCAGCTCTGGAGCAAGACTGCCTGGATTTTATATCAATTGTCTCATTTACTCAGTGGTTTAATTTGGCCTCGAACGATTTATCCTCCCTAAGTACAGCATCTTGTTCTGTAAAGAGGGGATGATTCCCAACAAGAAACAGATGACACAAATTGGGCTAATTTGAGGAGATAATCATGAAGGGATCTTAGGTCTTCTGAAGTTGCTAGAATGTTTCCTTGGCCAGGGTCCACTGTCCTCATTCGCACTGCAGCTGGCCTTGTGCAGTCAGAAGCCTTCAGTTCGTGGCCTCCTAAAGGACCAGCTCCCCTCACCTTCCAGAGCAGAACCCTCTGGCCTCAAGAAAAATGCGGCCTTCTAAAGCCTGACTATTCCAACTAAGCTCAGAGGAAAGACATTTTCCCTAAAGTACCATCCACAAGTCATTGGATCACTGCCTGCATTGCCCTTCTTGCCTACTTTTCCCTTAAATTAAATGGGAGAAAATGTTTCCCATGAAAGTAATTTATGAACACTACATGCGGCAATATTAAAATCCTTAAAGCAAGTCTCCAAGGGACAAAACAAATAATGGTACTTCGTGTGTCTCCCCTAGTGTAGTTCATGGTAGGCCCAGTTCATCAGGGAACTGGCTCACAGTTTGGCTGTCGCTGTGTGCCTGGGCAACCCTTCCTTGAATGTTTTGCTAAAGTTTATGGAATCTTGGAATTGTCTTCGTGGAACCTATTCCCAAAGCAAAGCCATCTTAATTACAAATGCCAAATTTACTGTGAAGTTGCAGATGTCACTCCTCCCAAGACTCTCTTCATATGTTAATACCACTGAATACTGGAATCCCAGAGAAGCTTCTTTAAGAATATTACCCTCGTGCTATTCACTTGTTGTGTCCACTCGGTTATTCACTGAAACAATATTTATAGAGCATCCAATATTAGGACTCCGTGGTGAACACCGTGATGGAAGATAGAAATTAAAGTGATAATTTATATGGCGAGAACATAGAGGGTACTATAAGAGCTTATAACAGGAGAAACTCTGGGACACCATAGACATATTTTAAGCAGAGGAATTAAGTGATCATGTTTCAAGAGAATCATGCAGGCTGCGGTGTGGAAAACAGATCAGAAAAGAGTCAGGGCCCCCTAACCGTGCTTTATAAATTTGTTGTTGTTGTTGTTGTTGTTGCTATGGTACTGAAGTCTGAGCCCACGGCCTTCACACTGAGTTACATCTCCAGCACTTTTCTTATTTTGAGAAAGGGTCTCACAAAATCACTAAGTTGTCAAGGCTAAGCTTGAACTAGGCAATCCTCCTGCCTCAGTCTCCCAGGGTGCTAGGAATACAAGCATCTGTCTCCACACCCTGATTTAACAGGCATTTTGATCATCTTCATGTTAACATGTGGAATCCCCAAATTCTTCTCAGGCCATTGGTATCTCAGTCTTGAATTGGGATGGTAAAAAGAAGAAAGGGGTCTTGATGGAACCCGTTTTTAGGGCCTCCTGAAGTAGAATTCCTTCGTGTTTCACCTTCACCCTCTCTGGAGCCCACATTTGGTCCCACTTCTCCAATACATCTTTAGCAATGATCCTAGGTCCCTGGATAATGCAGAACCATCTTTGTCCATGCTGAAGGACAACAGATACTTTCATCTGCTTTAACTAACACAGGACAATTCACTTTTTAGTTGCTCAATACATGTTCACTGAGTGAACAGGATACTGTTGAGAATAACAGTGTGTTATGTTTTTAAAAATGAGAAAGAGACATGCCTGGTATTCCAGAAGATGATAGGAGGCAGAGCCTGCTCAGTGAAGCATGCACATGTTGGATTAAAAAATACAATTATCATTGGCCAGCTCTGATTTCTGCCTTGGGGCTGATAAGATGGTGTCCAAAGAATCATTCCCTCTTTCGCAGACACCAGAACAGAAGGATCTTTAATGAAATGCAGGAGCTGGAGTGATAGTCATTAGCAGCTAGAAATAGGCAACCAATCACAAAGTCAAGATGAAACATTCGATAAAAAGACCTTCATGCCTGAGGCACACTGTGCCTCCTTTGCTGAAGTCGCATGGATTATTTTAATAATTACACCATAATTAGCCTATACTTGAAGTTTTTTAATCCTCTACTGAGGAGGGAACACTGGACAAGCTAAATAAATTATTTCATTGGATCATTAATTTGTACAAACAATACTAATATGGGCCGTCTGTCATTTCTGTAGGAGCACCACCCATGTAGGCAGAGACGAGCAGGCCTAGACACAGTCGGGTGCTTTGGGTCATGTCTCTATGTGGTATCTGATGCCATCTGTCCAAAATAGTTTCTAGAAATATCAGAGACTCCCCAGGACTGGTCAGCACCCTCCCCAGCATGCATGTCCTATCCCAGAGAAGCACTCTGCATAGATCTGCCTAGAAGGTGGGCACATAGAGAAAGAAAGTCTAGTGGCTTCTGGCCTGCCTTGTCATTACTTGCAGGCACAGTTTTGCATTTGTCAAGTCACAGAAGCCTCTCATATTTTCAAACTAGAGATCTTAGTCTAGCAAACACACCCATCCCTGCAAAGATAAGGAAAACGAAGTCCAGAGAGGTTAAGCCATCTGTCCAAGGTCAACACAGCAAGTCAGCAAAGGTGAGATCAGCAAGTCTCTCTGGATCTCAGTCCAGTCTTCTTTCCACAGTTCCAGTGCAGGTTCCACTTCAGAACAGAGAATAGCTTCTCCTCATCCCTGCCTCTCACTCTGGGCTAGTTTCAGGGAATTGTGTATGCCTTTTAATACCCTTTCTCGTTTAAAAGAAAAACTCACTGTGTGGCATAAGGGTCTCCATTTTCCTGCTGTTTGGAAGAATTTTACCCATGAAGCAGGGCTGAGCTCCAAGCTCCATGGAGAAGGGCATCCTGATTGCTGTGACTCATCCCGGCAGAACCAGCCAAGCCGGCCAAGTGATTTCTCTGCTTCACTTGGCTGTCAGATAAGGGCCACCTGCTTACTGAGTGGCACAGTGGCACTTAGGTCAAAACGCGCTTCCTGATGTCTCAGAGCTTCATAGTAAAGTATGTCAGGGAGTTGATTTTGCTCTTCTCTAAGAACAAAAGGTATCAGAAGTTAGATGGAACTAAGCAGTCAAGAAAATACAGATACATACCTTCCCAGTCCTCACTCCCAACCCTGGAGCTGTGCTCTTGCAGTGGAGAATAAATTCAGCTGAGCCCATAGGACGAGAGAGAGAACTTTGAGGCGCAGGACTGCAGCCAGCACTGAGTAGCAGTCAGTCTTGAGACAGCCAAGAATCTGGGTGTCTGAACTGATTTCCCTGCATCTTCTTCTGCCACTTTAGGACTACATGCAAACGCAAAAGAGATTAAGTGCCTTGTATCCGAAAAGGATGTTTGCAGACATTGGTTAAGAAGGATCTTAGTTCCCTCATTTATAAAATGTGAATATAATAATCTATCTCTCATGAGAATTAAATGAAGTACTGCAACTCTTTTAGAAATGTGCCTGCACCAAAGTAAATACTCAACAAATGTTGCCTAAGAAAATGATAATCCAAGTAGAGCCCTTTTGTGTCTGCAAAAGTATTCAAATCTAAGAAGGGAGTTAAGTGTTGAATGTCTCTGTTCCATGATTATAACTAGCTAATAAGGCCATAGAGGATAAAGAACTGTCCTATAAAAAAAAAAAAAAAAAAAGGTAAAGTATACTTTCAGCAAGAAAGTAGAGGTAAAATTTTTTATAAGTTTAAAGTCCACTAGATGGCGCTGATACTTTCCTTTGATATATTGTTCTACTCAATATAATGTATTGTATAATGTAAGGGGCAATACCAGGCTCTGCTGCAAAATATCCTGGGACTCACAGAAAACAAAGTACTAATCTTGGTATGCAGCATGGGAAGGTGTAAGACTCCTAGGCATAAGCTAGGCTCAAGACCAATTACTGGATTCCTGCCTCTGGTAATTACTTTCCAGGCTTGGACACCTTTTCTAAACCTCATAGTCATGCAACTAAGTTTTTCTAAAGACCTGAGAAATTAGTAGATGAGCTTCACAACTGATCAAAAAATAATTGTGTGTTCAATTCAGACAGACAGATTTCTGTAGGAATCCTAGCTTTGCTACTTACTGGCTGTGTGACCTTGAATAAGTCACTTAACCTTTCTGAGCTTCAATTTCAACATCTTTGTTAAATAAATTTCAAGATTGAGGAATAAGTTAGATAATTTTTTTAAAATACCTAGATCATACTATTCATGAAACAGGTGTTTGAAAATGCTTCTCATTTTTTAAATAAGTAGAGTGAAAGCCACTCATAAACCTTTGGGGATTCTCCAGAAATCATAACAAGAAGTGTCCAGAGCATTATTAGCCAGTATTGGCATGGACCATGCTCCGGAATCAAACAAAAAATGTCAAAAGTTTGTCTGATATCACATGGAATAAGCAACCTAAACCAGTAGAGTCCCTAGAGTTTTTAAGTAGATGGTACATCGTGTAAATTGAATTTCTTTCTTAAAATGGGTAGGATCCAAAGATACATCAATTCTAAGATTTATTTATTCTGACTTTCAAGTATTGAAATTTTTGATAACTGCATTTTCAGAGCCTTATTATATTTTAATTTTGCGGTCGAGCAAACCACACCAAACTTAATGAACAATAACAGTAAGCTTTTGGTTCCTCACCATGAGTCCCTAGCTGAGGTTTTGGCTGATCTATGGGCTCAGTACCATTTGCTCCAGATAATTTTCATCTTCCTTGGAACAACAACTCTGTGAGGCATATTCTTCTTATGGCAAAAAGGCAAGGACCAAGTGAAGAAGATAAGCACAACCATGCAGGTACATTGCAAACATGTACTCACACTGAGTTTAGTAATATCCAAACAGCCAGGCAAGTCATATGGCCAAGCCAAAAGTCAGGAGTAGACTCTTTGCCAAATGTACTAGCCAGCTTTCCCATTGCTGGGACACAATACCCAACATCCACACTTTAAAAGAGGAAAAGTTTAACTTGACTCACAAGTTTCAGTGGATTCGGTCCATGGTAAGCTGGCCCCCAGGCAAGAACGTCGTGGCAGAAGGGCATCACTGAGCAAGGATCCCATGTCTGGAATGCTATGGTGTATTTAGGAATTGGGGACCAGTAATTCTGTACACTATTCCTGGAGTGCCATCACCTTTCTGGTCAATTGAGGGATTGTCCTTTTGCTCTGGCTGCAGTCCCTAGTGAGGGATGCACTCCTTGATACATTATGTGCCAATATAGGAAGACAAGGGCTTCCTCTTAAGTAAATATGTACTTTTAAGATGTAATCATATAGAAGAGTGAAGGGAGGACAGGGGTATAGGGGAAAAATAAGAACAAAGACATATCATGTAACAGTACAAGATCCCAATGATAAGTGCAACTGTATTGTTTGCTTTAAATGTAGCAATAAACTTAATGGGGAAAAAAAAGATTGAATCATGTGAAGAGGCAACTAAACTTTCTCTTTTTAGAGAAGAAAGAAATCTCATAGAATCCTTCACACAACCCATCCTTCAAATATAGCCCGCAGAAGCAGGGGCTGAAAATTATTACCATCTAATGCCCACTGAGAGGTCTAAAAGAATTGAATTATTGGTTTCTCTTCAATTCTCAATGATTTTCTTACCCTTTCATTGAAACCATCAACAAAACAGATGCATCTGGTTTCAAATAATACACCAGATCAAAGCATAGGTTACTTTGAAAATATAAGCATTTTCCTAGGACTAGCTCTCCTCAGCTATTGACAAGTAATACTCAAACTACTATGAATTGTTGGGTTGAGTTTAGGAAACAATGAAGTGTTAGCCAAGGCCATTACTGTGAATGTGAATTAGTATCTTCGTGCTGTCATTTAACAGAATACAGTCTTCAGAGGGTGATCTCTCTTTCTAGGAAACACTTACTCATTCACTGCCTGGGAGTATAGGATTCTTTCTCTCTCACAGAACTTTGCAGGGATACCCAGAAATATCCAGACACAATGATTTCCCCGCTTGGCTGATTTTCTCAAAACTTTATTGGGAGGTAAAACAGTCTCAGGGTTAGAAGCATCCTGGCTCCAGATGACCACACCCATGCCACGTCTCACAACCACTGAGACCTGTTCTCTAAATTCTCCAGATTAGTGCTTTCTATGTCTTCATTTATAGTCTTTTTTCTTTTTCCTCTCCTGCATGAATGGTTGGCTCTTTCTCTGGTCTTAAATATAGCCCTGGCTGAACTTCATAACAGTATATGTTAGCATTTTAAATTAAACCATAGAAAATTATCATTTCTGAAGCATTCAAATAAGTCAATTTCCTATGGTTCGAGCTATATATAAACCCAATCTACATAAGAGGAAGAATTTCTCACATACACATTGTTGGAGCCTATCAAAAATCCTAATGTATCTCTCCCTCTTTACCTTACTAAACTGGGACATTTTTCTTCTAGAACATTGCTTTCTGCTCTTTGATATCACCCTCTGACATCACTGTACCCAGAATTTAAGGTGAGAAAATAATACTTCTTTTCTTTAACCTCTTTCAGATTGAAGACATCATTACGAAGATGCAAGACGACAAGACAGGGGGTGTCCCCATCAGAACAGTCAAGAGTTTTCTCTCCAAAATCCCGAGTGTCGTCACAGGTAAGGTTTTTCTGACAAAGGGTCAGCAGCAAGCAGAAGAGGATATTGAAGAGTTTTGTAGTCTAGATTGTGCCCTGGGGTTATCTCAGAATCTGTGAAGAGGAAAAGAGAAACATTCAGTGTATTTCTTGACTCGAGTCCCATCATGGTCTGAGTTTCTAGGGAGAAGCTCCTCTTTGCCAGGCAGTAGGAATGGTGTGACCGTACCAGCCCTTGAAGTGTCTGTGGTTGAGACTGCTGGGAGTGAATAAGACCATTAATAAACTAACACAGTAGTAACTTATGGTTATGGGATATAAATCAGATGGAAATATTATAGAAATCAGGTTTTAAAGAAAGTTTTATGTTTTAAGAAACCCATTCAAATTCTATAAAATACCTCTAAATCACTATATTTGGACTTCTGAAAAAGTAGTTTTAAAATGTTGTTCAGCATTCTTTTTTGTGGTTTTGTGCCCAAACATATTTTTATGAAATATATTAAACATACAGGTATAGTTTCAATGATAATAATATAATACATCATATGTGCCAACTACCTGGCCTTATAAATAACATATTATCAATATCTTAGAGTACCTTTTTATACTTAGTGGATTGACTCCCCTTTCCTGTTTCATTGCCTATTTTTGTGCTAATAAATTCATTATTTTTCTTCATAGTTTTAATAAATAGGTATCTATCCTTTGCTGTCCAAACAAATAAGCAGATTAAAATAAAATGTTACATGATTCTCTCATTCTTAAACTTCATCCATTTACTTTCTAAAATTAAGAACCAAACAAGACACTTTCTACTCTCCTTTTAAAATGGCAATAATAAAAAGATTGACCTGAGTGGCTTGATTATATGGAGGAATTTGAATTCTTTTATATTGTTCATAGGAGTGCAAAATGGTACTGCTAATTTGGAAAAGGTTTGACAGTTTCTTCAAGAGTTGAACATATGCTTATCATATAACCCAGCAATCCCTTTACCTAAGAGACTGGAAAATTATGCTCACACAAACACTCAACTTGCAAGTATTTGTAGCAACTTTATCTGGAATCTCTGCAAATTGGAATTAAGTCAAATGTCCTTCACTGGGCAAATGAATAAATACATTCAATTCTATCCATATTCAGCAGAAAAAAAGAGTAAGCTACTGATACGTCAGCAACTTGGATTAATTTCAGTGTCATTTTCCTGAGTGACAAAACCAGTCCTAAAAGGTCACATTCTGTCTGATTCTATTTATATGACATAAAAAAAAGTCTAGTGCTAGAAACATCAGTGGTTACCACATAGGAAATTAGAGGGGAAGAGTTTGATGACAAGGAATAGCACGAGTTTTATGTTCTGTATCCTGGCGATGGTGATAACATGCATCTAAGTAGGTCATATTTTATAAAACAGTGTAAACACGCAGAGAATTAGTGCTACTATATGTTAACTTAAAAAGTAAATCGACTTGGTTAAAGTATCTACAACTCACTATACCATCACCGAACTCAAGTATTTTCTTAGGTTAGGTTGCTCTAACAAGCACCAGAAATTGAGTGGCTTAGAAACAATAGAAATTTATTTCTCATGGTTCTGGGGACTAGAAGTCCGAGGTCAGGGTGTCAATAGAGACAGATCCTGGTGAGGCCTCTTCCCAGTTGCAGACAGCAACTTCTAGTTGTGTCCTCATACAGGAAAAAGAGCACTAGGTAACCCTTACAAGAGGGCACTACTTCCATTCATGAAGGCACCACCCTCACAAATTACTGCCCAAAGGCTCCACTTCTTTCCAGCCTCACATCGGGGTCTATAATAGATGAGACTGATCCACGTAAATATTGAAATCACTACTAGAGGGGCATTAGAGAAGGTGGTTGTTAGTCTGTGGTACACTCTTTATGGAATGAGAAGTGACCTTCACAACAAGGAGTATAAGTGGTTTAGCCTAATGTCATGGAAATCAAAGCGGAACTTTTTTTTTTTTACTTTGTTTGAAGATCTGAATTTTTAAGAATGTCTGAGGTGAGGAAATAAAGCATCGGCATCTATATGATATATAGAGCCAGGGGATAAATAAGCTCACAGCAGCCATGAATATAAGTAGAATACATAGTCCTAAAACTTGGGATACCCAACATAAAGAGATCAGGAGAAAGAGAAGGAGAAACTTTAAGTCACCACTAGATAGACTCAGCTTTCTCATAGCTTGATGGTCTCAAGGTTCCAAGAAGAAGGAAATGAAGATAGTTTGTATGTAGCCATGAGAAACAAGGAAGTCACTGATCTTCCTTCAAACTCCAGAGTATGTAAGCCATAGCAGGAAACAGCTGTCACCAAAGAGGGCCCCAGAGAAGTAGGGCCACTGGGGAAGAACAAGATGATGAAGGAAATATCCAATTATGTTTCTTACTACTGACCATGAGCCTCAGGGGTCAAGTGAAAGGATTTCAGAAGTTGGTAGTACGTGACCTCGTAATAAGCATCAGTAGTTTCCGTGTTCCAGGCAGTAGTGTAATCACAGGAAATAGGAAGATGAACAAAAAACTTGATATCTGCCCTTTAAAAGCTGTTAATCTATGTACCAATAAACTTAATAAATAAACAAATGTATAAATCCACATGAATCCAAGAATATTTTTGATTTTTTTAATCTGTTAATCTAGTGAGAGAAAAATATACAGGTAGACCCATAATGATACTTGCTTCATTTTAAAATAGAAGAATGGACATAGTGCTGTTTGAACTCAGGAAAAACATCGTAACTTTTTCATGGGTATGTCTGCAACATTTTTCTGAAAAGTATTTCAGTTATCTATTTCTACATGGCAATCTCCCACATGCTATCATAGCTTAAAATTGCAGTGATTTCTCATTTCTCATCATCATGATCCCATGAACTGGCAGTCCAGGCAGTTCTTCTGCTGGTCTGACTGAGGCCATAGTCATGTGATGGTTCAGCTGAGGCTGGAGGGTCTACAATGGCCTCACACCTTTAGTACTCTCTACTTCTTTCTTACTTTTAGCTGTGGTCTCAATTTCCCTCCATGTCACCTCATATCCTCCAATAAGGTAGACTCAGCTCTTCCACAGCCTAATGGTCTCGGGCTTCTGAATTCACATAATGTCATGTCCATCAAAGGATGTCACAGGCCAAGCCCCGGTTTAAGAGGAGCCAGAAATGAACTCCGTCTTCTCATATAAGAATGGCAGTGTCACTTTGACATAGGTGTACGTGATTCATTGAAGGCCGCTATAATGATCTGCTCTGTGAAATAATTTTTGAAACAGGCCTTAACAACGAGTAGAAATATTGGGAAGTCATTCCGTGGAGGAGAAAGTAGAATTCTCATATGCATGAAAAACATGCTAGGTTTCAGTAAAGATAAGCTTGTTTTTGTGGCTAGAGCTTCAGACACATGTATGTATATGTGTTTCAGGAGAGAAACACATTGGCAAAATAGTCACAGGAGTTAAAGGGCATAAGGCTTAAACTTGATGGCCAATTTCAAAGGAATTTTGACTTGTAGATGTTATCTGCAAGGTAGGACTGCCATCTGAGGTTTTTAATAAGAAGGAATACCTCTCTGAAGTGGACGAGATATTGAGGAGGGCTAGATGGGGAGTGTGAAGTCTAGTCAGGTCAGGTGGTCTCCAGATGAAAGGGTCTAAGTAGGAAGGAGAACCACATTATCCACCATAGAATCGACTCAAGCCATTGAACTATAGTCCACATATCACTGAACCCTTGCAAAAAAATGTGAGATGGAAACTATCACTACCTCTGTTTACAGTAGAAGAGACTGCTCATTGAAGAGCTTAAGGAACTTGTCCCAGGTCACAAAGCTACTAAATGGCTGGATCTCTTCCTTCAAGTGCTAATATAAAAGGATAGTAGTACTAGGATTCAAGACATTGGTGTAGAAAGTAGAATTAGAATTGGTAGGACTTGGCAACTAAATGTGGTCATAGGCTAACTCATTCTAAATGGGATCCAGCAGAATATTATGGATTGAAAAGATTCATCTAATTTTTTTCCTTTTCTGAAACGCTACAAAATGAGAGTGAAGGATTTCTATTTTGAAGACATAATCCCCAAGTTGGGTGTCATTATTATAATAATCTCTCTTGGGAAATAAACACCCTTGGATTATCTTTGAAAGATCGTCTAATGAAAGAGGCAGTCAATGCTTCATTCTCAAGATATGTGATTTGTGATAGTCATGGAGAATTGTCTCTCAACACAGAAGACAGTAAGAACAAAGTTTAGCAATATGACAAGTAAATGCAGGGGTATATCTGAGAAAAACCCCAAGACAAGCTGACTAACTCTGGTCAGTGGGGAAAGCTAAAAAACATTTCTGATATGGGAAAGCTAAGAAAAAAACATTGCTTATATGACAAGAGTTCTTGAAAGACTCAACTAGTAACAATCAGACTATTTATCTAGTTAGAAAGTATTTTGCCAACATACTCACCTGCTTAATTATTCAGGCCAATCTCTAGCTTGATATTTACTATATAGTAGTAGCACGTCCTACCTCATGCCAGAACAACTCAGGATAGTATTGTAGAACCTAAAACCACATTAAAATCCCATATTAGAAGATGATCCTTGTGCTCAACCAAAACCTGTTTTGGCACAGTTCAGTAATTGGAACCCAAAGCATTCATTTAACAATGCCAGGCAAATCCCAGGACTTCAGTATGTGGCAGCAAGACCTCAGAAGCCATACGCTGAAACAAAGAGTTGATTGCAATGCTGTCAGATGGAGCCACAATTGTAGTCAACCCCGGGGCAGTACGTTCAGACCCTCGGCCAGAGTGCCAGCACGAACACACTAGCACCAAGCTTTTCACCACTCCAAGCCTCTTTAGAGAAAAACCAACCTCCTCTAGGTGATTGTTCCAGGAAGTCCTTCCTGCTGTTCACTATCTCAAGTTTCTGATATTAGAGTAGAGAGCTATATACAGAGAAAATTGAAATCATTAAGTCCTACAAGTGCCGAACCTGAGATGGAACCCTGTGACTATGTGGCCACTCTTACTGTGCCAATGAAGGTCATGTCTGCATAGAAGAGCAGCCTCTATTGCAGCCTTTGCTGTGGTACAGGAGACTCCATCTTTCTTTCTCACCATCAGCCAAACAGCCAGTCTCCCAGCAGATGCCCTTTCAAGCATGTTAGGAGTTTTTATCACCAATGTTGGCTCTTCCCTTCCAATGGCAAAAGCTGGAGAGTAACTTTTTCTCTTCTTTATGGGGACCTCTGTTTCTCAGTAAAAATTTGAAGGTAAGGATGCAATAATGAATAATGGTTTAGTCATCAGAGTGTCTCTATCTCATGTGTTGCTGGTTAGTCAGCAATGAGCTGAGGTGGTTTCAGTGGAGGAAGCCAGGTAGACAGATACCAACTATATGATGCTGAGCATTCACTGGTGAATACTTACTCCCAGACTGTTGATAAGGAGCGTATAAATGTGTGTCCCACATTTGGACCCCAGTGTCCAAGACTGTCACTATCAC
>NW_022900933.1:14934922-14954547 GCF_012274545.1 Fukomys damarensis
GTGTCCCACATGGACCCCAGTGTCCAAGACTGTCACTATCACCGGCTCTGGAAAGCTGCTTATCACCACTTTCTGACTAGCATGGTGAAAATCAGAGAGGAAAATAGTGCCATTATACATGAAATAGTCCTGAGAAAGAAGCATCCAGTTAGAAGGCCCACTCTGGGCTGTCCAGTTACTGCACTGAGTTAAATAATCTCACCAATTTATACAAACCGTCCAAAAGCCAAAAAAGAAGCAACTGTTAGTGACTTATACCAAATAAACCAATTGGAATATACAGACATGTGCCTTTGTAATGGAGCAAATAATCTGAGCAAGACAATCTAAACTGAAGAGTTTAGAGTATAAGGAGAAGGTTCCAGGATGAAAAGGGTTTCTGAATGACAATGGTTCAATTTAAAATTTTACAACTTTACAACTTGATGATGAAGTGAAAGCAATAAACATTCTGTAGAAACTGTATTTCAAATTTTGGACTTTAATAATTTTGATACAGATGGGCTAGTAACCCTCTCTCACAATACTGGGCAGTGGCAGCAGACCACGACTCCCAGTCAGCCACACAAGGATAGGAAGAAACGACTGACGCTTTGCAGGGCACCATGTTGCTAAGCTAGGATGTTCAGTGGATTAAGAAGTGTAAATGAATTTTGGACTTTAGTCTTTCAGCTTATGAGGAATTTATCAGAATGTAATCACATCATAAATCAAGGAGAATCTCTATTTACCAAAAGAAAACAAAAGCAAAAGAGTTAAAATTGAAATACTGTAAGGGGAAAAAAAAACCCATAGGCCTAGAAATATGGATTTAAAAAAAAAAAGAATTTGTGAAGAATGAAGATAATGATAAGAGGGAAGTCATACTTATAACCAAATCAAAAAATTGAAATCAAGCTTTCTAGAATTCACTGGTATCTCCAAAGGGATCTGTGGCACTAAGTGACATAAAATGATCAGACGAATGGGTGATTTTCTTTCGGACAGGTCGCTTTTACATAACCTTTGTGGTGCCTTTGTTTACAACCTTGCTGATGTTTTGGTTCCTAACAGTTGAACAGTGGCACAAGAAGTGGTAAGCATTTTGTGACCTTCCATCCTACAAATCAGGTTATCTGGTAAACTCCATATACATACTGAACTACAAGCACCTATTTGGATTATCTAAGTTGAATTTCTTATGTTTTTTCTTTTCTTTATCTTCTGGTCTCCAAATGTCTGGTATAACTTAATTTGTTAAATATTTGTTAAGGCTATTTAATAAAAATTAATATGATAAATTTAAATAATTGTATTCAATACAAATAAAGATAACCTGCATTGATCTAACCCGTATTAGGTAAAGAAGGCTCCTTACATAATATAAGCCCTTGAGGAAATTATGTTTTGTGAAAGAGAAAACTCAAGATCAGCCTCGCAGGGCATGGTGGTGCACACCTGTAATCTCAGCACTCAGGAGGCTGAGGCAGGAGGATCGCTGTGAGTTCGAGACCAGCCTGGGCTACATAGTGAGTTCCAGGTCAGTCTCAAGTACATAGTGAGATCCTGTCTCAAAAAAACCAAAAAAACAAAACAAAACTAAGATCAGCTTCATTCCTGCTGAGATTGAGGTTTTAAAGGAGCAGCAAGTGGTACTGTCCAAGACAGTACAATTATGAGATAGACTGATATTCTAGAAAACATCTTTTTTAAAAAAAGATCTCAAAAAACAAAAAAACAAAACAAAACTAAGATCAGCTTCATTCCTGCTGAGATTGAGGTTTTAAAGGAGCAGCAAGTGGTACTGTCCAAGACAGTACAATTATGAGATAGACTGATATTCTAGAAAACATCTTTTTTAAAAAAAGTGTGGATTTGAAAGTCATCTGGCAGGGGACTCTAAGGACCGGACTGAGCACCACGAGTTTTACAACTAAGCTATATATTAGTTCATCCTCTACCTAAGCAACCCAACCCCATCTTCTAGGATGGTGATGGTGAACCCTTTAGAGCTTTCAATGATACAAACAGCCTGCTGCAGCATGTGTGCCATAGGTTCGCCACCACTGGCCTAGGATTTTGAGCTTGAAATGTCTCTATTGACATGTAAAGGAAAACATCTTCACTCTGTGTCAGAAACTTAAAGATAGAGTCATAAACATTTCTGGGACAATGAGAATGAAAGAATTCCCATTGGTACACCTGTGGGTTAAACATGTTGGGTTTGGGATGGCCAGCCCTGGGAGGAAAGGTACTGAGGCCGGGGGGTGGATACATTTAGAAGACAACTAACAAGAAATAGACATTAAAACACAGTCTTCCCTTCAAGAGGTGAAAAATTAATATCTGTAAGGGGTGAGGCTTAGCATTAGCTCAAAGCCAAGGCTCACTGACTTTTGTGGAGGAAGGCTCATTCATAAGAAATGTAAATCCGTGCAAAACCATCTTACCTTCCTGAGGCTGCTCAGTAAGATGTCCACAGAAAATGTACCTTGCAATCACCCTACACGTCAGCTTTCGCTGATTGGTGCAGCGAAGGTGGTGAGGTTCCTGAGTTTCCAACGTAGCTTGCCAGTCTGTCCCCTTCCCACCTGCCCTGTGTGTGACAGACATATCCTGGGATGAATGCCTGCCAGGTCCAGGAACGTAACCAGATTGCACAGCCTTGCCCAGCTGTCATAGTCATTCCAGGATCATTCTCCGTCGCCTGACTGTCCTGAAGAATTTTCCAAAGATTTTGGAGGTTAGAATCTTCTAGGACACTCTCAAAAACACAAATTCCTAGCATATTGGAGCCATAAGATACATCTAGGCTCACTTATTCCTGCAGACAGGAAAATCGAGTCACAGAGATATGACAGAATGAGCGCAAAAATCACACAGCTTGTTAAGGACAGAACCAAAACTAGTCTGGATTCCTCACTGCCATTGCAAACTGTTTCCGATACCTCAGGCAGAAATTTATAGATTCTTGAATTGCAACACTTCCTTAAAGGTGTCTGATGCATTCCCCCTGAACAGGAGAATCACTTACGTAGCTTGTTAAAAATATAAATCCCAGGACATCCTCATGGGCCCGGATTCAGAAACCTCTATTTTCAGCATCTTCCCAGATTGTTTCTACAGCCTGTCTGAATTTGGAATCAGTTTAACCCCTGCCAAGTGCTCTCCAGCCTCTGTTTTAATAACCTCCAGTGACGAATACCATCATCTCTCATTCCATCTTTGGACCACTTTGACCTTTGAAAACTTCTTCTTTATAATGAACTGAACCTTCCTTGCTCCCTATTGCTTCACCTCATTAGTCTTGCTTCTCACAAAGAATAGAGGAATGGATTTGATTAAAGTGATATCCACCTAGCTCTTCTTTATGAAATGTTATTGTACAATTAATTTTCAGAACATATCTCAGGTATATGGAAAGCATTTTTATGTTTCCTATCTCAATACCTCTTTTGTGTGTATATTTTTATCTTTTTTTCATAGTCCACAAATTTATTTTTAATGGCTTTATGTTGACATAAGCATTAAAAGTATTTTGCTTCTTGGCAGTACAATTTGGGAGAAAGAGTACAGAACTACAAACTGTGTGACCTTGATCTGGTGGCTGTGACCTTGAGCTGGTCACCGGCTACTTGGGCCCCAGCCTCTTCATCTGGACTAAACATTGTCTGTAGTTGATGCTGGGCTTCTGTGACTCTTCACAGGTTGGGTGTGAATGACATTACTCTCTGAAAGTCATGCTTTCGACTTCTTTAGATGCCTTCCCTTGGATTAACGAGGCCACTGGCTTTCCCTTAGGCTGTGATACTCCCAGATCAGAAAACACAACCAGGTTGAGAAAACTGAGAACTTCTCCAAATTGGGCAACATTCTTACCTTTTTTATTCTCCTTCTACTACTATACACTGAAAGGAAAAGGAACTAAGAAAACAAATGAAAGTAGAGATAATTTACAGGGTGTCTTCAGTAGGCCAAGTAACACTGCAAAGATACCATACCCTGGTTCTTTAAACCTGTAAATATTATCTCATGTTGAAAAGGTGTCTCTGCAGGTGGGATGGAGTTCAGGATCTGGAGATGAGAAGATTATCCTGAATATTGAGGTGGACCCTAAATGCAATCAGTGGCACAGTGCCTGCCTGGCAAGTGCAAGGTCCTGAATTTGATCCCCAGTAGCAAAAAGAAAGAAAAAAAGCTATGCAACCTCAGAGACACAGGCTGTAAACATGTGGCCACAAGCCAAGGAATGCTAACAGCCACCAGAAGATTCCCAGGAGGCCCTAGAAGTGTAGCCCTACTGACACTTCATTTTGGCCTAGTGAAATGAATTTTGACTTCTAAAACTGTGAGGTAATAAATTTCTGTTGTTTTAAGCCACAAGATCTGTGATGATTTGCCATGCTAGTGAGAGAAAACTACTACATTGCCAAAAAAGCACAAAACACATTATAATAATGAAGGAAGAACAAAATGATTTTTTTAGAGAATTGAGGTGTTATTAATTGGAAAAAGAATGAACAAAAGTTTACAAATAGTTTAATTCCAGTGCTTTAGTAGAAAAATATAAACCATATTTAATTTTGAAAACAAATTTTACTCATGTAAGCTTACATAATTATTCAGTGAATAGTTTAAATTGCTTAATGATGTAACACAAATTACATTTGTCTAGGTCTTAATATAGTTCAAGATATCTTTCAGATATCCCAAGTAATCATATTATTCTCACATTTGTGATAAATTAAATTCAATCACTTACTAGTATATAATATATAATTTATTTTTAATTAGCATGCCAGAATTGATATGTTTATATAAAATCAAGTATTCACTTTGAAAAGAGGCATATTTATTTTGAGAATACCTCCATTGGAATATTCCCATATTTTCTTTCGCAAGATAAGAACTTGTAAGGCTTCTAATACTTATCTAAAATCAAAGCCATAAATTCAAATTTATATCCATATTTGCGTATTTACACATACATACATACACACTATATATATGCACCTCAGAGACTACATAGTTTGTATAACTATAGTCTACATTTATCTATACCTATATAGCCTCTATTCATATATATAGTCTATATATAGATATAGATAGGAGCTATACATAGATACATATAGAATGAAAATTGATTTGGAGATTCCTTCATAGAGAAGAATGGACTACCTTATTCAGACTAAGTTTCTAAGTGAGAATGACTATAAAAGATGGGAAAAAATCGACTTACGGTCATTGGAGAATTAATAAGAGAATAAAGAAATACTAGAATAAGATTGACGATAATATGAAAATCCATAGTTTCTGGGCTATTTTTGCCCTGGGAACTTTGTCAATCCAGAAAATTACTGCCAAGCATAGGAGGGCTTTTGACAACATCATGGAATGAAGGTGACAGAAATTGCAGCCTGAGGACCACTGACAATGGAGGCCCCGATGAATTCACACTGTGGGGTGAAACTGTGAAGGCTGTGACCTAGGAGTGAGGGTGAAGACTGTACATTGTAGACTACAGTTATATACTGAAGTCCAGCTTCTTGTATTGGGATACATCAGAAAAGTCTAAATTCTTAACAATAATAAAAAGTGATCAAAACTCTTTAGTGCCCTTGGCAGTTAGTTGGATAAAGCAAATAAAAATGCTTTCTGCAGGAAAATGATTTTATTATAGTCATCAAATTATTTTTACCAATGAATTTCTATATACATAGTACATAATCAAGTAGAACCAGACACATAAAGAGATAAGTTAACACAAATTGAAACTAGCAGAAACAACAGGTAAAGAAACAAATTTAGTAGAGAACCAACTATTAAAATTATCAGGCACTGAATTTAAAATAATTCAAGTAGATAGAGTAAAAACTTAAAATTTCAGCAGAGAACTCTAAACTATTTTTAAAACTCATAGAATATTTGTAATGGAAATCCTAGAACTAAAAGGATTTCATAACCAAAATTAAGAGCTCAGTATACAATTTTAAGAACATATGAAATATGTCTGAAATAAGAAATTGTTTTCACTGCAATATAATTCAGAAAAAAGAATCCAGAATAAAGATGAGTCAAAGGATGAAAAATGAAAAAGAAAGGTGAAAAAACAAAATATACATGTAAAGATTAAGTGGAGACTTATGTATAGAACAGAAAAGGGACAAGAAGTGTAATATTTGAAGAGAAATTAAGAAGACCCCAAAACTAATTACAGACACCAACCCACAAAGTCAAGAAGGTCAGCAATCCTCAAGAAAAAATACACACCTAGATACCTCATAGGAAAATTACAGAAAACCAAAGACAGAGATAAAAATTGAAAATACAGTAGGAGGGAAAAAAATGTCTAATTTCACAAGAACAACAGGCTAACAACTGATTTTTCTTGAAAAACAGAAGCTAAAAGACAAGAGAGTAAAAGAAAACAATTACCAATGTAAATTTTTATACATGAAAATTAACTTTATGCCAATAAATTTAACAACTATATAAACACAAAATTTTGAAATACAAAATTGCCAAAATTAACATTAAGAAATTTTACTTGTACATAACTATGTATTTTAAAGGAATTAAATTAATAATTTCAAAATTCTCCATATACAAAACTATAGTTGGAGTTGCCTTTCTAAGTGATATGTGTTAAGGAATTCAAGGAAAAAAATAATACCAGTTCTCCATCAGGAAGATGGAAATATTCAACACTTAATGAAGATGAAATTATTCTGATGGTAAAAACCAAAACATTACAAGAAAACTACAGTCCAGTGTCTCTCATGAAAATACATGCAAAAAAATCTAAATTATAAGTAATCAAATTATAAGTAATTAGTAAGCCAGAGACTGGCAAACTTTTTTTAAAGGTCATATGGCAAATACTTTAGGCTTTGCAAGCTGTATACTCTATTACAATTATTCAACTCTGCAACTACAATGCAAAAGCAGCTGCAGGTAATATATACATGACTGGGCGTGACTTTTTTCCTACAAAACTGTGTTTACAAAACAGGTGGCAAGTCATTCTCTGGCTACCCTTACCTTTGATGTACACCTCATAAACAATATGTTAAACAAAAGGCAGCAGAAGCTGAAAGGTATAAGCAGTATGGTTCCATTTACACAAAATTCAAATAACAAGGTCTGTGAATAGAAGTCAGGAGTATATGTTTAGGAGATAAAAGTGACAGAAAAATATGAAAGATTTATGATTTTTGCTGTTAGTTTATTTGTAATTTGTTCATGAGTTTTCTGTGTTGAGAGTGCCCATAAGCAAAGATGGTCACTCTCTAGGAGAGCCCTGACCAGTCTAAAAGTTAAGTTCAGGTGTGTTAGATGAGATGGAATAAGATGAAATAATGCATCAAACAGAAATTTATTATTCATAGGTCCTAGGGCGGTTAGGGGAGGTGCCAGGAGGCCAACAGGAAGTTCAGAAACAACAGGGAACTCAACCAATGGGGAGTTAATGAGAGTGAGAGTGAGACAGAAACAGGACCCGTGGGACCATGACTTTACTAACGTTCATAGGAATTGCCCTTTAGGCTATCCTGTGAGGGTGGTAGATTGGCTAGTTTAAAGAAAATTACGTTTTAACTTGATCAGCAGCTCTGGACTGTATTTGGTCACAAAGGTGAGAAATTAGCAAAGAAGCACATAGGGTGAGGGACTCTAAACTACACTCAAGGTGATGGGTACAACTGGGTTTCAAATTCAGCAACTTATGTGAAGCCTAAGTATGATGCTGAATCAGCAATGGTACTAAACAAATTTATGATGGGAAGTGATTACTGTTTGTCTCTACGGAGCATAGAGTACATTATTATTGGAACAATATGGTAAAAGACTACTGGAGTATTGGAAAAATGTAATATAAATTATAGAAACAAGAATTTTTAAAGAATGGATTATAATGCCTATTTGTTTTAAGCACTTTCTAGTATATATAATAATTTCACAGCAAAAAAGTAACTTCTTTTTTGTTTCACCAAAAGTAATTTGAAGTCAGTTCAATGAATAGGGTCTGTAATCAAAGAGGGGAAAATGTCCAATTTTGTTTCAAATAAAGTGTGACTCTGGGTAAACGAAGCTAATATTATTATTGTCCTTATAAACTAGTCTGTAAGATTATTTTTAATGAGGATTTCCAAAAATACTTATAACATAGTCAATATTAATTAAAAGAGTAGAGATTCTGCAGGGCCAATTCTGAAAAAGATGATGCTTAATTATATATTGATTATGTTGGTTGATTTAACAAATATAACTCTACCATAGTACATTTCTTTTAAATATATGCATTTTTACTCTTTCCTTATGAGTTTCATTTTAGTAACAACATTCTGAAATGCTGTCAAGTTATAATTGTGAAAGCAAAAGTCATAACTCTGATGTTCTTGGCCTTTGTGTCATTAAAATTTTATGCTAAATGTCACATTAATTAATTTTTCCATGTTTTTCCCTGTTTGATTTTTACCCTCTTTGAGAAGAAATGCTAAGTGGTATGAAGGGAAGAAAAGGCAGTTCTTTTATTAAAAGTGAAAGTGAATGATACAATCTGCTAATTGTGTTCTAATATTTATTTCTAAACACTTCTAAAAAGAATTGTGTTTGTGGAGATAAAATTTGAGAAGAGAGTGAAATTCAGATTTATTGTCACTGGCCCTGGGTCACTGAATCTTTTCTAAAGAAATGATTAGGAGACCAGAATGGGCACCAGGCCCTATAACAAGAGATGACAAAAGAGCAACAATGACAGTTGGTGTCATTGAGTTAACTGCTGCAGCGCTGAATTCATGTCCGGCTGTGTTGCAGGGAAACCAGCAAGTTCATGTGGCTAACAGGAAGTCTGCATAAACTGTGAACATGGAGGCCATTGATTTTCAGCTTAGCTCCTTGCATAGTTATGTTATAGAAACACAAAATATTTTTATTGACAATATTAAAATATTTATGGCATGTATTTATACATATCAAATTTATGTTCTAAATGTAGAAGTTGTCCTGATGTTATCTATATTGCTTTTTTTTTTACTTTGATAAGACATGTTTTGAAAAAACAGAGCCTAATCTACTTTAGGTGAAGCCAGAAAAAACTTGAAGTTTTTCAAATTAGACTTGTATTACAACACTTAACGTAGATTTTTGAGTCTAAGACATGATTTTCCACATTCAAGAACAGTATCTTTGGCTCAAGATCTTCTATAAGGTTCTACCCTACATATTTTTCAGATGTACGTCCCTAGAGTATTATTTTCTCTGAGAATTAATGATCACAGGAACATTTGTTAAGTTAATCAATAACATTTCTTAACCATCGATATTATCTAAAAAATTCCCATCTATATCCTAACAGAGAAGGGAACTGCTGGGGTATAGTATGGTTTAAGGAGTAGAAAGAGGACACTGTACAGAGTCACTGTCTTAATTGATTTTCTATGGCTATAACAGAATATTTGAGATCGGGTCACTTATAAAGAAAAAGATTTATTGTGGCTTACAGTTCTGGAAGCTGAGAAGTCAAAAGCATGGTTCTGGTGTCTGCTTAGCTTCTGCTGAGAGCCTTCTTTTACTTTAATATGTGATGAAAAAAAAGGGCAAGTGGGTATGTGGGGAAGAAAGAAAGGAGGCCAAACTCCCAGCATAACTATTCCCATGAGAAAGGCACCAATCTATTCTTGGGGACTCCACTTTCATGATCCAAACCCCTCCCAAAAGGCCAGGCCTCCAAACACAGCTCCAATGAGGAATGAAGACTCAGCATGAGTTTTGGTGGGGACAGGGCATTTTTAAGCCATGATATTTGCTATCTCTAGGCTATGCTAAACAGCACTTCCAAAATCCAAGTAGTTCCTCCTGCAAAGCTAAGTGACCCTCACAGTTTGTAGATGTGTGTGAACTGAGACTGACAGATGCTTCTTGAGCAAAGAGGCCGACAAGCAATTAGCACAATACCGATGCCTGCCAGAGAAAACATGGAGCACTGAACACCAGGATTCTTATGGCTCTTGGAAGAGAAAGAGTGGAATCTCCACGGAGATTGAAGGACAAGCGTTGGGAGAAGAGAAATGAAGGAGCAGAATCCACCTGTTCAAATACTGCAAGCTCTCTGGAACAGGACTGTCAGAGGGAAAGAACTTACGGAGTTAAATTGGGATTCGAATTTAAACTGGACTCATCGTAATTAAAGCTGAAGGGGCTCCCTTCAATGCTGGTAATAGGCAAAGAGAACTGACTTTTCGGGATTGAGGGCAATAATGAGAGAAAGATAAAATCATTTCACATTGGTACCTCCCTGAGTTCATAGAGTTTAATAATCTGCATGTATTTCCTAATGAGCAAAAGGAAGCTAAGAGTTCTGTTTCTAGCCCACAGCCACTTGGATATGAATTTCAAGAGGGAAACTGACCAGCCAAGGTAGTCAGTTTAGGGACTGCTGAGGAACAGTGCCACTCGTGTGTAGAGTGGTGGCAGGAATGGGGCATAGGCTTTCAAGGGGGAGATGATAGAAAAAATTGTTTGGCCTTTGACTAATAACAGAGCTGGGGGAGGAGCAGAAAAAGTCTCCCTAAGTAATTTCTAATCCCAAATTCAAAATTTCTCCTTGCTAAAGTGTCTCACCAAACCCTACGTTGGCCCCAAATTCCAACCAAATTAGCAAAGTTTCTCCAGTACCTTAGGCACCTGACAGAAGCAACACGTCTCCTCTTAAAAGAAATACATTTTATTTTTAAAATAAAATAATAATAAAAATATTTGGTGCGTATTACTGATATAGAATGAAGTTCGTTTTGGTATATACTAATACCACTCACACGTATGTTTTGATTATTCTCATCACTGTTATACACCGCTTCCTTTCCTCCTCCCTCCCCCCAGCTCCTTTCCCGTTCTGTAAAATTCTATACTGTAGGTTCCTGTTATTTATTCATTTATAGAGTGCTTATATAAAATAGGGAATATTAAGTTTCTGTAATTGGCTTGTTTTTCTTAACATGACGGTCTTTAGTTCCATCCATTTTTTACAAATGACATATTTTGTCCTTTTTGGCTGAAATATAGAAGATATCTTATGTATTGTATGTTTTCTTTATCCATTCATCTGTTGATAGTCATTTAGGCTGTTTCCACAGCTTAGCTATTGTAAGTTGAGCACAATAAATATGGGTGTACATGTATCACTATAGGAACCATCTTTAATTCTTTCAGGAATATACTCAGGAGTAACATAGCTGGATCAGACAGTATATTGTTTAGCTTTTTGATGAACTTAAGTACTGGCTTTGGAGGAACACACTTTTAAATATAGACCTCACACTTTTTTCAGAGAAAAATAAAAATTACTAGAAACACAAAGAAACAAAACAACATGAGTGAAAGTCGGCAGAAAGCATAAACAGAATCTAACCCATACAGATGGGAAATATGGAATTACATTCACATAATATAACAATAATTACATCAGACCATAAGAAATTTCTACCTTTATAGGTGATAACTGGTAAATATCTACAATTACAGATATTTAATATTTTTAAAGAAATAAAAGGATGTTTGTGATATATTTAACGATGGAAAATGAAGTTTTTCTCAACAAGGACCAAAAGTTTTGATAAGGCAACAAATAGTATCGCTAGAAATGAAAATTACAATTGAAGTTAGAAAGTTAATAGAAATATTAAACAGTAGATTTGGGCACAGCTAAAGAGAGTTGATAAACAAGAACATAGAGCAGATGAAAGTATTCAAAGCATAGCATGCAATGGCAGAAACATAATATGAAAACAGTTAAAGACACGTAGAAAAGAGAAATTCTAACACCAAATCTTTGAGATGAAAATAATAGAATGGAGAATTGCCTTTCCCATTTTGTCTACTATTTCCTTCCCAATTTAAAGATATAACAGTTGACAATTTTCTAGAGTAGATTAAAAGCATCAGTGGCCGGGCGTGGTGGTGCACGCCTGTAATCCCAGCACTCAGAAGGCAGAGGCAGGAGGATCCCTGTAAATTCAAGACCAGCCTGGGCTACATAGTGAGTTCCAGGTTGGTCTCAACTACATAGTGAGACCCTGTCTCAAAAAACAAACAAACAAACAAAAAGCATCAATCCTCAGATTCTAAAATCCAAACAAATTTTAGGCAAAATGAAATGATAAGAAATTCATATGTAGTTATAGTGGTGCTAAATTGTAGAACATATAAAGATCATCTTTGAAACAACTAGAGAAAAAAGATTTCCCATGTAAAAAATAATTGACTAATAACATGTATGTAAAAATGGAAGCTCAAACAAACAAAAAGCATCAATCCTCAGATTCTAAAATCCAAACAAATTTTAGGCAAAATGAAATGATAAGAAATTCATATGTAGTTATAGTGGTGCTAAATTGTAGAACATATAAAGATCATCTTTGAAACAACTAGAGAAAAAAGATTTCCCATGTAAAAAATAATTGACTAATAACATGTATGTAAAAATGGAAGCTGAAATTCAATGGAAACTCTTCAAAGTGTTTTAGAAAAAAATAACTCAGAATTCTACATTTAGTGAAACTATCTCTCAACAAGAGCAAAATTACTGTACAAAACCAGGAAAGAATGTATCATTAACCTAAATTTACCAAAGCATTTTCTGCAGAATATATTTCAGAAAGAAGGAAAATTATTCCAGAAGGGAAGTCTGAGAGCTAAAAGGAATTGTTAATAAAGAATACAATAAGCATAGATTAAACAGTCATGGACAGTATAAAGCAAAAACAACTCCTACTGTGGAAAGTTAATAGAAAGCAAAGTCTAAGGCAGGAGGAAACAGATTGCCTGGGCATTTTCTCAAAATAAAAAATAAAAAGGGCTTGGGATGTATCTAAATAGTAGGGCAGTCCAGAGTTGATCCCCTGTACCACAAACACACACACGCGCACGCGGACTAATAAATGCTGGAAAATAAATGCATGCAAATTGCAAAGGAGCTGATTTAATTATTGTGAATAAAGGCCTTGTATCATTTGGGGAAAAAGGTAATGCTACTTAGCAGCTTTACTACTGATTTAAATAAATAGTAAGTTAAATAAAATATTAAAATTATGTTCACCTACATTAATCAAATTAAGAACTTCTGCTAATGAAGATACTAAAAACTGAAAAGAAGCCACAAACTGGGAGAAGATATTTGCAACATATTCCAACAAACCATTAGAATCATGACTATATTAAAGACTTCTAAAAACTAAGAAAATAATAAGCAGCACCATAGAAAAATGGGCCTATTGAAGTTGAGCTCATACATAATTTTATGACTCAGTAGTTCCATTAGGAGGTATCTTAAAGACTAGAGAAGGCATAGAGCGAGTGCTTGGACACACTCATCAGCACTGTTCATACACGCACACATCTGAAGTAACCTGGCCATGGCCTTTGACTCTGGAATGAAATGAGAGCATATTATATCAGTAGTCGGTGTGAAAATCAATCACCTATTGATATTTAGCAAGGTTGCAATTCAATCTGCGGGGGGAAAAATAAGCTACAGAACATGTCATGATCCCATTTATATAAAGTTCAAAATCAGGGAAAATTAAGCAATATGTTTTTTAGGAATTCTTTTATATTTGGTTAAATAGTAAAAATACAGAGAGAGTAGCACAAGCGAGACGAGTGGAGAAATAAGAAATGCCAAGTGGTGGATCTCAAAATTATACTATTTTCTCTTTTTTTACTGAAAGATGGGCACATGGTATTTCAGTCCCTTTTCTTCTCGCTGGGACAAATGCCCAACACCCACATTTAGAGGAGGAGGGGCCTATTTGGGCTCACAGTAACTGTTCGTGGTCGGCTGGCTTCAAGGCAGAACAGTATGGTGGACACGGCCACAGCAGAGGAAAAGCTGTCCGCGTCACGGCGGCCTGGAAGCAGATGGAAGAAGGATGAACCAGTGAGAAGATTCACCCTCCTCCACCCCGTGACCGGCCCCTTCCGGCCACACCCCTCCTTCCAACTGCAGGTTCAGCCGCTGAGCTCCCATCAGATGATCGCCCTGAGGAGTACAGCGTCCCGGTGATCCAGTTACCTTCCCCAAGCCCCAGCTGTGAGCACACACGGGGTCTTTGGGGACATTCTTGCTGTAAACTATGACAAGGAGTCATTTTATTTTATTTTTCAATAAATTTGTACTTTATACCTTTTACATATATTTGTGATACTTCACCGTGAAATATTTTCAGGATGTTGTAACTGTATTATGTACATGTTATAATTACATATACATCATATACAGCTCACATCTCAGCCCTCGTGGGACTTTTTAAGCAATAGATTAAACTCAACACTGAGCATAGTATTATAAAGGCGAAGAAACAGAATGTGAAACGATTTCACCTCAGTCATTCTAGATGACCATTTGGAGTGTGTGGTGGAAATACTATGAAAAGATTTAACTGGGAGGAAAACACTGGCTCTGTTATGAGAAGTTTTAATTATGAATCTTAATTGTCATGTGAAATGAAAGTTATAAACTGTTTTCATGCACATAAAATGATGCTGTTCTCAAATTTAAAATTTGTATGTGTGAAGTGGTCAAAGGTAAAAGGTTCAGGGGGTTAGGGTTGTGTCCAGGTCTTAGAAGGATGGAATAGGCTGGAATTGCGGACAGGGAAATTCAGCCCTACTTTGACAAATGTAAGCACATAGATCATTCAGTGCAAGTCAGCACAGAACACTTTGCTTATATAAATTATCTTTGCAAAGAAAAGTGAAAACCATAATTCACGAACATGTTAATTGTTTTTTCCCTTCCACAGACACCCACTAATTTATGCTGAAGGGAATGTTACATTTCTAAATTCTACTTTAAAGAAATTTAAATTCCAAGAAAAAAGTTGGACACTACCAGTGTATTGTGATTGCTCCAACAGTTAAGAAAACAGCTGATATGACTTTGAAAAGTCATTAGCAGTAATTGGCCAAGGAAAATGAGAATCAAGCTCGCTCTCAGCAAGTATCCATCTGACATGAGTTAGTAATTTCTAATCTCTTATGGAAGAAAGACACAGAGCATAACTAGATGCTGTTGGAATCCTTCATCCATCATGGTGGATGGATCCCCGGACCTCCTGGGGGCAAAATGTAGCTAAGTCCTTTCTTGCTACTCTTCCTCCATGTCTCTGTGTCCATCTAGCATCTTTTATTTATTCATTCAACTGGTATTTGCTGTGCCAAGAAGAAAAATCTATTTTCTGCCAAGGAAGGTACTAGGTATACGAAAATATATTGGTAAGCAAGAACAGCCAGCCCTCTCTGCCCTCGTGAAGCTTAGATCCAATGAAGAACAGAAACATTAAATGAGAAATCACCCAAATAAATGAAATATCAAGTATCTGATGGTTTTCAGAGGAGAGGTAGCCAGTGCCATGAAAGATCACCAGAGAAGAATTTGACAAGGCTGACCTGTAAGCCAAGATATGGAAAATGGCTGATATTAAATGGGTAAAGATGGCTGAAAAGAGAAAAATAGGTCCAGGGGACTGCATGTGCAAAATCCCTTTTATGAAGAGATTATAGCAAGTAGGACAAGGGTCAGAAAGATGATCATGGTGGTTGGAGCAGGGAGAGAAAGCATGGGGGCATGTTATGATGTGAGGCTAAGAGACACATAGCACTTGGGTCTTGCAAACATAGGAAATCATTGAAGGTTTTAAGGGGGATGACATGATCAATAGGGATTTCTAAAAGGGCACTCTATCAATTTAATCAGAGAGTACCTGTGTGTGTGTGTGTGTGTGTGTGTGTGTACAAATAAAAGGAGGATTACAAACTCCTATTAGGACTGATAGACATGGGTTGTGGGAAGCAATCCTACCCTTTTAGATTACAAAGTCTCCAGTATGATTGATTTAGCCTTTAATCACTAATAAGGAGCCTATCCTTATTAGCTCTTCGTGAATGTATTGACACCATCAATGTAATACAATCCTTGGAAAATACCTTCATCTCGCTTATCGCAATTGTTACCTGGAATGCATAACACGAATGACAACCAATTAATGATCTGTGCTCTTGTTGACCAATGAAACTGCAACAACCAGCTTACTGTAACTCCCTTGCTCTTTTTAAATCTATAAAATCAGAGCCCTGAGTTGCCATTTTGGTGTGCTTATTTGGGGTAACAACATTGCCTGACTTCCAGATGGCTATCCTTACTTCCGATTGAATAAACTATTTGTTCTCATAACTAATGTGCCTTCACTTGCCTTTTAGGTTGATAATATCCTTTTGTTACAAGGAATTGAACTTAGGCAATTGTGGTTGCTAGTTAAGATATCTTTGAAAGGTTGATGTCGCCACATCTAATTACGTGATGTTGCAGCCTTTTGAAGTCCATGAGGGTAGTCAGCCAAGAGAGCTTGATGTGCAGCAGAAAAAGCAAAGCCAGGACTGCACAACTGAGCTGGAACCCAGGAAGACTGTCTGAAAACCGTGTCAGTCCTCACTGCCTCCCTTGCTTGCATATGTAGCTATCCTACAGGGAACATTGGCTCCCATCATGACAGGAATAGGCACGTGCCTGGCCTGGGGGCCAGAAAACTGGAGGAAAATTCAAGGAAACATGGAGCAGTCTCAGGCCTGGCTGCTCCATACTCAACACAAGAAGCAAGTGAGAGCAAGTATGAGCTATCAAGCAGCTGTGCCTCTCTTCCTTCTGCAGCATCTTAGACACAAGTGTCTCTTGTTGTTCATCCTAACTGGAAACATTCAGGAAAGGGGATCTGGGGAAGCTGGCTCAGCTTAGCTTCACTGATACTACACAAGCCACCCAGAGAGCTGGCTACAATTTGAAGAAGGGCTGTGCAAGCCTTCCACACTCCTTCCTGTCCAAGTCTCCTGTACCTTCTGAAGCTATAGCCTCTCCACCCTGCTTGCCAGTGGTACCAGGAGAAAATAGACTGTCTGAATGAACAGTCGGTAGGCCAAGGTTGAGGAGCTGCAGCTAATAACATTACAAATCCATTTGGCAGCCAGGCAAAGCTTTACCATCACAGTTAGAGCAAGTGGAAGTATGAAACTCTCACTGGCCTAATCAAATAAAAAGTGGCAGGCTTCTGAACATAATACTGCACCCCCTCCATGGCACACCAAGGAAGGAATCTGATGTCATTCCATCCCTGGTTCATCTGCCAAGATAAATAGGGTATTGTTTCTGCTTTCTCATTTCTGAGTTCTCCAAACCACCCACAGCACATATGAAGATCTGATATATTTTGGCTCCCACTTTCCTCAAAGTGTTGGGGAGCCAGGACTGAGCCCACAGTGACGTAGTCTGGGATGTTAAATGGAACTGGGAAATAAAGGTATGTTGGAAAGCAAGTAGCTCAGTGGCCTTAACCCTGACTGTAGGTAAGGAGCACCTGCAGAACTTTATAGTGTGGCTGGTACCCTAGTTCCTCAGATACTGTGGGGGTGGGAACAAGGTATCACCAATTGGTAAAGCTCCCCAGGAGCTTCTGATGTGCAAGAAGGAACAAAACCAGGGATCTAGGTTAATCGTCTTGTTTTCAGAAAATGAAGCTGAGTCACAGGGACTCTAGTGTGGGGGCCAGAGGCGCATACAAAGAATGCTGACTCTGAATCTCATTCCTTTCCACTGTGAACTTTGCCATATGTCCTGCTGAAAACAATAGGACAAAATTAAGACCATGTTCTCTAATGTAACCTAAGAATGTGACAATTTTGAAAATACAAGTTATTTTTAGATCAAGAGACTGCTACTTGGTCATTTGGTCACACTTTGAAAGAATGTAGTCAAACATGCCGTCAGCCTTTCCTGGAAGACTGATTATTTCAGGTTGCCTTGCCCATAGTATGAGAAGTGGCAAGGAAAATAGATGAGTGCAGGAATCTACTGCTCAATAGAATGCATTTCAGAGTGAGTCTGTCAATTACAGGAGAGCCTTTGTGAGCCAGGTGTGGTGGCACTCGCCTGTAATCCCAGCACTCGGGAGGCTGAGGCAGGACGATCGCTGTGGGTTCAAGACCAGCCTGGGCTACATAGTGAGTTCCAGGTCGGTCTCAACTATGTAGTGAGACCCTGTCTCAAAAAACAAAAAAGCAAAAAAGAAAGAAAGAAAAAGAAAACCTTTGTAAGTAAACAACATTTAACCTACAATCTATTCTCATAATATTTTCATTGCTTTTTAAAAGAATAAAATCAAATTATTGGAATTTTTCAACATATGGTTATAATATGATATATCAGGATCTGATTTTACTATATATATTCATTTTAAGAATTAACAAAAAATTGTGGTTTTCTTTCCATACAAAAGAGAGCATAGGTGATCATCATTTCTGAATCTTTTAAAGAGTATGTGTCCATATCTTTATGTACTTGCACGCATACATATACATAAATATATATTTACATATGTGGCAAGATTGATAAACTATAACAGCAGTATAATGCTTTAATGCCTTTTTAAAATTATATATGTAGCTATGTATATAAAATCTGATCAATTTCACTTATACAGTAAATAGGAGTAAAAGAAACTGAAGTGACATTGGAGGAGGAATTCTCTCATATGACTATTTCTTTTCATTGAGTTTATTGGTACATTTTAGGGTATACAGTACAGTCACATTCATCACTGGGATCCTGTACCTTTACACGACAGATCTTGGTTCTCATTTTTCCCCCACACCCCTGCCCTCCATTCACCCCCTCCACCCTCCCCTATTTACAAAGACTTTGTTTTCATTTTTCCTTTCTCATATTTTTCCCTTCTTTCCTTTGCCCTACACTCCCTACTTTCCCTACTCCTTTAGCCCCTTTCTTCCTATTTCCCTTTATCAGTTATACAATGTGAACCTTATTTACACTTAGTTTTTTCACACTAGCGAAACTATTTGGTATTTACATAAGTGTGTCCTATTTATTTCACTTATGGCCTCAATATGCATCCATTTAGTTATAAGTGACTTTAGTTTCTTATTCTTTGTGGCCGAGTTGTACTCCATTTTATAGAAAAAACACATCTTCTTTATCCAGATATGACTATGTCTTTGCTACCCAATATGTTGTTCTCTTGATGTATTGTTTTCAAAATCTCTTGAAAAGAGATTGTGAAATCACTGTGGCCATGATGTTTTTATTAATGGTTCATTTTTATATAGTATCAGTTGACTCTATGCTATAAAAGAAGAAGATATTAATACTTTTTCACATTTTCTATCCCTGCCTCCCAATTTTCTAGCATATTCTCACCGATGCATTCCATCAATATTTATCTAGGTTCTACTTTATGTAAGATAATATATATATATGTATATGTATTAAAAATGAGAGGAGGAGGGAGGGAGAGAGAGAAAAAGAGAGAGGGAGATGGAAGGGAAGTCTGGCAGACTAGAAAAAAATAAACTCAGTCTTATGGAGATGAGATGATGCTGTAAATTTATTTGCATCTTTGATAGTCAGCCCATCCTCCATGTACCTTCTTATCATTGTTTCTCCCAGGAACCCTTCTCCATTCTCCCTGTCTGGAAGAAGGTAAAGTTTTCTCCTTTCCAGATCTACAGGGGAAGTCTCCCATCAGTTGCCTTTCAGGGGCAGGGAGGGCTCAGGGAGATGGTTCTAAGCTGAGCCTCTCTCTGCC
>NW_022900933.1:14954652-15036128 GCF_012274545.1 Fukomys damarensis
TTCACCCCCTCCACCCTCCCCTATTTACAAAGACTTTGTTTTCATTTTTCCTTTCTCATATTTTTCCCTTCTTTCCTTTGCCCTACACTCCCTACTTTCCCTACTCCTTTAGCCCCTTTCTTCCTATTTCCCTTTATCAGTTACACAATGTGAACCTTATTTACACTTAGTTTTTTCACACTAGCGAAACTATTTGGTATTTACATAAGTGTGTCCTATTTATTTCACTTATGGCCTCAATATGCATCCATTTAGTTATAAGTGACTTTAGTTTCTTATTCTTTGTGGCCGAGTTGTACTCCATTTTATAGAAAAAACACATCTTCTTTATCCAGATATGACTATGTCTTTGCTACCCAATATGTTGTTCTCTTGATGTATTGTTTTCAAAATCTCTTGAAAAGAGATTGTGAAATCACTGTGGCCATGATGTTTTTATTAATGGTTCATTTTTATATAGTATCAGTTGACTCTATGCTATAAAAGAAGAAGATATTAATACTTTTTCACATTTTCTATCCCTGCCTCCCAATTTTCTAGCATATTCTCACCGATGCATTCCATCAATATTTATCTAGGTTCTACTTTATGTAAGATAATATATATATATGTATATGTATTAAAAATGAGAGGAGGAGGGAGGGAGAGAGAGAAAAAGAGAGAGGGAGATGGAAGGGAAGTCTGGCAGACTAGAAAAAAATAAACTCAGTCTTATGGAGATGAGATGATGCTGTAAATTTATTTGCATCTTTGATAGTCAGCCCATCCTCCATGTACCTTCTTATCATTGTTTCTCCCAGGAACCCTTCTCCATTCTCCCTGTCTGGAAGAAGGTAAAGTTTTCTCCTTTCCAGATCTACAGGGGAAGTCTCCCATCAGTTGCCTTTCAGGGGCAGGGAGGGCTCAGGGAGATGGTTCTAAGCTGAGCCTCTCTCTGCCGCATCTCTGCAGAACGTCCTTGACTACTGGTTTTGGAAGTGTGCGATGTTAACTTATGTCCTTGACCTCGTTTAGTTGCTGCTGGTAAAAATGTTGACTGCAGTCATTGTTTCAATGTCATAATTGTTCATTTTATCAAGCACTGTTAAGCTAGGAAAATGTGACAATCAGTGATTTCAATCTTATCTTTACCCAAAGTCTAATTCTTTAAAATTCTGTTATGAATACAAATCTCTGGTGCAAAATCAAGCCGTACTGTGTCTCTAGGAGGAGGACTCAACAAATGTCACCTATCTTTCCCCTGTATGCTACCTGTTGGACCAATTCTTCAGGAATAACTTCCATCTCTTAGCCTTTCACAGTCCCAGCTTGTTCCACCCAGGAGCTTCCAAGCAGCTGGGAGCATCTTGGGTGATTTGTGAAGACATTGGCTCACAGCCTCACTCTTGTACCACACACCATCGTTTGTGAGGCAGCGCATGGATTTATTCCTAGAAAGAAAGAGCAAAAACTCACAAATAAGTTGATATATTTGAGCTATTGCCCAAAGCAGAGGGCATAGAATGAGATGAGCTGGGCTGGGTGACCTTCCAGGTCCCTTCCAAAATGAGTTTCGATGGCGGTTTGAAATTTCCAAATGTTTCTAATGAGAAAGGAAAGGCAAGTAAGCTAAATAAATTAGAAAACTCCATAGGAAGCTCTCTGAGGAGCTGAAGTTTTAAAAGATATGTGTAATACAGCAAGGAAGATAGGCAGAAATTAGCACAGCATGCAAAACTGAAGGAATAATTTTCAGGTGGGCTGATGCTGAGAAAGCGCGGACCCTTATGAAATATTCTGAGGTCAGCCACCACCACAACAAAAAAGTTTGATTTGGAGCGACAGGAAGACTGATGTGAAGGTTCCAGAGGAGACACATGGCCTGTGGGAGATATTTTATTTTGTAATCTTTGTAGATATTTTAAAAGGTGTGGCTACAGTATAGGGGAAGTAATGAGATGGACAAGCTGGAACCTGATAAAAGTAGTTTTCAGGGAAGGACAAGACAAGCCGTAGCTCTGAGGGGCCCCAGCCAGTCCATGGAATCAGACAGAAAATGAGCTGACCATTGCTGTCCTTCTGTGCCACGTCTGGTGCTGCCTTTCCCTGGCTGAGCCCTACTAGAAACAAGAGGCCAAGGAGCCCCCTCAGCCTAACCCATTCAGGACAGCCTCTCCGGGCTCAGGGCAGGTGGAGAAAGGTGATGTTTCTACAGTGACAGATATCCAACAAAAGGGGGCAAGGAAGGGACTGCATTACTTACTACTTCAAGAGATTGAGTCGTAGGTGAATTTAGTAATGACTTCGCCTTTCTTCCCTGTCAAAGGTAATTATCTGACTGGTAAATCAAGAAAGTTAAAAACAGTAAACAAATATTTAACTACTTTGAACCAGGCCATTGATGGGCCTATGTGAATTTTATGTAAGAATGCTAAAAACGTTATTTTGACACAGAAAGCATCAAAGTAGTATATTATTGAACTTATAATAAAGCTACTGACATTAAAAGGTGTGTTACAGATCACAGGTGTCTTAATTTCAGGAATATATTTGATGGGGCCTCTCCAACTTTGGTTGGTAATGAGTAAGTTGGAGAAAAGGTGTGGCTAGGGTATAGGGCAAGTAACAAGCTATTTATTTTTCAGAGTTGGCTCATGCAATTACAGAGGCAAAAATCCCAAGGTGTACAGTTACCACGGGATGCCTAGATATTTGGTCATGCGTTATCACGAGTGCTACATTCTTTAACCTGCCACTTGTACCCCAGCACGGTCAATATTATTTCCACACTATTAACTGGGACCCCTTTTGTCAGGCAACTTCGCTTTCCTTTAAAATTCAGCCTTCTTCCAAACACAGGTGCCGTGGCCTTTTTAGTACAGTGATGTGAAAGTTCTCTCAGGAAGTTGAAGCACAAGGGGAGTAGCTTATTGCTTTCCATGGATCATTTCAGGGCCCCTCGGCAGGTCAAGAGTACTGTCACCATTGTTGCTTTCATAACGTTCTTTTCTTATTGTAACATCCCATTCATTGCAGTCAGTGTTAAAGAGGAAGATAGACCAAGGCACTAGCAGGAAACGGAAATAGGAAACAGTAGAGGCAGCTATTAAACCTCCAGAATTACTTCACCTTTGATCCCAGGTAGCCTCCTCTCCACTCCACTGGAGGGAACTACAGTTATTAGCTCTTGCTTGATAGGAAACACATGGTGTCCCCAGAAAAGCTTTATTGAAATCACATTTGGTTTTTTGCTTCTTTGTTTTGTGTTTTGTTTTGACACGCCTGGGCTCAAACTGAGGGTCTCACACATGCTAAGTAAGGACTTTACCACTGAGCTATACACCCATCTCTGATTCATACTTTTAGTCCTGTATGATTGCTTACTATTTGAAGGAAGCATAAGCAAGTCCTTTTGTACTGTTCCAGCATAGTTGACAAAACCATGTCTTCTAAAGCCTGACTTGAGCCAAGCAGTTTTACATCAAATTGGATCTATCATACCATGCACTATAGACACACACACACACACCCCATGGTACTCAAATGAAGTGACAATTTTAAAATTCTGCTATTTTTTTATTTTGTTTCTTTTTAATACTTTTTTCAGTTTTTTTAATGACAGCTTTTTCAATGTTTATTATATATATATTTGACCTAGATGACCACCGTAACTGCAATGCTGTGAGCTTTCAGTGCCTGTGTTCTCAGTCTTGTTCATAACTTATATGTCATCTAAAATGACACCAATTAAACGTTTGCCAGGAAAGGTCTTTGATGGACAAGATTCATCTTGTAGTCACTTTGTACTGGGTTGGATCTATCATCACGCACGAAAGCAGAACTTCTCATTTGCTGCAGTAGTTCACAGTGGCATGACATTTTTAAAGACCAGGAGTTTAGTTTCTTAGAGTACATATTAAATCGATTTGGCATCATGAAAATGGCATAGTGCATAAGAGTCACACACTGTGTTAAGTGTCACAGTCTAATGATAAAGGACAGAAAAGGGCATTTCGGGGAATTGATGCATTTCTGCTCAGAGAAGTGATGGCAGGCTGAACAAACTGACTTTTACACCAATTAGAAGGATAAAAATGACTAAGAGATTGAGTCATCACAGGGTACCTGTTCTGTAGCATGCTGAGTTCCATCTTGGTACATATCAACTTGGTATGATTCAATGGCAGGAAACAGCAGAAAATACAAAAATCTTATTTTGTGGAAATAAAGTTTGTAAATCACGTGTTAGGGTACACTTTAATTGGTTCTGTAAGAAACTGGTACAGCACATTCTTTTTTAAAAATATAATAACAGAAACTCCAGTGAGGGCTTCTTTTTATTCAGTCAAAAGAGACAAGTCCACAAAAATGAAATATGTAAATTAATCTTTTCTCCACCATTGAAAGGAAAACTCTAGACAAAATGAATTCAACAAGATTTATTTGAGCATCAGGGGATTCAAGAATTGCACAGCAGTCCTCAAGACCAGAAGAGATTCAGAGAGCTCCCCATAGCAGAGTGATTAGCAGGCTTTTTCCCATGGAAGCAAAGCAAAGAAAAGGTCTTTGGTCTACTTAGAGATTAGTTGGAGGTTGCTGATCGGTAACATCTCTAGCTTTGTTTTATTGTTTACTGTGGTCTTCAGTTGGCTTACGTAGGATCTTAAAGTGCTATAGCTACTCCAGTTAACAACCTCCTATAATTAAAAATTTTTGACATTACTGATATTTTTGACTTACAAAAATGGCAACTGCCTGTGGTCCTACCTAAGGTAAACATGAGCACTTTCAGGCCAGCCATGCAGCACTCATTGAAAAAAATCAGTGTTTCTTAATTTGAATTTTCCTCATCTGTAGCTGTGTATTTATGGGTGCCTTCATTTGGTTATATATTCGTATTAGAACTAAAAGCATAGTTTGCAACCTTGAAAATAATGTAAATAAATACTGGTGCACCTTAAGAATTTGTTCTTCAACAGAGTTCTATATGCATGTCTTAATTTTGAAAAGCATTTGATGAGAATATTACTTTTCCTCATGGACCCTGAGTCTGGCAGGTGACATAAGAGTAGGTCTCCTTCTCTTCCTGTCACCTGCTTCAGCTCTGAATGGGGAAAGTTTGGCAAATATGTCAATACTTAGTATTAACCCTGAAGCTCACAGTATGATATTTACAGATAAAGTGGAAAACTCCAAGAGTTTTCTGCTAATTAAATTAACCCCAAACTGTATGACCCTCCCCCCACAATTAAGCTTTAGACTCCTGTTTAGAGTCTTAGCCCTTTTGGCTGAGCTCCCTAACTCTCCTATGGAAGTCTAACCTTAAGCCCCGAAGTCAACATAACCCGTGTCAGTAGCTGCCCACTGCAGACAAGAAAATGACCCCCCAGACTCAGACTCCAGAAGGAGCCACCACCCCTCTCCTTGAGCTCTCGGGCAACTTTGGAGTGTGATTCAGTGCCTGGGCTTTGACAGCAGAGCCTGGGTTCTCATCCCACCTCCTACAGCTCCTATCTGACCTTGGACCAGTGTCTCAATTTCTCAGTGTCCCAGCTACAAAATGGGTCCGATCTGTGTGTGGGCCCCCTAGTGGTGGTGCTAGAATTACACAGGTTAGGTGGTGCAATTAAACGCTTAGATCTGTACCTGGCCCGGGGTAAGCACTCAGAACGTGTCAGCACCTGCAGCATCACTACTACCATTACTGCTACTGCCCCTGGTGCTGCAGATGCTCATGGGGACAAGGGATCCAGCCCACATTGTTCCCAGGCTGTGTCACCTTCAGGAAGGCAATAAGTGGGGTCTGGCTTCAGGAACACTCACTGCCAGATGGGCTTTGCATCGTTGTGTGCTGTGGTTCTCGATCAGGAGCATCAGACTGTATCCGAGTTGTCTGTGGCAGTGGTTATGGGGCAACGTGGAGGAGGAATGAGCACTCAGAGTTCGCAGGCTCTCCCCGTCCCCACCATTCTTATACCTGCTCTTAACAACCCCCAGCCTGGTCCCCAGTAAAGACAAACACGCGTGAAGCCCACAGTCCCATTTCACCAGATCCAGACAGCTCCGATGTGTGAGAGGGTACGTGAAGCAGATATAGCATCATCTTTTAGTGCTAGCGTCTCACTCCAAAATAACATCCTTACCGGGAAGTAGAACTGAGAGGTGGTAGAGGGAAATTAGAGGGAGATCAGGAAGACAGGAAGATGAGTTCTCTCTGAAATCATAGTACAGTCAGATCCAGACAGAGCAGCCCCACTGATAAAGAGACACATCTGTCACTGAACCCTAAGCCGGAGAGAGAGAGGAACAGACAGAGACCGAAACAGAGACAGAGAGAATCACTGCTTCTGAGCTCACTGCCTGGAAGGTGCCTTGAAACACGCCCAAGCTGCGGCTTCTCACCTGCTTTCATCCCTTTTTCTCCTCTCTTTTAAATCCTAGCCGATAAAAGAACAAATCTGCTGAGAGGGTACATGTCATCCATGGTCGGCTGAACTGCAGCCCTCATACCATCCAGATAAGCAAGGCTGGCAGCTGGAAAGGCCCGAGAAGGGCAGGGGGACACTCACCGTATCAAATTGTGCCGTTTTCCAGATGGCTGGTGGGAGGCTGACATGATAGCAAGTTAATCTATTTTCCATGCACTCAAGGCCTTTGCCAAGCAAAAGTTCACTCTGAGGCCTCAGAGCTGGCGCCTACAGAGGCACAGGCTGTCCTGAATTGCATTTGCCAGCCTCTGCTGTGGACGCCAGCATAACTAGGGGCATGAATGGCCAGAGCATAGACACTGGGGACGTCTTTTTTTTTTTTCCTTACCATAAATGATACTGCTAAACATCAAGAAGTCGTGAGGTTTTCTAGTAATGTAATGAGTAATAGTAAAACTACTATTCAAAGCCAGCATTTATTGAGAGCTTGTCTTGCATTGGGTATTTTCCAAGCACAAGTATCAGCTCATTTTATCATCACAGCATCCAGGCAATTGGGGTACTGTCATTGTCTTCATTGAATAGGTGCTCAGGAGGGGCAAAGAGCTTAGAAACTTATCCATGTTCCCAGAGCTAGCGAGTGGCAGAGCTCAGCTATGAACTCAGGCATCTGACTCCAGAGTCTGAATGCCAAGCACTACGCAAGTCAGAAACAGACCAGGGCCCAGATTCTATCCGGAGAGGTACCAGTGTTTAAGTCATGCCGAGATGCTCTGAACAAAGCCGGTGTGTCTGTGCACGTGTGGTCATTAATTCAATAGTCACCTCCTGCTTCCTGCTGCATGCAGGGCCCTCAGCTGGAGCCTGTGGGGTGGTGGATCAGATGCTAATCCTAGCCCACCAGAAGTTTTAAGTAAACTGCTGCACTCTGCCGCCATGACACTGAGTTGGCCTTTGCCTTGGGCCTTGAAGTAGGAATGAAAGACTTAGAGTGGTGACGGAGGACAGGAAGGGCATCATAGGCTGACAGAGTAGAGCAGAAGTGGACAAAGACAGGGAAGAGAGGCCTGGTCTGAGCTGTAGAAGATGGGCAGCTTGGACTATGTTGGAGTGTAAGACAGAGATGGACGCAAGACCAGGGAGGCCAGCGTGCCAGGAAGGGGATCGCCAGCTCTGGATGGACACAGAGGACCACTTAGCCTGATGCTCTCATTTAGAGTGTGTCTTGTTCGATGCAACATCAAGGTGGGAGCAGAACGGAATCTCAAACCTAGGGCTTGCCCCAAGATGCTTTTGCAGTGCTCAGGGGTGTAAACGTAGGTAGCAGAGGGACTTAGCTCAGTGGTTCCGCCGCCTGCCTCACAAGCTCAAGGTTCCAAACTTGATCCCCAGCACCAAAAAACAAAAACGTGGGTAGCAGGCTCTCTCGATGCCGGAAGTTTGTGACCTTTTAAAAAGACAGTTCTCTTTGAGGGTCTCTAAATAATACATATCCTGCCTATGGAGTTGTTTAACCAACTACTAACCTTGTCTGCCGGCAGGAATTAGCACCAGTTTTACATGAGGAGAGGATGAAGATTTGGGGGTAAGAGTTTGCTGCAGACACTCTGAGGAAGCTGGGTCTCTGATCCACAGCCTCCTAAATTCTGAAACTGCTAGTACAGTCGAACTTCCATAATAACCAGGTATAATACAGATCCTGCTAGCTCCACTTCCCCTCCTGCCCTTTGATGCATTTAAAACTGTTTTTCTACCTATTTTTTTCCTTTTTGTCTTTTGGACCTCCACAGTAAACACGTTCATTCAACCCATATAACCTGGACATCCAGGAACACTTGTAACCGGTGGAATACCTTCGCGAGTCAATTTATGACCAAAATTTTCCCTTGGCCTTCATTCTGTGCCTCTGGAAAATGCTATAAACGACGTCAAACACACTTTAGATCTGTACCTCTAAAACTAAGAAATTAAGCAGTGTTCAGAACGTCAGTGGCAATTAATTTTTTAAAAATTTAAAAATCAATATTGCAATCCTGGATGTTGGCAGTCTTGTTTACCAGGAAACAGCTACCTACAAAATCGTGTAGCTTTCAAGAGCAACAGTGCCCCTGTGTGGTAGATTTTTGCATTGCACCCCAAGACGATTGAAAAGGCAGAAAGGCATGCATTAGGACCGCTACTGTACTTCCCCTACTCTGTGCTGTGCCTCACAGATCCTTTGAAGGGTTAAATGAGATTTGAGAGTGAAATTCTTCTATCACTGTAGTTTCGATGTACTGCTTTACGTCTGTTACACTATCAAGCACGTATAATGAAATAAAGCTGCCCAATAATTTTATTATATATTATAATAGAGGAATGAGGTATCTAGTAATATCTTGTTAGTGCCTACATTTTTGGGGAAACCAACTCTAGAGAAATGAGAAGTCTGAAGTGGAGCCGTGGGAAGGCGTCCCGGGGCTTGAGGCTATGAGAGAATGAAGTCTCCTTTTTTTTTCCTCCAGGAAAGCTCAAGTTCAGGTCAAGGAGTCACCCCTGAAGATCAGGAGCCCCATGTCCTTGGTAGCGTAGCCTGAACCCTCTTTCTCGTTTGGGAACAGAATGGATGCCTACTACAATATGTTTGTGTCCCGCTGGGTGTCCCGGGAAGGTGTCTGGGTCCCCCTGGAGGAGTCCCAAAGGGACTCAACTACTAAGAAACCAAAGGCACCAACCGAGGAAAGCCATGTGGACGTGGAGGCAGAGACCGATCTGCCGCATGTGTGAGTCAAGGGGCCCAAGGTTTGCAGGCAGCCACCAAGAGGTGGGAGAGAGGCAAGGACTCTGCTCTCTCTTGTAACCTCCAGAAGAACCAGCTCTGCCGACACTTTGATCCCCGACTCCTGGCCTCCAGAACAGAGAGAGAAGCCATTCTCATTGTTAACCCATAAAAGGAAAAAAGACTGCAAAGAGCAGAGTGGCCCTGACAGGGGCATCGTGATAGGTGGAGCAAATGGTGAGTCTCAGGGTGCAGTCAGCAAGTTAAGGACGTTGCAGCTCTCATGGAGTTGGACAGTTGTCCAGTCCAGGGTCAGTAGAAAAGAGAGGGAGAGGGGAAGGGGAGAGGAGGGTGAACGGGGAAGGAGAGGAAAGGGACCAGCATTCCAGTGTTCCCTTGGAGGGAAAAACATCCACAGTGACCTAACTTCCTTCCGCCTCTTCAAGGTCTACCACCCCCCAATAGAGCAGGCTGTAACCAAGCCTTTGACACAAGGGCCTTTGGGGAACATTCCAGACCCCAACTACAGTGGGCACATGAGTATAAATGCTGGATTAAAGGGGGGAGGGGTTTTAAGCATAAATATCAGATGAAATGTTATGTCTTTAATACTTAATGAGCTCATGAAGTGCATCAGAGATCAAGAAAGATAATTTTTTCCTTATCCCCTAATTAATTGACATGGGTGGGGGAAGGTGGAAGAGGAACCAGGGGCATTGGAAAAGACTAAGGGAAATCAGTGAAAAATAAGGGGCTGAGGGATCCTTCTGTGCTTAGGTAAAGGTTACATGAGTAGTTTTTTACCAGTGGAGCCAGAAAAAAAGATGTTCCAGATGCACATATGGGGCAGGGGGCTCTGATTAAGGAGAAAGTAAGCTCAAAATAACAGAGACATGAGGTCAAGAAAGAACGCGGCAGCAGAGGCACTTGGAGTTTACCCACCCTGATGAAAGAGGAAGGGGAATTCTCTGATCTCAACATTCCTAGTGGCACGTGTTACAGGTAATCTAACACATATTTGCGAGTTACGTGGGTAAAAGGACAAGTGGGTGGATGGATGGGCAGATGGATGACTAGATAGACAGGCAGACAGGCAGACAGGAAGATTTCTCTCTATGAGATGCAACCTCACCCAGGAAGCGATGGTGTTTCTACAGAACCCTAGCCATTAGTCCACATGTGTGCCTTCTTTCCATATTGGAGGCACTGGGTGATAAAAGGAAGAGCTCCACAAACTCCTTCAGCCCTTTTGGATCAATCTGTCACAGCCTGTGGGCATTCACTGCAGGATTCCTTTTATCAATGGCCAACTGACTCCTGCTGCCCACTTGTGATGACTCCTAGAGCTGCTCGTTAAACTCCACACAACTGTTTAACAAATAGAAAGCAGGCTTCTCTTCTGACTTGAAAGTAGAAAACCCACTGGGCACAATCTGTACCACCTTCAACTCTTAAAAAATAAAGATCATAATGCTGTTGGGAAAAAGGGGCCAATTCTTTGAGAACTTTTTCATAGACCAGTGGTTGTCAACTTGACATGTTTAAACAGAGGTGGCCGGGCCCCGCCTCTAGAGGAGGCCTGAGATTGTGTGTTTCTAAAAGGCTTCCAGAGTTACTGGTACTGATACTGAAACACACCCTGAGAGAACTTCCACCTTCATGGGTAAGTTTAAATACAGCCTTCTTAACTTCACAAGTGGCAGGGTTAGTTGATATTAAGGGCCCCAAGTGTGAGAAATAAAAGAGAGTCCATGATCATATGATTAATCCCTTTTCTGCTATGGACATGGGCTGGCTCTTGAAGGCCAGGTTCTTTGCCAGCTAAGATGTTTGTAGAATTTTGTGAAGGAGAATACACCACAGAGGTTGGAGACAAGGCAAAGCTGGTCCTGAAAGAGTGAGACTCATAGTGATGGGGAATTAGAGGGAAAACATCTAACATCACTGTTCAGAACATGGATCTGTGGCCCAGGTATACAGCTCAGTGAAATTGTGCCTGCCTCATAAGCACAAGTTCCTGAGTTCCATCCCTGGTACAAAAAAAAAAAAAACAAATGGGTCTGTGTTTGAGGAAAAATCTGATAATATGCTCATTTGGCCTCCAGGTTTGCAAAGGTACACAGGGCACAGGCAGTCCAGGGAGGCCCTTCCATGAGCAGATTACACAAACATAAAGGCTTAGTGCCACGGCGAAGGACATCATCTGAGCACAAATTATAGACAGTTCTAAAACTTCACAAGAGGATCCATACACTCAATCTTTTATTAAATTTGCCAAAGAAATACCAAATATTTGAGGTGATGAAGATGCTGATTCATTTGATCATTACATGGTATTTAACAAAAATCCCTTTCTACCCAATAAGCATATATCAATATTGTTTCTCAAAGGTAAAATAAAACTACAATTTAAAAAAGACACTTCTCACGGGGCATGGTAGTGCACGCCTGTAATCTCAGCACTCAGAAGGCTGAGGCAGGAGGATTGCTATGAGTTTGAGGCTATCCTGGGCTACATAGTGAGACCCTGTCTCAAATGAATAAATAAATTTTATTGAAACATTAAAATAACAATTCTCCCACATACTTTCCTCAGATGCTATAGCTAGAATTACTCTGTGCCGTGTCTTTTCCTATCATTTTGCCCTAAACAAAATGAAATGGAAAAAAACCTCCAGTCATGGTTTCAGCTTGATTACCTTGATTCTTCTCCCCCTCTGTTTTCTTTTGTATTCATGTTTACAAAATTCTGAGACTGTTGTGGTTCATCCAAGATACTCCTTTGAGGGTAGAGCTGAGAGGAAGAGATCGAAGGGATAGAACCAGAATTATCTTCAGCAGGCAGGAGAAGGAATGACATGAAATGAACACGCACATCTTGTTGTTTGTTTTCTGCACGGGTGCTTGGTATGTGCTTCTGAGCCAAGATCTCTAGCTGGGACACCCTCAGTATTACTCAGCACAAGCGCCACCTTCCCTAAACTGCATGTCCTTCTCACCTGGAGCGCAGTGCGTGCCTACCACCTTCAGGCATATTTTTTCTTTCTTTCTTTTTCTCTCCAAAGTGTGAACCGGATGCGGGCCTGCCTTTTATAGCCTCTCGGGTGACGTGGCCCATTTCTATTGGTCAATGCCGGCCTGCGTCATTCTGACGAACCAAGCGTCTCTTCTGCGCAGGCGTGAACCACCGTCACCGGCGGACTCACATCCGGAATTCATGCAGGGCATGAAGAACCCGGAAATAATGGCGCGTGACAGCTTTGAATCCCCTAGGACAGAGAGTGTTTGTGGTTTGCTGGGCCCAGAAAATATCACTGAATCAAGGAAACATTCCTTTATTCTGTTCTGCTTAACTTAGCCTCTCCAGAGTCTCCTCCTTCTCCTGCTAGTCATCCTTTTCCATTTTGATGGAAGGGAGAAGTTCAGAACCACCAGTGACAGCCTGGACAATGCATATGCGATTTTTGCATCATGCATGCAGCCAATATTTATTAAGCACTTCACTACCCATTGTTACTAGGCTATAGAAAGGAATTAGAGGGAAAAGGCCAGATTAGAACATTACAGTATAGTTGGAAAGAATGGAAACAAAAAAGCTCTGTGCTAGGGTCTTTCAGATAGACCGGATGCCTGCTTTGTGAAACAGTGAAGATCTTCAGTATGGATTATAGATTCTGTTCCAGTGCCACTTTGGGAAATTGTAAAAAACTGAAAATTTCAGGGCTCATTGTATGTCTAAGATAGGGCCCAAAATCTGTGACCTTAAGAAGTACCTAGTATTTCTACTCTTTATGGTCAAGATCACTGCTTGTCTACCATATGAGAAAGGGTACAAGATGGAAGCCAAGATGGGAGAGAGATTGTTGCTGCTGTGCTTGTCAACCTTTAATTTTTTTTCTCTCATTGAGTTTATTGGTACATTTTAGGTATACAGCACAGTTACATTCATCATTGGGATCTTGTACCTTTACATGACAGGTCTTGGTTCTCATCGTTTCCCCTTGTCCCTACCCTCCCTTCACCTCCTCTTTTCCTCTCCATTTACAAACACTTAATTTCCATTTTTTCATTTTCTCATATTTTCTTCCTTTCCTTTATTACCTTTCCCCTACCCTTCCTGCTTTCCCTACACCTTTAGCTCTTTTCTTCCTATTTCACGTTGTCAATGTATCATTAGGATCTTGTGTACTGTTACAGTTTTTCACACCAGAGAAACTATTCGGTATTTACACATGTGTGACTTATTTATTTATTTCACTTAGAAGTATATCCTCAATATGTATCCATTTTCCTATGAATGACTCTAATTTCTCATTCTTTATGGCTGAGTAGTATTCCATTTTATAGAAAAAAACACGTCTTCTTTATCCAGTCTCCAACTGACGGGCACATAGGCTATTTCCTAGTTTTAGCTATTACAAACTGTGCCACTATAAACATAGGTGCCCATATATCACTGTGATATGATTTTTTAAAATTCTTTTGGAAAGATACCCAGCAGAGGGATGGCTGGGTCAAATGGAACCTCTCCTCCCAGCTCTTTGAGGTATATCCATATTGATTTCCATAGTGGTTGCACCCATCTGCCCTCCTGTCAACTTTTAATTTATATCACTAGCACTGGGATCTCTGCTCTTCTGAATTCTTGCCAGAATTGATGGTTGTATCTGAGCCTTTCTATGTGATCCTTGACTTAAATAGATACTAGTTTGTCTATGGCTTTCTGTTCAGATTTGCACCACTATCTTCTGTGCTTGCCCTCTGCTTCTGGTTTTGGATTATCTGTTCCAATTGACCCCATGTGTTGTTGAACTTGACCTTAATGATTCTGGAACTGTCTTCTTTTGCCTTTGCATCTCAGCTGAACTTGTCTTGCTCTCTGTTGAGCCATGATTGAGATGTAAAAGGTACAAGAAAACATAAAACTAACATGTAATAGTGTTTATCTTCTCTGCCAAACATCCCACAATCCTAGGAAGGGTTTTGTGGAGTTGAGTCTGTCATGAGAACAGGGACAATTGGGGAAGTCCTCTTGCTGACCTCATAGCAGTTAGACCTGGGCATTCCACGTGAAGTCTTTTGAGAAAAGGCCCAGAGGCAGGAAGTCCTGAATATATTGATGAACTAACAGTGTCTGGTCACGGGCTGAAGTGGTGGGCGGAACTACAGAAGTAATTTCATTTTGCTGTTAAGGTAGGAAAGCTGCTGTTAAGATATTTGAAACAAGACATTCTCTTAATTCAAAACTTCTATACACAAAGTACTATCAACTGGATGATTTTAACAACAAGCACTATTTTTCACAGTTCTAGGGTCTAGGAAATTCAAAAAGAAAGTACTGTCAGCACATACAGTGTCTGGTAAGAGCCTCTTTCCTGGCTTAAACACAGCTGACTTCATCTTGCATTTTCACCTGGCTGAGAGCTTTAGTCTTTTTCTTTCTTCCAAGGACACCAATCCCATCATAGGCCCTATGACCTTATCTAAACCTAATTACCTCCAAAGACCCCACCTCCTAATACAATCACATTGAGGCTTAGGATCTCAACATGCAAAACTCTTAAGGGAACATACACCTGTAGCCTGTGACAGTTACTGTTAATTTCTCCCTGAAAATACTTTGGGGGCAGAAATTCCACTTCTCTTTGATCTCCGTTAATCTCTAGTGCTCCCAGGAGGACATTTTCACATACTGCACAGCACTTTACTTCTCCCCCACAAGAGTTAGCTCTTTGAATGTATCCTACTGCTTTCCAAAGTTCCTGCAACATCTTCCAGGTCTCCCATGGTATGTGAAGGGAGGGCTATTCAGGAAAATTCCTTCCTGGACCTCTAAATTGAGCTACTTTTGTTCCTTGTACGTTAGTGGTGACCACCATGTCTTCCTGTCTTCCTTCTCTTAACTCTTCCCTTGTCTTGGCCTTGGTATTTTCTTATCCTGAGTTTGGGAGGAGAAAACATAGGGGATCTTTTCCATTTGTTTTCTCTACCCAGATCTGAATGTCTCGTTTGAGTAGGAAATTTCCAACTAATGATAGCTGCTGAGGACAAAGACTACTCCCAGAAGTAGAAACTGGAATACCGTTGCCCAGATCCAGTACAACCAGGACACAGGACATGATCTAGGCTCTGCCAATTATGATTCAGACCCTCTCAGACTTTGATTTGGGAACTACAGCATATAAGGGATAAGAATCTGACTTTTCTCTTGCTGAGACAAAATACTCAACAACATCCAAAGTTAAAGGAGGAAAGGTTTATTGTAGCTCACAATTTGTAGAGGTTTCAGTTCATAGTTGGCTGGCTCCATGGCAGAGGAGCATTATAGAGGAGAAACAGTTCATGACAGGCAGAAGGCAGCAAGTAGTGAAGTAGTGAAACAGCAAGCAACAAGTAGTGACCCTCTCTCTGTCCCTATATCCTATCCAGGCCACTCACCCTTAGGCCAGATAGAACTTACACCTTGTGGGGGGATGCGGACAGCTTTAATCCTAGCATGACACTATGAATCAATTGTAGCATCACATCCTTGACCCCAGCATCTCACACCCCAGATCCAGACACCTCGAAAAAGTCCCACCTATGACCACATGAGGCTTTGGGAGGACATTTAGATACAAGCCACACAGAATCAATTCTCTTCTGATCAGGGTAATTCTGTCCCTGAACCATTCCTGGCTTGCCTTGTACTAAGTCTGTTTCCTCGCCAATGGCAGGCTGTCTTCTGACAACTAAAAATTCTGCGTGAACATATAAACTAAAGAAGTGAGAAATGTCAGAGGGAGAGAGAGAGAGGGAGGATATTTGCCCTACTCTCTCACCTTAAAGGGTAAAGTTAAGTCTCAAGCACTACCAAGATGTCTTCACAGCTACCATATGCAAAGTAAAAGATAGTGAACAACATAAGGCAGCCACGATAATGGAAAGAAAACCAGCACATTTGCTTTAGCCAGATCTATTTATAAGATCTATTCTAATCCTTCCCAGAAAGCACTGTGCTTTCCTTAGCACAGTGACCTCATGATACATCCCTGGGGGCCCCACCTTGGCCTTGCTCCTATCCATCCTATCTCCTCCAGGCAGATAAAGCAGAGGAGTCTTCACCTCACCCCAGTCAAAGCACCTCTGCTTCCAGACATCATGGATGAGGAGCAGCAGAACCCTGAGAAATAATCTATCAGCTCCCCCTGCTGGGGTTTGGCTGTTTAACAATATTCCATGACCCTAGAAATATGCTTCCACCATAGGAGTGAAGCAGAAGTCCCTGTTTCACCAAATTCCATGATTGTGACCTAATACATTCTGGTAGCTGCCAGCACTTTGTTCTAGAAAGGTGTCACCCTTACAATGAGGAGGAGCATGGGTGAGGAACAGCAAGTCCACCCAGTCACCTCTATCTGGGAATGGACATCATCAGGTGCAATGGTTTCTTTTTCTGTTCTTTAATCCCTCCACACTACCATATGCATCCTGATGGGTAAGAGGAAGGATTTACTTTCTGTCTTTGTCCTAACTTCTTTCTGTGAGTCTGATGTGGAACCTCTGTCTTTGCTCCCACATTTCCCTAAAAATATATCCACTATAGTGCTGATGCACTGCAAGACAATTGTGGCTTCACTTGTCTGTCATCCCCTAGTTGTGAGCCCTTTGAATATAGGAGCCACACTCTTGCTTGGCTTTGCACTCAGATAACCATCATTGAACACAGAGGCTCTTGTGTTAAACGAATGGATAAAAACTTCCTGAAATCCATTAAGTTCATTCATGCCTTTATCCATTCAGAAAACATCTGCTAAGCATCTCTGATGTACCAAGTACTTTTTTACAAGCAACTATTTGTGATGATCTCTGTAAGCTAGGACAAAGAGAGAAAGTCAATACTGAGTTATAGTTGCCCATGGTCTGACTTTATCAGGAAAAATTCCAGAAAGCAAAAGTCTCGGTGATAACTGAACAAGTTTTTTTCTTCTAAATTCAAAGCCTTGTTTTAGACTCCAAACTTCACAGCAGGGCTCAGCCAATCCCACATAAGCATAGCTGATTAGTAACTTTTAGCAAAAATATGCGGTATAGAAAAGGTTTTGCCAAAGGAATTACAGTATTTGAATCCTTTTTTAATTGGTTGCAACAATACTTTTAAAGTTTTTATGCTAACTTCTTCCTTTCTTAAGATGGACTCCCATTCGAAGTGTTGCCAGTCCTATTTTTGAGAATACTTTTCTGCTATCCTAAATCTAGAGACTCTTCAGTACACAGCCCAGCAAAACAATCTGCTGATATGAACCCCGGCATCCCTTTTTCCTTCCCTCCCATCATAATAAAGCCCCATTTTGGGGTGAACACATTGTTTACCTCAAATAAAAGAGGTTCCCTCGTAGCTCAGCGTGGTCAGGTGACTGTGCTGTGACAGAGACATCATGCATATTACTTTCCCATTGCTGTTTCAACAGATTGTCACAAACCAAGTGGCTTAAAACAATGCAGAATTTTAGAGGCCAGAGTCTAAGTTGGTCTTCAGGGCCCTTTCCCTTGTCTGCAAAGCCAGCAGCTCTCTAGAGTTTTTGTCTCTCTCCTTCCCTTACTTCTCTGAGCTGTCCTCACACCCCTTCTCTCTCTGACTCTTTCCTCTCTCCCATAAGGACCTTGTGATTACATTGGGTCTGGATAACCTTTCCCTCTTGAGGCCCTCAACTTAGCCACATCTGAAAAATCCATTTTGCTATGTAAAATAATACACTTGCAATTCCAAGGATTAATATATAAGCATCTTTGAGGATGCTCGTGTGTTATTCTTTCCATCGCATTGTATGAATAGAACATAGCACTCCAGGAAATAGGCTCTAAAGCATGGGTTCCTGAGGACTTCATGGAGCCCTCTCCTATCTTCTTGTCTTAGATAAACTTCCATCTTTGTTAGTTTGGTTTTTTGTTGTTATTTTTCTGGAATATGCAACTGGACCTAATCCTAACTTCTTAAAAATATATACAACTGTCTTCTTAATTAATAAACTTTAATTCTGGGTCTCTTCATATGCTATTCTGCTTAAGGAACAGATAGGCAGCCAGAGTGGATATGACAACTGCAGAGAAAATGTTTTCCAAAGGCAGACAGCTTTTCTTTAAATCGTGAGTTGATCAGTCATCAGCCTTTAGCTGTGACTGTATCCTGAGCTGTCCAGTAATCTTGCTATGGACCTGGGCTTTCACATTCTTTCAGAATTCCCATCATAGTCCACCATGACACTCCTGGGGAAGAAGGGTGGGCAGGAATGGGGAGCTGACATGCTAGTTCTCACCTTGATTAATTTATTGTTTTTGTTTTAAATTTTTATGAGTATGTTTTTACAGTATATAATGATTACATTCATCTGGGGGAGTTGGCACATGTACATAACACATCTTAGTTCTTTTTACTTCCCCTTCCCCTCCTCCCTCTCCCCCTCACTTCATCCCTTGGTCCCCTTCCCATTTGCAAAAGATCTGTCTTGATTAGTTTAAACAGAGCTGTGAGTTGGTTCCTCCACTTTAACTGGCATGTAATTCATCTATAATAGCAAAGAGCAAGACAGCTTTCCACAGTGAAGATCTGGCCCATCTCTCCAGATGCAGAAGTGGCCCTAAGGAATAAGCAGACCTATCAAAGCCAGTGTCTATAACCGAAAGCAGCATAGTCATTTGCAACACCAAAACCCACGTCACTGATTTTGGCTGACACTCTTTATATATTCATGATACTTATTAAGGATCTGTGGACTGGCTTCAGGAGAGAGATGGCCTGAGGAGACAGGGCTCCTTGTCCTTAGTGACCCCATGGCACTGGTGGAGAAGTAGACCAAGAAATTAGTGCAACAGATTATGTGGTTTTGTTTCACTGTAGTGTGGCCAACGAGATTCTGTAATCACACCACTGTCCCTCACCGGGACATACAGCTCTCGCTCCCTGGTTATTTGGATCCTGTTGTATTCTCTTTATTAGTTTTGCCAATTTCTTTTTTTTCTTTCTTTCTTCTTTTTTGTAGCCCTGGGGCTTGAACACAGGGCCTTTTGCACTGAAGTATATCTCTGGCAGTTTCTTATTTTTAATTTTGAGACAGGGTCTCACTAAGTCACTGAGTTGCCCAGGCTGAGCTTGGACTTGCAGTTCTCCTGCCTTAGTCTCCCAGAATCCTGGGTTTACAGTAGGGCGCCATCATGCCCAGCCAGCAATTTCTTTAATTATTTGCTGGTTCAACTCTACTCCAATAACCTTTTCCTTAAGCAGGGGTGATAATGAAAAAATGGAGGGCAAAAGAAAGTTCTGATGAGTTTTATATTCCCACTTTTCCCTAGTGCAGAGTTTCTCCATTTGGGAATATTCTCAGCATGTTTTCTGTACAGAAGCCATTTTCTCTTGGGCTAGAGTTGACAGGTGTGAAAGGGGAATTGCGTGTTAGGAAGATGCCTGGCTCAGATGGCAGTTTCACCCGGTCTTCTGATGCAGTGGAATCTGGGCCTTGAAATCATTTCTCTGGCCACATGATTGTCTGCTGAGAGGTAGAGTCCACACCACAAGGCTGGAGCATAGGCCACCTTCCAAGTTACACAGATGCCAGGCAGTCTGCTGTGATTTAGTGATAGCAAAGACAGAGGGCAGTTTAACTTGCTGTAAATCAGAAGAGAGCACAAAACCCTTAGCTATCTACCCGGCTTGGTCATGAGGCCAACTCTCAGATACTGTCAATGGGAGTTGATTTGTCAGATTTCTCCCTGGATGGAGACAGGGAAAGGGCGGTAGAGACACAGGCGGATTCCAGGAGGGCCTGGCAGATGGTTCCATTGCTTGAGTTCATTTTTCTTGCTTTCTCCTGAGAGAGAGGAATGCACCACCATGATCAGGGGTTAAGTCGCAGAAGAGTGATGGCACTTTCAGGTGATGGAAGGCCTTCCAGATTGAGAATGAATGGGCTTGGATTCCCTACCAGCTGTGCTACTTACGACCCTGGTGCTTCATTCCAAGGCCCCCTCCTTCTTTTCTGCATTTTCTCCTAGGGTAATCTCATCCAGCCTCATTGCTTGAGTGCTTCAGGCCTGTTTCCTCACACGAATGACTCCCAGTTACCCTCTTCCTGCCTGCCCTCTCCTGCCAGATCTCAGATTCATATGGCCAGTAGCCAGCTGGACATCTCCACTTGAAGAGCTGTTGTAGATCTCAGCCTGGGTACGGCCTCCACTAGAAACCCAAGTCAACCTGGACTCTCCTTTCCCTCAGACACCAAGCCCCTTCCATCAGGGAGGACGGGATTCCCCAAGGCAGCCCCAAACCCATTTGCTTCTCTCAGTTTTGCTGCCGCAGAGCCCAGTCAGCAATGATTTCCCTGTCCCACAAGAATCAGCTCCCAGCTGGTCTCGCTGCTTCTCTCCCTCTTGTCCCCCCATGATGCTGTCTCTACTCAGCAGCCAAAGTGATTTTTCTGAAATGTAAACAAGATGCCCCCACTGGAAATCCTCCAGAGTTTCCCCGTGCCCCTTCCAAACCCTCAGTGGGCATGCTCCCTCCCTGCTCTGTCCTGCTCCCCAGCCCCTGGTTGCCTGGCCTGCCTTCTGCTCTCTGGACAGATCAGGCTTGCTCCTGCCTTGGGGCTTTAGCATGGCTGTCCCTCCCATGGGGTGCTCGTCCTCCACGTATTCCCACCGCTGCCTCCTTCCAGTCTCTTGGGACTTGGTGTAAATGTCATCTTGCTCTCTGACATATGTCAGACCCCTCAGGCCCTTCTCCCCCGTGACCCCATTTCAGCTTCATTATTGCGCTTGCTTTTCTTGCCTTTGTGTGGCTTACACGTTTGTTGTCCAACTCCTCCCTCTGAGCTTGGAGAGAGCAGGGCCACATCTGGCTCATTCACCATTGTGAACGACACTGAGCATAGCAGGAGTTTGATAGATGCTTTATTAAATGAAGAAATAAACCATTAGGCTCCCGGTCCTTGGTTTCCTTGGTTGTAAAATGGGAACACCTCATGAGTGCTGATATGAGGGGAAGTCCTTGTGGGCTTATAGACAAAAAGGGTCTGCCTGGCAGTTATCAGGACATCAGAGAAAAACCATGCTTTGTAGAAGCAGAGTGTGTTAAATAATAACACACACACCTGAGCAACATTTTATGGCCCAGCCTGAATACTGAGTGCCTTCTGTCCTCTCCAGTGGGCTAGATTCTCTCCACTCATCCCTCCAGAACATCACTCTGTTCTCCGTGTCCAATGGATGAGACCAGAGGATCAGAGGGAGGAGTGAGAAGTCATATTGCTTATTCCTTGGTGGACCTGAGTCTGGTAGTGATTAGGTTCTTCTACTGAAAGTTGTGGCACTTATCTGCAACTTTCTCCCACAGATGATGTTCTCTGGGTTCCCAAAGCTGCCCCCACTTGCTGCCTCATCAGACCTAATGCTAGGAATTTCCTCCACCTATTGCTTTCCTGCAGACAGCTTGCCATCTTCTGCTCACCCGGACCTGAGCCACAGCCCTTGCAGGCCCTCTTCCAAGTTGTGCTGTCTGGGGCCCTGCTGGCCTCACCTGACAATGCTTTCTACAATAATGTGCCTGTTTGTGAGGAAGGTATTCTTTCCTTTCTTTTCTCATCTGACCTCCTGCACTCCTGCTCCTCAGCTCCAGAACCAACCTTAAAGAAATAGTGTGTTCAGCATCTTGAAGTGGGTGCATTCTGCTCAAGGAATGTCTTTGATCTTGTCTCTCCCTGGGCGGTGTCTAGACCCTCTTTCTCACCCTCCAACACTGCAGGCAGCTGGTCCAGATCATTCCTAGCAGAGGAACTCAGAGCCGCTGACTGGCTGGTGGTGCTGAGATTTGACCTCTGTGCTTCTAGATTTCTAGCAGATAAAAGTTCTTTTTCAAACTTTGCTCTTAGCCTCTGCTGTTTTTGTCATTTTTCAGTTTAGGAATGAGGCCATATCATAGAAGCAATTAGGTACACGAGTATTAGTGTTGTATGCATGTGTGTGGATGTGTACTAATGAGTGTGTATGTGTATGCAAGTGAGTTGGGTAGGGGTTGCATCTGTGTGTCTGTGCACATGAGTGGCTGTGAATGTGTATGTTTTGCGTGTGTGAGTTGAGTGTTGAGTCTGTGCATGGGTGTGGGTGTGAATGATGAGTTGGCTGTATGTTCCATCTTTGTATGTGTGCACGCAAGTGTGTGTAAATGTGCCTGTTGCATGCATGAATTGGGTGTATGTTGCATTTGTGCATATGTGTGGGTGTGTAGGAGTGATAAGTGAGTGTGAGTATGTACATCTGTGATAATAAGAGATGAGCAATCAGTGTGTAAAACTGTTGTGGAGTGCAGCTGGGAGGACACTGCATCCCTCAGAGAGGTGACAGAGGGCTGGAGTGGGAGACTAAAGAAGCGAAGGAGAGGAAGACAAGGAAGGCCTCGAAGGTCTTAGAGGCCTTGCCTCCCTCTCCTCAGGGCTCCAATTCTCACCGGAATTAGTGTGCTACCACTCAGGTCCTGGCCTGAAGAAACCAGAAGAGATCAGGGTGGAGGCCTGACTGTACCAGACTAGACCAGAAGAGACCAGCTTCCTCTGTCTCAAACAGCTAACTTCATCTTTCTCTCAAGCCCTGCACAGCCAGGACTAGATCCCACACCTAAATGCCCAAAGAAGAAGTAGAATTAGGGAGGAAGAAGAGGGGCAGGGAGGATGCGGTAGACCCCAGGAGCAGTACCCTGACTTCTCATTCTTTGCCTAGGACCAGGCCCTGAACACCATCCTGCTGCCCCCTGGGACCAGGGGCCCTGCCAGCCCTCGGCAAAGTCAGGACATCCTGGCATTGATGGGCTGCTGTCCCTCCACCACCACTCAGTTTGTAGTCATCAATACCTCCCTTCCTTCAGACCGCCCGGCTCTCTGTCTGCAGCATTCACGCTGTCTGTCCTTCCTTGTGGAGCTGAGAGCAGAAGTCATGAGAGAGGGGCCCACTGACCCCAGAGCAGCTCAAAGCACTGGCTCTCCACAGAAGCTGGTGAGGAAGGAAGCAATGGTGCTGTGCCATTGTCCCGCACACTCAGCTCTTCTGGGATAAGTGCCTCGCTGAAGGCAGCTGGGCGCGAATCTAGGACCAGCAGCCGAGGTATCGGGACTACACACTGGAACTCCAGAGGACCCGGCTCCCTGTCCCACAGACTAACCCAGCAGCACATCAGCTCTGCAGGCAGAGACTGCAGGCCGTTAACCCATCACCATGCTGGAGTTGGGAGCTAAGATGAAGGAAAGGGATGCATCCTGGTGCTGGAGAAGTCAGAGATTGTCTCTCAACAACACCAAGTAATTCCTCTCTAGCTCTTATGCTCACATTTCTTTCTGCTCTACTCTTGAGCCTTCACACTGGTGCCTGGTGTTGTACTTTGCACACAGGCAATGCCAGAGCATGCTGGCGACTTGCTCTCCTAGGACTCTTTCATTTGTGGGGACTGGCCTTTTATCCCACCTGGGTCTGGATATAAATGTGAGATGTCGCAGTGTCCCATCAGTGTGCCATCTTACAAGCTGCTTTCTTGGTGTTACGCCCAATACTTCCCTGCTCAGTGATCTGTCACCACTTCCCATTGATCATAAGTGTGTCCTTCTCTGTGACCTTATCTTGACATTGGCTCAGCTGGAACCATTATGAACTCCCCTGTCTTCGGTCCTGTAGCATCCCACATAAACTTCCATCATAGCCCTTGCGATATTCTAGGGCACCCATTTGTTTAGGACAGAGTCCTGGCTTAATCACCCTTGAAGGTAAATGAATAAAAATGTTCAAGTCAGTCATAGTAGCCATGATAACAATGATGAAGTTGATTTTTGCCTACCATTTACTATACACCGTGGAAATAACAGGGCTCAGCCTTTTTTGGGTGTTGCCTTGGTTACTTTTCTCATTGCTGAGACAAAAAACTCAACACTCAAATTTAAAGAAGGAACGGTTTATTTCAGCTCACAGTTTGTAGAGATTTGAGTCCGTAGTCGGCTGGCTCCATAGGAGAATAGCATGGCAGAGAACCAGAGAAGAAATAGTCCATGGCAAGCAGGCAGGAAACAACAAAGCAGCAAGCAGCACAGCAGAAGCAGGAGCCTCTCAAGCTATCAGCCTTGTGGGTGGTGCCACCCATAGGCAGGGTGGGGGCACCCTTAATCCCAGCATCACACCCTTAGTCCACATTCACACACCCTAATCCAGCCTCCTTCAAAACTCCCCACCTATGACTACATGAGGCTTTGGGAGGGGCACCTAAATACAAGCCGTCACAAGTGTTATCCTTATGTCTACCTTCTCAGACTGAGTCCTACTGTATCACATAGAAGCTGAAACTTGAAAAGGGCAAGGCATGTCTCCAGGGTTACAGAGATGGTGGAGGGGAAACTAGATTTGCCTCCAGGCTGCTAGAGTGGGACAAATGCAGCCAAGGCTTTGGTTGTAGCTGGGATGGAAAAAGAAAGTTCTCAAGGTCCTTCTAATGCTTAGCCTCAAGGACAGAAGGTTGATCTGGAAGTAAATCTTATGCTGATGAAGAAGAGTCCACCTGACTTTGAAAGGATGGGCTCATCTATTTGAATGAAACAGAAGTTTTAGGGAGCCAAGCTAGAACAATCCTTGAATTGTACAAGTCGAGAGGCCTCAGCCCAGGTTTGGGATGGAGGAGAAGAAAGACTAGAATCTAGATTATAAATTGAAATCTCCACCTGAAGATCAGCTTTAAGACAGATTACCGTTTGGGCAGATGGAGATCTGTGCGTTAGGAGTAGGTGGAAAAGGAAGAGGGTGTTATGGTTTAGATCTTAAATACTCCCCCAACATATTCAAAAGGCTTGAGTGTCAGGCTGTGGTACTATTGGGAGGTGGTAGAGCCTTTAGGAGTTTAGCCGTTAGGTAGTGGAAGGAAGCTGGGTCACTGAGGCCCTTGAGGGAAGTGTTGGGACTCCTGACCCTTCTGTCTCTTTGTTTCTCAACCACCTTGAGGTGAGAAACTTCGCTTCCACATGCACTTCCACCATGATATACAGTGGTACCTCAGTTCACAAAAACTTTTGTTTGCCAGCAATTCGGTTCACAAACAGATGCATTTGGTAAATTTTTTTTGTTTGCAAACTCTGCATCAGGTGACAGACATGATGACACCCATCCTGCCCCCACAAACCCAAACGTGGCAATCTTTCCAAAATCACAGAACAAATTAAGAGCGTGAACTGAGGCATCACTGTGCTGCTTCTCTACAGATCCCAAAACAAGGAAACCAACCAACCATGACTGACACCTCTGAAAACATAAACCAAAATAAGTCTTTTCTCCGTATAGTTGTTTATTTTAGGTATTTCGTCACAGCAGCAGAAAGCTAACTAATACAGAGGGTAACGAGGTACCAGGAACCACAATATGCATCTTAGCCCATACATAACAGAATCTGAGGCAGACACCATGATTGGCCCTATTTTGGAGGTGGGTAAATGGGCTCAGACTACAACACCAATAAAATCTTTGCCCAACAACTTGCATCGTAGACTGTGATTGTTCACAGCCTGCAGTGCACTCCTTCTTCATTCCAAGGTGGTGGCGTATTTCAGGGGTTTTTGCAGGCTTTGAGCCTTATGAATCTGTGGAAGTGTGATCAGTCGTATTGCTCTAACAGTGTGGTTGGGCCAGTCAGATTCCAATGAGCAATTGCAGCCTGCAAGCTGGTGTCTAAAAGGATAACTCATAACTATTCTCTCCTGCACCCTTTGAAGAAACCCTTATCACCCCTCCAAGATTAATTTAAATATAAAATGTCCCTGAACCACTTCTCAGATTCAAATCTGCACAAATGAGGTGAGTATTAGACAACACAGGAAGGCAATAAAATCCCAGCCCAACAGCCACCAGGTCCCTTGCAGTGTCCTGGAAATGCTAAGCAGCCCTGAGAACATTCTTGGTACCTTCTATGGGGGTAACTGGCACCTGGCATTAGACTATTTCTGTCCCGAAACAGTGGCTCTGCTTGTTTTTCCTTCCTGTCTTCTGGTGGAAGGCCGTCATCAGTGGCAGCTACCCTCAGGGACAGAAGCAATGCCCACAGTGGCCACGAGCCTTCATTTCCCTGTCTAGAGGTCTAATCAATGTGGCCATATCCAGCCTTCCTTTTAATAAGCTGATTGAGGAGCTAAATCCCACACGCTCACCGCCTCACCCTGCCTGCTTTTGATTGACAAAACTAATCTCCCCTCCACCCCCACGTCTGCTGCTGCTGCATCCTCTTGCAAATCATGTACTCAGCTGCTGACAATTAGATATAAGACTCAGGATTCAGGCACAGGAAGGTTACGGGGTTATGAATCAGTTGTGGGGGCTTGGGTGACATGGCAGAGGACGGGTGTTCACTGCACACACCAGCACTGCCTCAACGCTTCCAGGTTGATTTATGAGCTGGTAATACCTTGCCTGGTCCTCTGCCCCTACTATTTTTCATAATGCACAGGGAAGCTTTAAATTTCAGAGAATGAGGAGGGTGGGGCCCGGAAGGCGGTTTATCCAGGGCCCCCTAGCTGATGTGTTTCCTGCCGTGTGAGCAGTGGGTCGCTGAGGGGTGCCGTTGTCACATGTCTGCGGAAGCCAGCAAGCAGTTTCACAGGACCCCAGGGAGGTGGCCCTGGCAGATCCTGGCTTAGAGCTGCATATGGCAGGAGGCTTGGGTATCATGGAGTCCAAAATCATAATCACTGTGTCTGGGTTTAATTCCTCCACCCTGTTTGAAACCAAGTCAGAATGACTCAGAGGCATTCCTACTGGAATTCAGCTATTGATAGACGAGCATTTATTAAACCCTGGTGCCAGGGGCTCCCTCTGTGCCAGAGAGAGAATGGTGTGACAGAGGCCCTGCCTCTCAGAGCATTCGTTCAGGGTTATTAAAAGTCAGATTCTATGCTGCAAGAATTCATATACTGAAGTCCCATTCTCTGGATCTCAGAGTGTAGCCGTATTTGGAAATACAGTCATTGAGGCTATAATTAGGATGACACGGTTAGAGTAGACCTTAACCTAAGGTGACTGATATCCTTACAAAAAGACAAAGAGGTGGACACACAGGAAGAATGCCATTTGGAGACCAAGGCAGAGGTCAGGGCCAAGAGCACCACATTCTGCCAGGAGACCCTGAGAAGCCAGGGCAAGGGCCTGATTCTTCCTCACAACCCTCAAAAGGGTATCTTGGTCTTGAACACCCAGCCTGCAGAACTGTGAGAAAGTAAATGTCTGTTGTATCAACCACCCACTTTGTGGTACTTTGTTATTAAAGTCCTAGCAAACCGAAACAGGGGAGGAGGTGGGCAGCAATCGAAGAACTACATGTGGTTAATTCGAAACTGAGGTAAGTGCTCTAAATGGAAAGAACCTCATCTGTGCTTGCAGAAATGGAAGCACCCTGGCCAGGTCTGGAGAGCAATGCAGGCTTTCTTGAGGAAGAAACTGAAGAGTTGGGTAGAGGTAAAAGTTGAGGGGAGGGGTATTTCTGGCCCAGGGAATTGTGTATGCAAAGGCCCTGGGATAGGATAGAACATCATGCATTGCGGGAATGGAAAGGGGATCCATGTGAGAAGAGAAGATGACAAGGGAGATGAGGCTGTATGGATGGCCAGGGACCAGAATACCTAAAACCAGAACGATGCTCACTCCATCTTGGAACTGAACTAACGGCAATGAGAAGAGCACCTGTTTTCTCTCTGCCTTCCCTTCCTGGGAAGTGGGTCCAGAGAATCAGGGACAGAAAAGCTACCAGACAGGAGTCGAAGTCTCTCAATGACGCAGGCCTCCTCATGCTCCTAAAGGTTTCCTCCTGCAATTCCCTCCTTTGTTTCTCATTCTGTCCAACAAGCTTTCCATCTCTGGATGGAATTGCTTCCTAAAAGCAACAGAAGGTATGTAAGGCCTACATGGAAAAAGCAGGTGAATACCACAAGAATTCAAACCTGCTGATGTTTTTCCCAGTGATACCGATGACTTGGTTAGACACATGGCCCTAACTTGAGGTCTCTGAATCACACTCAGAGATAAACAGTGTTAGTGCTTATTATGTGCCGGACCCTGCACTAACTTTGCAATATTGAGGTATATTTGCCTCTGTGAGAGGTTGCGGTTCCTTGTCTCCTTTTCCTGTGAGGAAATGAAGACGGAAAACAGATTGAAGATCCCTGGGTAAACAGGCTATTTCAGCAAAACCATGAGCCAGGCTTTGTAGAGAGGGTTTTGTGTGTGTGCATGATCTTGTTTATTTTCCAGTAAGTATGTGGAATCTCCCCAACTAACATGAAGAAATAGAGATTGGTTTAAAGACCCTCCCAGGGTCCCACAGTTTATGAGTAACTAACCATGTGCCTTCTTGCTTCATATATTTGGTGAGGGAGCATTAAAAAAAATCTGTCAGGCTTTCCTTGGAGCCACTGACCAAACAATGCAACTCAAATATGACACCAAACATCTCATCATATCACTTCTTCCTCCAGCGCTGCCCTCCTACTGCCAGCTAGTCATGCCCATTCCCCAAAGCACAGTTTAATATTTCTCATTAAGTTAAGCTTTTTCTGCTACCTGATTGTTATATCTCAAATATTTTTAAAACTAAGGCACAAAAGAAAGTCTAAAACTGTGCAAACTGCTCTACTTAGATTATCCTCTATTCATTTGCTCTAGGGAGCTAATAGTAACCCATCTGTGACATAGAATTATTATAATAGGATTATTATTACACAGCCTGGAACATAGGAAGTGCTCAATAAATTATTAATTCAATAGCTAACAATGGTAGTAACTATTATTAAATTAATGCCTGTGCTTCAGAAAAATATGAATATAAGCTGTCAGTTTTCTAAATATTTTTCTTGTGTATTGCTAGGAAAGTTATTCAGAGATAAGAGAGGCAGTATGGTAGAGCAGAAATTGTGGCATGAGAATGCCTGGATTCCAACCCTGGATCCCTCTGGACCTGCTCTTTTAGCTGGGTGTAATAATGATCATATTTTGCGTAATTGTTAGCAGGATGGTCTATGATAAGGTCAACTGGCCAGCTCTGGTCCAGTACACAGTAGCATTCAAGAGTCGTCACTCTCTCTTCCTAAGCATTGACCTGCCTATGACACCATGTGATGGGCAGCATAAATCTGCCCTCTTCACTTTGAGGTTTATCCAGTGGTGGATAAAATTATGACCTTGACTAAGACTAGAGTGAGCACACTAATGGCAGAAGCTTGGGCCTAAGAAACATTTAACTCTTAGGAAGGGGTAATGATTGATAATTAATTAATCAGTTGCTTCAGTTGTCAGTACTATACTCTACCAGATTTCCAGTAACTTGAAATTTGCAGATAACTGCAATCAGACTTTTATTAACTCTGCTTAATCAAACTGATTTGGGCTCAGGTTGATGCTTTGAGAAAAGTGTAGAGAATGCTTTACACTTTGATCTCCTTGGGTTCTGATTAGTGGCATGAAACTACCTCTGTCAAATGACAAGTCTTTGGAGGAGTTTAAAACACCTGAAGACAAAGCCCAGAATTGTATAAGCTTCTCCTTCAAAACAGAAACAGAATTTCCTTAAGTATTGGAAGATCTTACCAATTCACTTGAATCGAGTTTGTATTGATCTAAAGTTAATACAATGTGACAATTCAACAGAGGGAGATCATTGAGCCATCTGTCACCAATAACTAAGTGACCAACCACAAGGAAGTGGTGCAAGTTGTCACTCGTGGTCCAGGACTGTGGGAAAACTCCTCTGTTGGTTTACAGAAGTCATCTCAGAGGCTGTGGGGACAGCAGATGGCCAGAGAGAGCCACCAGCTCAAGGCACGTGGTACAGCCAGTGATCAAGATCTGCTCTGCAAGAAAAAGCATGGAGAATTCTGCTTTCATGTCTCTCTACCCTCTCCCCAGTGAACAGAAAATGCCCAGGGCCTGAGGACGGGGAGGCCAGCCAAAGTTCCCATACCCTCTCCACTTTGGTCTCAGAACTCAATACCTCCTTCTCTGCTCTTTAAAATAAAGACTGGGTTTCCCAGTGCAATATGTTATCTGATGTTCTGTGAACTTTGAATACTACCAAAATGTAGCAAATAAAAATTTAGCTTAATTTGATGCCTCTCCTATGTCCAAGATAACCTAAAGTTAATGATTTAAATATACTTCCAGAGTTTGTCTTCATTATTTCTGTATATATTTATGCATATATAACTGATAGAATATAAATATAAATTTGCTGTTGTGAAAATGTCATTTAAAAATATATATTGTTCTTAATATGCTTTTCTATGTAATATTATAGATGTTCAATAAATATTTATTGTACGAATGAGCCATAATTTATAATTCAGTTGCTCATTAGAGGACTTTGGGGCTGCTCCGAAATAGCTGTTTAACAAACATGATTATATATAAAAGGTATGATTGAAATACATATATATAACATATGCAGAAATTTAGACATAATCGCATATAATAAATAAATATATACCATATATATATGTAACTACATTAGTAAACATACATGCAGTACAGGGTGGTCAGGGCACTCCTGATGTATTTCATGCACATCCCTGCAATATATATTAATAGATTAGCCTCGAAAGAAATATTCAGACAAGCATTTGGGGACCTTTGGTAATGAAGCATGGCCCTCCTGCCTTTGTTATGTTATGGTATTACACACTGTCTTTAAGTCCTCGGCAAAGCAGATCCATTTAAATGTGACCCAGAATTCACAGTACTAACAAAGAGCAACCATCAATTTTAGAAAGAAAAGAAACTGCTTCAAATTCTTTTTAGAACAAGGAGGAAAGAATAATTGGACTTAGTGGGCAATGGGCAGAAGTGGAAAAAAAGGAAAAAGAAATAGAAAAATGCTTTCTCCTGCTGGTGATTTGGACCTTTCTTATCTGATTCTATAGGGTAGTAATTGTAGGTCATTTAAAGGACATAACATTATTACAGAGTCACCTTCCTTCCTTCTTCCTGGAGCTAAGCATATAATGTCACTTCTTGGTTAGTCAAGGAAGTCTCACACCTGTGAATGTCCTCCTGTCCCTATACACTGTCTGTTGGGTTTGCTGAAGTCCACCAAATGGTACCCACAGCTTATAAGGGACGGCAGTGGAGTGGAACCACTGTAGATTGCAAGAGATGACCCCAGACAACCAGGGGCATCAGTTCATTCTCACCTGGGCCTGGGGACAGTAACACCAGTCCCCTCCTGAGACACTGACTGTCAAGGTGGCTGTATCAGGGACAAAAAAAAAAAAAAAAAAAAAAAAAAGAAAAAAAAAAAAAAAAAAAAAAAACAGCTCTGTTGTCCTCATAGTGCTAGGGGGAAAAGGAAAGAGGCTTTGTGATTTTCTTTACCAAACAAAAACAAAAACTTAAATGTGATCTTTAGCCACACAAATGCAGACTCAGGCCTGGTAGTCTGAAGGGAATTAGGCCAGCAACTGAGTGTGTAAAGCGAAAAGCGGGTAGAAACCCAGACAATGCACTGGAGACTGGGGTTGGCTTGGAGGGTTAGCGGATATGATAGCGAGGAAGGAGTTTCAGTGTGAATGAATACTAATTAGTGACATGGATATTAATGATGACAGTAATTAACAGGGGAAAGGAAGGGCTGTCATTGTCCCAGGGTGAGTAATCAATCTTGGCAGGTGATAAATAATGGTTGGGCAAGCTCAGCAGAAAGATAATCCGCTGGCCCTGGGGAGAACTGGAAAGATGCTGGAAACCTCGCAGTCTCTAGGCAACCCACAAAAAAGAACTATTTTTCTTTTGAGGGAAAAACAAGTTAAAGTCTCTCCCGCACCCCAACTTGGGATTACAGTTCTTATTTGATTCCTGTTTTGTTCTTCATTTCCTAGGACAAATGTTGAACTTGTATAATTGGAGGAAATGAACACACAAAATCTCTCTCTCTCTCTCTCTCTCTCTCTCTCTCTCTCACATGAATGTGGGAGTTTTTGATCCAAGGTTTAGCTCACAGAGTGCAGAGGACACTAAGGCCCTGTCTGAGAAGACTGGAGCTACTGGGAGCCCAGGAAGAATGGGCTGGGGCAGAGGCAGCCATACTGTGTTGGGTTACAGTCCATAGAGCCAGATAGAAACAAAATGTCTAGGTTATTCAGCCTGAACTGGTCTTACTGGCCACCAAAGTTCTGAGAAATTTGATATCTGAGAAGACAGCACTGTTCTCTAAATACCTCTGCTGGATCTTCCCTGGGCTCCTGTCAGTGCAACTCAGGGGAGTGACTAGCAGACCCTTCCCCTCACATTGAAACCTCAGACTCACAGTAGGGCTCAGATACCTGAAAATGTCACTCCCTTCAGGCTGCTCTGCATCAAATATTCTGCCTGGGGTGACAAAGCCACCTCCAGGGGTCTACACTGGTGTGAAATTAGATATTTGGGTGATAAAAGCAGACTGACTAGACGTTCAGAACCTTCCAGAAAATCGTACTCTTCCACTCCCATGTAAACTGTGCTGTTATTAGAACATGGGTTCTAGGTGCCATGTTTTCAAAGGGAGGCAAACAAAAGGGAGCATGTACAGAGGACTGTGACCAAAATAGTGATGAGCTTCAGGCCACGTCACATGAGGGAACACCAAAGGGTGTCCAGGCACATCTCATCAGGAGCGAGGACACTGATGATTTGTGGAAGAATTGGCCTCACAAAGGGATTATGTCTGTGCTTGGACTTGCTCTTCTGTTATTCAAGGGCAAAACTAAGGCCAAGGGAAAAAGGAAGAGAGCGGTAGTATGCTGACTAAAATTAAGATTTTCTAAGGTAAAAATGTTTTTTCTGCCTACAGAGATTAAACATCCACGAGGTCATCAGTTGAAACTGCTTTGTCATTGCAGGTACTGACATTGTACAGTGGCTTATGAAGAACCTTTCAATCGAGGACCCAGGTACTTCAGCTGCCTTTACCTCCCCTTGTTATCAGTACATATCCCAAAACCAACTTCCAAACTGGGTTCTACCGTCCTGAGAGCCCAGCTTACTAACCTGAATTCCAAGTTGTGGAATAGCTCTATTTACAAATAAAATGAATTTGCTTTCTCCACTGAATATCTGTCTTCAAATTTAAACCACCCTTGGAGGAAAAGAGCAACTCTTTAGAATGCCAAAGAACTCAATACAATAGTGCGTGAAATGCGGTGAATTCTCGTTAGCCGCAGCAATTAAAGATAAGTTGTAGCACTGTCACTGACAGCTTTCTAGAGCCAGCTCTTAAAATTGGATTGCCTGATCCACAATTAAGATGTTTAATTATTTGCTAAGACTCCTTCTGTCTTCTGCTTCTGTGAGAAGTGAAGGAATGATGCTTTTTCAACTCGTAATTGCGCATTTCAATTAGGAAAACCCTACCAGAAAAACAACAGCAAAACCCTGGCCAATAAGGCAGTTTCAAAATCTATCCTCCCACCAGAAAATAAGCAAGAAAACTGATTTTACAGTATAAGTAGGAAAAAGGAGGAAGTCTCCAGAAAAATGAAAATTCTAAATACGTATAGCTAATTATTTCATGTGTCATTAGTTAAAACATTTCTAAATTTATCATACATCACTTTGTCTTGTGTAACTGGATATTCTTGATACCTTTGAGTCAATTTATCTTTATAATCTAATGTGGATCCACTCTAATGTGCTTGCTGGCCCCTGGGGCAATTAGATTAATTTGGCCCAAATTTAATGGCTCCAACCACCAGGCTTTCTGAGGATATTTTTAAAGTGACCACCCTAGATGACTGACCTCCAGCTGGGATTCCTTGCTGAGATCAGATGTCAGCTCAGCCATCCTTGTATTTTAAGCTGACATTCTTAACTGCTGTTGACTATGAAACAGTATAATTTACATATAGTTCAATTAAATATAGTTGCCTAGAGTCTCAGTACCAGAAAAGTGGGTCATTTGTGCAAGTAACCCACCACCTTGGTTAGTGGATAGTCAGGCAATGACCAAAATTAAATCTTAATTTTAGTCAAGTTCTTAGTAAATGCTCATCTTTTCTCTATGCGTTTCCCTTATACAGCTGAACTATTTTTTTTATTGGTGCTGGGGAACAGCTGCATTTTTTATTGTCCACTTGTGAAACCCAGACTAGATAACTATCTACCAGTTTAATTACATTTATTTGAGCTCAATGTTTCTATTGGTTATGATAATAAACTAAGGAATAGCTTTCCTCATGGTGGTCTTTTCCAACAATACTGTTTTATTCCCCTTTCCAAAAATCACTGTATCTATCATCTTCACCACCACCACCGCCACCACCACCATCATCATCATCATCATCATCATCATCATCATCATCATCACTGTCTCTGAGAACCCTATCCCAGCTCATAGTTGGTGGGAATTCTCTGGCCTATCTAATCATCAAGTACTAATAAAAATAAAAATTTTTAAAAAAGAAAAGAAACTTCAGTGAAGGGCCTTGAATGAAGGTCATGCCTGTGAAGGCCTATTAAATTCTCATGACCTTGGAAGGACATCAAGACTTCGGGCCCAGCTTGGACTTCTCAGCAGTAGTTGAGCAGGAGGAAGTAAGAGCAATTCCCCAGCAGAGATGAGGCAAATCAAGTCCCTGGGAATCCAGGTGATTTACATCTGCCCATCCCCCACTCTCTATTTCTTTCTGCCAGATTTCTAAATAAAAACATTCTTGTTGAAGAATTTTAGCTCAATTGTTGGTGATATGAAAGTCATCATCTTACTAGATCTTGTCCTTCCACTGAGAAAGGAGCAGCTGAAGATGATGGCAATCTTCTCTTTCTGGGCGCACAGTTTTTGAAGTGTACAATCTGCCCTCTGTATCAGTGGTCTGCATCTGCAGATTCTTCCTAACCTGGATTGAAAACATTCAGGAAAAAACTTCATGTGTCATTCCCTAAACAACATCATATAACAACTATTTACACAGGACTCACATTATATTAGGTCACATTGTATTATAAGTAATCTGTAGATGATTTAACATTTATGGGGGGATTGCATAGGTTATATACAAATACTACACCATTTTATAAAAGGGACTTGAGCATCCACAGATTTTGGTGTCCATGGGGGTTCTGGAAATATTGTTAGTAAGGAACAACTGTACAGAATTTTAAAAGAAATTGGTCATCAAGCAGCAAGTAAAGTAAAAGTCCATTTGTCTTAATTTTATCAGTATAAGTGTACACATACATTTCTTCCAAAAGGGAGAAAATGGTTCCTAATAAACCAAACGTTTGGGTTACATTTAACCTCTTGAGAAGTTTACAAGTAAAGCCTAAGCCAATCACCTTTCACAATTCCAAGCCTATAAAATTAGTAATTGTTATAGACTCCTTAAGCATATCAATTCCATGTCCAAAAATTTATTTTAACTAGTAAAAGTACTATGAGATTTCTTAAAGATTCTTGTGTGTGGTAGGAGCATTTTTTCTCATATTAGCTGCTTTCAAGATAAATATAAATTCTTAACTATTATTGTGAATCTATCTGCAGCTGATGTTAAGATAACAAAACAAGTTTTGTTGCGTCAATAATAAGCATATTCCTCTTACGTTGGCCTCCCTATGTCACTACCTACTCCACTGTCCTTCCTCTAACTTCCTGAAAAAATGAGATTTTACCCTATGTGTATAGGGGAAGGGAGACACCCTTCTGCTCCCCAGTTGGACTTTTGGGGAAGTGCAGAGTGGGTCCAAGTCTGCACAGGCAGTGAGGAGGCTTTGTTCTCCCTGCTGTTGATGATTCAGAATGATGGAACTGAAACTATGAATCAGGGCTGCCAGTGCTTATTGAGTATTTACCCTTCCCCAGACACTGTTAAGCATTTCGTGTGAAATATCTCACTTAATTAAATACAAGTTTATCTATGCCAAAGCTCCTGCTCTTGACCATGAAGCTAGACCTGAATTTCTTCTGGAAGGTCATGGAGCTTGGGAGGTTAAGAATTGGCAGATTCTCTGGGACCCAGAGGAGCCCCAGATGCATGATGGCCTTTCCCAACCCCTGCCACCAGCAGTCTTGCCACCAACACTGTCATTTAGGGATGATAACACTTGATACCTGGCTACGTTTTTGCTCTTATTTAAACTAAATAACCCTCTTTCTGCTTCTTTCTCTCACCCTACAGTTGAAGCAATACACTTGGGAAGCCTTATAGCTGCCCAGGGCTACATCTTTCCAATCTCAGACCATGTGCTCACCATGAAGGATGATGGTACCTTCTATCGTTTCCAGGTAGGCCTGCTGGCTCCTCCTCCTAAAGAACCTTTGCTGCTGATCATCCTCTGGTCTCAGATTAGAATCCCTAGAAAAGTAAAGGGTATTGTAGGGATGTAGGGATCAACCTTCTACCTTCACCAGCACTGGGAAAGCCAACAGAACTTGTGTCTGGAACTTTGCTTGACCCACTTGAACAACAGTAAAAGGCCCTAATTGAGAGGCCATAATTTGAAGAGCACCCTTTGGGGCTGCTGTAACAGAATGCTGTAAACTAGGCAGCTTATAAACACCAGAATTTATTTCTTACAGTTCTGGAGGCTGGGGAGTCCAAGATCAAGACATCAGCGGGTTTAGTGTCTTTTGTCTTCTCTGTCTCATAGATGGCGCTTTTATCCATGCTCCACACCAGAATGGGGCAGAGTCTCTTTCAGGCCTCTTCTATAATGGTAGTAATCTCATTCATGAGGACTCTACTCTCATGACCTAATCACTTACCAAGGGGACAGTGTTGGGATTCTGCCATGTGCATTTGGTGAAATGTTTGGCAGACATAGCAGACATTTTGTGCATGTGTCTTTGTTTATTGTGAAGAAACTTCTAAAAGTTTCTTCTTACCGCTAAAGAGCTAAGTGTCACCCATTTTACAGATGGGAAAGCTGAGGTGTTCAAAGAGTAATGTGGCATTTAGTAAATGAAGGAAGCCTCGATCTAAGGCTACAGGGCCTGATTGCACCATCATTCACCTGTTCTACCTCACGCTGCCTTCCTGGTAAAGATTCACATACTACCTAACCACCCTCCCTGCCTATGCTGCACTCCTCGCAGGTTCTGCCCTGCCTGGAGGGCTTGGAAAAGGGGGTAAGTTGTACCAAAGGTTTAAGGAGTGAGTTAGACTTCTCTTCTTTCAGGAAAAGAAGTTTTGTCCTATAAACTAAATCTCTGTCTCTCTCTCTCTCTCTCTGACATTAAACCCAGGGCCTTTACATTGAGTTACACACTCAGCCTTTCAACATTTTTTAGTTTACATTTATTTTGCTTACTTTACATTTCACTTCTTAACACAGATTAAAGTGTTGACTGGCCTCAGCTAGGTTATTAAAAAAAAAAAAACAAGAAAGGCAGAATGTAGTGGCACGTACTTATGATCCCAGCTAGGAGGCTGAGGCAGGAAGGTGGCAAATTTGAGCCCAGCCTGGGCAACTCAGCAAGACCCTGTCTCAAAATACAAAAGTGCTGGAGGTGTATCGGACAGGTAGAGCACTTCTCTAACATTGGCAAGGCCCTGGGTTTCAGCCCTAATACCACACACAAAACAAAACCAGGGAAGAGTTGATACCATATCAGGCAGAAAGAGATGGGAGAGGGCCTGTCATAAGGGAGGGGTCCTCTCTAAATTGGGGAGATGGGTGTGCGTACCTCCGCACCCTGATAACCACACACTCTTTTGCAGGCTCCTTACTTCTGGCCTTCGAACTGTTGGGAACCTGAAAACACTGACTATGGTGAGAACTGGAGACACGGGCCACGCTACACACCGTTCCCCGGAGTGCAGAAGACAAATGCTTGGTGTCCAGTGACCGGGGTGCATGGGGAGGAGAGGTCTTTAGCTGCCCTGTCTGACACTGTGGATATTTAATAAACTCTCTGTCCCACATAAGGAAGGGAGGCAGAGCATACAGAGAGATGCAGTTTTGAAAGAAAAAGGGCAAAGGCAAGAAAGATTTTATCAAGGATGATCCATGTGTTCATTCGCGGGACCATGGATAAGAAGGTCCCACGGCAACACTAAGGAATAGAGACTTTTGGTTGCTCCTTCCTGGGATAGGGTTTCAGGGAAGGCTGGATTAAGGATTCACCTTCCCCTGGCCTTTCTAGTCTCACACATTTATTAAAACTCGCTAAGAACTCATTGGTGATTTTGATGGTTGGAAGTTATTAGGAAAGGGAGACAGACCAGACAGGGATATACAGGTGTCCCATTGGACCAAAAAAAAATTTAAAAAGGAAGAAGATGGGATCTGGATAAGCAAGGAGTTATATCTATCCAGGCCAGGGACCCGCTGGCCCTTTGCCGTGTACTCTCAGTACAGACTTTGGTATTTCTCTGTGCCGGTCCTCAGAAGAAATTCTACTATCCCTGTGCTTAAGATAAAGAATCTCAGGCCCAGAAAGGCCACACCCCAGCATGATCACATTTGTCTGAAGTCCCAGTTGACTGTAAACACCATGAGAACTGGTCCAGCTGGTGCATTCTCGTATCCTCCAGGACATGGCACATGCCTGAAACATAGTCAGTGCTGGGAAAATACTTCCTTAGGGTTCTAGTTTGTTTTTTGGTTTTTTTCAGCTTTAATTGAGTTTATTGGTACATTTTAGGGATACAGTACAGTTACATTCATTTTGGGGATCTTGTACCTCTACATGACAAGTCTTGATTCTCATTTAGGGTTCTAGTTCTTAATTGAAGGTGATCCACAGACACTCCCTGGAAGCAGTAGAATTTGAACTCAGATCTGAGTGATTCCAACACCAGTGCACTCCCATTGTTCTGTGCATGATGTGTAGCAGCACCTACACCTTTGCATGGCATCCTGGTGGCTGCTGTGGCAGTCCAGCCCATGGCCTTCCTTGGGACTGGCCACTTGGGGAGCCTGAGGATTCTCTCTAGGTTTTTTGCAGGTTTGTTTGCAAGAGGGAGGCTGGCACAGTCACCATGAGAGGGAGCGGGCTGTGTGGCTGGGTGGCGCTTAGGGGAGGCCATCCTGGAGACCTGTGGGAAAAGCCACCAGCTCTGAAGCAGGCATTGCTAGAGGAGAGCAGCCACTGGGAGCAGTCCTGAGGTGTAAGGCAAACAGATTGCTGCACTGTGAGACTCTGGGCCGGCACTCACATATGAGACAGGACCCCTGGGCAGTCTGCACCACTTTGGGCTCTCAGAAACCACCACACTGCCAAGGATGTTGTGAGTGAGTTCAACAAGCATCTGGTTCAGAGCAGGAGCTGTTTTTGGCCGCCCATAAAACAAGCAGATTTAAAGGCTGGGATAGGCTCACAGTGGCCCAACTGGCAATTGAATAATTACAGCTTGCTTCCATGCAGCAGCAAGTACCCTTGTGAATATGAAATTCAATATTTTCCAGGCCATGGAGAGAATGGGAGGAGGTTGGGCCCAAGATTAAAATATATGTACTCTATCTTTCAAAGGATACAAAAGGGAATTGTTTCCCTTTCTCTGCAGATTTCCTCTATTTTGTAATTTTTGGTGGATAGATGAACAAGGATAGAAATAACTGATGCTGGGCTATATGAAAGCAAAATTATTTTGAATTCTTGGCAAATCAGATGGAGATGTCAAGGTGCATGATGCAAAAGTACTTGCCAGTATTTCCAAAGCAGTTCAGTGAGCAAGTCAGTAAATATTTACCAAGAAAGAACTTAGGATGGCAGATCACAGGAGCAGCCAGCCACCTAGGCTATGTGACCTCAGCAAGTTACCTGTGCTTCGCTTTCTGTTGCTGTGACAAAATACCCAAAAAAGTCTATTTATAAGAGGAAAGATTTATTTCACCTCACAGTTTTAGAGGTTCAGTCCATGGTCTTCTGGCTCCATTATTTCTGAGCTTGTGGTGAGGCAAAACATCATGACAGGGACCACGTGATGGATTAAAGTTGCTTACGCTATGGCAACCAAGAAGTAAAAAGAGAGGGAGGAAGGGGCTAGGAACAAGATATACCCTTCAAGGGCACACCTCCAATGAGCTACTTCCTCTAATTAAGCCCCAACTAAATTTTCCACTACCTCCCCATACCCCATTAAGCTTTGAATTCATAAATGGATTAATCCATTCATGAGGTCACAGCTCTCACGATCCAGTCACCTCCAAGAGGCTTCACCCCTGAACACAAATGAAGTAGGTAGAAACCTTCAACACATGAGCTTTTGGGGCACAGTTAAGATCCAATCCACAACATTGCCTTACCTCTCCATGCCTCAGAAACCTCATTCTAAAAGCCCAGTAAGAATATTACTTGTCTCTTAGTGCTGTTTTGTTAAGATTAAATGAAATGCACATAAGGTTTGGTATGTGGCACATAGTAAGGGGTCAGTACAGTGACAGTGGTTGATACTGTCACTATTATGATGGTGATGGTTGGTATTTTTGTTACTAGGGTGGTGGTTGCTACTAATACTGTAGTGGCAGTGGTTGGTATTGTTATCAGGATGGTGATTGCTATTGCTATTGGTGGGTGATATCGTTACCAAGATGATGGTTGCTATTGCGCTGCGGTGGTGGTTGATGTCATTAGTGCAGTGGTGGTTGGCATTATCGTTACTGGAGTAGGGGTTGTCTTAGTACTGTGGTGGTGGTTGATGTCACTATCGTAGTTATGGTGGTTGGTATTACTGTCACCAGGCGGTGATCGCTATTGCTACTTTTCCACGAGTTGATATTGTCACCACTGTGTTGACAGTGATTAATATTTTGCTACCCAGGGAGATCTGTTCTGAAGACACACGGTACCCTACCTCCATAGTGTGGTGAACATACTCCCCACATGTGACATCACCACAGGAAATGAGCTAGAAGCATGTAGTCCAGACCTCGTGATCATCAGGATTGGCACCAGCTGTGCCTTCCTTGTGCCGTTCTTCCCTTCACAACTTGGCTGAGCCATTTTCCTCAGGTGCATTGGAAATTTCCTGAGATGATTCTTCTGTATAAAACCCACAGTCCCAATCTAGGTGAGCCTTTCATGAGCTTTACATTTGGCCAACAGAAAAACACTGTCCAACCCTCTCAGCTTTGTCTGAGCAGCAGCTGCTTCCTGGAACCTGCTCTGCTTACAGGAAATGAGGCCAGTGCTGGTGAGGTGGGTCACATGCCAATTTTCCTGCTTGACCTTGTGCCCAATTTCATAGGCTGTCTGTAGTCCAGGGGCTCAAGGTGATAACTCTGTAATATGTCAGATACCCCTTTATCAGATGTGATGCAGCTCTAGCTGCGTGGATCGTTGGAAAAGTTGGTAAACAGAAAAAAATCATTAAAAATTAAATGCACACGCCTTTTGTGCTTCGTATGAGCGTAAAACATGCAAAGGAACATTCACATGACAGAATTTGAGGTACGACCAAGAACTTCTGTTTGACCATAGATCCCAAGAATTTTTAAGTTTCTTTCTTAAACAAACCATGTTCATAATAAAGTATCCCGCTTGAGTATTATTAAAGCACCACAATAATTTAAAGACACTTTCAAAGCCACCTGAATGTTGGTCTTTCCTAGATTTTTGTGAGTTTTGCCAGCTATCTCACCTGTACCAAATTCATCAACACCACCTTAGCCAACTCTCCTTTATCAATTAAGTTGTTCCAAGCTATTCAGTTGAGCCTTCCTAGAAACAACTCTTTATCACATTCATTTCATTGGTAAGAGGCTCCTCAACTTACGGTGGGATTGTGTCCAGATAAGCAGTTGAAACTGTTGTAAGTTTAAAATGCATTAAACACATCTAACCTACCAAACATCCTAACTTAGCAACACAGCACACTGAAGAGTATAGGTGGCTGCCTGTTGCGATCATGTGGCTGATTGAGAGCTATGACTCACTGTGGCAAACCAGCTTCAAAAGAGTCATACTCCACATTGCTAGCCCAGAAGAGACAGATCAAAATTTGAAATTCAAAGTATAGTTTTTACTAAATGCGTATGGCTTTCACATCATTAAGTCCAACCAAAGGTCTGAGACGATATGCATGTGTAATAATTAATGAACTTGCATTATTGAAATAGCAAGTGTACCTAACATAAGCAGATTTAGGAACAACCACCACAGACCCTTATCAGCACATAGTCAGACTGCAGAAAGCAGAAGTCTGGGCATAGTGGAGAGCAGGCTGATAGCTGAAAGTTTCTACAGGATCACACACTGCTATCCATACATTATTCAGAGCAAATTAAGGAAGCTAGCTAATCCAGCAAGGAACTGACTAAAGCTCTCTTAGTATGGTGAAGCTGTCAAACAACCAGATAATTACAGGTCCTCTGTGACCTTCTCTCTCATGTGTTCAATTGCTCCTTCATATCATTCATTTACTGCTTGTCCTGGGATGATTCCACTTGGCACTGGAGAAGGAGGAAAACTCAGAGGAAGCAGAGATAGGGAGAGAAGGTGACAAAGGCATGCTTTGGCAACTGAGGGTCTACTGCCTCAGCCTGAGTTGCGTGCCCTAAATTGCCTTCTTTCTGCACTGTTATTTCCTTCCACCTGGCATGACAAGCCCAGGTGCTAAGGCTAAGATTAAAGCTGAAACAGTCTCGGTCCATAAAGAGCCTTCAACTTAGAACAGGAAAGAGTCTAGTAAGCATGAAAATTCAGGCGATGGCATTAAGTTGTATGGTTGAGGAAAGATGAATGCTATCTGGAACATTGAACTGGGCCTTCAGAGACTAGTAGGAGGTCACCAGAAAAAACATAACAAGCTATAGTGTCCTCCTGAGGATCTCAATATTCCTCTGAAGCCACTGAGGAACCAGTGCAGGGCTTTTAGGCAGGGGTATCATGATCATATTTGTGAAAGATCACTCTGAATGGAGAATGTTTGGGGTATAACAGAGTGAAGAGGAAAAAATTTTCAAGATTTACAGATGGGGTCCTCAACTGATCACAACGTACAGAATGATTCCTAGTGGTCAGATGTCATGATTTCCACTTAGAAAATATATTCTTCACAAGACAGAGCTGGGAACATGGTAAGGGTTGGCTAGATAAATGGGTGGACAGGCGGATGCATGCATGGATGGGGTTATGATTCCACTGTGTCGCTGGTTTTATATGTGTTAAAATTTCTCCTCTTTCCCTCAGCCATCTATCTCTGTAAGAGGACAATGCAAAATAAAGCAAGACTGGAGTTGGCAGATTATGAAGCAGTAAGTATGATTGTTTTTCAGGCGTGTTGTGGGGAAGAGTAGTGTCATCTCTGAAGTTCAGTTTAAGCTTGTACCTTTCCTTTCTCCCCCTCTAGTCCCCTTCAGACAGTAGAAGGGGGTCTCTTCTATCTCCCCTGCTTTGATCTCAGTCCCTTTGACTATCACAGTGAAATTGTATCATATATCTCAAAACTCAATAATACAGAAACTCAATGTTACTGCAAATGTGCCCTGAAAAACTAAAAAAGAATAAAAACTGCCTACTTAAAACATTTCAATCAAAGAAAACAAAAACATGACATTCACATGGAAAGGTGTTCAACGCTACTAGCCGTTTAGGAAATGCAGATCAAATGCATGGTGAGCTTTTACTACATCGTAAGAATGGCTAGAATAAAAAGTACCGATCATACCAAGAGTTGGTGAGCATGTGGAACAACTTTAATTCTCCTACATTGCTGGTGGGAGGGAAAAATAGCACTGCCATTCTGGAAAATGGTTTGACAGCTTCTTATAAAGTTCAACATGCACTTACCATATAACCAAGTTATCCCACTCCTACATACATATCCTAGAGAGATCAAAACTTACATTTAGACAAAAAGCTATACACACATGTCCATAGCAGCCTCATATATCATAACCAAAGACTGAAAACAACCCAAATACACTTTAACATACAAATGGCTAAACTAAGTAAGGTACCCCCATAGGATGGAATACTATTCTGAGCAAAAAGGAATGAACCATTGATATAAGCAATCGCTTGGATGATTATCTGAAACATTATATGTTGAATGAAAGAAGCTAATCTCAAGCCAGTCATTCCATGTATGACATTCTTATGAAGATAAAACTATCACAAGGGAAAACAGATCAATAGCTGTGGTTGTGGGTGGGGTAGTATGTGACTATAAAGGGATAGCACAAGGGATTTGGGGAAGGTAATGGAACCATTCTGTATCCTGACTGTTGTGATGGTTATACAAACCTACCCATGTGTTATAATTCACAAACCTGTCCCAAAAGGAAAAGATAAATTTGTGATATAATTTTTAGAATGAAAATTGCATCTTTATACAAGGTGTGATGGAAAGATATCGAAAATGTTTAAATTTTTTTTAATTATTACAATAAAAACACCTTACTTTAGCCTCCCTCAAAATGCTACCCTTCACTTCAAACACACTTATCTCATTATTTTGCCACTTTTTGAAGCAGTTCTGAAAGTCCCTTCTCCTGAGTGTCTTTAGTTTTCTGCCTTAATGTCCCGAATCAACTCAGAATATTATCGTTTCATGATCATTTTAATTTGGGGGAAGATCCAGAAGTCACACAGCACCAGAGGTGGTGAATAAAATGGATGAGGACACACTGTAATATTTTTTATGAGCCTGCCTTTCTGCATCTTGGCGACGGGATTCACTGTATTTTTTAAATCATACCTCATAAAGATACTCACAAAAGAAGACTTCCAGAACTGCTTCAGACATTGACAAGCATGATGAGATACGTGTGCCCAAGATAAGAGGGAATTTGAGGGGCACTCATGGTAATGTGTCTTTTAATGTACTAAATTTTTTAACTTAAACATTCATGGTATATTTTGGTCACCCCTTACGCCCACTGCTACATGTTTGGCAGCAGACGTAGAATGTGTGGACAAAATTCAATTGAGAAAATAAGACAAGATGTCACAAGAGGTATCTCCTTTCCCTCTGTCCTCACTTTCCTCTTCCATCTTCCTTTCTAAGATGTGATGATTCCTTGCAATAACGAGAGGTCCCACTGTCACTCTCATATCCATTTTCATTTGAAACAAAAACACAGAGAAGTTGAAAATTCACAGATAATTTAAAATATATTCTTAACTTTTTGCCGACAGAAACTCGTCGAATGAAATTTGATGTGAATCATAGAGAACCAGGAAAACTGTCTGAACTTTCATGTGCCTTCTACTGCCCTTCCCCATACGCCTTCTAGTGGAGGTGTTCCTGAGCCATGAAATGATTGAAGAGCCAGCAGCTGGGGGAAGAGGTAGCAGACAATTCACATCAGGGGTGATAGAGAACTCACCCTTGGGGAAACCCAACGTTAACAGCATCTTCAAACCCACCCACCTTCCAAATGCTCCTCCCACATTTGCCACCTCAGCTTTCCAAAAGAAGCACAACTCCACACACACGCAGGTCCTGCCTTTCTTGGGTCCGTGTGCTCAAACCTACTAAGCCAACTAGCCCATCAGTCCCTCTCCATTGCCAAAGGCAAATGCATGTGCCAGTGGAGAGCAGGCCCTGGGCATGGCTCCCCACTGATTTGGATCCTGCTGGTACCACAGACTTGTGACTATGAGGAAACAATAGAGAAAGATGCAATGCAGGAGACTGTCCGGAGCCTCAGAACCTGGCTAAAGTCTGCACATCAGATCATATGGGAGAACATTATGTGATCTTCTCAAGCAAACATGGTCTGATGGTTTTATGACTCTGAGCACCCTGGGAGCTTGGTCCTGCCCTTCTGCCCAGATGCTCCAGCAGCCACATCACCCTTCTTTCCACAGACTGCTATCTCTTTTTGTTGCCCAGGGCAAAGAGCTTATGCATGACTACATCACATCCCTAACACAAACTTCAGAAAAGACCCAGAATGCTACGGCCCTTGTGTTTGCTGTGTTTCTCTTCCCATATTTTTCATGTTTTACCAAAGGTCCTATATGGAAATAAGACAACATCAACTCCTGAAACATTTCATGCTGTTTTTTTCTTCTCATTCTGTTCTGGTATTTGTAAAAAATGTGTCATTAAGATTTTTTTTGAGATTGAAATTCCTCAAACAAATGCTTAGAAACTGAAAAGGCATTTTGTTTCTAAAATGTTTTAAATTAAAAGTAATTTTTACTAAAGTTTTCTGGTTACATATTCTCTTGGTAGAAAACAAAAATTCAAACCACCAAGAAAAAAGAGGAGATAACCTGTGATCCTCCCCTTAGGCTTTTTCCATATATACATTTTTCTTTATAGAAGAATAAGATCATATCAGAAACATTACTGCGTCTGCTGCATCTTCCCTTCATCATACACTGTAGTATCTAGGGAATCTTTCCATTTCAACAATACTTTATCATTTTTAATGGCTGCCTAGTATTCTGCGGTGTGACTAGCATAGTTCATAGGACTACTCCCCCAGGTGATTGACATTAGCCATTAGCAACCTGGCTCCCTAGGAACAGTGGAAGAGTTAGAGGGACAGTTTCTGAAAAGTACCTGCACGCCAAGCTTTGGGAATAGCTGTGAGTTCACGTGTGATGCTCTTCCATTGAAGCTCGTTTTATATTAATAATCCACTAATGAGGGTAATCAATTAGTGTTGGCATGCGCTCTATGAAAATACACAGCGTAATGTAGGCTCTCACCTCGCATTCATCAGAATTAGAAGGATCATTATGGGGCTGTCAAACTCCCCTCCTCACTGTCCTAATGTTCCATTAGGTAAGTCTTCCAACTTAGAGAAAATACTCCCCTTTCCCTCTAAACATAATCCTAGTTACTTTTCTTTCTTTCTGTTTTTTGGTGGCTTCTCTCCCTCTCTCCCTCCCTCCCTCTCTCCCTCCCTCCCTTTCTTTTTCATTCTTTTTCTTTCTGTCTTTCTCTTTCCTTCCTTTCTTTCTTCCTTCCTTCCTTTCTCTCTTGTTCCTTAGTTTGGTTTTGAGACAGGATCTTGCCATGTAGCCCAGGCTGGCCTCAAACTCCCAGCAATCCACCTGCCTTAGCCTCCTGAGTGTTGGGATTACAGGTGTGCACTAACCATGTCCAGCTTGGGTTTCCTTGCATGATGTCATAACACAGACTCTCCCTTTGGTCCTTTTGAGTCTTGACTTTAAAAAGCACAGTGGTTCCAAGTCCTCTTGGTTCTCCTTCCCTTTGACCTTCGCAGGTGCCTGATGGAACACACATCCTGGAGAGATCCAACTTTAGTTTTACTTTTGAGATGGCCAACAGGTTGCAAAATCCCCATCATTCCTTCCCTGGTAGCTACAAACCAGGCCTTTCAGTAGCCTTTATAACAAATGCTGTGTGAGTAGTGTCCTTGCAAAACACAGGAAGAGAAGTGAACCACAGAGGCTTCAACTTAATGGATGTGTAAATGAGTATTAATAGTTCAGCTCTGTATGGCAGGGTCTGGTGCAAATTCAAATTGGGTTCATGTCCGATGGATTTAATATGAGGCCTTGCTAGGTTATTTGGAAGAAACAAAATGGATGGCTGCCTTGTAATAAGCATAGGTGTCGAAGTATTAACATACAATGATTAATGCCTTCTTGTTGGTTTTCATTTCTCACTAGGAAAACTTAGCAAGACTCCAGAGGGCCTTTGCAAGAAAGTGGGAATTCATCTTTATGCAAGCAGAAGCACAGGTCAAGTAGGTGAACTTCACAGAGACTCTTGCAGAGCAGAAACGGCTCTGGAATTTGGAGATGGGATGAGGGTGGGATTGTCAAAGTGAGGATTCTAGCTGGCACTAGTGTCTCTAATCAAATGGGTAGTATGTGTAGTACGTAGTATGTGTAAGTTTCATCTTTGGCAGAGTTGCCCCTCTAAAATAATGAAAAGCATGTGTTTCGGCAGTCAAGAGGGATCCTCCTACATGTAGAACTCTGCTCATAGGGAGGTGCACCTATCCGGTCAAGGGGTTTCCAGTTATTCTTCAGAGCTAAGGGATTGGAAAGCGTCAGACCCAGGTTGCCTTTAGGGCTGGAGATTTCATCTTCATCAAAGAATATGTAGAAGTTTTAGGGAGGACAAGGCCCTTTGCCTCTTCTTCTTAATCAGGGAGGAGTTTAGAACCAAGTGAAAAATGAGACACAGAAGCCAGACATTTGGAGTTCATTCACTGAAACCCATGTTATAGGGTATGGCTTGGACCTGTGGCCAAAATCCAAACTAAACTTGTCCTTTGTGGGCAGAGGTGTGTGTCTGTAGGCCTCCTTCCCAGGCCAGAACTGAACTCTGTAAGTGTACTGAATATGGAGAATGGATATCCTGAGGACAGGCTGACCTGGACAGGGACCCTAAAGGACTAGCCTGAGCTTTCTCTATTTCTTCTTTCAAATATACTAATAAGTCATTTTTCCTCCCCAAGTTACAAGCACTAAAAGGAGAGAAAAATTGAAAGGATTTTTTCCTGTGCACATAATGGAAATTTCTTCCTCTCTAAGGAAACACGAGGAATAGGGAAGAAATGTCCCCCAGTCCAAAAACATGGTTGTCAACCAGATCCACTTAACTCTGGGACATTGAATTGCTGTGGTTGCTATCGCCCTCGTTCTTTTCAGTATGTATCTGTTTAGCCAGCAATGTTCATAGGAAAAGTGGGACAGAGGAAGGGTGGGAAAGGGAAGCTGATCTGGGAGTATACAAGTCCCTATTCCCTTGCATGTGAGCAACCCCCGATGGGGCTTCACATGACCCCTTTCCTACTCTGGGTGTCATTGCTTATCATCTAGAGCCAAGTCTCAATCAGTGTGCATGAGGATGAACTGTACCTATGACCCCCATCAGAAATGATCTGAGGTCATCTGGTCCAGTGGTGTGTGTGTGCTGTCGTTACTGCCACCCTCCCGGTACAGTCGCTACCTTTTCCCTACTAATATCAGCCACCTGCTGAGCACCCTGATCGGCCCAGAACTCCCCTAGGGATGTAGGCACCAGGCCCTGGGTGCTGAGATGCAGCAGGAGGCATCAGAGGAAGTAGAAGCTGGGAGGGGGGAGCAGATAGGAAGAGGCTGGGATTTGGATAGACAGGGAGAAAGCTACTTGTGTACTCAGAATCCACTGGGAAGCAAAGAGAAGCACACATTTGTTCTTAAAGAATCAAATAGCATCATATTATAAAGAGAAAGGAAATTGTCACCTTATACTTATATGGTATCTCTCCATTAGCTTTTATGATTAACTCTGTGATTACATTATAATTGTGGGCCATTTAAGTACACAGTAATTATCACAAGAATCACAGGGTGATTATGGGTTTATTTCAGTCCAGTAAACTGAAGTGTTCCCAAGAGAGCTGAGAACCAGAAGTTATATGGCTATTAATCTCAGTTGCTTTTTCCTTAGATAATATGAAGTAATACAGCCTTTAAAAAAAGAAAGAAAGAAAGAACCTCTTATCTGGGCTGCTGATCAGAACATAAAGAATCTGTCTTCATCACCTGTAATTTCCCTCTTGGATCTGTGGGTCCTCCAGCTGAGGTTGATGATGTTTGCCTCCTGGATGGCGACATATGTTAGGGCCATTACTCTGCTTTTAGTAAGCCAGATGGCTTAAGCGACTTTTAAAACACATAGCTGCAGCATTTTAAACATATTTCTACTGAGCCAACTCTGAATGTAAAGCAGACTTTCAAATTTGAGATGGAAGCCTGCAAGCCTGTGGTGACGTTCCTTCTTACCAGTTTGTCTATGCAGTGTTTACTTGGGAGGGGCATGTCAGTGGGCAGCTCTGCTCTCAAGAATCCTGATCTTCCTTCTCCCCAGGGACAGTTTCATTCCTGTTCTTTCCTTTGGCCCACTGGGTCCATTGCACATATATGTCAGTCTGTTTTCTGGCTCACAGCAAGTTCTTCCCAAGTATGCAAAGTCTGAGGCTGCCTGGAGGGAGTAGACACCTGAAGAAAGCAGGGACCACACGGGTGCCAAAAGTCTTGCTTATATATAGTGTGGTGCCTAGAAACGGGAGCAGAGAGCTGGGATGTGGGCCAGAGAGAAAAACAATGCAAAACCTCTTATTTCATGTCTTTTCAGAATTGATCGAAAAAAGGACAAGACAGAAAGGAAAATTTTGGATAGTCAAGAACGGGCCTTTTGGGATGTCCACAGGCCAGTGGTGAGAAAGCTCTGCTTTGTTCTCTGGGGTGTTTTTAGTTATTTTAATTCCCAGTATTCTTCTCTTCAAAGACAAGCCTGTCTTTATGGCCAGGTGTCTTATTTTTAAGAAACCTGTGAGGCTTTGCAAAATTGGTTTTGCCATTTATTCATAGAATCTCAGTAGATTTTCTGGAGTATGTGTCAGTTTCAGCTTTTTAAAAATTATCCACCCATAAAAATATGGAAATGAAATGGGGGAGCAATGGGAATTCCACCTGGGGAACTTCCGGCGCCAGAGCGTCACATTCCCCCGAATTAACACTTCTATTTCCACTCTTGTTCAACTCTAAATCTTAAAATATTCTCTTTTGAATAGTTAGTTCTTGTTATTTCCAGTCGTTGTGTTCTGCAGTCTGGGAACGCTAACTCGGTGAAAGCAGGGACATTGCCGCTGCAGAAAATGTAGGACGAACTGGGTTCCTACGAGTCGCTGTCACAGCATCTTTATTAATTGATCAGTATGGAACTTCTTTCAATGTGTGTTTTTGTGCAAAGACATCTTATTTAATATATACTGTTGATCACTGACATTGAACTCAGCCAACAAAAACCTAACTCAGGCCTCGGAGAAGCTTGTCTAGCACATCTATCTTCTCCTGAGGGCACATCATAGCCTTCTTGCTCCTAAAATACTAGACAGCACTTCAGCACTTTTTGCTTGAGGGCCACTCCAAGCAGCACATCACCAACACACAGGACAAAAAATGCAGAAAACGTATTACTGCCCAAGCCCTACATAAACTAATTTACAGTATGAGGCCTGGAACAAGGACGGACAGTGTCACCGTGTTCAGTCTCAGCTGGGCACATGTACCCGGGCAACCCAAAACTGTTGGCGACTGTGCACATCCGAAAATGGCCATTAAATTGCTGCCGGTATTGGTTTCAAAGTCACAAATAAACTTCAGCAAGTAGGTGGATTCACCAGTAAAAAAAAAAAAACTGTAAATAATCAGGTTTGACTGTATTTTTAATTTCATATTATTAGAAGGAATTTTGTATTTCTCTCATCAAATGGAACTAAAAATGAGCAAAATGTTTCAACCTTTCTAAAAACTAAAAGAAAAGAACAAAACAAAACAAAACATAGCTCCTCAACCTAATACTGCAGTATTTTCAGGTGGTTGGTTAGATAAAATAGCAAAGCCTGTAGCTGAAGCACGTGAATAATACGTTTGCTCTTCGAAACTGTACAGTACACTTTTACACATCATCCTTACAGTCAGGTCAACTGTTATATTTCCTACAAGAACTCCATGGAGGAACCCCTATTGTGACAAAATGAAAAACATTATGCATTATCTGCAGAGAGAAGTATAAAGACTGGTTCTGGTGCTGTTACTTGAGCTACATTGGAAGAGTAATTTACACTTAGTAATTTATATGGTTTTTTTTTTCTCTCTCTCTCAGCCAGGCTGTGTGAACACAACTGAAATGGATATCAGAAAATGTCGACGTTTGAAGAATCCACAAAAGGTTAAGAAGGTTCGCTAGTTTAGCTGACTTAAAAATTCTTGGTGTGAATAGCCTTTCCTTTTCTGGTACTTTTCAGACTGTAATTTGCTATTTGTAATTCTACTATATTTCATCTTTTGAAACCATTTTATTCATAATTCTGGAAATATCATTAAGTGGCTGGTACATGCGAGGTGTTGTGATTGCTCCTGGGACTCGGCGCCAAGTCCTAACAGAGCCCATGGACTGGCACGGGATGAAGCAGCCAACAGGCAACAAGGCCACAGGTGCTGCACTGAGGAAATACAGGATAGTTCCAGAGCCCCACGAGGGACAGCCCAGCCAGATGGGGCTTCCCAGGGGTTTCCTGAGAGCAGATCAAGTAAAAGGAAGGGTAGCTCCAGTTGGCTCTAGGGAGGTGGAAGAGAGAAGAGGAAGCTAAAGGAACAAACACTGGGAGGGCCCCCAGGTGACAATGAGCTTGGTACTTAACAAGCAAATGAGAGACTTTTAGTAGGAGAGCTAGATCGCCTAGACTTAGATCACCATCTAGCCCAGCTGTGAGTGACCCAGTAATCACTTGGGTCTCCTTTACCGAAAGGGTTAGTGCCACAGCGTGCCCATGGGTACCACACTCACACTGCCCTACTACCCCATACCTCCACCCTCACCAGCACACCAAGAACCATACTATGCTATGAGAGAATATGGTTATATTCCATGTTAGTTTCAGAAGGTTAGGAGTGTGTCCCCAGACACCCCTATGTCCTTCAATGACCAATTCTCTGAAAAAGTGAGTATCCTTTATCCAAAATACTTGGGCCTAGAAATGTTTCAGATTTTGGATTTTTTTCAGGTTTTGGAATATTTGTATATAAATAATGAAATATCTTTGAAATGGGACCAGTATGAATGGTCTGAATGTAAAATTTGTTTTGTGTTTCATATATACATAGCCTGAAAGTAATTCTATATAACTTTTTAGTGAGCCTGTGTTTTGACTATTATCTGTCTATGAGGTCAGGTGTGGAATTTTGCATTTGTATGTCATATTGGAGCTCAAAAAGCTTCAGAGTTTGGAGGATTTTAGACTTCAGATCTTCAAATTAGAAATGATGTGTAAACATGTACACATGAGGCTAGGGGAAGAAAGAGACAGAAAGACATTTTTTAAATCCACTTGTGTACTTTGTTCATCACTAATGTAAAATGCCCTTATGCTATACTTTAACTTATTAGTCTTGAATATCCTCATTTAATCCTTATAGACCCCTAAATCTAATAATCAGAATTTGATGGCATCATGTACACCTTGTGCCCACCTTGACTGTATTGATTTTCAGCTACACATTGCATGTCCTTAAGGGCTTTGTTTCCTTCCCAAAGCAAAGACTGTTTTTAGTCTGTTCCTAATAACACTGGGAACAGTTGCAAAAGGAGCCATAGCTAAGTCCAGAAATCTGCTTAACTTAAAAAGGAACTCCTGGAGCCCTGACGTTCCAACTGTCTACCAGGTAGGCCTGTCACCTGCTGACCGGCAGAAACTCTAAGGCGGCTGGATCTTCTTTACAGAATCATTAGCAGTTGTCCTTGAACTTCTTTTGGAAAAGAATCACCTGGGGCATTGGATGAACGTGCAGGATCCCAAACCCATCCGCAGAGTTTCTGATTCTGTGGGCCCAGGGCAGGGCACAGCAAGGCATTTCACCAAGGGCCCTAGGGTGATTCCTGCAGATGGTCTCTTCACTATATTTGGAGAAGCAATGATGTACAAGGAGACAATTTCCTCTTAATGAAAGGAAAGATTTTCTTCTAACAGATATAACCTCAACATGGGATGAGATGCCTCAGTGGCCACAGTGTCACCATTTGTAATAGCTAAATCTTGGAAATAGCCCACTTGTCCATCAACAGATGAATGGATAAAAGAAATGTGGTATTTATACATAATGGAGCACTACTCTTCCATAAAGAAGGATAAACTTGAGTCATTTGTAGGAAAATGGGTGCCCCTTGAGTTCATAATACTAACAAATCAGATACACAAGTTTAAATAGTGCATGGCTTCTTTTATATGAGAAACCCAAATTATAAAAAAAAGAAAAGAAAAGACAGATTATAGGAAGTAGGACGGTGGATGGAGGGAAAAGGGATGAAAAAGGCTTTAAGACACGCTGTGTACATGCACGAATTCCACGCAAGGATTGTAAACTTTATGTGCTGCAAGTGTACATGAGGACCAAAGTGTATAATAGGTACTGTGAAATAGGAAGCAAAGGTTCAGGGGTGGGGGGAAGGAAAGAAGGGAAAGAAAAAATATGAGAAAGAAAGGAAAAAACTGAAACAAAGCTTTTTTAAACATGGGGGGTGGAGAGGTAAGAGGGAGGGAAGAGGAATGGGGAAAAACAAAAACTAAGATCTGTCAGGTACAGACACAAATTCTCAATGATGAATGCGATTATAATGTATACCTAAAATGTACCAATAAAGTCCACTTTCTTTAAAACACAGGCTCTGCCTTTAAAAGAAAAAACGTTCAAGGCCAATCACTCATTTCCAGGATGTCGTGGATGAGGCCCTCTCCGTCCTCCCTCCACCCTGAGGGTTCGTAGCTTATGTGTGCTCTTGCTTCTTCTTCTAGTCAGTGTATGGTGTAACTGAGGAGTCCCAGTCGCAGAGCCCTGTGCACATACCCAGCCAGCCTATCAGGAAAACTACAAAAGAGGACATCCGGAAACAGGTGAGCTTCCTTTCCAGATGAGCCGGTTTAAAGGCCCTTTAATGTGCACCTCTGAAGGTTGAGTGAGCTTTGAGTTCACTCAGCTGTGGGCAATTTAAACCTTTGAACCCTGTGTGTGAATAACCCGTGAAAGTTTGAGAGGAGGACTTCTTCACCAGCAGTTATGAAGAAGGCTATACATGAGCTGTGGGAGCTGGAGAGGGTGGAGCACATGTCCCATTCAATCTGTAGCACACCTCACCGGCTCCACCCCACCCAACCTTCTGCTGTGACCCCAAAGGAAAGCTAAGAGCCAGGACTGTGGTGTATCCCTGTAATCCTAGTACCAGTACTGGGAGGCCAAGGCAAGAGCATCAAGACCAAGGCCAGCCTGCACTACATAGTGAGGCCTTTTCTCAAAAACAAACAAATAACAAAAAAAAAGGAAGCTTAAGAATAAAAAAATTTCTTGGGCTGGGGATTTTGCCCGTCACCTGCCTTGCAAGTGCAAGGGCCCGAGTTCGATCCCGGTACCCAAAAAAAAAGGAATAAAAAAATCCCCAACCCAGTGCCACTTCAGCATGTGCGGTGGAATGTTATTTTCCTCCACACTGAGGAGCTCAACAAAGACTAATTACAGTGCTGCTTCTGCTATTGATTAGCACTGGGGCAATGAATGTTAAGACCAACCCTTCACGTTGTGCTCTACTGGCCTCTGACAAGTGTGGAGGGGACAAAGGAGGAAGCTTTTAGATGCCTTCCCTTGACAAGTTTACTACTAGAAGTGGCAGAGACAGATATGTGAAATAGCTATTTGATGATTCAAGTCAAACGTGCCAAGTGTTTGATATACTTCAGAAAGGTGGGCGGAGGAATGGTCATGGGGCTTTCGTCAAATGGATTTTATGGAGCATGCATTAACTGTCCATGCTGTTGCTAAGCTTTGTAGAATAAATTATATACTCCCTTCCAGTTTTGGGAATGACTTTTGGGAATAGAGACTTAAATTATAACAAAGTACAGGCAAATATAACAGGTAGCATAGGCTACACTGCAGAGTATGAATCGGAAGTGTGGTTGAAATTTTTGAAAAGGCAAAGTGGTTGCTAGGGTACAAATCCTGAGGGTAGGAGAAGTCTTCCCACAGGCAGTTTTGTGATTTGGGTTGGAATATAGGATTTGGGCTCCTAGGCTGAAGGGGAAAAAATAGTTCTCTTCTATTCTCAACATCCTTGTTCTCTCTTTCCCCAGATAACATTTTTGAATGCACAGATAGACAGACATTGTTTAAAAATGTCCAAAGTGGCTGAAAGGTATGTTTTCCCCTTAATAATATTGCTTTCTTCTTATTTTACAAGGGAAAGGGAATGGGACCGGGTTAGGGTTAACAAATGTGTTCAACTTTAAGAGTTAGTGTAGCTACTCATTGAATTGATGTATAAAAACACCGCAGGTTTTGTGTGTGTGTAGCTAAGATAACAGGCCTCCCTTGAGTGATGTCAAGAAATGTCCTATTGCTAAAGCTTCTCAGGGGGTGGCCACAAGACCCCGTCAGTCAGGGAAGAATGTCCTTAAAAGCTCCATCATGCACCTTTGCCTTCAGCCTCTTGATTAATTCAAATGGAATCACTCCCTTTTCAGCTATAAAATGCCCAGATTCACTTTATGGGGAAAAGAAATTATGTATGCCCTTTGAGGTACCGGCCACGTAAACAGGAGGGGACTGGATCCTCAGGAGGTGCTCAGCCTCCACACACCATCAACCACTGAACTGCATCAAAATCAACTGTAAAGAAAATACTTAGCCCCTCCAGCCTGGCTTCCACAAGAGCATGTACACTACAATCTGTACCAATAGCTGGTTCTATTCGGTTAGCTCGTGGAGATTCAATTTTATCAACTAAGTGGTCCGGTTTTGAATTCTGCAGTGAAGACAGGAGACCACCTGGGGAATCTGTGTGGAATAAATCTAATCAGGCAGCCCTAAACTGAACATTTGTTCATCCATATGTTGCTGTTAAAGCAGTGACCAATTTCTGAAGAAGTCAGGGCTTCACTTGGGTCTTAATATTTATTCAACATCAGACACACTGAGTCCTCTAAGCCCAGCTGGAACAGGAGGGTGGCTGGCTGTGTGAGCCACCTGTAAGCCTTTCTCTGCTGGTTCTGAGGTTCCACATCTTCTTTCTAGAAGATAATGACAAACAGAAGCTAAGAAAAGTCCAACTCCCAATCAAAGGCCTGAATTAACACTATGTCTTCTGGGAGCCCAAGGATATCTGTGGATTTGGACTCAGGTCTTTAGTGGCATCTGCTATCTCTTCCAGGCTTTCTTGATGTGCAACCCTTGACATTCTGGGCCAGACGATTGCTAGTTGTGTTTGTAATGCCTGGAGCATTATGGTGTATTTGATAGCATCGCTGATGTCTACCCAGTAGAGGCCAGGAGTCCCTTAACTCACTGTTGTGATAACCAAAAATGTCTTCAGACTTTGCCAAATATTCTGGGACAGAGTTGGGAGGGGAGAGTGACAAATTCACATCCACTTAGAATCACTGGTACAGTCATACTTTGGTACTGGATTCCTTTGATACTTGTCAAATTTGATACTTAATACTTTTGACACAAAAATTTTGTCCTGGTACTTGTTGCTTGTTTGGTACTAAATGTGTAAGCTACAGCTGGTCAGTGGATTGCCTCATGAGTTGCTACCTTTTCTGCCCAAAGCAATTTGTGTGGTCATTTTTGTACTCATCATACCTCCTCGAACCAATTAATGACATTGAGCACCAAGGTAGCACTGCACTCCTATTCTCCCTAATGCAAATGCTTCTGAAGGTTGCTGATGGCTGGAGCTGCCTTATTCTTAAACACCAGTTCCTCTGGAATGGCTGTTATAGCTGACTCTGTAAGCTGCAGAGTCACATCACACCTCCATTATCACGATGCTGCACTCTGGCAAGAGCATCAGGTTCTGAGATGCTTTTTAGATCTCACTGTGGCTCCTTTGCCCCAGAGGCATGGCTGAGAGGGAATCAGCTGGGATGTTCAGCTGTACCAGTGCCACAACCCGTGAGGAACTACAAACTGCTTTGTGAAGCAGGGACAGGAACAGCCAACCTGGCACATTATGGGATCAGTGTGCTAGCAGTGTTGATGCCTGGCCTCACAAGTGCTTGGTAGAGTGATTGTAGGAGCTAACATACAGGGGGCATCTCTGCTGGGGTCAAGTTGCCAAGGTCTACTGGTCTGAGCACCATCGTCTTACACGATAGAAATCCCCAAGCCTCAGCCCTAGGGATTTAGAGTCCATGGTTCCAGGCTAGATTCAAGAAGACTAAACTGTGGACCATCTTCAGCTGGCTTGATCTGATCCCTGAGTGACACAGATCCTCCTGCGCTGAGAACTCACCCCGAAAGAGAAGTGGCCATTGTCTTTTAGGGTGTGAGCTCTGGACCAGTCTGCAGGAGGAGGGAAGCACAGCAGGTGTGCAGAGGCCAGAAAAGGGGAGAGCCCAGGTGGGAGGAGGGGGTGGGCTTGGCACTGCCTATTGTTTGTTTATTTGTTTTCTGCTGGCGGGGAGGAGTCCCACCTGGCACTTCTAATTATGCTGCTCACACTGGGGATTATTCCAACCACAGCTCCTCACTCCCCAGCTAGAAGCTTCCAGGAGTCTGACCCCTGCAGAGACATTCCCAGCAGCAGCAACTGGCAACTTTTCAATGTGACAGGAGGGTTTTTCATTAGCGCCCCAAGGAAACTCCCAGAAAGGGAGGAGTGGGGAGAGGAGCCCTGGTGTTAGCAGGAGATAAATCTGCAAGGAGCCCGGTCTGTCAGCCGCTCTGCTCTGCAGAGGTGGGGGTGCCGGGGAGGTAGCGCTGGCAGCTGGCCAGAGGTGAAAGCTGAGCTCTCTCAGGTGGGCTGCACAGCCCCATCCAGATCCAGTTTCCCTGAGCCTGCTTCAGGTGATAAGTGGTAATTAGTCAGAACCGCATCCCCCTGAGAAAAGGTCCCCATCATTTTTCACTTGGTTCCCGGAAACGGGCATGGGGGAGGGAGTCTAGTGATAGTGTGGATCCAGTTCTGAAAAGGCAGGAATCAAAATGGGACAAAGAGTGCAGCCAGACCCGGCAGGAGGGAGTAAGGCAGCTCTGCAAACGACAGAGGAGGAAGAGCCGTTGTAGGGGATGGTCTGGAGCCAGCTGGTTAGGTTTGAATCCTGCCTGTGCCATCTCCTGGCTTCTAGCTGATAAAGCAAGTAGTTTATCTCTCTGCATCATGAGTCTACCTCTAAACGGGAGGCAGTAGTGGTGCTTAACTTGCAGTGTTAGTGAGTTGGCAATAGCAAGTGCTTGGTCCAGTGTGTGGCACTCAGTACCCACATTGAATGGCAAGGATTCTTTTCCAGCCTGGTGATTAACAGTGCTTTGCAAAGGAAAAGAATTCAAAGGCATAAGACAGAATGCACTTGCATATACTGCCCAGAGCCATGCAAGGCAGGCCAAGGAGGGAGGCTGGCCCTGAAGATGGCAGTTTGGGGCTAATGAGATTTTTTTCTACCCACCCTTTCTCTCTTCTGAGCCCTGAAGGCTGCCAGAGGTTGGTACAACCTCAGATCTGTGTGGCTCCCCTCTTGCCTTGCACACACTGCTAGTCTGCTTTCCTTGGGTAAGGAAGGGTTGCTCATGAGGAGATAGCTTTTCGGCATAGATTTTCTCAGGTCATCCTAGTTTAAATAGTCTGTCCATTGTCCCCATAAATGTCTAAATGCCCCTGAAATGCCAGCACTGTGAAACACACTGCATTTCTTAGGCTGCCTTTTGTACCTGGAATCAGCACAAAAACTTGCTACCCAGTTTTTGTTTCAGAACATGTAGTTTCTGCACACACTAATGCAATTTCCTGATAAATGCCACTGAACACCTTAAGCATTTTATGGAAATCTTCCCCAAATATGGTTTATATATTTGTCTTCCTGAAGAAAGGACAGTACATTTCAGGCAATTATTCTGGATGAGTTGGATCAGTGTTGTTGTTTTTGTGGTTTTTTTGTTTGTTTGTTTGTTTTTTGTTTTTTGAGGCAGGGTCTCACTATGTAGTTGAGGCTGACCTGGAACTCACTATGTAGCCCAGGCTGGTCTTGAACTCACAGCAATCCTCCTGCCTCAGCCTCCTGAGTGCTGGGATTACAGGTGTGCGCCACCACGCCCAGCTGGATCAGTGTTCTTATATTGTGCTTTAAAATTCTGTCAGTTACCAGGAACTTGAGAGGTGACACAAACTGCCTTCCTTTCCCTAAATGGTTCCAGACTGTTATGTTCTCTGATTCAGGTATTTCATTGTTGATTTGTTTTCTTGTTTGAATCAACTCATTTGTCTCTGGCAGCCCTTCCTCTTCGCTAACCAGCATCCCTTTCCAATCTGTAGCAGACAAGGTGTGTCAGTTAGCTATGATTGACTAACAATGCACCCCAAAACTCACTGCTTAAAACTACAGTGGTCTCCACATTGGTTGTAAGAATGTATGCCAAGACCCCCAATGAACTGAAACTACAAACTGTACTGAATGTTATGTATACTATTTTTCCTTCACATATGTAACTATAAGAAAGTTTAATTTACAAATTAACCACAGTAAGAGATTAACAATAACTGATGACAAAATGAACTATAACAAATACATTGATATAAAAGTTATATGGATGTAGTCTCTAAATATCTCCTCATACTTTGTGGGAGAAGTTCAAGCCTGGCTGGGCCAGGTTCGCCACACTCCTCTCTCCTGAGCTAACTCGGAGACCTTGCTAAGGCTGAGCTAGCTCACCTAGGGTTGAAGAAGCTGGATCCAACAGGCTATACCTCTGTCCCTAGTCAATGACTCCTTCGCCTCACCCAAGAAAAATCACTCTAGTGTGCCTCCAATAAGATATGGCCAAATGTTAAATGCTCCTCGCACGCTCCTCCCATGCTCCTCCCCCATGTTGTCCCTATATAAGCCTGCATTTCCTGAATAAAGCGGAAGTGTTCCAGAAACCTCCCGGAGTCTGCCTGGTGATTCCGTGCCTCACCCTCCCAGTCCAAGCTCCTTGTTCCATGAGCAGGCTCATGGAGGACAACAATACTTTCACCTTTTTACTCAAAAGAAGTACTTAAAGGCCTCCCTTTGGCATACTTGAATTATCCGTATCACCAAATCTGTACTTGGGGCCATTATTAAGTAAAATAAGAGTGACTTGAATACAAGAACTGTGACACCATAATAGCCCATCTGATAACATTGATGGTTGTGTTATGGTATAGATCAAAAATGTCTCCAAAGGTCTCATGAGCTTATGGGTGAAGTTGGGGTGCTGTATTTGACTTACTGTTAGGAGATGGGGTCTGGTTGGAAGAGGCAGGTCACTAGGGGCTTGACCTGAAAGGGCCTCTCTCTCTCCCTTGCTCCTCTGCTTCCTGACCACCATGATGTGAGCAGCTTTCCTCCGCCAGACACTTCCATCATGAGATTTCTTGTGTGAGTTAGCTGACTATGTACTGAAACTTCAGAACTGTGAGCCAAAATAAACCTCTCCTACTTTAAGTTGCAGGTGTCAGATATCACGTTTTGGCAACCAGAAAGTGACTAAGGCAGGTGACTAATGAGCAGGTAGTAGACACAGCATGGGATGCTGGACAAAGGGATTAAAACCATGGGTAAGGGGAGACTCTGTTATAGACAGTTACTGTGACTCACATGTCCATGTGCACATTGGCTCTGTGGTGCAGCTGTGTGTCTAGCTGTAGATGCGGACAAGGTAGACAGAGCTACACTGGGCTCTCACATGTTTGGTTTCTGCTGGTTTCATGTAGCCTCAGCGGGGCATTAGACTCATGTGGACTCTCATCCCCCAGAAGGCTAGTTTCATCTTGTTCGTATCGAGCACACAAAACCTCTTGAGGCATGGAACGGACTCTTCCGCTGTAATTTATTGGGTAAAGCAAGTCACATGTCCAGGCTACTGGGGAATGGAGTCCATTTTTGAAATTGATCTATCATACCAGGAAGTCAACCAAGTACATGTGCCTTGGTTCTAAAGCAAGAGTAAGGAATCTTCTGCATGAAGTGTGTTTTTCTTAATGAGAGTGGATCTCAAGACATGTTGTTTATTTCATCTGTAGACTCTACTAAGAGGCCCCTTTGATCACTTATCTGTGTTCTCTGGATAGCTGAAGTTGCCCCCAAAAAAGGAGGTCTTCCTCCTCTTTGTACGAGTTCCCAGGGCAGGGTGGGGGATCCCTTTTTTATTCACCTAAGATGTAAAGCATTTGTCAAACCAACTTTGAGGATATAAAAATCTATACACTTTAGTTCCAAATTGTCTGGCATCTCTGTATTTTGCTGTGTTCCCCCAGAGACTTCCCACCTAGACTGTCTGTGAACCACACCATACTCAACTAGCCTCTGGTAGCCTACCACACTGCGCACACAGAAAGACATCAAATTGTTTCATTCCAGGCCTGCTTCTGTACTCAGCTCATCTTTACTCTATTACTGGGAGCCATTTGTGTGTCACAGCTGACTGCCAAATTGATTTTTTTAAACATCATCTCACTTGCCCATCTGAGTTCACTGCTGCTCCCTGAAATTGAATGCTGCTTCCTGTTCTGCCTCCTGACCCTTGGTGATCATGAAATGTAATTAATGAAATAAGATAAGACAGCAAGGGACAAGATACCCTAAGGCTCTATTAAAAACCTGCTAGGGTGATAAAAGTCCTTGAACTTAGTGTCTAATGATAGATTCGGGGAAAGAGGGAAAAAAGGAAGCCACAGAACTCATTACAGCTTTGCTTTTATGTGATTCCAGAAACCGTGGGGTCCCTGCTTCTTTCTCCCCACCTATCTTAGGTGACAGAAAAATAAAAAGATCAGTGGTAACATTATACGCAGAGTGACCGTAGTTGATCGAAGATCCAGAATCTGTAGTGCACAGAAAAAAAAGGAGCCAGGAGACCTTACTTGACATATACTCTTCTTTCTGAGGGGCTAAATTCATCTTCAGTTCCTTCACTTCTCTGCAACTTCTCTGTATGGCCAGCAGCTAGGCTGTTCTCTCCCCTCCCCACCTTCTCTGGTGTGGAAAACAGTATTCATTAACTAATTGGTGGGAACCAAACTCTCTTCCTTTCCCTCTGTGGTGTTGTTGCACTTTTTTTTTAGTCTCCTTTCTCGTCCGATCCTTTCTGTCCTAGGCCCCTTTTACACGTTCTAGTTTAGAAACTGCACATACCAAAGGGGAAAATGCAAACCTGTGCTCTTCACCGTCCCTCCCCTTGAGTTTGAAGTTTCTGTCCTGCTCAGTGAAGGTCTCTGACTTCCTGACTGCTTAGCACATTTTTGTTGCATTGCTGAAGAGGGGATGATGGTCCCTATCTCACAGCGCTTTTGATTCTATCCCTTGTTTTTTTTTTCCCCCTCAGATAATGATTTTCCTAGCTTCAGATCAAACCTCACTGTCCCTTTTTCCTAACATATAACAGTGTCACCATCTCTTCATCCTCTCTTCCACCCACTTTGTGAACTAAATTCCCAAATTCCTTCCAAGCCATCATTCCACCCAGGGTAGGTAGCTCTTCTTCCTTCAGCCCACCTGCCATACTTTTCACTTTGAAACACTATATAATTTGTAACAAAAGGATGAGGATTTGTTGTTGTTGTTGTTGTTGTTCTTAAAATGAGGAAGGATAAAATCCAAAATATTTTTCCAGATCTGTTTCAAATGTTTGGACAAAACATTTTTTAAACTCCCTTATTATTTACTTCCTCTCCTAAATTTATCAAAAGTAGGCTGACTCTAATTACAATCTGAATTGAGAAGGTTTTCAATTAATAACAGTCTCCCCCAACAACTGGTTAATGGAATTAGAAACTGGCTTTGCCATTAGCTCACTGCTAACATCTTCCTGTGATCCAGAGAGCTGTTTGCTATTTAATGACTTCATTGTGAAATCTGTCTACTAAGTACTGACTGACCACAGGGTGTCCCTCTTGACAGCATCTGGTAGATTTCTGCCCTCTTCAGAGCTTTCAGACCAGCCAACTCCACACCCCCACTCAAAAGCCTGTTCGAGCCTCCCCCACCCCCAGTGATGGTGAGTGGTTGGTAGGTCACTGTCTTCTAATGATGTCAGCACTTGTCATTTGGAAATTACAAGGCCAAATACTAATCAGAAGGAGTCATAAATAAGAGGACAAGAATTTTAAAAGTACTCAGTGAAAAAGATTGCTCCTGATGGACTTCCTCTAGATGTCCTACAGTTTAATTTTTATTTTCCATCTCCTCCTAATTCTGCATTGGCGCCAAGCACATCTACCTATCTGTGGCCTACTGTTGTATACTAGTATGTACTGGGCATCCTGAAAAGTACTTGCCTGCCTCTATTTTGTTTTCCATTTTTGCTTTTGCTATCCTTCTCCAGGTCTGCCTACGGTCATTAGTATTGACTTTGAACACAAATAGCTCTGTGTATCGACCATGGCTGTCCCCTTCATTGCCTGCCTGGCCTCTTCTTTGCCTTGTGCCTCCTGAACAGAATGTTCATCAGCTCCCAGGAAGCAGCTGTGCTGGGTACAGGGGCCTCTCTGGTCAGGACCACAAGTGTGGCCTTGATGAACTTACCTCACATTCCCATTACCTCTGTCTCCTTCTCAGCTACAGTAGGTTGCAAGTGAGCCAACCCCAATTGGAATTGTTCAGCCAAAGGAGCATACCCTTGCTCCCACAAGGTGAGGAAGGGCTGCAGAGTTGAACTGAAGGATGGGCAGTGATTCTGCTAAGCTGAGGAAGAGTTGGAGTCAGGGCCTCAGCACTTCTGAGATTTCCTCCTCTCAGGTCCTGTTCTACTTTTTACAGTGCCTCGGTCCAGGCATCTATCAGGAAACCTAACCACCTAGCCCTTGAATTTGTAACTGAACAGCTTCCACTACTAAAAGCTATGGAAAGAGAACATTGACCTTGCTGGGGGAAGAGACAAATCATCATGGGCAGGAGAAGAGTTCACACATAGTCCATGGCAGCCCTAAAGTAGCCCTGTGTATGTGTCAGTATACAGTTCTCAGAAAGGAAAGGAGTAGAACCAAGCACAGAACCACCTCTATGCCTGTTCGTCTATTTTGGAGGTCTTCTCCCCACCCAGGGTCCCTGTCTACTTTGCTAAGATTTCCATGACACCCAATATAAACATCAGCACAGCCAGACATGCTCGCTACTGTTCTGGCCAACGCTTGTGTTTTCCTCTGAACCTTCTTTCCTGTCCAAGAAATGGCACTGGATGGCCTGGAAGCAAACCTGAAGGCCTTTCCATTTCTCTGCATCAGATCTTATCCTGAATAGCCGGTCCTCTAGTTCTTTCCTCAGTGTCCCTCCACGGAAGCTCTAGGACCCAAGCACAAGGCTCCTCCAGTCCAGAGGGTACAAGACTGTGGGAAGGAAGCAGACAGCCTAATGACGTGGAGAAGGAAAGAGGAGACGGATCCCTCTCTACCCAGTGCAGGGTATTCCCTCACTTCCCAGCTATCTCAGTTGTGGAGTGAATCCTCTGCCGCTCTCTGTAGGAAGATCCACTTTCACAAAAGCCAGAAGGACAGTTGAAGTAGCAGACTGTGAAAAGCTTGAGTCACCCATGGGAGCCGCCAAGAAGATACACATTGCTGTCTTCTGTCCCCATGCAGTGGAATGGCCAGCAGGACAGAACAGGAAGCATAGACTCTTCAATATGGGTTTATTTGCGTGGGGTCAGCATGACAATAGCAGTGAAATAGAATGTGTTGCTATCATTCCCAAACGAAGGCCTTTATACATCTTTTATTGATGGCCACACCTTCTTTTAGGTGCCCACATCGTATGCCTTCAACGTAAATTCTTCTCAAGCTATAGCTGTGATAGGCAGAATAATGGTCCCTTAACGATGCCTATTTTCTAATGCCTGGCCCTTGTGAATAGGTTATATTATATGGCAAGGAGAGAGAATTAAAGCTGCAGCTGGACTTAAGATTGCTCATCAGTTGACCTTAAAACAGGAAGAGTATTCTGGATTATTCAAATGGGCCAAATGTCACCACAAGAGTTCTTAAACGATGGAGGAGGGAAGCAAAAGAATCAGAGTCACAATGATAGGGATTGAGAGGGCTTCTCCCAGCCATTTCTGGCTTTGGAGGTAGAAGGAGCCAAGGAAGGTGGGAAAACTTCTGGAAGCTGGAAAAGGCAAGAAAGCAGATACTCTCCTAGAGAACGCAGAAGGAATGCTGTCCTACCACAGCGAGGCCCATGTCAGACTGGGCCCTTGGAACTGTAGGATAATACATTTGTTTTGTCTTAAGCTATCAAGTACATGTACTTTGCTGTAGCACCATTAGAAGCAAATACGCCACCCCAATCTCTCCCTTTCTCTCAGAACCTCAGGATCAAATCGTTCGTCCCTCCCTCTTTGATGCACCTCCCTGTACTTTAAGTATCTTGCCGACTAGGAGATTCTTTTGTAGCCCTGAGACATAAATGCCTAATTCTGATGATTTAGTAGGGCTTACTTCTATCAACAAAACACATTTAAATACACATGCCTATATGACTTCACTGTTTCCTTTACAGAGCCTCTAATCAACTTTACTTATATAATTTTACAAAATAAATTTCCCTTTACCAGTAGAATAAAGCTCCCTCCTGACCAATACTACCTATTACTGACACCACCTGACTGATAATTATCATACTGATGTTTGCTGTTTGCCTTGATTCAGACTTCAGGAATTTCTGCCGAGAATTTCCTGCTCTTCTCCTAATTCATTCTCCGCAGGCCCTCCTGATGTTTGCCTGGAAGCTGTGGAACCAGGTCCCATGAACAAATCCACTCATAACAATCACTCCAAGGCCTCATCTTAGGCTCTGAACTCGGGTGGTTACAAAATCCTGCCTTGGGCCCTCAGTCTTTTTCTTGAATCAACATGATAATTAAATCTCACCACCTCCTCACCTACTTCTCTAAAAATGTTCCCAAATCTCTCTGCAAGAGCCCTGGCCCAGAGCCTGCATTTCATCACAGTTTGAATCACCACACAACACTTTTCACTTCCTTCATAGTTTTCTGACCTTTTGATTCTGCTGCCTTGAGCCACATCCATCGCCTCATGAAAGTCTAAGGAAAGGGAGGGGAGGAGGGAAGGAAATGTGACTTTTCTATGCCTGTGTTCTACTTCAGAAAAATCTATTTCTGGTTTTTGTAAATGTGTCCCCCTGATTTGTAATCAGCTGGTTAAAAGAGGCCCTACCTTTGCCTTTGGCTGCTGAGTAGAGGTCTTTCATTTGAGAAACAAAGCCACCTGAGGCTGAGACCATTGCCATGGACAGGTCAGGCATCCTGGGAGGACAGAGGGTCACAGCTAAGACAACTGCATGCCTTATCTCAAATCTTGACAAGTCATGGATGCCCAAATGTCTCCTAGGAGACCCCTGTACACCATTCATAACTCCAGCACTCTGGAGAACCTCAACAAGCCTATCACCCTCTCAGCAGGATTTTCCTGCTGCTGCTAAGTCTGTGTGCTCACCTGTGTGAAGAAGGCAGGTGGCTGAGTGTCCCCTCATAATCTAACCCCAGTTTGTTCTTGTATGCTCTCTGACTGGTCCCTCCCAAAAAAAGATATGTCCTAGTCCTAACCCTTGGAACCTTGAATGTGACCTCATTTGGGGAAAGAGTTGTATATATAACTAAAGATCTCAAAATGAGATCATCCTGGATTATCACAAGAATCTTAAACCAAATAACACATTAATATCAAAAAGAAAAGACACACACATAGAGGGGAAGACCGCATGAGACAGAGAGGGATTGAAGTCATGCAGCCACTGGCCGAGGAATCCCTGGAGCCACCAGAAGCCAGAAGAAGCAAGGAAAGACTCTAAGGCCCCTGAAGAGAACAGGTCTTGCCAGTTTCTTGATTTCAGGATCTGGCCTCCAAAACAGAATATAAATGCCATTATTTTAAGCTACCACATTTGTGGTTGTTACAGCAGTCCCAGGAAATGAATCTATTCCTCAATATGGAACCTCATTTTTTTCCAGGAAGAATTAAGTTAGCCCAAGTGGCTTGCTGTCGTGATTGACTCACAGCCTGGTCCTTCCGGCCAGTGTCCTTGCTGAGAGCCCCCTTGCCTGCTCATTTTGCTGAGATGCTGCAAAGCTCCCCGACAGAGCCCTGCCAGGCAGGATGCGTAGCTTGCAGGAGACTCACCGGACACATCATGTGCCTTCACTGTGCGTTGTGGTTTCCATCCTATATTTCATATTTGTAGAGATTTTCAAGACTGTCAGATTATAACCTATGGGCCAAATCTATTTCATTCTCTATATTTGCAGGTGAACAATTTATTGAAACACAATCACAACAGAAGAGCTGAGTAGTTGCAACAGATACTAGATGGCCAACAAAGCCTAAAATATTTACTACATGACCCTGAAGGCAAAACTTACTGACCCCTGCTTAGATAAAAATAGATGGAAAAGGAAAGACTGCAGATCTTTTGTTTGAAGCCCTAGGGAAAAAACTGTCAAGTTGCCCGTGATCTGACCATGAAGCCCATCGGCTGATAATCTCTGTTCGTATGCACACTGAGCCTACACACAGGTCTCAGAACTTCACTCTTGAGCACAAAGTTGTTCCAGATATGTGAGGAAAGCTCCAGTGAGAAAGAATATACAGTAATTCACATAAACAAACCGAAGAATGGTCTTTGGAAGAACCAAAAGCAATTCAACAAATAGAAGAAATTCACAATAAAAATATAGAATTAATATCCTCTGAGGTATGAGAAGATATTTTATTTATAAAACAGAAAACTATACCCTGGGAGGCTGATGCAGGAGGATTGCAAGTTCAAACCCAGAGATGTTATAGTTTTTGTCTAGATGTCCCTCCTACCACAGCCTCATGCAATCACAGGTAGGGCTTTTTCAAGGGTGATTGAATCTGGAGTGTGTGATGCTGGGATTAAAGGTATGTAATTATTAAATCTGTCCACTGATTGGTTTGGCACTGCCATAATCCCAGTACTCTAGATAGCGTATAAAAGGGGGAGAAAAAAAGCTGCTAAGGTCTCTTGCTTGCTACTTTCTGCCCACCACAAACTGTTTTCCTCTGCAGTACCTCTCTGCTATGTGCCATCCCACCTTGGAGCCAGCCATTTATGGACTGAAACCTCTACAAACTAAATAAACCTTTCCTCCTTTAACTTTGCATGTCAGGTATTTTGTCTCAACAATAAGAAAAGTAACTAAGTCACTAGGCAATTACCTTTTCTCAAATAAAACAAAATAAGAAACTACTATGATTAATAAGAATGAACTCTGGAAACACATCCACACATTTGGAATGATATCCACTTAAAAAATAAATAGGAATGGGTTGAAAGACAGTTGAATGAAAAGACAAGACGATAAAAAATAGTAGGGAAAATTGGATTAACAATTCAGTATGTCCAATATTTAACTAAAAATGATTATAGAATAAGAAAAAAGAGAAATGGTAGGCATGAAATTAGAAAAGAAATAGCATAAAATTTCTGGGAAATATATTTTTACTTATTGTATATCATGCCAAACACAGTGCCAAACCAGCAAAGGGCCATCATAAAATTCCAGAGCACTCAAGCAATAACGGGAAGATTCCAGGTTGTCAGGAAGAAAAGAAACTGACAACAACACCAACAACAAATCGAAATGGACCCAGACTTCTCAATAGCATGAGTACCAAAAATGTGAAACAATACCTTCACGGGCTTGAAGTAAAATGGTTTTTAACCTACAGTGCTATGTGTCTGTCAACTATGGAGATAAAATAAAAGTATTTGTAAACCTGAATGGACTCAAATATTTAATTCTCAAGTATCCTTTCTTTAAAAAGTACTAAAGGTTGTAAACCAGGGAGTAAAACCAAGAGCCAGACATGGAATCCAGGAAACAAGGGTTCAACACATAAGTGAGGGAAGTTCCAGGATGACAAGAGCAAACAGTTCAGATTAGAGCAAGAGGACTAAAGGCTGTGGAAAAGAGGACTTCTGAGAGGAGAGGCAACAGAATTGACTGACCAGCCAATATACTTAAGATGTAAAAAAAATTCTGCTAGATGTTTTACAATTTCTTCTAAAAAAATTAGAAAAAAGTGATATGTACTAAACTGAGTAGCATGTCAGGTTAAAAAATATAGGCATTGATTTAGCGAAAATTGTTGTATAACTATATTTGAAAAATCATTGGGGAGCAGGGGCTGGGGGATAGGTGGCTACTGAATAGAAAGTTAAATGCTTGCCTAAAATTGATAAATCAAAAGCAGTTGCAAAAAAAAACTAATGTAGAAATATAAAGGTAAATTCTAGAAGGAACAGAAAGTTGATACTTCTGCAAGAAGGAATAAAAGAAACCAATCATTGCTTTTGCTTATTTTCACATATATGAGTAATCAGTACAATTTAATTGATTGTTTTAACTATATTTAGATTTGCAGTGTCTGTCAGATTGACATAGGCATTAAATTATAACCAAATAAACCAAGTTTGTTTTAGAAAATTGCTTATGTGAACGCCTTGTGGTCTTCAGAATTTGAAAAATCTTTACAAGAAGGAAGTGGAACAGCAGACAGGCAGCCTGCTGGAACTGTAGTACAGTATCTTTCTGAGTGCCCCAGATGCCTTGAAAGCCGTAGACTTTGGGTGGGGGGGTGATACACAAGCAGGTGTGGACCAGTGTATCAGTAAGGCTGGCATAAGCAGAGGTACACTGAGGTCCAGTAAAGAGTTAAGCCAGGAAAGAAAAGATGAGAGTCCCATGGGCACGGTGAGTACAACAATGCAAAACCAGGATGTTCATAAGACGAGAACAGGAGATGTGAAACTCATATTATTTATCAGAAGTGGGATTGGAAATATGTTTTAAATTTAGAATTACATGGAGTTAGCTGTTGTATGTGTGCAAAAGTGAGTTAAAGTGTTCACAGGAAATCAGCAGCATCCTTTGCTGTGCTTCCCTCCCACAGCTTAATTGCTTACACGGAACAGTATGTGGAATACGACCCTTTCATCACGCCAGCAGAGCCATCTAATCCCTGGATCAGCGATGACATCACTTTGTGGGACATAGAGATGAGGTAAAACAAAATGTTTTAAAGTTTCAAAGTATTAAAGATGTAGGAAAAAATCTGTCTTATTACTCTGTCCCTAGGACAGAAACCCCCAAGTCACTTCCGTCCTAAGTTCTACTTGCTCATGGTTTCCACCTCCCTATAGCTTTGGCTTGAGCATGGATCATCGGTGGCTCCCTGCTGCCCTTCATACGCCATGACAACTGGGACAGCCCTCACCATTTCCCAGTTCAGGTGCAGTCATACTAGCTAGCACTTTCTCTGTATGGCCATATCACACAGAAAGTGTTTTCCTCTGTATCCCCTCAACAGGAAACAGGACTATTCTCACCATAGAGCAAATGAGGAAACTGAAGCACAGGGCAGTTAGTGAACTTGCCCAAAGCCACAGAGCTGGCAGTTAGGACTAGAACTCAAGCAAGAGGGCCCCAGAGCTGTGGTCTCCATCAGTCTCCTCTCCTGCAGTAAGTGGCATCAGTAACTCCATCTTCCACTCGCTCCCGTCCTACGAGGGAAGTGGATGTGTTTACTTAGGAGCTGTAGAACCAAAGCCCAGAAGGACCTCAGCCACTTTTAAAATTACAGAAGAAGACACCCGAACACCTCTGCCCCTGGGCTGGACCCCTTTTTCTTTTTTCATTTCTATCATTCTCACATCCTCTTTCTCTGTTGCTGACTTCCTGACATCTTTCCTGGGAATTGGAAAACCTTATAAAAACTAATAAAAGTAATAGATACTTATAATGAATAGTTCAAACTATCCAGATGCACATAAAGAAGGAAATCCTCTGGCCAGAGATTTAGCTCAGTGCACCTGCCTTGAAGTACAAGGACCTGAGTTCAATCCCTGGTACAAAAAAAAAAAAAAAAAGTAGCCTGATTCCTTGGCTCCCAAGTGCACCAGTGCACCTGGGGCACTTCGAGGGCCTCCTGGCACAGTGTGAATGGAAACACAGCAGTGACTGACACTTGTCAGAGACTGCATGGTACTGGCACAGGGTCACTCGGTGTCGACATCAGAGTACACCCCATCCTTTCTGATGATGTCACATCTGTGCAAATCTAGGTTTTCAGAACTATTTCTGTGATCAAAAATTAATAATATGGAATAGGCAGTGTGGTAGAGTCCAACATGCTTCCAAACTTTAGAAAATATTCGGTGCCCAGCAGGTGACTGCATGTTGTGGTTAAAGAAAGAAATAAAGATAATCTTGGCAAGGTATGTGCATTTCTCACATCTACTATATTGCTGGGGCATAAATACATATTAAATTTTTGATCCTGACCTTAATAAACAAAATCATTAGGTACTTCTTCTGACTCAGGGATACCATGAAACACTTAATGAGACACTAAGGGTCCCATGAACTCACAAAGTTGGGAATCTCTGCTTGAATGTCTACCCTTTTAGATTTTTATGCATATAAAATGTTCTACTCTTTAGCATAACTGGATTCATTATCCATATATTGTCCAGGATTCTTAATTAGCAATACATCATGAGAGTCTTTTCACGTAGACATCTATCCGTATCCTTTTTAAATACCTACCTAACACTCCTGGTATGAGTGAAGAAACATTTATTTAACCAATCCCTCGATCATAAACATTGAAGTCATGTCTTTTGTTCTGTGATGGGGCCTGGGAGGCCCAGTTCTGCTAAGGCCAATAGGAAGTAGCAAGCAAACTACAGAATCTTGATAGATCTCCCTGCATTGCTGAGATGTCTTTCCCCTCTCTGTCTGCGGGATGCCCCTAGACCCAGCAGAGGCACTACCCTCTGGTCTTATTGCTAGCATTAGGAGCTGGGCAGAAAACACCCCCTCCCCTTTACTTAGGAAAGCCTTTCTGCCATATAGAACCTGGTCCATATCTCTGAGTTTCTTCATATGCCCCCTATTTAATGCTCACTCACTGCCTCTGCTTCCAGTCCCACTGCTCAGAGTTTAACATGTTCCCTATCTAGTTCTTCATCCCTGCATAGGCTGTTCCTTGTTCCTGTAACTAACGGTGCTCTGCAGAGTTCTGCTATTATTGCTCAGGCTCCTGCTGTAATCTAATGCTTAACCTAAGGGACATATGGGGTCCCAGCCACCAAGCAGAGTCAAGTTACATAGATGCAAGTGAACAGGAAGGCCTAGTTCTACTCCAGACAAAACATTCTTCCCCACTCAGGCTGGCAGTGGTACTGGGAGAAGCACAGTGTGGGATTGGTGACAACATCAGGCTTCAGCCTAGGGACAGTCTCATCCATGAAATAAAGGCTGATGAGGACTAGTAAAAAATTAAAAGTCATTTTTCTCAGTTTCAGTTTCATTCAGTGCACATGGATCAAAACCCACTTTGTGCTGTGTTCTCAGCAAGTTCTTGGTGTGAAAGGTGTAAAATGTTGCAAGATAGTAAAACCTGCTATCTTACCACCTGGCACCAGATTTTCTCCTTGCTTAGCAACAGGCATTAAGACACTCAGGCCAGAAAGCAGGCCTGGCAGATTAGGGTGTTGGCAGGTTCAAACAACAAGGGGAGGAGGCTATGTTCTGCCAAAGGAGAAAAGGAGACCAGTGTACCTTCTATTCCTGAAAGGGCAGAGAGAAGGAGGGAAGGCTGAGGGACCAAGATGACGGAAACCAGCCTCTGTGCAAGACAAGGAAAATTCTAGCACCAGTGATCAAGGACTTTTCAAAAGCAGGAATGTTGAGGATGAGCCTTTAAACAGGCTGCCTGGAGGTGCAGTAATGGGGTCTTTTCTCAAGACCCTGAAGTTCAGGTCAAGGCTTTCACTCCGGCCTGAGACAATTCATGGAAATGAGGGTACTGGTGAAGATAAGTCAAGCTGTGAGCAAGAGGGGAAGCAGCATGAGAGAGGATATCACTCCATGGGGGATTTGCAGTAACTTGAGCGATGCTTTAGATTTCTGCTGGCCTGCAAAGGAGTCCAGGCAGAGGACAGCACAGAAAATGTCTGGGTTCTCCAAGGATGAAGGGGATGTTGTCCTCCATGGGGAAGTTTTGGAAACCCAGTGGAGGATGTCAACAACAGTTTAACAGAATAATGGACAAAAGGGCATAGAATGTAACGTAACATAAACAGAAGAAAATGGTTCTTGAATCCCTTCACCTCCTCAGGCAGATATTAGATCCAGAAATTCAAGAATAAGACCAGTACATATTCAGAAGGAAAGGAAGGCTACCATTTTAAAGCCTGAGCAAACTAAACCTCAAGTCTACCCATTCAAAATTCTGAGAAATAAAGTTTTAATTAAAAAAAATAGTGATAGCCAATGCTCACCATTCAGGGAAAGATCAGCCCAAAGTTGCCAGATCACAGCTGAGGAGAATTTTTCAATCTAAGCATCACCAGAACAGTGTCTCAGGGAGGCCCGTGGCAAATGTTTCTGGTGGTGCCATTAACCAGGTGGTGGAGCCTAATGAAAACCTGGGTTGCCAGCAGAATTGCGGATTGTGATTTGCTCTCCCCACATGACAGGTTTATCGCTCCCTCTCCACAGTGTATCAGGCACATAAGCAAAAAGGAAGCCAGCTTGTTGTCCTCCCAGCCAGCTCAACTTGGTGAGAGGAAGAGGTCATCCCTAAGCTGCCAAGCAATGAGTTTGGCAAAAGTATCAATTCAGTCTATTAGTCAAGCTTTATTTTTTTAATGGCTGCCAAACAGGTGCTGCCCCTTATATCAAGGGGAGGAAATACCTCCTCCTCTTTTTTTTATCAGGACTGGGCTTGGTGTCTTATTTGACTAATAAATTGTGGCAGAAGTAACATTCTGAGAACCAGTTGGTCACTTGAAAGATTTGCTCCTAAGTCATTCCTTCTTGGAACTCATACGCCCACGCCACTGAAGAGGCCATGTGCAGACAGACACAGCCTCAGCTGAGCTCTTGACCAACAGCCAGCACCAGCTGCCATGGGATGAGCCCTGTGGGACGTCCAGCCCAGACAACCCACAGGTGTCCACTGCCTTCCAACTACAACTATGTAAGAATGGCCCTGTTAAGCTCAGTCAACCTACAGGATAGTGAGAACAAGTACAAGATGTGATTGTGAAATATAAATGTTTAATTTTTAAAATTAAGTTATAATAAACAACATTTCCATTAAACCCTTCAAAATACTCCCCTAACATATCTCATCATTCTTTCCACTGTAGTGAAGCAGTTCCGGAAGTCTTCTTTGGTGACTCTTTAGTTGCACTGGTGTGGCTGCTTCAATGTCCTGAGCAAATTCAAACATCTACCTTTCATAGTCAGTTTGGCCTTGGGAAAGAAGCAGGTCCCCAACCCAGTAAATAAGGCAGATAAGGATATACCACAATGTTTTTATAAGCCTGCCTTTCACTTGGATGGCACTCAGCAGCAGCAACCCTGTGTCTTTTAATATACCTAGTAAAGACATTCATGAAAGAAGTCTCCCAGAACCACTTCAGAAAGTTGTAAGAATAATTGGATAAGACTGTCTGAAGCAATGGAAAGTATTTTAGAGGGACTAATGGATGTGTCCTTTATACTGTAATAAATTTTTTTAAAATTAAATATTCACTGTATATTTTGATCACATCTTGTTTTAAGCAATTTGTTCCACATTAATAAATAACTAGACCATTCTCTTTGGAGAATACAGGTCCTTCAGGTTATTCTTGAAGTATTAAATAAAATTAAAATTAAATAAAGCTGTGACTTTTTCTTTATAGCATTGGCCCTGAGATGGGTTTCATTGGATATTCTTCCCTAAAGAACGATTTGTTGTTTCATAATGTTTCTAATAACTTTTCTTGATATATTCAGGCTTATCAACAAAATTAACTCATTTCTCACAGTTCTGCAAGCTTGGAATGCCAAGACCAAAGCACCAGCAGATTTGGTATGTGGTGAGAGTGAACATCCTGGCTCACTAGTTACAGTCTTTTCGCCTCATCCTCACATAGAAAAGAGGCAGGAGAGTTTTCTGGAATTTCTTTTAGAAGGATACCTGATCCCATTCTCCATTACCTAATTAGCCTCCCAAGGTTCCAATTCTAAGTACCATTACAGTAGGAGTCAAGATTTCAACATATACTTTCAGAGGAACTCAAACATTCAGTCCAAATACTCTGTACCTGCCCCACCATTTATCAACTCTAGCATACAAAATACATTTACTCTATCCCACTAGCTCCAGAGCCTTGTTCTAGCATAAACTCTGAAGTCCAAAGCCTCATCTAAATCTCATCTAAATCAGATATGAGTGACACTCAGAGTTTGATTCATCTAGTTGTGAACCTGTGAAACCAGGTTATGTGCTCCCAACAGTAGGAGAGGTATAGGATAGACATTTCCATTCCAATAAAGAGAAATAAAAGGGAAGTTATGGGCCCCATGTAAGTCCAAAATAAAACAGGTAAACAACATTAAACCTTCTTAAAATATAAGAATAATTCTCTTTGGATCCAGACCCACTGAAGCAGAGGTCCTATCTCCACAGCTTTCCTGGGCTAGAATGTGTGTCTAAGGCTTTCTTGGGATGATGCTCTGCCTTTGCAGGCCCACTTGGATGGCAACATCGCTCAATGGGATGTCTGCCATGTCATCTGCACTGAGGCCTCAGAGCTTTCCCAGGCTGAGGGGTGGTGCTCAACTCTGCTAGGCAGCTTAGTGCCCATGACTCTGTGGCTACAGCCCAATCTGAAGCTCTCTGCAGGGGCTCCCCACTTGAGGCGCTGAGCGAGGGCATCATGGCTGGTCTGAACTGGAGAAGTAATTGCACTGTTTGGTCCTACCCTGTACTCCCCCAGGGTCCTTGCACTCTGAGCCTATGGTGTGAGTCGCAGCACTAATAACCTCTGAGTCATTTCCATGATCATTCTTTGATATAGTGAAGAATAGCTTCTGACTTTTGTTGAGAGGACTGATCCATATTAATGTCTTCATCAAATGATCACTTGGCTACACCATTAGTGATCTCACTTTTTATAATATGTACTGACAGGTTAAGAATTTTGTCAGTCTTTAGGTTCTGGTTCCTTTTTTGCTTAACAATGCTGACTTTAAATCATTTCTCTCTCATTACAGTTTACTATAAGAAGTCAGGAGGAGCCACACTATGCCTTTAATACATTGCTTAGAAATTTCCTCAGCTCAGTATCCAGTTTCATCACTTGAAATCCTATCTCCCTCAAACACTAGAACACAAAGAATGCAGCTAAGTTCTCTGTCATTTTATAGCAATAATCACCTTTCCTCAAACTCCCAATAGCATATTCCTTGTCTCCATCTCAAACCCCACCAGAATGGCTTTTACTGTCCATATTTATGCCAACATTCTCTTCAGCTTTACTTAGGGATCAACTAAGACATTCAGGCTTCACCTCGAACAGCACTCTCTAGATCACTTACCAGAATCTCCTCTAAAGTCCCATTCACAACAGTCTAGGCTTTTGGTTATGTGACTCTCCTGGCCTCTCTTTGCTACCCTTTTCTGAAACTGCTTTCACATTTTTAGGTATTTGTTACAATAGCATCCAACACTCAGTAGCAATGTCTGGGCCATTAGGGTTGCTAACACAAATACCAAAATCGGGGTGGCTTCTAACTGCCTCATATTTGAACTCACATTTCAAATGAATCATGAATCAGTCAATTTCCAAAGGCCACTCCTCCTGGCATCATCACATTGAAGGTTCAGACATCACCGTGTGAATTTGGGGAGGAACACAAACATTCACCCCATAGCATAACTCAAGTCTTCTGAAGATAGCTGACATCTTTCCCCAAGTCTTAGTTTAGACATCAGATGAGGGAAATATAGTGGAAGGCAAAGAAGCAGGGGTTGAGGGAAAGAAGAGGTTCTGGAAACAGCCAGACCTGAGTTCCAGACTGTTACTTTCAGCTGTGTGGACTTGGACAGCCTGGTGAACTTTGAACTCTGAAAATTTAAGCATAAATATCTACCTACTTGGCTCTTTTTGAGATCCAAATGGAGCCATGTAAAATGAGTAAAGAAAGCTCCTTGCCTCCTGCCCAGCACTCTGTAGGCCCTGAAGAAATGAATGTTTTCATAGATGGTTGCTTCCCCTGAATCTGGCTCTCTTGTTCTATTTGGGAGATTTCCTCCATGATGTTTAGCTGGGAGATCAGCTGAATTAAAGATAGACCCCCCCCCATGAAAGAGAGCCACCTGTCTTTTCTATATGTTGACGTGGGATGCCCAGTGGGGAGGAGTTGGATGAGAATCCGTGGGCAAGGAGGACAAATAAAAGTTAGAAAAAATACTTTTGGCTAGTGATTAGAAAATGCTGTCGGGCTAAGGACTCATCACCCACGTCACTATATGCATTTTTAAATTAATTTCCTTTTAGTGTTGAACACTTGCCATGTGCAAAGTATGTACTATGGCAGAATACAAAGATAAAGAGATTACAAAGTAGCTGGAGAGGCAATGACAAAGTCTTAACAAACTAAACTACAGGCCTGGGATTTAGCTCAGAGGTTCCACCTCCTGCCTCAAACCAGAGTTCGATCCCTGGCACAAAAAAAAAAAAAAAAAAAAAAAAAAAAAAAAAAAAAAAAATATTTTATATAATAGATATAAATAAAAGTGCTGTGAATTTTGTGCTTGCTTAAGTTTGACCTAGTAAGAGACATTGTACTGGTAATCTGGAAATGAAGGTCAAGCGATATTAAAATTTCAGGCTTTTTTTCTCCAACCCTATGAGGCCATTCAGTGGTAACAATATGTTCAAAATCTGTTCTTTTTTTTTTTTTTTTTTTTTTTTTAACAGGGAACCAAACTTGGGACCTTGCGCTATCGAGGCTGGGTAGCGGCACAAAATATAAAATCTGTTCTTTGCCCTTAAAGTAGATGATGTTGGAAATACTCAAGTAATAAAGGAAAGAAATTTTTCGGGAAGCTGTATCCAAGAAGCTTTTAATAGAACTGCATTGCAATGGCCAAACGCTACCAGGGGGAATTAAAAATATATGTGGAGTGTACAGTTGTAGAAATAAAATTGCTGATAATGGTAGATGAGGAAACCCAGGTATACTAGGTTGAACAGTATCAACCAACAATCCGTGTCACTCCAGAACCTCAGAATCTGAGCTTATTTGTTAAAATGGTTGTCACAGATGCAACTAGTTTAGATAAGGTTATACTGGAGTAGGGGGAGCCCTTATCCAATATGACTCGGGTCTCTGTAGGAAGAGAAAAAAGAGATAGGCATGCACAGAGCAAATGCCATGTAAAGACACAGAAACCCAGGGAGAATATTGTTGAGAGCAGAAGTAGAGACAATGAATTTAAAACCAAAGAATGGCAAGGATTGTTAGCGACATCAGACATTGAGGGGAAAGCCTGAAAGAACTTTTCCTCTAAAGCCTTCAAGGAAAGTGTGGCCCTGCTAACATCTTGACTTTTAGTTTCTAACCCTAACCCTAACAGACAATAAATTTCTATTTTAAGCCACCCAGCTTGTTTCTACTCTGTTATAGAAACCCTAAGAAGCTAGTATGTCAGGCTCTATCCTGTCCCTGTAGACTTCCTAGTTTCTATTAAGGGTGGCCTTACAACTTTCTAGATATCTCTGACTTTGATCTTAGTCCTCTCTTTGATTCTCCTTCTACAGTGACACCCTGAGATTTCTAGCCCACCCCCAAATTTCCTTTTCCATAAGACCCCTCCCACCATCAAGAAGTCTGGTTGACTGAATGAGGACTTGTTGCTTAAGTATCAGAGAGTGATGACATTTTTGGCAGGTGTGCATCCATGAAACAGTCACTACAAAGACTGAGTCACTTTCCACAACTGATTCTCTGGGCACCACTCTTGATGAGGTTAAGGCTGCCACCAGCACCAGCCCTGCAAAGCTCTGAAGCCTTGGCTGGCAAAGAACAGATAGTTGTGTTCTTCCCAAGCTACAGTATGGCCCTAGCAAAAAGATAACATGCTCTGTAGCTCTCTGGGTCTTTGCTGCTAGCTTCAATCCCAGGGATATTTCTCCATAACTAGTATTTTTGGTTCCCTGGAAGATTATTGAGTTTGACTCATTCTGTAGCTCACATTTGAGAGAATCCAGGAATTGTCTTCACATTTTGTTATAAAAGGCCTAGGCTGATACTTTGGAAGAAATCTTTCATGGAATCCTCCATCATTTGTCCTGATGGACTTAGCCTACCACCATGATCCTACTGAGCCTAGCCTAGAAATGCAAAGTTGTACAAGAGCCACCTGATCACCGAATATATGTTCTATTGGTTGCCATTCTCAGAGTTAGAAGACACTACTGTTGCTAATTACATCTGTTGGCACAGAAGGAATTGGGTTGGGATAAGGTATGTCTGTCCAACACACTCACCACTATCCACGTGTCTATTTAAATTTAAATTTTGATTATTCAAAACTGAGTCCATTAGTCATATAGCCGCTTTTTTTTTCATTGAGTTTTTTGGTACTTTTTAGGTATACAGTACAGTTACATTCATCATTGGGATCTTATACCATTACATGATTTATCTTGGTTCTCATTTCTTCCCCATTCCCCCTGCCCTCTCTTCACCCCTTCCACCTTTCCCTATTTACAAAGACTTTGTTTCCACTTTTTCCTTTTCTCATATTTTTTTCTTTTCCATTCTTTCCTTTCCCCTTACCCTTTCCACTTTCCCTACACCTTTAGCCCTTTTCTTCCTATTTCACATTTTCAGTTATACAGTTTGAAACTTATTTACACTTTTAGTTTTTCATACCAGAGAAATTACTTGGTATTTATACATGTGTGTCTTATTTATTTCACTTAGGAGTATGGCCTCAATATGCATCCATTTTCCTATGAATGACTCTACTTTCTCATGTTTTATAGAAAAACCACATCTTCTTTATCCAGTCTCCAACTGAAGGACAATTAGGCTGTTTCCAAGTTGTAGCTATTATGAACTGTGCTGCTATAAAATGGGTGCACATATATCACTGTGGTATGATTCTTTTACTTCTTTTGGGAAAATATCCAGCAGAGGGATAGCTGGGTCAAATGGAACTTCCAATCCTAGTTGTTTGAGGTATCTCCATATTGATTTCCACAGTGGTTGCACCAGTCTGCACCCCCACCAACAGTGGAGAAGGGTTCCTTTCTCCCCACAACCCTGCCAACATTTGTTATTGGTTGATTACTTGATAGCAGCCATTCTTTCTGGGTTGATGTAGAATCTCAGTATTGTTTTCATCTGCATCTCTCGAATGACCAATGATGCTGAACATTTTTTCATATATTTATTTTCTGCTTCTACTTCTTCATCTGAGAAATGTCTGTTCATTTCAGATGCCTATTTTTGAATTGGGTCTTTATATTTGAGAGGTCTGATTTTTTTTAATTCTTTATATATTCTAGATAATAGTCCTTTGTCTGAGGAACAGCTGGTAAGATTTTTTTCCACATTGTAGATTGTCTCTTAGTTCTATCGGTGGTTTCTTTTGCAGTGCAGAAGCTTTTTAATAAGATGAGATCCCAGTTGTTGATTCTTTGTGCTAGTTCCTGTGCTACTGAAGATTTGTTCATAAAGTCTTTTCCTACACCAATGTCTTCAAGAGTTCTGCCTAACTTACCTTCCAGCAAGTTTAGTGTTTTAGTTTTAATATTTAGATCTTTAATCCACTTGGATTTTAGTTTAGTACATGGTGAAAGATAGGGGTCTAGTTTTAATCTTTGGCAGGCTGAAATCCAGTTTTTCCAACACCATTTATTAAAGAGGCTATCTTTCCTCCACTGAGGATGGTTGGCTCCTTTGTGGAAGACGAGGTAGCTGAGTACATCTGGAGTTGTTTCTGAATCTTCCAATCTATTCCGGTGTTCCTCAGGTCTTTTTTTTTTTTTTTTTT
>NW_022900933.1:15036250-15089031 GCF_012274545.1 Fukomys damarensis
TTTTTTTTTTTTTTTTTTTTTTTTTTTTTTTGCCAGTACCATGCTGTTTTTATCGCAGTGATACAGCCACTTTTCAAGTGCTCAGTAGACATGTGGCCATGTTGGTGAGCACAGAAACAGAATATCTCCATTATAGCAGGAGGTTCTCTTGGACAGGGCTGGTATAGTGTTATTTGCCTTCCCAAGCTTTCCAATACACAAGTTCTCTTCCCCTTGTTTACTAGGTATAACTCTCCTAAAATAGATATTGAGAATATATCAACTCCATAATAAGAGGAAATAGGATTTTATTTACTATTAGAGATAATAAAACATGTCTGTTTCTAAAAAGAGGAATGTTTCCCAAATGTTAACAAAGATGTGAATCCCCTAGGGATCTTGTGAAACCACAGGTTCTGATTCAGCAGGTCTGGATGGGGTCTGTAATTCTGTTACAGGTCAGCCAACCACGCCTTCAGTAGGGAGGCATGAACAGCATATGACTTGTAAATTTGACCTTGTTGCTGCTACACAAAGGGTCAGGGGAATGAATGCACCAAATAAACTTTACACCTAAGGAAAGAAGCAAGCTGAAGGCAATATTCTCATGTCAAACACCAGAAGAGTAAGACCACCCTTCCATACCCCACTTCTTTAGTGTGAATATGACATAGCAAAGCAAAGACAAGCTATCAAGTCCAGCTGAGTTAAGGCTGCACTCTGGAGCCACACTGTCCAGATCTGATGATTGACTCCATCACTTCTTGGCTGTGTGTCCTGATGCGAATTATCACTAGGTCTCAGTTTCCCTACCTGGAAAATAGGAATAATGCTAGTATATTGTCTTCATAGAGCAGGTATAAGGACTCAGTGCATTATAGCTACATCAGCAGATATAAAATGTATAAAATAATGCCTAGAGTATCATAAACATTGTATGTAGTAGTTAAATCAATAAGTGAGTGCTGTATTCTGCTTCTAGACAAACGCATATGGTTTATTACAGATTAGATCAGTTGTGTATCATTCAACTCTAGTGATAATTCTGTAATTCTGCTCATTTCTTTTCTGTGTATTAAAGAAGGTTCAGGAGGTAGGAGACAATGTCTTTGATGAAAGGTTGGAGTCACGAAACATCCTGGGTTTTGATAAAAGTAGGATGATGGCATTGAAAGGTGGGCTTATAATGGACTGGAGTGGTCCGTGGCGGCCCAGACAGTGGTGCTAGTGCATTTCCTGAAAACAGCAGCTGCTTGATGACACCCTGGCAACCTTCACTAAGTGCTCCCTACCCTTTTGCTTGCATCCTTTAAGGGACCATTTCCCTGTTGACTGTGATTGGTGTACAAGTCCACACGTGGAATTTGCAAGTTTTATAGAATCTGTCATTTAAACGTGAGATGTTTTCTTTCCATTTGTGGAGACAAAATCTATTTGAGTTATTAAGAAGAATTTTCCACAGGCTAATATTGATCATTTTTTAAATTTTTCACCCCAAAGCAAAGAGCCCAGCCAGCAGCGAGTAAAAAGATGGGGCTTCTCTTTCGACGAGATATTGAAGGACCAGGTGGGGCGGGACCAGTTCCTACGATTCCTGGAGTCTGAATTCAGTTCAGAAAACCTCAGGTAAATCTCTCCAAGGTTTAAACTGTATGCAGAATGTGTGTGAGGGAATTTGTAAAATCAGTCTCTCCACCTCTATTTCTCAATAAGATATTATTAGGATTCAGATTCCAACTAATCTGGCTAATGATGAAATGAAGAACAAACTAAATAGTTAACTTTGTAAACCACCAGAATAGCACCTACACCAATATCAGCATTTTTTTTTTTTTACTTCTTTGAGTCTGGATGACATTTTTTCAACTACTTGGAAACATCTTTGATAATAATTAAATAGTCAAATGGACTTGATGATACCATTGGTTGAGTGAAACCAGAGAACCAGGGAATTTCTGAGTGGAACAGCAGCGCACACATCTCTTCTCTCAGACTCCCCAGTCTAGGGCCCTGAGTCTCTGAAAGGGGAAACCGAAGAGAAAAGAGTCAATGGACTCATTTCAGAATTCCAAACAGCCACAATAAATATCCTTCAATTAACTGGAGACATAACAATATGAAGCGTGACTGAACTATACAGTAAATGTTTAAATTTAAAAACGTTATCACAGCAAAAATCACATCACCATTAATCCCACTGAAAACATCCCCCTTTTCTCTGAACACGCTCATCCTATCATTCTTCCACTTTCTGAAGTTCTCTTTTGTGAATGTCTTTAAGAGGTATGATAAAAAATATCAATAGATCGATAGACAGATAGATAGATAGAGATTCAACACTTCTACCCAGTGCCATCCAAGAAAAGGGCAAACATTCAAAAAACGCGGTGTGTCCTTATCCATCTTGTTCACCATTTCTGGCACTGTGCGACCTCTGCTTCTTCCCCCAAAGTCAAGAAGACTATGAAAGCTGAACATTTTGAACCGACTCAGGTCACGGAGGCAACCACAGCAGCACAACTACAGGTACTCATGAAAGAGAACTTCCAGAACGGATTCAGAAAGTGGCAGGAACATTAAGTGTGTTCAAAGTGAAGGAAAGTATTTTGAGAGGGGTACATGGCAACGTGTGTTTTACTCTAGTCCCCTTTTAAAAATTTAAACATCCACCATATTTTTGAGGCACACCTTATTCAAGCTATTAAAACGTGCTTTTTTATTTTTCCTGTTGGGGAGAATTCTATCAAGTCCAGGTGGTGATTATTCTAATCATCTCATGCCAGAGAGAACATCTGATTGTTTCCATTGGTCTATATGCTTTATGGGAAAAATATATTAATAATTGCTATTTAATAGGGGGAAAGAACACTCAAAATATGGGGTACAATATGAGAGGAAAAGAAGGAGATATATTAAAGGAAAGAGTTCTTGGTCATGAAAAGTTAGATAAGTTGGGGTTTATTCGGTCATTTATTGTGCTAGGTGAAGAATCAGAGACTCATGGAAATGTGACTTATCCAAGACCTCCCAGAGGTCTTAGCAAACTGATTGCTACCATGGATAAGAGGAAAGCCCCTCTCTTTTCTCTTTGTGCCAGGTTCTATTTTATTTATTGGATTAATTCCCATATTCTAGAGCTATTTTCTGAAAGAGTTTTAATAATTTTTATAATTTTTTAGCTTTAAAAATCAGATCATACCTGGGCATAGCGACATATTTCTGTATTCCCAGCACTTGGGAGACTGAGCCAGGAGGTTCTCAAGTTTCAGGGCTGCCTAGACCACATGTCAACACCCTGTCTCAAAAAAAATGAAAAAAAATCATAACAGATACTTCATGCAAAGTACTATCCTCTCTAATATTAATGTGCAAAATCCACGTTGTCCATTTGAAGGCAGAGACCACCTCAATTGCACACATCAATCAAGTGACGTTTGTGACACATCTATGTAGTACCAAGCCTGACCAGTGTGGACTGAGGGAAGCAAGACAGTCAAGATGCATGATCTTTGCTGCGATGACCTTGTGGGTCCTTGAAAAAAAAACACACACACAAGAAATGATTAAATCTGTAATTGGGCATAAGTAAGTGTAAACTCTAAAACCATTTTGCAAGTATTTAAAGGAGGGAAAAATCAATGTTTAGCCAGCAAGGGCAAATCATAAGCTAGACTTAGAAAGGTACCAAGACATTGGCAGACCAAGAAGAAGCAGAGGGAATATTCTAAGCTGGGAGACTAAATTAGTCAAGGAGAGCAGTGTGATTTTCCCACACTGTGAAGTCCCGGGAAGATATGTAGATCTCAAGCAACCATATGCCTTTCTAGGCATCCCTGTACCTATTATAAACCAGGCAAGGTTGAATGTCTTATTTTCAGGCTATAGCAGAGTTGGATGTTATTCTAAACACATCTCAGAGCCTTGCTTCAATTCCTAATGAAGCATTTGTAACAGAAGGATTGGCCTCTAATTCTCTCCTCTAGAGTGGCATTCAGACCAGCCTCCCAGGCTTCGTGGGATGCAAACCCCTCTGTGGCCAGCTGGATGCTCCCACAAGGCACCACTGTGTGGCCAGATCAATCCAAGATTCCACTCCCAGCATAGTCTCCAGGAGCCGCACCTAGAAGTCTTCATCCCTATCCCCCTTTGGTCCCCAAGATGGAGTGGTATAGTGAGCCCTTTACTTGGCTTTTTCTCAGCCCATAAGTAGACTCAAGACCCTGTGCCTCCTGCACTCTTACAGAGGTTTTCAAGAATGACCACAGAGTCCCAGTCATTGTGAGGTCCCAAGAGTGTCCACTTGCTCAGACTGCTGCTGCTCTGCTTGAACAGGAGCAATCAATTCCAGAAAGCTAGAGTGTAGTCAGGGCCACACATCAAATAAGACTAGTTTCACAAAATACGCACTACACTTCGGGCACTGAGTGCACTGAGGAGTGTGTCCCTGGCAGGTGTTCAACAGTTCCTCCTGCCATTACCACTTTTGCCTCTTCCAGCCCCTTCCCTGGTGCCAGGAGGGCTACATTTCATCTTTGGTGAAAGAATATGAATATGCCCCCAGCATGCATGCATAAATCCAGGCTTAAAGAGAGTCTCCTCTGATCCATGGCAGGAAAGAGGATAAAGAAAATGGAATAGCAGAAGGAGAAAGTATAGCCCAAGAGCTTCTAAAATCCCCTCTGGAGGTCAAATTCCATTTTTATGATATTCGGCATGATTAGGCACAGAGAGGCAAGCTCGGTTTTAAATTACACAACTTTAGGACCCTTTGGTCACTCATCACAAAACAGCAGATTCCCTTCCCTCTATGTTCATTCCTTTGGCCACAGATCCTGGCTCAGCTCCTGCCATGACCCAGATCTCAAGGATTCAGGGCTGACCACATTTTACACCTTGCCAGGGGGACAATGTGTGGCCAGGCAATGGTCTGTGTGCACAGTGGCTTCTGAGAGTTGGACGATGTGGCACAATGGGAGGATCCTGCCCATCTGTTGTACTGGCCATTGCATTAGTCAGGCTTGTGTCACTGTGACCAAATGCCAGAGAAAGTCAACTTAGAAGGAAGGGTGTTTTTGGCTCATAGCTTCAGTCAATGATCAGCTGACTCCATTTCTTTTAAGCCCAGGACAGGGCAAAAACATCATGGTGGCAGGGAAAGCATAGTGGAGGAAAGCTGCTGAGCTGGGGAGGACTGGGCTGGGGCTGAGCGATAGTCCCCATGGCCACACCCCCATGATCCACTTCCTTCACCTAGGTCCTGCCTCCTCATTTCCATCACCTCCCAATGATGCCATCAAATGATGATCTCCTCAATGGAGTTAGAGACTTCACGATCCGCTTTCTAAAAGCCCTGCCTCTGAGCACAGGAGACTTGAAGGAGGACATTTTAGATCTAAACTAAAACAGTTATGCTTAAGTCCTCATCCCTTCTGCCCAGGACTGATCAAGAACCCAGGCTACTGGCATCCAACAAGACAGGAAAGAAGAGAACCTGACCAGAGCCCTGCTGCACTACAGAGGGCCTACACACTTCTGTCTTCCCATCTCCCTGCATCTCTCTAGCACAAAGCTGCTTAGATCTTAACACTGCTGGTTAAGTGGCCGGGTAGCTGCATTTAAACCATAACTTCAGAATGAGGAGCGGAGGAGCCCCAAAGTGTCACCCTAGGTCTCTTAAAGAAAGAGGTCCATGATGACGTAATGTGATGGAAAGTCCTTCCTGATCATTTTGTTCTGGGTGAGTCTGTGAGATGAGTGAAAGCTGTCATCTCCAGGTGACAGAGAGGCAGTATGGCCAGCAGCATGCCTGCTGTGACCCTCTGTGGCAGGGGCTGCTCCTCTTTTCCTTTTCTAACCCACCTGGAGCTGAGTCCAGTGCTCCTTCACACTGGGTGGACCCACAGAGACAGCTGTGTTCTGGGCACCATTGGAATTAGCCTCTCACTCACCAGGCAGGAGCTCTCTAGTCTGGAAGCAGGGAGTGCCATAGAGCTGATGACCTCGTCCTTCCTGTTCTGTGCATTTCCCAGAATAGTGACTGTCACCCCTTACTCCCTACCCTCACCTCCACTCAGTCTTCCCTACGCAAAGCTCTGTACTCATGCAAAGCTTGACACCATCTACTGCATGGCAGGGCATGAGTTAAACATCAAAACCTGCAGCAAAGAGCGTCCCCTGTACATTTTTTATGAGGTGTAACGTCTCCTGAGAGAATGGAGTTGTTCTTCTAACCTGCAGATTGATGATGCTAGTTCCACACTGTGTCAGCTGAAGGGAGAAGCAATTAAAAGAGAGCATGGTGTGGGGGGTGGGGGCTGCCAGGTTTGCCTGAGAGCTCTGTCCTAGCATTGCCCGAGTCCTAGGAGACCTCAGAAGGTTCACCAGGCCCTGTGAGATCCCCCTCTAACCAAACACGTGATGAATCAGGACCAAGCGACCCCAGTGAAGTTGTGACAATCTACAGCAGCTCAACCGCTGCCTGGGGGACACAGCCCAGCTTCTGCAGTGTTGATGGTGGTTGCTAACGGAGGGACCGGAAAATTTCAGCCCAAGCAGGCACCAAAGTCAAGTTTAGTCTATTGTTCTGAGTCTCTGGTTGACCAGCAGAGGGCACAGAAACACTTTCTTCTGCCACAGAGTTTGCTTTTCTCTAAGAATGAACCCAAAGCTGTATTTTCTACCCCATGAAGATCTTAGTTTGTGAAAAGATGGGTAAGCTGGTAACTGAGGGGCTGCCCAGACCTCCCAACAGCCTGAAAAATGATCATTGGCTCACAATTTCTCTCATTCCAACCAGCCTCCAGGAGCAAACGCTGCTCCTCCTCATCAGCATTCAGGGAGAAATGAGACCACCTGAGGCAGCCCTGGGACCGCCCTCAAGTCCCATCCATTCACCGTTCATCGTGGCTTTGCTCCAGTGGTTTCTGAGCCTCGCTGCCCTCCCCCAAGGCCAGTTTCTCCGCCTGCCTTTATTTCCAAGCCATTACCACCCATCAGATGCCAGCACAGAAGCTGCCTGCCTCCTGCTGCTCTGATGATTGGCAGCAACTCGGGACCGGAAGAGGCAGGTGGTCCCCCCAATACCCTGGAGCCCTGGACCTGCCAGTCACCATGATCCTCTGCTGCCAGCACAGGGGCTTAGAGCAGGATGGGTGACTCTGGCGCTGCTGCTGGCATTTGACTCCCCACTGCGTCCTCAGAGGAGTGATACCTGCAGGCTTTTGATAAGAGCAGCAACTTCGAAAGCTTCAGTGGGCCTCCCTTCTGCCGTGGAGGTGCAGAGCTGCTTTGTGGCTGCTTGGTGGGAGGGGAGAGCGAGGCCTGAGCTCTGTGGGACTGGGAGATGGCAAACACAAACTGAAGCCTGTTCTAAATTTCCAATTGATGCAGGGTTCTTCCAAGCTGTGATAGTAAACACATATGGGATGTCAGGATGCTATTGTGACAGAATTTTTTCTGTCACCTGAGAGGGGCAAGGCAGGTCATCTCCAGGGCTGACAGAAGGCTGTGTGTGCAAGAAAAGAAACTGCTGTGGAAGGAATGTCACCCCAGACTTCCCCTTCCCTCAGACTCCTGTCACCTCCTCCTCTGACCTGCCTATTGCTTCCTCTTGTGCTTTTTTTTTTTCCTAATTCTTGGTTTTACCCTATGAAAGGGAACCTTTTTAATAGAAAACTTTATTAAGCTTGATTTTGAAGTTTGCATCAACATCAGCTTCAGACCTTCCTCAACCAGCTCAGTGATGTGCATTAATGTGGCTCCCAAATTCTACAAAGGGAATCTGGAAGCCTCAGGAACCACAGGGAGCCTGTGGAGCCCAGAAGCTGCAAGGGCTTTTAGGGCCTTCTGTGGTGGAGCAAGAGACAAGAGACAGAGAGAACAGTGATGGAGGAAGCAGGAAATCACCCATGTGTCATTCATCTGAGTGAGAAACGGCAGCGACCTGGTAGGCTGGGGAGGATGCTGGCCCAGAAATGTCCTTGCAGCCAGGGATTCAGCCCCTCTGAGGCAACTCCTGGGGCAGAGGTTGTGTGCGGACTTGTGGAAGACTCCCTGACTTAGGCTTTGGTAAGTTGCCCCTTAGCACCCCTTCCAGTCCTTTCTGCGGAGCTGGGCTCTCGACATTGCCCACCTGCCGGTCAGACGTGTTTTGCAGGCAGAGAATGCGCTGCAGGTCTCTCATAGTCAGGTGACCTTCTCCATCTGCTCACCTCACAGCAGACCTTAGAGGCAGACAGAGAGCCCCGAGGACACCAAGGAAAGGGGCCAAGAGGCAGGAGATGGGGGCATTTCAAGGGCTGACCTGTTAACCTGCAGTCTGACAGGTTAACATTCCTTTCAAAGCCCTCAGGACTCTGGTTAGAGAATCACTACTGTTCTCCTTGCTTCTGGCAGCCTGGAGCCCCAAGGACCTGTGGCAGAAAGAAAGAGGGCTAATGTTGAAGGGCAGGTAATGAGATGTGGCATTAGCAAGAGCCCTGGTCACTTCTGCTCCAGCCACTGGAGGAGAAAGAACTGAAATATGAGGGGGCATTATGGAGCCTGTGGCGGCCACTCCAACGTGCCCCTCCATTTCCCACCCAGGGGTATTGCAGAGTTAAGTGTGGAGGGGAAGTTTTCCAGACCTGTGTCATATCTCCCACTACCCACCTTGTGCCTGTTTCACAGATGAAGAAAGACACACCTAACAAGTACAGCGGTCCCAGACAACGCAAACCACAGCCAGGATGAGGATAGACTACACCTGCTGTTCTTCTGACCTAGTGACAGTCCCTCCTTCCTGGCCTTTCTCTTGCCTCTTCAAGATCAATGAGGGGACCATGAGAGTTTTCTTTAAGAAGATCATTAGAATCCTAAATGGCAAATCAGAGGAAGGGCTGGAGCTCAGCATTTCAGAAACAAACACCCTTGTGAAAATGGGCCTCCATTACCACAGAGTGCCACTGAGTGGTGCTTTTGAGCCATGCACTTGGTTCCACAGGCAGTGAAGAGCAACAGAAAAACATGCTTAACTTTTTTTTTTCTTTTTAAACAACAATAAAAGCAAATAAACAAACAAAAAACAAGTACATCTTACTTTGGGTGAGATCTGATGACAGACTGAATGCACTTTCACCGCATTATGGTTCAGCTTTTTTTGTCCTCCTCCCTCACTGACCAGATTACAGGTGATATTCTTGTGGTTGTAGAAACCCCGCAGCACCAGACCTGTCCTCCTATCACACTGGGGAGGCTGGCCTGTCCCCTTCCCAGCAGCTCCCATGTCCTGCCGAAAGGCTGCTTGGGAACCATCCTCGGGATACAGGAGCTGTTGTTCAGGCTTTGGCTCATGTTGCTGCTGCCCTCAGCAGAAATGAGCTCATGGGCGGCTCTGCCAAGGGCAGCTTCCCTGCGAATCCTGAGGGATTATGGATCGGCGAGTAGAAGTGAGCAAAAGATTTTTCTCTCTGGCACTCCCGAGAGAGGTCTCCCATGTATGCCGTCAGCTGTGTTCCAGATAAGCCCACCTTCAATCTAAAAGTCATTTATTTTGTACCTGCTATATACCAAGCACTGTGTTGATGGCTGATACTGTGAACAGCTCAATTTCTCCTTCTGTAACATGAATGATTTGTTCATTCCAGCTCAAATATTCTCTGTGATTCTAGGATTCTACCTGCTTCTGTGATTGCTTTTTTCATTTTGATGCCTCCAGTTGATCCCAACCAGATGTAGCAAAGTGATTCACATTGTGTACACTACAGTGGTTCTCAAATGGGTGATTTTACCTCCAGGGAAACATTTGGGTTGTCATAAGTTGGGGAGTGCTATCGACATCTAGTTGGGTAGAGGCCAAAATTGCTGCATAACCAACAATGCACAGAGCAGTCCCCACCCCCACCCACCTTAACCAACAAAAAATCATCCAGCCAGGCAAAATTGAGACATTTAGATGTAGAGGAAGAAAAACCTCCTGTTGGTCACCTGAAGCCCATTGATCTCTCAACATGTCCTCTCTTTCCACCCTTCACAGGAGTGGAACACTGCTTGTCCTTTCAACAGTCCCCATGGTCTTTGTGACCCTTGTAGTGGCGTCAGGGAAGGCTGGGGAGGGTCAAGAGAATAAGTTTAATGCATCAGTTCTGGGGCCATTTCCAGCAGGGTCCAGATGGAACTGACTGTTTCTGCTCCCACTGCAGGTTCTGGCTGGCTGTCCAAGATCTCAAGAAACAACCCTTACAGGATGTGGCCAAGAGGGTGGAAGAAATCTGGCAAGAGTTTTTAGCCCCAGGAGCCCCAAGTGCAATCAACCTGGATTCTCACAGCTATGAGATAACCAGTCAAAATGTCAAAGATGGAGGGAGATACACATTTGAAGATGCCCAGGTTTGCTTATCCACGCACATGGTTAGGCTTTAAAGTGTTCTTTAGTCTGTTTCACCACTCAATCCCGTAACACAGGTCCAAGGCATAATGTAGTTGGAATTTCAGGTTTTATTATTTATACATCTATTAATAGAAACCATTCCAGACAGGTGTGCAGTAGAGCTCCATATGGTTTTCCTAGATTAGTTAGCATTACTGCATGGAAACAGAAATTTATAGTCACAGGTGATCCTACGTCCTGATAAACCCATCATAAGTTTACATATCATCTATTGCAGATGCGTTTAATACACCTAGCCAAGTTTAGCACACACAGTGTAAGTGTAGAGTACCCCTTGTTTCCTTTACTGAACATATAGCTGACTATGAGCTACAGCTCACTACTGCCCAGTATCTCCAGAGAGGATCACCCTGCATATCACATAACCCAGGAAGAGACTCAAATTTGAAGTACAGCTACTTTACGTACCACTGAAAAGTTTTTAAAAAATCATAAATTGAAACACCCTAAGATGAAGACTGTCCATGATTTGTCTTTTCCAGGAAAATCTCAAACTGTCTTACAATACCTGAAGTCTTGTGATAGGCCAGTAGTAGACTCTGGAAACCATAATTCAGCATCGGTGGGTAGAGTGAGCTGGCAGGGCCACAAGTCAATCCCACATGTGTCTGACTATGATGTCCACACTTACAACCACCCCTCTGTGCTTCTTCCATGGTGATTCCAACTATGTGCTTAATATTTTTTGAGCACTTTTGTATTCCAGGCCCTGGGCTATGTGATGGAACACCATGAAGAACAGACAAAGCCCTTGTCCTCAACAGGTTATGGGCTAGCGTAACAGACAAATGACAGGCAATTTCGACAATATGAGAAGGATCCCAAATAAGTGAACTCTAGGGTTAAAGCAAGCCCACAAGAGGGACTCCTGGCCCTGCAGTGCAGTTAGGACATTCACAGATGCTTATGGTGCTGGCAAAACAACAGAAGCCACAGAAGCTACCCAAACAGCAGGCTTCATCTCTATGCCTGGGCGGTGATATTTCTAAAGATAGGCATCAGAGTAGTTTCTTACTTCCTGTCCCCTAATTTTCAGTTCTTCCCACCATCGCAGGCTCAGTGGCAGGGTGTTACAGTTTGAACCAACTCCTTTCTTCTCTCACCTGTGGAGTCCTCTAACGAATGTGGGTGGTTTTCTCTCCCACACACACCATTATCTAATTTTGGAAGCTCCGTATATCTATGCCAATGCAAAAAATGGCATTAGGACACAACCAGTGTCCCTTGCCATTTGCACAACACTTCAGAATGGAAATGCTTACCACCCTGACGCCTTCCCCATCTCTTCTCTTCCTAATTGTGGACTCCACGCAGTGACCTGTGCTGGGCAGATTCAGTTCTGTAGAGCTTGATCTGCCTTAGGAAATAACAAACTCCTCGTGCCCTTCGCAGCTTTGGAGCGAAATACATAATGTTGTGAGAACCCTTCTCTCTGATATATTTTCATATCTGTGTATGTATTTGCTCCCAAGCACCGTATTGACCTGGCCCATGAGGAGGTGATGGGGAAGCTCCATCCCGGGTGGATGGTTTGAAACACAAAGCTCAACTCTCCATCACTCTTCAGGCACCAGAAAAGAAATGCTGGTCCGAACCGTGATATCCCCAGCTACCATTATTGCTGAGAACATAACGTCATGGGGGATTTGTTTTAATTTTTTATTATGGAAACTTTTAAACACATGGAAAAAAAAGGGAAGAGCAAAATCACAAACTTTTATGGGCCCTCATCCAGCCTCAACTATCATCAGGACATAACTGATCTCCTTTTATCTGCATCCCCACCAAGCTTTTCACTTGCCACTGAGTTATGAGATTGGCCCTTTATCCTTACAACACCATTTTCACAGTTTAACAACAATCTCTTAATGATATCAAAGGTCAAACAAGTGCTCAAACCTTACAGCAGTTCCATAAGTGTCTTTTTAAACAATCTTTATTTAAAATCAGAATCCAAGCAAGTTGAACACATTGTAGTCAATTGACATTTAAGTGTTCTTTAATATACTGTTTCCTTCAACTTTCCTTGCTTCCCTCTGCCACATGCAATATATTTGTTGAAAGAATTGGATCCTTTATCCTGCAAAGATTTCCAATCTGGATTTTTATGATTACAGCTCTATGATGCTATTTAATATGTTCGTATATCATCACTATTTCCTATACATTGTTCGCTTGTTTTAGATGTTTACTCAGATTTAGGTTTGATATTGGGGGGCCAGAAGTACTTCATGGATCTTGTTGTGCCTCTCTTCAGGAGGTATGTGACATCTAGCTGTCTCTTTTTGTGATTTTGGCAACAGTTGATGTTTATTGCTTAGATCCATTACTTAATTAGGGGTATAGAATGATGATGTTCTTTTATTATTCTCCCTTCATTTATTAGCTGGAATACTTCCAATAAAGAGAAACTTCTCTCAACTACTATTTCATTAGCTAGTTGTACAATTCATAGAAGTAAGGTGGATAAATTTTGATTCTTTCCCTTTATAGTGTTTGCTAGTTTTCAACATAATGAGTGATTTATGATCATCTTCCTGACCAGTTAGAATTTTTTGTTTTTTAGGTATATTTATAAACTCATGAATTTAAACCTATTTGATGTGTTTTGATCTCTTTTATTTATTATGCATATTGATGCTTGGATAGTGCTATCTCTGCCAGCTGATTCCTTCTGAATAACCCTAGTAGTCTTTGATGCTATCCAAATAGCAAGGAAACTAAGATATTCAGGTTCTGCCCTATACCTGCAAGAAGCCATTTTTCAAAGAACATCCAGCTCTTAGCAGTTAATAGTTTTAGAAACTACAATCTGGATACTTAAGAGAGCTCATTTTTCTTGGGTTATTCATCATTTTCAGTGAGAAGATTTAGGAAATATATTACTGTTGTTTATAATAAAAGTACAGTGTGAGTTAATAGTGATGTTTTCAATTCAAATTTAGAACTACAAGTGACTTAACCTCTTCTTTTGTATCTGCGCCTCCTTTCTCTATGCTAAGAATCTGGTTCTCAGGGACACCAAGGATTATAACATAATTACTCATTTTCTTTCTTACGCATTGCACAGAACAGTCTGAATGCCACAATGACAATTCTGAAACAATATGCTACTGCCTGATTCTTTAACTGCTGCATAGTGTTCTGCTGTGTAGAGTCAACCAGTCCTCCCTTCTTCAACATTTATATTGGTCTTAGATCAGGGAAGATTTGTGAGAGAATATGAAAAGCTAGCACAATGCACCAAGGTTAGCACATAGGCAAGGTTTTGAATACCCAGCCTTCATTAGGCTACAATTTATTCAGGTGCTTTCATATACATTACATCCCATTTGCACAGATATCTTGTAAGGTATATTAGACTTGAAGATCTACATAGATGTATCTTCCTCATAATTTGTTAGGATTAGTCTCCCCTGAGTTCACGTAGAACACTCTTCCTAAACCAATTCCTATTTTCGTCCTGTTCACTACTGCTGCTTAAGTATGTTGCCACCATAAATCTACAGAGTGCCTTTTACTAGCAGAGTGACCTTGGGCAAGTTATTGGAAACCCCTGAGTTTTCCTTTCCTCCTCTCTAGAACAGAGATACTGTGGAACCCATGCATGGGGTGGAAGAGGCCCATGTGAAATGAAACATGTCGACAATAATGACTGGCCCATGGGAAGAAAGGGAAAATATTTCCTACTTTATTCCCTAACAGCAGTTATATTCTTTTTTATTCTTTTATGTTTAACATGTTTAATGAAAAATTGAAATAATTCCATGTATTATTTGCACCCATGATCACCCCTGCTCTGGTATATACAGATATTTCTTGACTTACAACGGGGCTATTTCCAGATAAATTCATAGTAAGTTGAAAATATTGTAAATTAAAAATACATTTACTACATATAACCCATAGCTTAGCAACACAGAATGCTGTAGGGTATCAGTTCTTTCCTTTCATGATTGAGTAACTGAGCTGGAGATGTGGTTTGCTTTTTTTTTTACTCAGCCTCACAAGAGAGTATTGTACCATGAGTGGCTAGCCTGGAAAAAAGACTAAAATGCAAGGTTCAAAGGATGGTTTCTACTGAATGCATACAGCTTTTATAGCACCACAAAGTCAAAAAATTGTAAGTTGCAGGCCATTTGTATTTTCTTCCTTGATTTGTATGTATAGGTATGTGTTAGGTCTGCTCATACTGCTGTAACAAAGTACCACAGACTGAGTGGCCTAAAAGACAAATGTTCATGTATCAAAGTTCCACAGGCTGGGAAATCCAAGAGTAAGGTGTTAGCGTGTTCAGTTCCTGGTTAGGGTCTCCTTCCTGGCTTGTAGATGGCCGCTGTCTCGCTGTGCCTGCTCACGGCAGGAAAGAGTACTTTGTCTTCCTCTTTTTACAACCGTCATGACCTCATCTGAACTTCATTACCTCCAAAATCACCGGGCTGGCAGTGAGGCCTTCAGCAGTATGAATTTGAGGGACACAATGGTCCATAACAGCGTGATGATGCGAATACAGCACTTCTACCTTTTACACTAAACCAGGGGGCGGTTATGAAGTTAAACTTTATCTGTGAAGGGACAGATAGTATACATTTTAGGCTTTTTCGGTTATATGATTTGTGCTACCACCATTGGATCCTGACAAACAAAAAAAGCTAAACTGTCAACAATGTACAAGGTGTGATCAAAATATTTGGTGAATGTTTAAATTTTTTAAAAACTCATCACAGTAAAAGGCATGTTGCCATTAATCCTCCTCAAGACCCCCCCCCCCACACTTGGAACACACTTATCCCATTATTTGCGCCACTTTCTGAAGGAGTTCTGGAAGCCCTCTTTTGTGGGTGTCTTTACAACGTGTGATTAAAAAAAATACAGGGAAGGCTGCTGCTGAGTGCCTTCCAGCAGGCTTATAAAAATATTATGGTGTGTCCTCATCTACTTTATTCAGCAGATCTGGCATGGTGTAACTTCTGGCTCTTCCTCAAACATGAAAGGTAAACGTTTTGAATCTACATGGGATATCAAGGCAGCCATGACAGCACAACTAAAGACGCTCACAAATGAGGACTCCAGGACTGCTTCAGACAGCAGCCACAACGCTGGGATAAGTGTGTTCAAAGCAAGGGGAGGGGTTCAAGGGGAGTCAGTGACCACGTGTCTTTTACGATAATAAATTTTTTAAAAAATTAAACATCCACCATACTTTCGGTCATATCTGATAAATGAATGAATGTGAATATATCTGCCAAAAGAAAAAAGAACAAAAACACTTTATGGGTAGCAAAAATCAATTTTGTATGTTTTTTTAACTCTTTCAACTAGCTTAACCCATTTATGCCAAATATTGCAATTTTTTTAATTTTTGCGTGAAATTCATATACTATTTTATTTAGAAAAATTCAAGGAACAAGAATTTGAAGAGACCACATTTCATTATGTTCCATTGTTTTGGGTGTTCCAAATACGGATAACTGGGCATTGAAAAGATTAAAACATAAAAACCATTCTTAGCTCAAAGACCAGAATGCAGTGCTTCAAGAAACCCAGAAAGATACAGTCTAGAGGACTGGGAATAGTTCATCTTCATTTTCTATGGGGAAGGAAGCAGGGAGAGGAGGCTGGGTTTTGGAACAGTGACAGCAGCACAGTAATCTCTGAGAATGTTTCAAGTCAGAGCAGAAGTCAGCAGGTACCATGATTTGAACCCAGCCTTACCCTTCCTGGCCAGCATGGCAGCCTGTATCAAGCAGAGGAGTCAGCTCTGAAAGGAAAGTAAGCCATAATCCATAGCAATTTCTGGCCAGCAAGGACAGCAGTCAGATATCCTGGATTGCTGGGCAAGAGGCTACAGCTCAGACTACAGCATCCCTGGACTTTCAGTGCTAAGGGCTTGGTTGTTAACCTGAGACCTGGAGAAACTCTGCACCCTAGAGGAGGTCCCAAGGCCAGATTACAACTCTGATCCTGTTTCTTCTCTACACTTTTTCTGGAATTGTACATTTAAGTTCTCTAAACCTTCTTCCCTCAGTTTTCCCAGCTGCTAAGTGGGGATAGTGATCTTTGAGCCCCACCCTTCAGATCAGGAGCTCTGCGTGGAGGCCTCCGCTGGTCGCAGTGGTTCTGACACCTGCTCAGTGGTCATGGAACCTACAAAGAGGGAGCATGTGCCTTAGTGTTAGTGCTCGGTAGCCTGACTGAAAGCCAGGCCAATTGAAGCATTCACTGGCACTGGGGCCCGAGGGTGGGTATGGCCCCCACTCTGAGGATTTTGTTTTCTATTTGACCACATGCATTGTTATAGCAAGGTTAATTGCTTGTGTTTGCTTCCTGTGGAAATATTTCATAAGATAACCTGTGAGCACAGGCCCAGCGTTTGCATTTGTGTTTTGCTGATCCATTTGGCTTTTTTTGAAAATTTGGTCCAAGACCAAATCTTCCATAAATGTCTGTGGGCTATGACCATAGCCCTCATTTATTTGCTGTGTTGTTTCAATTTCATAGATTTAGCTTTGGGGGCTTTTTTTTCAGAACTCAGTTCTCTACGCTGAGTATTTAATTCTCTGTTCTCAACCATAGGGCATCAGAAGACCTGCATTGTCCTTGCAGTGGTCTTAGGCAAGATCCTTGATCTTGTATACCTTCCTTTCCTCATCTGTAAAATGAAGATGATGTTTCCTCTAGCCCACTAAGGATTTTCTAGAAATCAGATGATGTAATAGCTCTGAAAATTCTTTGAAAAAGTAAAAAGTGTTATATGTTTTTAAATGTGAACTCACAAAAATGAATGGCTTTCCTCTCCCTTGGAGTTTCATGATTCCAGGCTAAGATCAAAAGAGAATTTTCTCGAGAAGATATGTGTTCTTGGAGGGACAAAAATGTAGGGAAATATGGGGGTCCTAAGAGTGCCCACCTAAGGAATTTGAACTTTTCATCCTGAAGACAGTAGGAGTGTTGAAGGCTTGGAGCAGGAAAGGAGTAGATCAGGTGATGGTGGGAGAGTGGTCTGGAGCCAAGAGCGAGGCTCATGGGATGTATAATCTAAATTTTTCTGGCAGTTTTTGAAGTAGAGAATTAAGCCACAGGAAGTACTGAGAACCTAAGACTTCCTCTTAGGACACTTACCACTTTCCAGAGCCTCTCCAGCTCCAGAAGGGACATAGGAATCAGCGGGCCAGCACAGTGACTGTTTGGTTTCAATTTAAAATCCCTCAGAGTATCCAAGGATGTCCCGAGGACTGTGTTCCTGGGTCCATTCAGTCATTTGCCCAGCTGCCGAGCTGAGCCATCCATTTCATCGGCATCCATTCTCTCATTTGAGTTGGGAGACCTTGACCTGCAGGGTAAGAAGTTCTATGTTAAAAGAAATTCCACAAGAAATAAGAGGGCTGGGTGGCTTTTTGCCACCAGGCAGAGCTTGTCTAAGGGCACATCATTTTTAACAAAGAAAATAGGTCACTGAGATTGGATTGGAAATCTGTCCTTCAAATGGATTGACAGTTGGCTTTGGTCCCTGCAGGTTTCCACTCACTAGCTTTCCGAATTGTCTACACTCCACTGCTTTCTGACCTATAGCAACTTCAGAGAGACACTCATCCTACTCTGTACCTGGACTGTCTAGGCCTTGTAGAGTCTAGATTTGATAATTATTTGAAGTGGGGTGTAGCAGTGCACACCTGTAATCTCAGCACTGTAGGAGGCGAAAGAAGGATGCTCACAAGTCTGAGGCCAGCTGGACAACTTAGCAACTTAATGAGACCTTGTCTAAATATTTTTTAAAATTAAGAATGGGCTGGGGATGTAGCTCAGTGCAAAGGTCTTGGTTCAATCACCAGTACTGCCAACAACAAAATTTATTGGACGGGAGCAGGAATTTTTGTCTTCTCTGGCCTTTGTAAGTCCCTACAACACTAAGATAAGGCTCTTTGTGTGGTTGAGATTGTTTAAAAATAATATTCTTGATAACTGAATCTAGAATTTTTTAACACTGTTAGCTGTACCTATTATAAAAAAAGGAGGCAAGGGAAAATTTGTCCTTGGCTTTAAACTCCGAAGAGGCTGGGGGAGCAAATACAGTAGATAATTAATAAATACTAACTGGTTAAATTAAATTTTGAAATATATTAATTTAGCAAACTTTGGAATACCCACTAAGTGTGAGATGTTCTGGGCTCTGAAAATATACAAATGCTTATATCAGTTGGTCCTTTTTTTAAATAAATCCTCTAAGTTGCCAGACCTCCGTTCAGCCATCATCAATTCATAGACTGATCAAAGAGCAGCCTCAAGGCCAGGATGAGGTCCAGGTGACAAAAATTGGTGACACCAATTTTACCCCAACCATGAGCAGACAAGAAGCCTTTAGTTGTTTCTATGAACACCTAAAACTTAGGTGTTTAGACTGAGGAAAGCAAAGTTTCTAAATTTCATTTGGTTTGAAAGTTAAAGCCCAGTGGACTTTTCTTTTATGTGTGTCCCTGATTGCACAGAAGTCTTCTGAGCCTGGTGAAGCCTGCTCATCTTTGCTGCATGGTGGAGGTGGTGGCATTGTGTGCCAGTATCACAAGGCTGCACCAAGTTTTCTGGAATTAATCCTCTATTGGAGGGCATTTCCTGGTAGACACCTATGCCAGACATATTTTAATGAAGAATGTCAAGGCACTCCTTGCTCCAGGAGTTACTCATTTGATTTTGTGGGTGGTTTTATTTTAGGGAGATGAACTTCAGAGAGAGGATGTGTTTGGAAGAGAACAAATCATTTGTTGGTGATCTATTTATTTCTGAACAGATTAGGAGTTCCTGAAGAGGGAGAATCTGAAAAGTATTTCTAAAATGCAGCTTATGAACATAGGTCTCTTGCAGCAAACCCCATGACCTTAAAGAGGAAAAGGAAATAGTTTTTTAAGTTAATACTTACGGTGTTTGGGTAGGTAAAAGGCAATATGTGAAACTGTCTTGAAATTACTCTTACCTAAGAGTAGGGACTGAGAAACATGAAAACATTGTGCCCTTTGGCCAGTTAAATGAGTGTCTATATAGATGTTTTGCAGGCTCCAGGGAAATGATCATTTATTCTTGTACCCTCTTGTAACCTTGAACAGTGCCTCTCATAAAAACAAGGGGCCCCCTTATCCTTCTTAGGAAACAAGGAAATCCAAATGCGGGCTTCTCATTTAAGATCTACATGATCCTAACATGGCCATCCAAAACTGAGTCCAGTGAGGAACAATTGCCTATCTTTCACATATGTGAGGGTCCATGTGGCTGTGGAATTTTTCTATGGCCTCTTCTATTTTCATTAAGCAGACAGAAGTCCACTTTAAGTCCTTCCCACTATAAAATCCTCTGTCCTACAAGTCCCATGTTGAAACAGAATTTAATATTCCCTAGACTTCAGCTAACCATACCTATGATCTGAAGACCTCTGGTTGAAAATATTGAAGTGTCTCTTCAAAGGTGAGACCCCCAGGGATACAGAGTTGCTGCTCATGTCTTCCCAAAGGCCCATCAGCCCTCCATGCTTTGATAGTCTAGGACATTATTTCAAAAGATGTTCCCAGCTTCCCCATCAAGTACGGAAGACAAGTTGTGTATGGCTGAGTGTTAAAGAAACCAGAGCTTGGGCCACCCGACCCCTGGTGTCTTCACTATTGCTATCACTCTTCATGGTGGTTGTGAATAGTTCTCAAAAGGGAATGGTGAGCAGTGGCTACATCTACCACTAAGATGGCTCAGATTTAGGACTCAAGAGGAGGCCTCTCACATCTCTGGGGACCAGGGATTTAATTTGTTCCAGAAAAGCAATATTGAGTCCTTTTGGAACCCAAGTCCAAGACATCGAAGAGCAGCACATCAAAATGGGAATAGCAGGAGCTCTGGGTTCAAATGCTGGCTCTGTACTCACCTTGAGTCATTTACCTGTTAGAGGTTCAGTACCCTCATCTGAAGAATGGGATTGCTTGACCCTACCCACTGCTTCAGAGCAAGCACAACCCACAACTAAAGTCATAAAGCTATACTGTCCTCCCCAAGCCTTTTTATTTCTCCTTTCTTCCTTACTCCAGAATCTTCTGATCTTCTTTCTCATTCACATGTCATCTCTCACAAGGACAGTCACAGATGAGGTTATTATTATTACTTGACATGCATTATCATTTCTATCGTGCTTCCACTTTTATTTCTACATTTAAAATATGACTGACGTGGCTAGAAAGGGCCAAGTGGGGACCTGAATCCGAGCCTTTGACTCCCAGACCAGTTCCTTCCTCATTTCTGAAAACATCACATCACATTCTATCCTGCATTTTCTTTCAAGAGACCACAAGGGACCCAACAGCTCCCCAGATCTGGATGCTATTCCAGGAAGCTTGAGGACAGAGGGCAACAATGAGGCACAACCACTTGCAAAAAGAAAAATAAGGTACTTGAAAATCACAGGAGGGCTCTTGGCCACTGTGTGCTATGACGGCTGAGTGGTTCCCTGCTCCATGAGGGTGGTCTAAAGTGGGAATGAGATCTGTGCTGGTTTAGGAACCACAGCAAGAAGAGGACATAGAGTCTTATGTGGTACAGCTGCTCCAGTGTGACCCAAGGCCCTAGCATTTCTCTGATTAACTTCCCTACCTCTTGTGAAAGTCACTGTGTTTTGTCTAAAAAGAGAGATGTCCAAATGAGGACTCTCACAGCAAAATATTGATTTGTGGCAGGTGTGGTTTGGAGACAGTGTGTTCTGTTCATTCATTCTGGCTCCCATGTGTACGCTGGGCCCTAAAGATCTCAGCTGTTTTTGCTTCTGCCTTAGAATCTCAGAAAAGCAGAGTATCCCGTTATCAGTGCAGCCTGGCCCAAGAAGGAAAAATAAAGTCTCATCGAGGTGGCAAGCCCTGCACCACCACTGTCAGTCACTATGGGGGTGTGATTCCTTCTCCACACTGAGAAGTATGCTTAAGACATTGGGTGTGGTTTGGGGGCCCAGTAGTACTTGCTTTTTGATGCATAGTGAACCATTTTCACCCTCCTTGGACAAGGTGCCTTTCTGCAGGTTCCAGAGGCAGTTGTGACCACTGGTAGTTTTACTTCTTCCCAGTCAGTTCAGTCATCTCTCTCACAGGGGGCAGGGGATGCAGAGGAAGATAGAAGAAAAAGAGAAAAGAAGGAAGAAAGGAAGAACGTAGGACAAGACAAAACAAAGCAAAAGAATAAAAGAGAAAACTTCTTTCCTTCTATCCCACTAGGAATTCTCTCTCCGTGGGAGCTTAGCCGGTTTGGCCAGTGGCTCCTTTGCACTTTGCAGATTCTGAATATACATTTCCCTTAAGACTGGTTGTCTGCAGAACAAGGGAAACAAACCACAACCTCTCATAAATCAGTAGAGGTCATTGCCAAGAGCTTTGTACACTTTCTGTCCCTGGCAGTGATAAACTCATTGCATTTGGGAAATGGCCAAAGACCCTGGGTCTGATCTTAATTCTCATTCCCAGAAAAATCTCAGCTCTGTTCACCCACCCCCTGTTTACTGTCTTTGTGTTTCCTAGACAAAGCTGGCAAGGAGGAAGGAACACAGTTCCATAACGGGGTACATCAAAGGCTGCATTTCTTTAACTGGGGAAAGAGGAGCAGGACAAGGCACAATCATGGGAAAGTGAGGCCCAGGCAGAGGGGCGCTGAAGTCATGGCACTGTAGCGGGCACAGGAATCCACAGAGCATCTCAGCCTCTGCTTTGTCCGACTTGGGTCTTGGGTCTGCTCTTACTGCTTGGGTTGTTGTTGCTGGGGTGATCTGAGACTGTCATCTGATGGTGAAGGGCTAGGATGGGAGGCAGGGAAAGATTCGCTCTCCCATAGTTTGTGCTCTCACCCTCTTCTTTCCCCCCACACCATTTTTACCTTGGTATCTGGCTTTGGAGTTGGCCATATGGCTTGGAAGGTGACAGTGACAGTGGTACCCAAATCGCAACTTGGACACACACTAACCTGCCTAGAGAGTGGACTTCTGTGTGCTGTTCTTTCCTCCTTGCCCCCAGATTGTCCTTTCTGGTCTGCTTGGTCAGCCTGTGCAGCTGTGATACCCGACCTCCCTCCGCTGGTTCCCACCAAATTGGGAGACATGTTTTTCTGTGTCTTCTCAGAGCTTTCTGTCTCAAAGAGGAGATTTCTACTCTTGTCAGTGTAGGTCATCCCAAGTTATAGTGCCTGTACCTGTAATTCTTTGTACCCCTTAGCTCAACTGGTGCAAAAGACTTGGCACAAGTCCGTAGAATCTAAACTGTGTGACAGCAAGGACTGGTCTGTCTTGTTCAGTCTATAATCTCAGTGCCTGACACAGTGCCTGGTGCCTAGTAAATGCTCAATAAATATTTGCTGAATATTGTTGTGATTAAATGTTTATGCATCTGCTTTATCATGCTCGATTTCAAAGGACAAGGTCTTTCTTTTAATAGATCTTTCCTGCCTGCAATGAATCTACAGAAATTAGCTGGATTGGGGGAAAATTTTGTTGCCAAGGCTAGAAGAGGTTTCCTAACTTCCCTTGAGACAGCAGGGGATATTATGAGATATATACTGAGGATTTCAATTGTTCTGAGTAGTCAGAACAAGAAGCAGAGACCTGTTGTTTAAGAGAGGGATTTGGCGAGAGTCTAAGCATTAGGATCGGCTTTCCAGATGACTAAGGAGCCACCTGGCTCTGTCACCCAGACAGAAGCAATGCCTGACACAAGAAGGAGACAGTCAGTCATTTTGCTCTGGGTTAACATTTGTACCTAAAATTTAAATGTTAGAACAATTTAAAGAGATGATACAGGAAAGCAAAGATCAAGTATGCCCCTTAGTCTGGGCTCTGAGGCTGTCAGGGATGGATGAACCAAGATACTTACAGTTCTTTGAATGGAGTACAATCCTCACTCTCCTTCCATACAAAGAGCAGATAATTGATCCAATCATAAACCAAAGTAAGCACAGAGTCTGCAAATTTACTGAACATTACATTAAACAAGCATCTCAGTGAACAGCAAAAAAAAAATGTGCTAGTGTGTTTTTATTACTTTAATGAGGTATATGCAGTTGATTACTTTATAAAGCAAAGAATTTTATTTAGATTGTCATTTTGGAGCCTGTATTTGTCAGTTTTCTATTGCTGGTATAAAATACCTGAGCCCTGCAATGTAAAAGAAAGGTTTATTTTGGCTCATGGTTTCAGAGAGTTTAGTCGACAGTCTTCCGGCTCCAAGGCAGAAACATTATGGCAGAAGGGAATGGCAAAGCAAAGATGCCTTGGATGTGGCATCCAGAAGAGAGCAAGGGAAGAGCTAAAGAGGAAGGAGCCGGGCACCAGATATGGTCCCCCAAATCATGCCCCATTATCCACCCAATAAGTGTGCTTTGTGATCTCTAGATGTCTCTCAAGCAAATTAAGTTAACAATCAAAATTAACCATCACACAACTTGAAAGTCCAAGGTCAGGCAGCACCATCTGTTGGAACTCTGGTGAGGGCTTCTTGGTTGTGTCACAAGATAGTAGATGGCATCATGGTGGGATTACACACAAGAGGGAGGGATCATGTGGTGAATTAGGAAGTGAACAGGAGTCAGGGGCCAGGTTTACTCTTTGTATAGTAACTCACTTTCTCAGAAACTAAATGAGTCCTCTGAGAATTCTATTAATCCTTTCCAAGGGTGCTATCTCCCAATCACCTTTCTCCCAGTAGTACCCAGGCTTTAAAGATTCCACCATTTTTAACATCACTACATGAGGACCAATCTTCCAGCATCCAAACCTTTGGGACACACACTCACACTATATCCAAACACAGCACCATGTAAATCCAACTAAATATTTGACTCTGTGCTGGGCATTATTAATTTTAAAAAGATAAGAAAATACTGTTCCTGCCCTAAGAGAACTTGAACTACAGCAGACTGTATTTCTGTGTGAAGTTTTCATAAAAACATTCCACACCAAGTTTGTTAAATTAGACCATCAAAATACTTTCAGAAGCAAGATTCAGTTTCACTTGAGTCTTTGCAGTGTGTCCATTCCCACTGTGGAATTACTGCTCCATTTTCACAAATATGGGAGGGGCAAGCTAGTCCCAAACAGGGGCCTAGTTTTAGTTGGGGTCCAACTCAAATTGGGATGCAGAGGACCATACATGTGACCAAGATATGACATGCTTTCTACTTTCACTTTCTTTGATTTTAATTGATAAGCAAAATATCTGGTATGAGCATGATGTATTGATACATTGTAGAATGGCCAAGTCAAGCAATTTAACATATGTATTACCTCACATGCTTTTTTTAAGGACACTTAAAACCTACTCTCTTAGAAGTTTTCAAGTATAGGATATATTTTAATGAAGTATAGTCACCATGATGTACAGTAGGTCTCTTGAATTTATTCCCCCTTCTAACTGATACGTTCAGTCCTTTAGCCGGTAGCTCTTCAATCCTCCCTCCTTTACTAGCCTCTGGCAACCACCATTCTACTCTTTGTTTCCATGGGTTTTATTGTTTTGGATTCCACATGTAAGTGAAATCATATGGTGCTTGTCTTTCTGTGGCTGGCTTATTTCACTTAGCATATTATACTGAGGTTCATCCCTGTTTTTGGTTAATGACAAGATTTTCTTTGTTTTAAAGGCTGTATACATATGTATTGTAAATATGTATATACTGTCTATTTCTTTATTCATCCGTCGGTAAACACCTAGATTGATTTCATATCTTGGCTGTTGGCTTTCACTTTCTTCTGTACTGGATATGGAGAGAGGTTTGGCAAGACCTGGCCATTCACTGCTCCAGCATCTTCTGACCAAGCATTCCAAAATGTACCCCAAGTCTGATGAGAGGTCTCTCCCTTCTTCCATGCTCTTCTCTGGGAAGAACAGCGAAGGAGGAGGTCCCCAAAAAGCAGTTCTGCCTCTCACTAGGCACTCTGCTCACTGACCAGCTCTCTGTTCCCCATGGGCGCTGGTACCTCTGCCCAGCTTCATGGAATGAACAGTGGGAACCATGGGAGAAGATGATTGCTTTACAAGGCCGGCCACTGACTGACAAAAAGATCCTCTCTTAGGGCAGTTAGTTTCCTGTGTGGCTTGTCCTTCAATGGATAAATAATCCTTTTCCACTGACAAGTTCTCCATTTCAATGGACCAAGATTTTTCTTCCCTTGATGAAGATAGATCTGTTAGGAAGAGACCATGCACCTGCAGGATCTAGGTAGAAGTCAGGGGTAAAATTCACTGCCAGGGCCAGAATACTGATGCATCTGGGAACCCAGGAGAAGAGTCAGCACCATGCCACCAACCTGCTTTTCCTGATCATTACCCTCAAGCCTGGTATATTTCCCCACAAGCCAGATGACCTAGTTGCTAACCTTGCAGGACAAGACAGTGGCCCTAATAAACACAAGTTAATATGCTACAATTGCACTGTTGCCTGTGGAGTGATTTTTCAAATTCCAGTTTTTATTTATAGGTACTTATAGACTCACCAACAGTTATAAGAAATAATACAGGGATGTATCCCCCCCAATGGCAACATCTTGTAAACTATAGGACAATATCACAGCCATGGTATTTACATGACTAAAATCTAATGATATTAGACTTCCAAGATTTACTTGTATTCATTTATGTGTGTATGTGTTTAGTTCAACTTCATGATATGTGCAAGATGTGTCAAGATGTAAAACCAATGATCACCACAAAAACCTTCCTATTACCTTTTATAACCACCCCTTCTTCATCTCCCGAGTCCCCCATTTTTAACCTCTGGTAACCACTAATCTGCTCTCTGTTTCTATAATTTGTCAAGAGTGCTGTATAAATAGTGTGTAACCTGGGGACTGGCTTTTTCCTCTCATAATTCCCTTGAGATTCTTGCAAGTTATTGAGCATGTGAATAATTTGTTTCTTTTTATTGCTGTGCCTATGGTTTTAATCATTTTCCACCCAAATTTGACACCCACATCCAATTAAAGATCCTATGGGACATGATCTTCAAGGATCCTTTACTGTAAGAGAGAAAATATAATTTGGGAGAGAGGTGGGGCATATTCTAGATTTCTACTGACAATGTACTTGGTTTGTTTCCCCCCAAAAGTGGGTAATTGTGCTTCCCGTGGCTTTGGTTGACACTTCTTTTTTGTGTCTCACTCCTTCCCCAGGAGCACATTTACAAGTTGATGAAAAGTGACAGCTATGCCCGCTTCCTCCGGTCCAATGCTTACCAGGACCTGCTGCTGGCCAAGAAGAAGGTATCTCTGGGCAAGGCAGGCTTGCCTCTCAGCATTTTCCACTCTTGCCTGCTGCTTGCTGCTGGTGTGAAATGAGAATATCATTCCTTGGGTTTTATTTATTTTCTCTTTTCTTCTTTTCTTTCTCTATCTGCTCCCCTCCAATGAAAAACAGTGAGGATTATCACCAGCCCAGCCATCCCCCAAGGTCCGGGTCCGGGTCCCCATTGCCTCCCTCTGCATGCTTTGCCCAATGGGAAGGGTATATGAGCAAATACTTTGTCCGCAGTTGCTCAGCACGAAGTTCTGGGCCGGCAGTGACGCCATAACTCCTTTAGGACACCAAAGAATCCTTCACTGCAAAATCCAGCCCGCTCCCCGACCAACCTCCTCTCCCTGAGCAGTTTAGAGACGAGGCAAAGGGTGGGGCAGCCCCTGCATTAGACAGAAAACCTCATCAGTTCCAAGGGCACCATCTGGCATCTGGCGACATCCCCAGGATTGGTCCCTCTTTGACACATCCTTCCTCACCCTCACCCTTACTTGCCCCAAAAAGTACCCACCCCAGCTCCTTCCTCCTGACCAACCTCCTCTCCCTGAGCAGTTTAGAGACGAGGCAAAGGGTGGGGCAGCCCCTGCATTAGACAGAAAACCTCATCAGTTCCAAGGGCACCATCTGGCATCTGGCGACATCCCCAGGATTGGTCCCTCTTTGACACATCCTTCCTCACCCTCACCCTTACTTGCCCCAAAAAGTACCCACCCCAGCTCCTTCCTCCTCTACTCCTCCTCCTCCTCCCCCAGTTAGAATGGCATCATGTTTCCCTGCAGCTCTTGGATTCATGGGTCTGGGTTCCCTGGGATCCCTAGCATGTAGGTGATGAGGGTGTCTGAAGCAGGAAGGACTCAGCTGAGTTTCTGGGAGGGGGAAGAAAGAGCAGGGAGGGCCATGGGGCTGGAAAAGAAGAGGCAAGAGACAGAGCTCATGACTCTAGAGTGCCTGCCCACCATCCATACTTTCCATCTCCCATCCGAGGCCCGTGTAGGTTAAAGTAGCTCACATTGCACAAATTCCATGATGTCCAAGCCACGCCACTTAGGAACACATGCATCCCCTTTTTTTCTCCCCTGTCAGCTTCCCAACGCCAGTCCCAAGTATGTGGTTGTCCATCCATGGGCTCCCGTCAGGCCACCTCTCAGCCACCCAACCCTGTTCTGTGTTCTGTCAACCTTGTGTGCCAGAATCCTGTCTATGTACGTGGTTGGTACCACTATCTTCAGAGTCTAGGAGAGCATCTCTGTCCTGCCTGCCGTCTTAGCCCCAGAAGAGCCTTACTAGTCTAAGAAGGTGAAAAGGACTTTAGAAATATCCAGATTGTCAGAATCGCAGCACTATTCATTCCTACATCCCTCCTTCAGGTGGATAGAAAATGTGACACCTGGCTTTTTGTGAACTCCCTTGCTGGGGCATGGCAGTGAATTCAGGCCTTGATGGAGCAGGGAGCTGATAACCCCCACAAATTATTCCGATGCCTCTTTTTGAGAACTGGAGGAAAGAGCAAGGTTATGGAACTCTAGTACGGATCAAAGGGAGAAGGTCAAAGTAAGTTTTCTTTATCTGTTATGATTCAATTTACCTGAAATCATCATAGTTTTAGGATATTTTAAGGCAATCGAATCAATCTAGGCTTTGCCTGTGTATCTGGAGGAAGAAAAGCCAGAGACCTCCCTGTAGGTATGAACACCAAGGGAAGATGCACTCCCACCCAGCTCATCCTTACAAAAGGCAAACTCCGGAGGTCAGTTGAGGGGGAAGAAACAATGGCCTTTCTGGGAATTGTGACAAATTAAGTTCATCACAATTATCCTTCCAGCCCCTAAATTAAGGGTTATTCTTGAGGCAGAAAGCCCTTGCAGATGCCACCACCCTTTCAGTATTGAGGAGTTGTTTCCTCAAAAAGTGATAAACTTACTTTTCATTCCATTTCTTCCTGAGAGGCTCCAGGCGCAGGTCAGATTTGTAATTCAGCACCTTCAGGTAGGCCTAGAGTATCTTCTGGTTTCAAGGGTGGGCTCACCATTTGATATTAATGTCCAGGTCATAAAAGGCAAAGGAGATCCACAGCCTCCAGCTAAGAGAGGGTATAAATCAGCCTCTAGTTCGTTTTGAGAGTAGCTCTTGATGGTCTCTAAAGGCACAGCCTTCCGATTCTTTCTTCCCCTTTTCTGATATTTTCAGAGGAAATGGTAGTTGCTCTGAAAAACCACATTCTCATGAGGTAGGTGAGCTGGTTTTAAGAGCTACTCCAGGATAATAAGTGTCAATGGTGATGAGATTCTAGGGCATCTCAGGGGCCTATACAAGACAGAGGAGCCCAGTGAGGAGCAACTTGGTGGCCAGGTGATACGAATGGTAGGCCCAGAATACTGGATCTAGGATCAGCCTGACTTGAACTAAATCTGTGCGACCCTGGCTGTCCATGGGATTAAAGTTGAGTCCTGTCATGGAATGGAGTCTTGGTATGTTCCCAGGCCAAGCAAGAATCCTTCAGTTCCTTTTATGAGGAGAAGAGCCAAGCCCAGCTCTGTGGTGGTATGTCATTTGTGTTGTGTTTTCCTTCTGCAACCTTGTGTCTGTCTTCCGGCAGCTGGCTGAGCAGGCGGGGCCATGGCTGCCAAGGAAGCCCTGCATCTTTATCCACTCCGGCAGATGGCTCTCTTTGGCCCGCCCCTCTGCTTCCAGCACATCCTTGCAGACCCACAGTCACCTGGATGCTTCTCCAGTCCCCCGCTTCAGTTATCTGCTGGGTGTACATGTGTATCCATGCAAGCATGTGTACTCTCCCAGCCTTGGGCTCAGGACCATGGAGCAGGGCTCTAACATAAATGGGCAGGAATTTGGAATGGAATTCTACTCTTTCCCAGGTAGGAAACTAAGGGAGAGGGCCAGGTACACCTCACATCCCTTCTTCCCCTATAGTAGAGAGCAGCTGGGCTTAGGAGAATGTTCCAGAGCTTTGCCTCCTCTCACCCCTGTCCTGGGAGCCTCAGCTAAGAGTTCCGCAGGGAGGTTCCTGAGCCTCCTGGAACATATCATGAGTATACCTTGTAGATGTCACTTGCCTAGAGACTGAGAGAGCATTTTCTGTCCAGAAAACTCCCCATGTTACTGCCTTCTGAAGCCTCAGATCCTTTGTCATTGTCAAGGATGTGAGTAGACCCTCTTGGTGTCAAGGACAGCAGAACAGGGGTGTTTAGGAGTCACTTAAGGTGGCAAACTTTTCTCTGGGCAGGAAAATCTCAAGAGACAAAAAAGATCCTGGCCTAGATGTGAGGATGAGATCATGGCTTCACCTGGGGTAGAGGGTGTGCCTCTCTGGACATCCTATCCCCCGCAGCCCTAAACCCCATGTGGCTGCCTTGGCGCCTCGTGCCAGCAACCACCCAGCACTCTGCACAGGAGCAAACAGGTGAGAACACTGAGCAAACAGCTGGAAGCTAGTGCTTGCAGTGCCCTGTAAAGCCCCATGGCACCATTCATGGCCCCTCAAGAAGCAAACTCCTCTCTCCCCACTGCTCCAAGGAGGCAGCGCCATTGCTCCTGGGCTTTTGTTTTCTGTCTCTCCCATTGACTCTGCCAACAGCTCTAGCTGCTTCTCTTTTTCCATTTTTTGCCCCATTTGGCTTTTGTGTTTTGTTCTCTAGCTGCGGCTGCTGCTGTTTGGAAACCATGTGTAAGCTGAAGACTTTTTTTTTCTGTATTTTTCTCCCTACCTTTTTTGTTCCCCCTAAAGCCAGAAAGTGAGCAAGGTCGTAGAACTTCCCTAGAAAAGTTCACTCGCAGTGTGGTAAGTTCAGTTGGTTTTCTTCCCTCATCATTTCTTTTGGTTTTGGTTTTGGTTTTTCAACTTTTCTTGTCTTTTTGGTTGTCGTCTTTTGCGGGGTGGGAGCGGTTCCAGTGCTTTCCTCCTCAACTCACCCCTTTTCTTTTGCGAGCGTCTGCAGCTTCTCCTCTAGGGATGGATTTGCAAAAGAGCAAGTGGCCCCCTCTGCAGAAGGTGCACAGTGGACCGCCCAGCCTCAGGTGCACCCCATTCAGGTCTTTGAGAAGAAGGACCCCACTGCTCGTGGGGCTGTGCGGTTTGTGCATCTTCTGCAGTAGCCCAGGAGGAGGCCATCCAACGTACCATGAGACATCATGGCTCAGAACTATCGCTCATCTCACACACAAAATGAAAGCCAAATTTCCTCTGTGAACTCCAACAGTCACACTAGTGCAGGGCACGAGCTGGTGTCGCTATGTGGGTAGCTTTGGCTGTGTGCAGAAAGTGGCTGTGCTGCATGGGTTCTGGCGATGTGGTCTAGCTGGCGTGAGTGTTAGTGACCTCTGCATGAGTTCCTACATCCCTCACAACCCCCTACTATCCCTTTTTGCACACTGTGACTGGGAGAAGAGGTCATTAGCCAAGTCCTGCCACTGTCCTCACACCCCCCAGGGGGAAGGACTGCTCAAGCTCCCCAGTCCCTGATTCTGACAATAAGTAGAAACAGGCTACAGGTTCACTGCTCTAATAAGAAAGTAGCCTGCCCCCCATGCACACTCAGCAAGGAGAGGAAGAGGCCCAAAGAGTAACACAGGAGAAAGCCCATGGGAAAAGGAGACAGCATTTAACACAGTCTTCCCTGACATGCTCAGTGGAGATTCTATATCATAGTAGTGTATAGAACAGTCTAGACCTATCTCCTGTCTCCATGTCAGTCTCTATGAAATTTAAGCATAGGTTTTGGTATGCAGGAAATACTCCACCCTGCTCATTCACTGACTCATAAAAAACAAGCCACTGAGTTCATAGGGCCCTGTCTGCACTGTTAACATCCAACCAGAAGGAACCAAGATGGCAGCCAGAGAACAGAGGTCTTGCCCAGAGAAGTGGTCATGTTTCTTTTCCCAAACAGTACCAATCTGCCATATTTTCCCACCTCTATTGCGGAGGAAAAGCCTTGTAAAACATGGCTACTATGTGATTTTTATCCTTTTAACATAATTCTAAGAATCTTAGGTTGAAAGCAGCCTACTCATTTGCCTATCATATAGCTAGATGTATTTTAACTGCATTTAAACATTCCTTTGCATTTATTAGCTGCGGAAATCACAAGAACTCCAGTAGACAGCAATTAAAATATGGGTGCTCATTTCTTCTGGGGTCTCCTCTCTGTGGCCCTTCCTCATGAGAAGTGAGAACACGCAAAAAACAAAGCCTTCAGGGTTTTTGTCACATGGCTGGTTTACCAAGGCCGTGTAGGTGGCATCCCAGGATGAGATAGTGCCACAGATTACAGAGGCGGGACTATGGAACTTTCCCTATCCTACGATGACTCCATAGAGAACGGTAGAGTGCCTGTCTGTCTACTGAGGATGGAGGATATTTAGGGATTTAGACGAGCTGAGAGTGCATTGTGAGAGCCCCTTAGCCTCTCAGGTATAACCTGCAAAGAAAAGCAGAGCTTTTCTGTATAGGAAAGCAGAATTCTGACAGCCCTGTCAGGCTCCTCTGGTTCACTGTGTGAGGAGAGAATGTGAAAGAAGAAATCTAGTACTAGGATCAGCATCTTCAGTCTGCTTTTCATGAAAAGTGGGTATCAGGAAAGGCAAGAGTGATGAAGCTCTGTGAGGAACATTTATTGATGTCCTTTATCCCAAAAGTGGTGTTGCCTCAGTACTTCTTCAAGGTCTGTTAACAAAACAGAACAAGAAAGCACCAGCCTGACTCCAACTATCTCAAGTGCACACAGGGGAGAATTCAGAGGGATGCTGTCAGAGTGGGCTGAAGGAGAAAAATATCCCAAACTCCTGAGACTCTGGGCATTTATATATAGAAGACCCAAACTTTAAGAATTACCTTGCTAAATTCCCTGATGCTTTTTTAATAAACAGGAGACTGTAATGGGTGGTACATGCAGACTTTTTAGATCCATGCATGCCCTTTTGCGATTGGGGTAACACTACAACCCTGTGAGTGTGGCTAAGTTTGGGGATATGGCCCATGGCTATAAAACAGTGTCAGCTCTCGGACTATTAAAGATTGGAACCCAAGAATTTGGTGTCAACAGCCCAGTGTTCTAATCAAATATAACCAACTAACCAATATGCTTTGCAATTTGATATTTATTTTCAAATATTATATAACTATATAGTGTAAAAGATTTACACAAGTGTTTCTTCTACCACATACTGCAAACTATCAAACTAAACAAAGGTCAGCCCAGGTGTTGTGGAAGACACCTGTAATCCCAACACTTGGGAGGCAGAAGCAGGAGGATCACCATGAGCTCAAGACCAGCTTGGGCTACATAGAGAGGCCCTGTCTCAAAAAACAACAACAAAGGTCAACCAGGCACTGTGGCACATGCCTGTAATCCCAGCACTCCAAGAGGCTGAGGCAGGAAGTTTGTGAATTCAAGCCCAGCCTGGGCAACATATTTACTTAGCAAGACCCTGGCTCAGAAACAATATTTTCAAAAATGTTTAAAGGGCTGGGGTTGCAGCTCAGTGTAAAGACCCAGGATTTAACCCCCTGTATCCTTAGTGTGGGAAGGGATGGCTAATGTCTGGATTAACAGCATTCCCAAGTTGTTGGAAGAGATATGTAAGATCACCCAAATCACGGAGCTAGTAATGGAAAAATGGGAAAGTGAAGGCAGACTGCTCATAGACCAAGGACGTGAGGCCGACTGCCATTTAGGACTAACCAGTGGTTCAAGTGGCTGGATAGCTCAGTTATCTAGCATCTTGTCCAAACTGAATCTGAATCCAGAATTTCTCCCTCAGAACCTATCAATGCCCCTTCCTTTCTTGGAAAAGGAAGAAAATAAGGAGAGAGCCAAATTTTTCCTTCTAAGTCTCAAGGTATGTCCTGACATGGAAAGATTTTCTGGTTAAACCCTTGTGTGTCCCTGTTACATGAGATCCTAAGGAGCAACATAAGTGTCTCATGGAAACTTCCAGAACTGTGCTACCTTGAATTCAGGAGGGGTCTGGCCCTCCCTAGTAGAGTCAGTGCTTCTAGTAGAAGGTTCATTCTAGGCCACCTAGAATTTAAGTGTACCAAGCCAATATATGGGGATCTGTACTAAGCAAGTATTGTGAAGAGTAGAATCAGAGAACCTTCCTGAAACCCTGCTTATTTGATGGGGAAAGCCTAGGGTCAAAGCCAGACACAACTGAAAGTCCATGGCAAGTTCCAACCAGTCTATAATGCACATTTTTTTTTTTTTTGTACCGGGGATTGAACTCGGGTCCTTGAGCTTGCAAGGCAGGCCACCGAACCGCTGAGCTAAATCCCCGGCCCTATAATGCACTTTTATTCAAAACAGCAAAAGGGACTCCCTCTGGAGACTCCACATCCTTCGATCCCCATCTGGCCAAGCCAAACACAGATGGGATTTCAGCCCCTCCTTGACTGTCATCTGCCTGTGTGCAGAAATAACCCCACACCACCGTGCATGGTTTTCCTTTTCCAAGGAGCCCTGGTTTCAGAAAGTGTTGTTAACACATGGAAACTTCTCAAGAGGACCTCAGATGGGCCCTGTGGCCAAAAGAACCTGTTTTGTAAAAATCAGGTGTACAAGAATCAGACATCAAAAGTGGAAAGTACCAAGAGACTGAAGAAAGAGGCAGACAAATCTAGGGTTGAATAGAGTGTAGTTCATTAGGAACTTATGACAGTGGATGATAGCAAGATGGGAAGATCCTATACCCCAAGGCAGCAGAAATGGGTTATTTGCTAAGCTAGACAAAGATGGCCCATGGCCAACCCGAACACGCCTGGTCTTTCTCAAAAACTATTAACATGTCAAGTGTCAGTTAAGAAGCAGTCAGTGGCCAGCATGAAATACTTGGCTATTTTAACAGCTTTTGTTTGTCCTACAGGGTTTGGAATATGTGCCAGGGTCACCTAGCATGCAAGATAGTGGGTACGCCAAGATGGCCGTATGCAGGTCACACTGGATCCCATCATGAGCAAGAACCATTCTCTCCTTAATCTTGCTTACCCGGAAGCTTCCTTTCATAGCCAGTGGCTGTAAAATATGAAAGCCACAGCAGGATGCACCTGGCTAGTTACTATGGTTTGCCTTTGCGTCATCTTCCATCATCTTTGGTTCTTTGGTGGGAGGCCCTGGGCATCACTAACCAGAAAGAGGAAGAGGCTTCCTGCTGCTCAGTGCCAACCAGTCCGCCAGTCTCTGCCATCTTCCTGGTTTTATGGTGGACAGATGACAAAGGAGGCACAGGGTGGCCAGAACTGAAAAGCTCACCACCTCTGGTCTCTCTTAGATGGGCTCGTTCCTTCAGATTCCCTGGAGTTGACCATGGCCTGACTCTGATAAAAGGGAAGGAGAGAGAGGAGGCAAAAGGGCCCCTGGCCAGACCACAGTTGCAGAAATGTGATTTTGCTTTTCAGATGGTGGCTGAAGCTGTCTGGTGAGGGTCCTCATTTGGGAGAAGCTAAAGTCCCCTGCCCCCTGTGCACAGTACCAGATCTTAAATCGGGAGAGATAGGGCCCCAGGTGACACTGGCAGCTGCTTCCTGCACACCTCTGCCTGGATACTCAGTTAAAGCCCCAACTTCACCCTTGAAATCTTTGCCAGCTCCAGCATTGGGTCCCAAAGATGAGAAATGGATTTGGTTCCACCTGAGCAAGTACCAGGGGCCACAGATAACATGGAGGTTCTGCTTTGCCAATAGCAGCAAGGGCCAGCACCGAGGGAGCCTTAGCATGTGACCAGGGGCATCTCTACCACAGGCTTTCCTGTCCTGCCTGCCAAGGAATGCAGCAGGAAAGTCAGATGGAGACGGGAGACTCTGGGAGCCAGCTGTCACTCCCCTTTCTCCCTCCTCCCTCCCAGGCAGAAACTACTGAGCAGGTCAACAGCTTCCCCCAGCTGCCACGGCTCCTGCTCCTCCGATGCAGCTCTGCAGGAGGAAACCCCCAGCTCCAGGCCTATGCTGACCGGAAGTGGAAAGCTGAGGCTCCTGGGCAGGAAGAGAGGGTAATCAATGGGGAAGCAGCATTTCCTTCCCTGGGGGTTGTCTCCTCCCCCTCCTCCTCCCCCTCCTCCTTCTCTTCCTCCTGCTCTTCAGCATTTTGTGTGGAACAGCCAACAAACCCTAATGGAATGAACCTTCAAATACTCTGGGCTCAGCAGAGCCCCACAGTGTTTTGACCTCCATTGAATAAGTCTTTTCAAGCCTCCAGCAAGGGATAGTTGGCTAACTATTTTTACACAGGGTTGGTTTTTATGGCAAACAGTCCCTTTGGGACCACTAATTCCAGCCTCTCCCATCTATCCAGCTATGGTGAACCTCTGGCCCTGGGTAGGAGTGAAGGTGTCCTTCCACAGTAATATTTTGGAAGATGGTCTCCCTCTCTTGAGCGGCAAGGATATCCCCTGGGACTCTGAACTGTCTCAGCAAGCCCCATGCGAGTGGCTTCTGCTTCCAGCCTCAGCTGTGTGACTGCAGGCAAATCACTAGGTCTCTCTGAAACCTACTTTTTTCCTCTGTATGATGGGTTCGACTAGATCTTCTTTGTCATCCCTTCCAGCTGCAAGTGTTTAGTGGGTATGTGCTTCTTTCTACCCTGAGACTTTGGAGTCGTAGGAATCCTTACTCACAGTTAGAGAGGAGATGCCTTCCTGCCCAGTTAGCTGTCTGATTCAGAAGTGTCTGCTGGCCGTCAAGGCTGAGAGGTTAACTATGAATGGAGTGGAGCTGGGAGTATCCACAGACCCCAGACAAACACTAGCAGGAGAGCTAAGGGCCCAGGTTCCCTCTGCACAGGAAAGGCTCCACTCAGTTGTCCTGGACTCAGATCTTGTAAGCAGCTGGAGGGTGGAAAGGACTCACGGAGAACAGGGTGAGTGACACCACCCTTTCAGCCTGGCCAGTTCTGCAGTCCCCACCCTTCTGGCTGGGATGTGCAGCTGTGTCAGGAGGGGACCTATCAAGGTCAGCACTACACATTGTGGGGTCTTGGGAGCCCCCAGAGTGGGGGTGGTGCGCAGCATTGCTGCTGCTCACCTGATCTCTCCCTTTCCCTGGGCCAGAAGGTCCTGTCCTCTCTTAGAGAGGGGGGAAGAGGTATGTGAGACAGGACTGTCCTGGTCATGCTCAGTGGTAGGCTGAGTCTCCTCTGGTCACTATCCTTCTATCTCAAGCCTGGCTCTGTGTGCAGTTTGGAAAAGCATATTTACTATTATGATTTTGTAGCTGGAAAATGAAAACATAAAAGTCAATTTTTCATAAACAAAATATAAAACAACAGAATCAGCATGGCTGGTGGAATGCAGGGCAGGCTCCATGAGACAGTGATTCTTTGTGGCAGGGCACGGAAGGGGTTGAGGTTTTTAGTTATCCAAAAGGTCAGAGTTTGGTTGTCATTTCTCTTGGAAGGAGGAACCCCTAGATGTTTCAGCTGATTGTTCGACCTGTCAGCAGAAAGCAACCCAAACTGCTCTTCCCCCTGAGTGCCACTCAGAGAAAAGCTCATGCCAGTGCGGCTTGCAGATGCAGGATGAGCGGCTCTAAGGGCAGCTGCTCCCTGACCAAGCCCCTTGCCAGCCCGCCCACCAGGGCCCTCTCCAGCCTTCTCCAGACCCCAGTGTGCCAAGCAGTCAAGTGAAAATCAAGCTCCTCTGAGGCAGAAAGGCACAGCTGTGTGTTTACAGCCACTGATTCAGATCCAAACGCGTACCCTGCCAGTCTCCCGGCGAGGCAGGCTGGGGGCAAACTGTGTGTGTGTATGTGCCAGGCAGGGATCTATTTTGGGAGGTGACCTGCGGCCCTTTGGCATCTTGTAGCCTCCACCCACCCCCACTCAGGCAAGAATCCTTCTAGAAGGAGCTGTCACTTCAGACGTGGTTGATGGGGTTGTGGGATTGCAAGCTGCTTCTTGTCACTTGTGCAGACAATGGCACCTGTCCCCATGCAGTCACAAGGGAATGGTGTGGGCTCCCATCTGTCCAGTGAGAAGAGACAGGGTGAAGGTGAATGCAGTGATCTGTGCAGGGTGAGCCACTCAGGAGACAGGACACTACCTCTGCAGAGGACGAGTCTGCCTCAGTCCTGCCGGGGGAGGAGGCACACCTGAAAGAGATACCTATCCAGGCACTGCCAGGCTTTGCAACAGCAGGTCCTAGCAAGGGGACAACACTGTTTATTTCAAAGTCAAGGAGAAGGGAGCCCCTTCTGCTTGTTGTCCCACCCGGAGAGTTGAAAGAGAACTTGGTCAAAGGGCCAGAAGGCAAGGAAGTAAGACCTCTATGGAATTTCCCCCAAAATGAGCTCCCCGTACAAACAGCTCAGGATGCTTCCCTTTATAAAACAGTTAGTGAGTCTCCCGGCTCGAGTCAAGTTAGGAAAGTATAGTGTTCTAGAAGGAGGGTGGGATACGTGTACAAATGTGGAAACTCTGCAAGATGTTGCTCTGAAATAGAACGGCTAAATGGAACGCTAAAGGGAGCCAAGAAGAGCTGAGGGTAAGGGGATTTTCAGTTTTGTGACATTTGCCAGATGGCCAACAGGAGAAAGTCCTTGGAGGTTTTCCTTGGCTCTCTAATGGATAGGGTGGTGGAGCAGGGTTAGGAGTGTGTAGCACTTGTGCAATAGCAAGGCCCGAATAGCAGTGGTCCTTCCACACTCCCAATGAGTCAAGCCCTTTAGCCTAAGCAACAGCACCATGGTCCCAAATAGGAACGAACCTTGTTAGTGTAAATTTGGCAGGAACTCTCCTTACCTGGCTTGCTAGAGAAGGGTAGGCCTAATAACTATATCCCCTGCTCCAGAAAATACTTTTTGTGCCCTGTAATTAGCACAGTAAGACTGAAAAGAATATGTCTACTCCTGCCCTGTCTTCCCTGCCCCTGCCCGTGTTCACTGCCCTCTGTGTTTTCCATATGTAGATGAAGCAAGTATTTTCACAGCGCACAATGGCTGGGGAGAAGGTGGATTAGTCAATCTATGTCAACGAGAAAGGCAATGTCTGATAATGGGCCGCAGACTCACACCCATGGGCACGACCTAGCCAACGTGCCTTTTTGATGACTTGGATGAAGACACAAACCCACCAACCCTGTTCTAAAATCTATACCTGGAAGACATTACTCACTGGTAGATAACAGAAGTGCATTTGAAAAGTCAGCTGGAACGATAGGTCAAAAACATCTAGATCAAATGTAACCAGGTAAAATTTATGTTTAAAAATAATCCAGTTTCACAACTATAGATGTTACTTGTCGTCTCCATTGTAACTGAGGTTAAATAAATGGAGTGTTATAGTTGATTGTAAGATTAATATAAGCACAAGTGCGACCACTTTTTTTTTTAAGGCAACATTAGGCTATGAGAGTAAAAGTGGAAATAGTCACAGAGATAAACGCTTCACTGCTCTGGGTTGCCCTATGCTACACGGACTCTTGGGTTCAAGCCCCACCTCTTTTGCAGGGTTTTAGTAGGCTAGAGAAAGTCCAGAAGAGGAGAACTGGGCTGAGAAAGGGACTATGGGAGCCATGTCCAGCCTCCCAGCCAACAGCATGAGACCTGATTGTGTTTGTCTTCTGGAGTGAGTGGACTCCACGGGGCTGCTCTGAAGGGCAAAGCTAGACCGAAGGGGTAGAAAAAGTCGGGGGGAGGGTCACTCCACTGAAGAATATTTTAACAGTCGCCACTATTCACCAAGGGAATGTGTCACTTCAAGGAGCAGTGTGCTCCTTGGCTTTTGACAGTTAGAAGCTGAGTGAAACATGTAGGATCTGAATAGTTCAGGATGTTGTAGAGAGTATTTCTGTGGTGGATTCCATAACCTCTTCCCACTGGAACTCTGTGCTGCATTAAATATTTGTTAAATGAGCCTTACCGCAGTTCATTCAGTGCTTTATAATCAAGTTGTGGATGAGGAAAATGGATTACATGGAGGGAGTTTGCTAATTGGAGAAATTCAAAAGATTCCAGTTAGACTCTGCCTTGAGGGAGCAAAAGCCAGATGACACACTGGAAGTGAGGGAAACTGTCACAAAGTGGAATGGCTGTCCTTCTTCATATGTCAGCATGCACTCTCCCTCCCTCCCTCCCTCTCTCTCTCTCTCTCTCTCTCTCACACACACACACACACACACACACACACACACACACACAAACACATTCTGTGTCATTTGCTGCCACTGCAGCTGAGCCCTGGGCAACACTGTTCTGTCCCCCAGATGCTTGAAAGGAGGTCACTGATCAGAGGACATAAGCACCCCTTGGCACAGAAAGGCTGAGCATAGCCAAGGGCAGCCACATCTGTAGGTGCCCTGGCCCTATCATAGTTCCAAGTGGTGCTTTTTGGATAAGAGAAAAGATGGTAAAACTATTTGCCATTTACTGATTGCCACTAGAACCCAGGAGAACAAGCTGACATCAGAATTAGTTCCGCCGACCAGGTGCAGAGGATGCTCCTGGAGGCCTGGGAGCCAAGAATAACTGTCCTCCCTTCTCTCCCATCACCTGGCCCTACCCTGAGGACTCCTCTTCAACCAGCTCAGCAAAGGAAAGAAGGGTTTTCATGTCACACTCTTCTCAGTGCTCCTAAGAACCAACCCCACTGCAGATGACACTCCCTCCTCATTCAGCCTTCACCAGGGCTGCTTTCACCTCATTGTGGGATTGTATAATTATGGTGATTACATCATAGGGCTTTTTCCCTCTTTTCATCTTTTGCTTTCAAATTCATTGAGGCCTCTTATTAAGCATGGCAATCCTAGAAAAGTCAGCAAAGTTTTAATAAGACGTGTTTAAAGCCAAAGAAAGTCTGATCAGAGTTGACGGGTACCGTGTTGTCTCAGACGGTCATTTAAAACTCTGTGAGGTGAGGATGATGCCTGGATGTAAGGGAAGGGGGAGGGGAGACATCCACATCTTGGGGGGCACCTGTACTTATCCTCCGGGCTAGAGAATCATTCTACGCTGTGCCTTGGCCTTTCTCTCTTGCATCAGACCATGGTGCATTGTGCCTCCGTGCCTAATAGGAACAGAGGGACTGTCAAGCAAAGACAGAAAGCCTGACTTTGGTATCATAGCAGATCAAGTTAGGAAATGGAGATGAAGCATCTAGCACAAAACTTGACCCAACTTTACAATCTACAGCAAAAGTAATAGGACAATTCTGTTCTGGATGATACTGGGAGGCTCCGGGACATCCGTATTTCTAAATACGTGAAGAATTCGAGCGTTAGCATCTGTGGTGATCATGATCCGGTGGCCCTATACTTGATGGAGGTCTTGTGGTAATGATATGCCTTCACACCCCACTATTTCCTAACCCTCAATCATGGCTTGCTTAAATAATCCCTAGGTCTGTAGAACATCTTGAGAAGGACCACCAAGAAAGAATGTGGATTGGGTGGTGGCCACCAGAGCCCCCAACCTGCACTCAACAGCTTTATCCGGGCTTGGGGTTAGGGGTCCCTTGGTCTCCATGCTCCTCGGGAACTACAGAGGTACCTGCACAGTGAGGTGCATCTTGCTCCAGCAGGAGTACTTTTTTGAGAGTTCCCTGATTGCCCCTCGTGACTGGTGCCATCCAGACTGCTCCTTCGCAAGGTGGTAGCTGGTTATCTGCCACTTGTGTCATTCAGGAGAAAGAGCCTGAGTTATAACTGCGCTACAGCACCACCAGAGTCAAAAGTCAAAAATCTGGTGGTGCTGTTTCCCCCAGCTACATTCACATACATTACTGAAGATGACCTGCTTGCTTTGTCCCCTGAGAACAATATTCCTTCAGTACCCACAGAAATGCAGAGAAGTGGACACAGGCTGCCCCCGTGGGATCCCTATTTTTCTACATGATATGAGTGTGAGACTCTGGGCAAGTCACTTGCATGTCCAATGGAGATTTTTAAAAAAACCTAATGTACCAGGCAGACGTTTTACTAAACAAGGTCATGACAGTCATACCTGCGATTTCCCACAAGTTCGTGGTATTACACTGTGTCATGCTGGGCGTGGCCTGAGACAGGCTTCGATTCTTCTCCAGCTCTACCGCTTAGATGCATGACATGAGCAGTTCAGTTTCCTTGTCCACAAAAGGGACAAGTGAATAAATAAATAAATAAGGCAAATACCTAAAGTCCTCAACACACTCTTTGCAGTGTATGTATTAAGTATAGCTCTAAGTATTATTTTCATCATTGTAATGTTACTTGCAACCCCTATATAGCTCTCCACTTATTATCTTATTTCATTGCCAGAAATATTATTTGAGATAGGTATCATTGCATCTGTTTTTGCAGGTGAGGGTGAATAAGAGTATATCTTGTATGACAGTATGTGCAAAGTGCATTTATTATAATGACTAGCGTGGTAACTACTCAATTAATGGTAGCTATTACTACTGTCTCATTCCAAAATCAACTCCAAGAGCTGGTTACTCTGCTTTCCTGGGGGATGGAGACACTGTGGTGCCCTGCAGGCCAGCTTCTGCCCTGTGGTAATTTCCCATGTTCCTTTAGCACTTCCCAGGAAGCCCAAGCAGCTATAGATCTTGTCAGCCTGGAAGGTAGAAAGAGCCACAGGTAAACCACTGCAATATTTCTAAGACCTGGTATTTGGCCTCTACTGAGATGCAAGATCCTAAGATGCCTTTTGCTTCCAGGCGCAGACTGGTAATGGCTCTACCCATAATAAGAATATGAAATCCAGTCCCCCAGCTCTAGCCCCTTGCATGATAGCCCCATTCCCAGGACACTCACCTCTCAGTTGCTTGCCTGCTTAGAGCCTCCCTGAGTACTACAGCCTTGCCATGTTCAGTTGTTTCATTACCAGATAAACAGGTTTCTATTTTTTTAACCACTTACTACACAGTGAGGTTTCTGGAGGAGTCAGAAGCAAGTGGCAGGAGATGCTCTGAAATCTCCTGATAAACCGACCCCTGGGGTGTGTGCTCCTACTGCTTCTAGCACTGATAGAAACAGAAGCAGACAGACCATTTCCATTGACATGAGTGGCTTTTTCCTGGGTAAAATTCTGCTTTTATATATGTATTTTAAGGCAAACGCTTTAAGTTTGCAGTAATTGTCAAAGATTGGCACTGTAGGAGTGGATATAAAACTTTATAACTAATGAGGTGGCTGCTTATGTGCCTTGCATGTGATGCTTATAGGAGTGCCTGTAATGTTAATGTGCACACAAGTGTGTGCACAGGTGTATACACAGGTTCCTGCGCTGCCTGCTTGATCCATGCCTCAGTGTTCTGTGCATGGCGGGTGTGTAACCATACACTGCAGACCTGCATGTGCTCCTGTGCATGGACTACTTGTCTGCTGTGGCTGGGGGCGGGGGCAGGGGCTCCTCTAGAGCCACAGGTCTTCACAGTTTCAGCTGGATAAGTTATTCTTCACTTCCCTTCCCCAAAACACAATTGCCTAGTGCTGCTGGCGCAGAGTCAGAATGGCCGCTGCATTTCACCCCCGAGGTGGCTTCCTTCCAGCAGTGGGTGAGTGATCCCGGCGTCCACACACTCTCTAACCTTGGGGAATCCTTCTGCTCCAAAATCCAGCAGAGGTGATCTGCCTGTGGCCTCCACTTTCCCCACTCCTCTTGTTCTTATATCCAAGTTTCATGGACAGTCGGGGGCAAACATTTATCAGCATTCCCTTTTTTTCTCTCCAGTTTTTGAATGCAGTTCTTCCTTCCTAAGAAACAAGGAGCCCAGGGGCCCCAGAAATGATGCTGAGATGAGTCCCTTGTCCTAGAGGCAGTGCACAAACAACATCCTTGGGTACTGATCTTGTAGCTCACTTCTCCAGGTGGCCATGCCATAGCAGAAGGCAGAAATGCCCACTTCCTTTGGAGATATTTTAAAATCTAATAGTGGAAGTCGGCTTCATCTCCCAGCTAAGGCTTCCATAACCCTGACTGTGTGGGCCCAGAGCCAAGTCCTGCAGAAAATATAGAAGTCTCACATTTTACATAGTAGACTACCAGGAGAGAAGGAAGCTAGGAAACAGCCCATCTACTGCCCTACAGAAACCAAAAACATATCAGCAACATGTGAAAAGTGTCTGTAGGAAAGAGGGAAGTAAGAAGGTTCTCCTTGACTAGGAATTCCAACAACCCATCTTTTTCCAGCACCTCTTGAAAATGCTGCTTAACCTATTTCTGGCTGTATTTTTTCCAATTATGAATACACATCTGATAAATGACTGCTGACAGCATTCATGGTAGTAGGGAGGAAAGGGAAATGAGCTGCCCTGCTTTGCATAAGCATCCAAATAGACATGGATACTCACTGAAGTTCATGCCTTTGGTAGGAAGGGGTCAGTAAGTTGACCGCCTGTGCCTTCTAGGCTGTATCTTAGCAGGTAGCTTAAACAAGTACTTGTTTGCAGGAACTAAGAAGTATCCTTCAGAGGATGGAGTTAGAGTTCTCATAGTTCCAAGGAAAATTCCATGCTTCCAAGCTAGGGATTTCCTTTGGCTACCTTATCTACAAAATCAAACTCCTAAATTTTAGCTGCATACTCCCCTATAGTCATAGTCAAGGTTACTTGAACTTCCTGGTTGGAGAAAAGTAGCATCAAGTTGTTGCCAATAGTAACATAGTCATGTCACTGTTTCCTTGAGTCTTTTGACCTTTGCCTAATTTGGAATGAACCAGAGCTTAGATGTCAAAGTACTTTTTGGGAGGAAGAAGACAAAGGAAGAGGCAGGCATTGTGTGGGGGCCGCAGGCAAGCATGCTGCTGAAGGGCTTTACAAGCAAAATGCCCCCTCTACTTCACTCCTGAGGCTACAAGGATTTCCTGCAAGCTGAATGTAGAAAGGGCAAAAGGATTGTTTGGTCAGGAGAGAGGAAGGACAGAAGAAAGAGCCAGTAAAAAGCCGGGTGGGGGCATTTCCCCTGCAGAGGAGGCAGACAGCAGGGAAAGTGGAAATGCACAGCTTGGAAAGCAGGCCAGGGAGCCTGGGCCTGGGCATTCTGCCACCAATGTGGGACTCAGCTGCTGAGCTCTTGTCACTCCCAGCACTCCTGCCTGGTTCCAGATTTGTCCCTGCACAGCTGGAGAGACTATGAAGGAGGTTCTCCCATCACTCACCCAGACCAACAGGCAGAAGCCGACCTCTGTACCTCTGTAAGTGACAACCTTAATGAAAGTCAGGAGCCAGAGGCCTGGAAGACCACCCAAGGAGGGCTTCCCAAAGTAGGCACTTGGCCTAGAATGATTTGAAATTGGGTTTGTTTCCACTGACGTATGGTCACTCTGCCTGGCCCACCTTAGAAAGGTAAACAGCTGCTCCTCGGATAGTCATTTGGGAAGACTCCAGGGAAGTCAGCACTGGTAACACATGGCCATAACAGTAAAGCCACACAGTAGCTTCAGCTGCTATCAGTCTGTACGCACCAAGCAATAGTGACCTGTATCCCAGCTCAGTACTATAGCCTAAAGGTCCTTTTCCAATCCTGTCTGGCAGAAGGGGGCTCTTCTCAGGTCACAGGATTCCCAGTTGTGATGAGGGGAAGCTCTTGAGCAGAGCAGCTACTGCCTGAGACAGCCTCAGGGGTCTTGCTCAGGAGGTTAAGAGTGACCCTGTACCTCTCAGAGAGCTGATGCAGTAGAGGTGGACACAGAGGAATCCATGGTCCCTGGGCATTTCCATCTGCTTCCTTCCTGGAAAGTCAGGGCCATATGCAGAGCAGCTGTATGCCTCGTGAAGTCTGACCACCTTGGCTTTGCCACTGGCTAGCTGTCTGCTCTCAGGCAGGTTGCGCAAGGCCCATTTGAGTCTGTTTCCTCATCTGCTGGGTGAGGTTAAAGGAATATCTACCTAGCAAGGACACTGTGGACATTAGTGCAAGTGTCTAACAGGCAGCTGTTAGTGACCGTTTCCCTAACAGCGGGACACCCCAACCCTGCCACATCAAGTCCTGGGTAATTTAAAGAGGGGAACACTTATGAAAGGGGTACGTGAGAAATTGGTGTCACCCAGAAGGGGAAGAATAAAACATTCAATGAGAAAGACCTTGAGAGGTCAAGAGGTGGGGGGGTGCTTTTACATTAATCCAGATAGGAGGGCTTGCAACAACTTGCTTTCTCTGAATTTGAAATCAGACAGAGAGATAGAGAAAGGGAGGAAGGAAGGGGAAAAAGAAAAAAGGGAAAGGAAAAGAAGGATGGGAGGGAGAAAGGGAATGAAGAGAGGAAGGAAGGAAGGAAAAGAAAGAAAGAAGGCCCTGGTGGATGTTGGAGTGAGACAGCTGAACCTGCTAAGTGCCCTAGTGACATTTTGTGAGAAATGCTTTCAGATGATGGGACTTCCACAGTCAGAAGTAGGAGTCAGAGATAGATTCCTACCATTTACATGGCAAAACCTGGTTGTTTATACCATTGGGCATAGGACAATGTACCTACCATTTCAAAAAAAAAAGTCTATGATTCATATTTTGATCGTTTCATTTCTTTAAAGATTTTCAAGGAAGTATACATGAACACATAATTAATTTTTCTGCCACTGAAGTTTTGCTATTCAATTTTAACCTATCCCATGTATTTTTTTAAATTGGGTGTTGCTTTGTCTTTGTGGTACACCTTCATATAAAATCTCAAATAAAGAGAATATTTTAAAACCAAATAAAATGCCCTTCAGCCCCTGAGATAGATCAGAAAGCTTGGTGAGGACCTGAGAGTAATATAGACCCCAGGAAAGAATCTTGCCACAGGGATCCTGCCCCAATTCCCTACAGAAGGCTGAGACAGCCAGAAATATCTCTCCCTTCTTGGGGGGCTGGCTCTGACCTAGCTCTGGCGTGCATTAGCTAGCTATAGCCTTTGCCTCATCTCATTACCTGGTCTGTCCATTTTTTCAGCCCCACCTTGCTTCACAGGGTTGAGATGAGAGCTGGAGAGCTGGAAGTGTTTTGAAATGAAGCTATATAAGGCACGGATCTTCCTACCATCCCCTGCCAGAGTTTCTCAGACCCCGAGCCATCCCAACCAGGTGCCACTCTCTCTCTCTCTCTCTCTCTCTCTCTCCCTCTCCAACTTTTCATCACTGAGAAAAGGACATGCCATGGAATTGCTTGAGATCACTAAAAATCATTCCGTTTACATTGCTTAGTGAAGAGGGAACACTAGGACCACCAATCCCCGGGGAATCACCTGATGAAGTTAGACGGTGCCTTGGCTTCTCCCCCAGGTTACAAAACCCAAGCCAGAACCCCTAACCTTTCCACCTAGCTCCTAGCTTCCTGAATGCTGTCCTCAGCAAGTCCCCTCAGGCCTATGCTTGCACACATAGACATCTTGCATGAGTTTGAGTATCCTCCATTCAAGGCGACCTTCAAACTCCTTAAAAGGACAACCCATCTCTGGGACCTCCTACTTCTTGCCGACAGAGTCACTTGGTGAGCCCTAGTCAGCAAAACACCATTTTTCATGAGCAAGGATGAAAAATGCCTATGTGTCACACCAGGGGGATCAGGTTGGATCAATGGAGGTAGAAATAGTCCAGATTAGTACTGCTGCAAGTTCCAGTGCCCCTAGCAGAGAAATCTGGGTTTCTCCCATACCAGGGGAGGAAGCACTGAATTTTTCCAAAGGCAAAGATGGGCCCAGAAACTAAAAAAGAGTGGGGAATAGGGAATTCTCGGGCAAAGATGATAGCAGGGATTTTTTTCCTAGTCTTTTTCTCCCCTTTTGAGATATGGTAAAATGCACAGATCTGAAATACATGGTTTGATAAATTTGACAAATGTATATACTTGTGCAACCTGCACCCCATCACCGTAGAAAGTTTCCTCATGCACCTTTCCAATCAATTCTGCCCTCTTCCCCAGGGGCAACCACACTTGGTTTCTATCCTCCCAGTAGCCTGGATTTTTATTTGAGACCTGAAACGTTGGTCTTAGGTCACCTGAGTAAATCAGCAGGAAAAATCTCATCAGCAACTCACACATCTTTATTCCCTTAGCATTGAAAAGGGTCCCCTGAGCCCCTAGTGCTTGACTGTGCTGCCCCCATAAGCCACCTGACCCCCAGGGCTACTTCCTCCCTGAGCCACAGCCCTCTTCCTGGCCAGAGTTTAGCATCAGTCTCCCAGGTAAGTAAATGGCAGAAGTGCTGGGTAACCCAGATGGGGTCGTGCATGCTTTGTTGATTAGTATCTGAAAGTGCAATGCACAGAGCAGCATGACAAGCAGCATGTTGATTTTCCTTAAAGCACTGCACAAAAGGGAGCTAGCCCTTTTGTGCATTTCCTTTCAGAAACAAAGGATTCTGTGACCACCTTCTTCCAGGCTTGTAGCCATCAAATGACCACAGAGCTGAAATGATTAGTCTGAGTGGAGGGTGGGAATTGAATGTGTGGGTGTTCGTGAACCCAATACTGAGCCCTGTGGTCCATGAAATTGAAGGATCCCAAGTGCTATTGGATTACACGTTGCCAAATGTCTCACAGGTGAAGAGCATTTTGTCTATATGCAAAGCTTTGGTGTCTCTGGAATGCACCTTCTGCAGCTCAGTTCTTAATCGCTGTATATTTTTACACTTGGACAAAGAGTGCCTGCTGATACCATTTTCAACCACCCTCAGCTGCTTCGCTCAGCTCCGCCAAGGCCTTGGGCTGAGCTGGCTGCAGTTTCCTGGCACCATGATCCATTCCCAGCTGACCAGCACTGGGGAGCATCACACATTCACACCCTGAAAAACCACTTTCTCTGTAACCAGGCAAGGGCCAGGCACAGGCAAAATTACCACTTTCCTGCCGAATCATGGGAACTGGAGGCAGGAATAGGAGGAAAAGAAGGGGGACAAGAGCCCTAGACTCAGTGGGCAGAAAAGTCCCTCTCTGGGCAGAGGGTAACTGAGGAGCTGCCTGCGGGCCTATGGGGGCATATCCTTCAGACAGCTCCGCTCTGGACACACGTAGCCTCGGTTCTCAGATTTCCCTGTGATGACTGAACACTGTGGGAGCCTTGGTTCTTCAGAAGGGAGGAGCAAGTAGGACTGCAGGATCTCTTCCCCCAAGGGCATGCCTGCATCCTGCATGATTAACTACCTTCCAGCCCAAACTCACGCTCATTCACCCAGGTCAGAGTAGCAGGTAGATTGCAAATGGCCAAACTGCTTCCCAAGCTATCCCCAAGCCTCATGACCTCCATCTGTAGCAGCCGAAATGGCACTTGGTAAATGTGGGTGCGCAGCAGTGGAGAAAGGTAGACAAAACCGCCAGGCAGCGCCACTCAGATTGCTGAGAGGTTAGGGATAATCTCAGGAGTGGCCCTTAAGCAGTCAGCTGCATCACCAGCCCCCAAATTCCTAGCAAATGGAAGCTGTGAGGGGAGGGCAGGCAATCACACGCTGGCCACAGGTCCTTGGAGTCAGAGCTGTGAGGCTGAGCTCCAGGACTCCAGCAGGAAGAGATTAATTAGTTCCTCCAAGCCCAGCCAGGCCCTTTCTGTAAAGCTGGGAGAGGTTAAGGGTGGGGGTGCCTCAGGGCCAAATTCACCTAGAACGAATAGACACACCATCCTCCCTCAATCCTCGGGTCCCCTCTCCAGCTAAAATGACCCCACTAATGAGAATGCAGCTGTAATGAGAGCTTGGGGTAAACCTTCCCTTCTTTGTCTCTGGGCTTTTAACATACACATTGCCAACAGACTCTTATTCAGAAGATTTAGTGATTTTTTTCATATCTGTCAGCTAAATCAGAGCCCCAAATACCATATATAGCAACTCAGGACATATATATCTGGGTTCATGATATGTAACTGTGACCCAGGGCCGGAGGATTGGAGGAGGAGGAGGACCCAGTACATTTGGTGTGTAGCTACTGAGGCAATAAGCAACTCCCAAGAGGAAAGCAAAATTCTTATGCCTTTCAGAGGAGCAGGGATGGCCATGGGAAATGAGAGGGGTCACTCATACCAGGAGGTCCGTAGACACACATTTTCTCAGAAAGGACCCACACTGCTGCACTGCCTGCCTGCAGGCCTGCGGTGAAGAATCATATGCCCAGGTGAATCAAGTGGGTGACGAATACCGCTGGCTCCATGTAAGGAAGGGCACTTGGGGACAGTGACAGCTATCTGCATGCCATAGACTCTGGGACCAGCCTCCACCTTCTAAGAGCTACTGGGGTACCTACCCTGCTCTAGAGAAAGACATGGCTGTCCTCTTCAATGATTCTCAAAGGCTGATACAGTAACCCTCTGGGATTAAAAAAAGGGGATTAAAAATTTAGGCTGGTATAACTGTACTTTGCTGCAAGCTCAGTTTAGTGTATTTGCAGATTCAGATAAGGTTGTTGATGTCAGGAGATTGTGTGTGTGTGTTAACATAGCAGGTAAATGAAAAGCTTTTGTAAAAGGAGAGGTACAGGCAGATTTCTAACAGCTCCTGAGAGCAACTCAGTTCCTGAACAAATCCCCTTTCATGGCATCAGAATGCTCAGCCAGGCTGGCTGCATCCCTCCATGGAGATCTAAGCCAGATGACACATTGTTCTGCATCCAGCTACCTCCAAGCCTGTGCTATTCCTTTATTAGATATACCCATTATCCATCAATTCATTAATCAGCAGGTTTATAGAGTACCCTCCTGGGCTTCACAAACCTGGTCAATTTTTAAAAATTACATCCGGCTTACACCTAGCCAAGCCCAGTAAACAAAATGAGCCCCCACACCCCACTTGGAAACAAACATGAGAAACTGCTGGCCCTTGCAATCTCCCTACCAAACCCTACAGCCCTTGCTGAGGGGGGATCATATGCTACCCTTGCAGATGGGGATGATGTCACTGACCCACTGTCAATAACAGGATGGGTTTCGAGTGTTTTCCCAGACACAGTGATCAATCTACTTGAGTCCAGCCACACACTCCTCTGAACTCCTGTCCAACTGTATGGATTTCTAAAGAGGGTGAGCCAAGGAAGGGCATAGACTATGTCAGGGAAATAAGCAGAGGAACTGAGCCTCACTCTTCCTCCTCATCCCTCCTCCTGGTGCCCAGTTCTGAATCCCTCCCAGATCAGAAGCTCCTCAAGGACCTCTCCAGGATCTGAAGTCTCCCTGGACTTCTATGCCTCATGCACTGGACCTCATGGCCTAGTTTATCATTTTAGTTCTAGAGAGGAGCAGCCACAAAGGTTGTTAAGTAAAGAGCTTGTAGGTTTCCTGGTATGGAATCATCAAAATCAATCTTTGGGGAGGTGGGGAGTCAAGTCAAGAACGGGAGGCAAGAGGAGCTCACTGCCCTGGGGCCACCAGTGGCTCTGAGGCCCAATAAACCTTCATGTCACTCTCATGGTCCCAGAACTCATCACCCAGGGGGTTCCAAAGTCTGTGTGTCTATCCTGTATTTTGAGCAGGATTCACAGCCAAGATCTATTTGGATCAACCCACTTTCCCTGACCTTGATACTCTCAAATCCACCATTTCCTTCCCTCACTTGAATAGAATCCAGTTCAAGAGCGAGTTTAAATGGCTGATTTCAGGAAAGTAAAACTCTCACTATCATCAGCCCCCCAAAAGTACCATCAACACCCCTCTCTCTCTTAACCTGCCCGGCAGTCCTGATTTTTCCCATATCCCCAGTTAGGGCTTCTGTACCTAGAGACCCTATACCAAGAAGATCAGTCAGGTTGGTTAGTCCTTTGGCCTCTGTGCCTCATGCAACAAATAATTCACCTGTCTGGCTCTCTGTCTCTGTTCTGTGTGTGTGCGCGCCTGTGCGTGCCTCTGTCGCTGTCTCTCTGCAGGGAAAGTCTCTGGCGGGCAAGCGCCTCACCGGCCTGATGCAGTCCTCCTGACGGTACCCAGCGCCGGGCAGGGGCCCGAGCCTGCAGAGCACGCAGGCAGGCGGCGGCGCTCCACATCCGCGGACAGAGTTTCCTTGCACGGAGATTTGGTCACTGTGAAGGAGAAAGAGTGAGGGCCGTGGAGGGCAATGGTGGGGAGACTTGGTGGGTGAACGGGGAGACCGGAAGGACAGCATCCACAGAGCCCAAGCCGGCCAGGAGAAGCCCCTGTTTGCAACCTCTCTTCCTTGTACAGTCGTGTGCCAGAGCCCACGATTAGGGGAGAATGTCTCATGGGACTCCTGGCAGACCACCGCCTGAGATGGTACCCTCAATGTCCTTGCTCCTCCGACTGTCTGGGGGGCTCACACCTTGTGGCAAACTCAAAAAAGGGCAGTGGACCTTGGGAACACCCAGTATTACACATCACCTCCTCTCTCCCTGCACCTCTCTCTCTCCTGCCCCTTCATCTCCCCGCCACTTGGGCACCATAGTTATGGCCATCATGTCCCCTCCGTTGGCTGCCTCTCCCACTCCACGTAAGGGGCCAGCACCAGGCACCACTCTCGCATACAGTGTCCCAATCTCAACCTCACCTCAAGTTCTTTCTGCCCCCTTTGAGAACAATTTTTGAAGAGGTCTCCATGGGTGTGGCGGCTGCCCTCAGTCCCATCAAATGTCTAAAGGGTCCAACACCTTGTGGAACCACTGACTCAGATGAAAGAATGTGGTGTTTAACAGCCATGGAGGTTCTGATGACTATCTTTAAAAAATTATTATTTCATCATTTATCCATTTTCCCCCTTTGCTCGTTGGTTTTACTCAGAATAAATATGGCCATGAACTAGGGAGCTATCGGGATTCTCCCCTCCTTGGCTCCAGGTGAAGGCTGGAAGGGCATCCAGCCCAGGCGGGAGCGGGTTTCAGGGCTGACAGTGCCCTTATGATGGCGTCCTGCCAAGCACAGTCAGACCCTTGCCGGGTCAGACCTCAGCTCTGCCTGAAGCTGGGACAGAGTACACTTCGGCAGGTCCAGGCCAGAGCCACATCTTTCCCTTCCCAGGCTGAGCCTGAAGTCCCTGCCAAAGAATCCTACTAAACAAAGCCGGTTACCTAAGGGAAAGCAAAATCTGCAGAAACCTACAAAAGATGCCCCTGTACTCCCTTTGCGTGTGTGTCAAAATGACTCTTTGCCAACTGAGCTCTGAGTTCGTGTATGTAAAGCACCAAGGCAGGTGCCGGACATGTAGTAGGTGCTTAGCAAATGGTAGCTAATACTGTGATTGTTATTATTGTGATACCTGCAAAGCCCC
>NW_022900933.1:15089225-15135818 GCF_012274545.1 Fukomys damarensis
AGCTAATACTGATTGTTATTATTGTGATACCTGCAAAGCCCCATACAGAGTTGTATTAAGAAACCAGTTTTTTAATACAGACACTCACCCCCCACACACACACCTGCTATGATGATCTTCCTTTGATCTATTTTTGGCCACAGGTGAAAAAAGACTCCCTTGAGAGTGTATAAACAGACACATCGAAGGAAACGAGTGATCCTGGTGTTTCTTTACTCATGCAGGCAAATTCACCAGCTGGTGACCAAAAGCTCAAATGCTTGTCTGCAGTCCTGGCCTCCTGGTTGCTTCTCTGTGGCCCATCTTCCCAACTCCCACCTCTAAGTCCTTTCTGTGTCTCTTCCACTGAGCCCTGTCCCCTGGCCCCAGCCTCCTGTCCCTCACAATGCAGGCACCCTGGGCAATAAGAGTCCTCATTATGATTGTATCCTTGTGGATCTTTGACCACCACACCTCAGTTTCCCCCACTGGCAGTAAGTAAGTTCCTCTCTTTTTCAGATGGAGTGGAAATCACAGAGATCACAAGTTGAGTTCTCCAAGTCTCTCCAAAGGTGGCAATGTAGAGCCAGGTCCTTGGTGGACTCCCATACACTCGGCACAAAGCCTGGCAGTATATAAATACTTGATAACCACATGATGAGTAAATGAATGTAATGAAGCCCCACCCCAAATTATTGGGTCTTTCATTTGCTCTTCCACCTTTTTATGCCCTCATTGTCATATAAACCTCCTCTTTCACAATAAATCATAGTCCAAGTTTATCTGCACCTGACTTTACCCAAGGGAAGCTCTTCCCTGCCCAGGGTCCCTGGCTATGCTGCCACTGAGGCACAGGTGGACAATGGGGTTCATGAACAACCACACCTCTGTGCCCTCAGTTATGCAGGGCAAGGGGCCTGGCTGCCTCCTGCCCCTCCCATGGACTTTAAGGGGGCATCCTAAGTCTGGCTGTAGACAGGAAAGGGTTGGCTTCCTGGCCATGACTTCTGTGTCCCTCTCCCCCAAATGCTTGGCTTGCTGTTCCTGATCTATGCTGGCCTAAGAATTGACCTCACTCTGGAAGTCCCCGGAGGGCCCACCCAGAGCCAGGAGGACTGTGGCACTGAGAACAGGTAGAAGGCTTCCAAACACCTCTGGAGACAACCAGAGGGTAGGGGAGGGACAGCAGGCTCAGTAGAGATAAGGATACTTCAGATAAATTCAAACCCAGAGCAATAACCCTGCCATCCCACCCCATAACAGAGGCAGGCTGGATCCTGTGACTACCACAACATTTTCCTCAGTAGCTCAAGCAAGGGGTTGTAAAGAGGACATGGAACAAGCTTGTTCCAACCAAGAGGACCACACCAAGATCAGGCTACCATGCAGACCTCATAATGGAAGGATTTAGAAAACTGAGTCTTGGCCAAGTTCCCAGTAGCTTGATCTAGACAGCCAAAGATCCAGGCTAGATTAGATATTTGAAGACAATTCTTTAGCAAAACAGATTCCCCTATCCATTCCACCCTCTGCAAGCCACCTGAGGTCCCCTGGCTTGGCACGATCCCTGGATCTGAAACTTTTCTTCCTGAGGGTTCAAGGGCAAATATTATTTTGGCAGCTCCACAGCTAAAGCATCAGGGCAGTCTCTGTGAGTGACCATCAATCCATCAACTCCAAGAAACAAGGCACCAGGCATAGAGCACGTCACTGAAATAACCTCTCCCTACATGGGAAAGGTACAACTGGTAGGTTGCATGTATAAATGTCCAGCAACAGCCAGATAACCTGACCCATGCAACTGGAACTCTCTGGGCGAGGGAGAAGCCTCCTCCCTTCCAGATAGCTATGCAGCAGCTTTGTTCTCCTGAGAAGCTATTGCGATGCCCTAGAAACAAAGAGACCCAGCTGCCAGTGCAGTTGACAGGGCCTGTGTCCAGCTCCCCACTGTGGCTGGCCAGGTACTGGGCCAGCATCCTGAAAGGGCCTCTTGGTATTCTGAGTTGCTGCTCAGGATTATCTAATGGGGCCATGCTGCAAGGTTTTTCCCTGCAGGATTACTGGTATGTTCAAACTACCTCATCAACAGGACACTGAGCCAGGAGCCTGCCTCCTCCCTGATTGTGGAAGTTGATGTTTTTCCTTAAAAAGCATCCCTCCCATTCTCCAAATGCCTGGACTTCAAAAGCCACCATCAGGAAGCCTTCCCAGAAGGTACAAAGGATTGAGGGCTGTTGGTCTTTGGACCCTGTGGAATATAGTGGAGGGAGATGTTCCAGCAAGTTCCAGGAGCTAGAATGCCCTGAGCTGGAGGGCGATAATGTGCCACCAGCTTAAAGGAATCTGACTAAGATGAATATGTAGCAAGGATCATGGACTGGTCAAACAGTGGCCAAATAAATCACTAATAACACACCATGGGACCCTCTGAAGAGAGGCCTGTGCTTGTGTAACCATGGCAACAGCAGATGCCAGCAACCTACTCATTAGTGCCACCCAGTGATAAGGCATCCCCTGGGCAAGACCCAGGGGCCATAAAGTAGCAAAGTAGCAAATGTAGCAATAAGGGCCCCAGGGCCCTAAAGGAGCAGGGTCCAAATGACTGGGGCTCAGCCCTCTCCTCAGCCCTAGTGAGGGCCCAGACTGGCTGCTGTCAACTGTCTGCAGAGGGGAGGCCCCGCTCACACCGAGGGCTCCTGTCCTGTATTCTATGCCCACTCACTGCATGATCACGGACACATCAGAATGGCCTCCTCATAGTGCATGTGGTTCTCATTAGTTTATTTTTCTGGAAATTGGGGATTGAACCCCAGAACCAAACATGCTGGTAATAGTCTAAAAATAAATGACTTGAACTTACTACTGTCCAGATAACTCTGTGTGACTTCTTGCTTTGGGGGTTCACTGGGCAGGATTTACTTCTAGAAAATAAAGCCTACCACCTCTCCCTGCTTCTGACCAGGCTCCATTAACACACACACACACACACACACACACACACACACACACACGTGCGTGCGCGTTTCCCTCTCAGTTGCAAGGATTCTAAGGAGCTCAGAAAAGCCAGATCATGTTGGTAGGTTGGGACAGCTGTATCATCAAAAGGCTGAAGCCCTTGACTCTGCCAGGGTCTCCCTGGCTGGGTGGTCTCCATGCCTTACTGTTCAGGTGCACAATCCCAGTGGCTTCTCTGCTCTGACACTCTTCAGGATCACAGTCCACTGCATACAGCCAGTGCTGCTTTTGGGGAGTCTTGGTTTCCTGAGCAACAAACAATCTCATTTCTTGCTAACACCAAAGCAACAGGACTCCAAGAGGCTGAGAGTTAGGTTGACAAGAGGAGGAAGAGAACAAAGTAAAAAAGACCCTCTATTAACGATAAGACTGGTGTCTAGCAGCATGCTTCAGTGACAGAAATTTTGCTCTCAGAGGTAGAAATGATTTCTGAAGCATGGAAATGGGTCCTCAGTCACATTTGGATGGAAATCAACTTGTCTCTCATCCGTGAGCTGGATCCATAAGTAGAACATTCTGAGCTATAAGGTCAGGATCAAGGTTATACTTGCCCCCAACCTGTCCCACTGGCAGTTCATGGCCCACCCACAGAAATACCATGCTTCCTTATTCTCAACCACAGCTACCAATTCCAGAGAATCTGCAGCTCTTCTCACTCAGCTAGATCACCTGGTTTGTTTTCAGAATCTTTATTTACCAAGCGGTCGCTGTGCATGCACACAATCCTACAGACTACCAAGGACAGAGATCTGCTTTTAGATCCAGGATAGGGATGGACAGAGGTGGGGCAACCAGCAATAACCCAAGAGCTGTGTCTACCCAAGTGTCTAGGAGCGGCCCTGACTGCATCTTTACCCCCTTTGAGTCTTTTGTGCTAATGGCATGAAGCTGTCCTTTTCCCTGGTACCAACTTCTAATTATTTGTTGGTCTCAGCTTCCTAGGGCCACAGGAGGCTCTAATGGGTGCCTCTGACCCTGGTATGTGGGCAGCCTCCAAACCCAGGCAGCTCTCATACAAGCACATCCCCTCCTGGGTCCACAGAACTCTGCCCAGCATGCCTTCCACTCCGCTCATTTTCCTCAGCAGAAACCCTCATGACACTTTCTGCATATGCTCCTGGGGTTCTTTCCCTGAATTACCTGTACTAGGGGTCACAGAATGTTTCAGACCCCACCCCCGCAGGCACAGGCCCCTGGTCAAGGAGGAGCTGCGGCTTCTGGTTTGTTTTAAAGGGGCCTGGGGTGGGGGCCATAGTTCTGCATGAGCTCCATCTGGAGTAGAGCTCTCCATCTGGTACACTCTAGCTCTGTCCTCCTCAGAGCACTGGAGCTGCCTGGCCAGGTCCAGCCAAGAAAACAGAGAAATCGACTGAGATGGCAGAGACTGAGCCATACACCCTCAGTCTGTTTGTTTCTTTATTTCTAAAGCAGGAGCAAAAATTCCAAAATTTTATGATGGCTGTGAATTAATAAAGAAGGCTTAGCCTGTGCCTGGCATCTCATCAGTGTTCCTGAAACTGGTGTTAGCTCGTGCCACTTCTGCAATAGACATTGGGAGGTGGTAAACATAAACCAGGTCTGCAAATACCTACCAGGCAGACAGCACCCCCCACCCCACAGCCTGGCCCAAGTGCCAGCCTTCAGCCAACCTGGAGTCTACGGACATCCATGGTCTGTGCAGGCAGCAGCCTCTCCCTGCCTTGTGACAAGCCCCTTGCTCTCTTTTTCCCAGCAAGGGCTTGATTCCCTCAGTGTGTCACTTGAGTGACCTCAATCAGTAGCCCCACAATAGGCTTCAATGGCAGCACAGTGGGAGGCAGGGCTCCTTCTTCAGACTCCGATGGCAGTAAAAACCTTAGAGACCTACATTCCCCATCATTCCCCATCCAGATTTCCATTTGACCCACAAGCCTTGTAGTTGTTATATGGAGATCTGGACTGTGAGCTCTTGTCCAGAACTATTTCATTTCAAGCCCGGGATGCAGACCTTGGATCAGATTGAGGGGCTGAGCCAGGCCCTGTGCTGAGAATGTCCAGCATCCCTGGACACACATGGACCTGCCCAGAAGGAGAGGCCTTGTCCCTGGAAACAGTTGGGCTAGCAAATGAAGCCTGATTTTCCTCTTTCTCCACTGCATCACAGGCCTGTTTGGAGTTGGAGAAGGGTAGGAGGATCAGGCAAGCACAATTCAAAAACTGAGATAGCTCTTCCTGCTGGCTTCCCTGTGATCACACCATCAGGGGAGAATCAGTGAATAACAGCGCTGAGAGGAACCTTCAAGATTACCCGGTCCAACTCTGTGATTGTGTGTGTGTGTGTGTGTGTGTGTGTGTGTGTGTGTAAGGGGGCCTTGGCCTTGGTTGTTTATTTGGCTATAATTTACATACAGTAAGATTCACATTTTTATATTTAGTGTTATCAATTTTGGAAAAACTTATACAAAGATATATCCACCACCAAAAATCACGCCAGGGAATAATTCCATCACCCCCAAAATGTTCCCTTTATAGTTAATCCCTCCCTCACCCCTCCATTCCTGGCAGCTATTGATCTGTTTTCTGACCCTGTAGTTTTGCCTTTTTTAGAAAGCCGCATAAAGGGAATTGCATAGTGGGTGACCTTTGAGTTTGGCTTCTCTGGCTCAGATCAGGGCATATTACAGCATGTACATAGGAAATGCATTCTTCCACATTTTCCTTTTATCTAGAAAGAAACTGAGGCTCAGACTGGCAAGAGCAGAGAGGGGCTGGAGGATTATGGCTGAGAGTATAGAGCCTAGATGCCGTGCAGCCCCTTCGGCCCACTGGCCACGTTACCTGAGCAAAACGTCATCTTTCTAACCCCCGGACATCTATGCACCCCTGTTGGAGAAAGCATGTGATATAGAATCTGCAGGTTGCAGAGAGTGAATTCTTTAATCATCTAGCAGGAGCCTCTTAAAACAAAGGGAGGCGATGGTGCATATCACAGGGGATGTGGAGGGAGGGAGGATTGCTATAAAGGGGCACAAGGGAATGTTTCATGGTGACAGAGTTATTTTCTGTCTAAATTTTGGGTGGTGTTCACATTGCATAAGCCATGGTGCTGATCAGAGGGAGGCATTATCTACCCAGCAGGTGATGCTTGGTGAGATGCTGGTGAGACACTGGTATGGGTGGACCCATACCAATAATTCCAGAGCTCCTTTGTTCCTTCTCTGAACAGAATGATACAGAATAAGAAAGTATGAACACTGACTGGCAGCAAAGAGCCAGAACAGAGTTCAGAGACAGAGGGATCCACGTAGATGTACAGCCATGAAAACTAGGCCAAGCAAGAGCAATAACCTGGGGGTTCTGTCAGGATCTCAAAATCCAAATAAATGGAGTTTTTAAAGCAGCATTATGAACTCAGGAATGTAGATATATTGAGGTCTTTCAATTCATCCTATTATTATCCTTATTGATATCCAATATGCCCCACCTTTGACAGAGAGAGCCTAAGTCCTTTAGACATTGCCTCGGGAATCTTTCATCATTCATTGCTATCTGGCATGACAAGATGCTCCAGCATTGTCTTGTACTTCTCTTGTCCCATTCTTAAGTTCCAAGTGAGTGAAATTCTATAAATGCTTTGGTATAAAATCATGGGGTTCTGTGATGGAATGGATCTATACACTGAGTCTCTCACACCTTCAGAATAACAGAATTGAAAAGTTCTTTAACAATCAACTGGCTCAGAGCCTTCACTCTAAAGAATGAGAAACAGAGACCCAGAGACATCAAGTAACGTACATAAGGTTACACATGACTGTAGTAGGGCAAGGGTTAAACGCTAGGTTCCCTGACTCCTTTGCTACTCATCAACCTTCCTCTCCTCATGTGTCCTCAAAATGTCTAGTCAGGCCCTTCCTGTCAGGCAATGTCCCGGCCTTGGCTATGTATGCTATAAGATGAACATAAAAGTAGAAATATTCCAATTTCAAAACTTATGATGAGTCTACAGAACTCAAGAGAGTGTAGTATCGGTATAAGAACAGACATAAAGATTGATGGAATAGAATTGGGAGCCTAGAGATAAAATCAAACATTTACAGTCAATCGGTTTTTAACAAGAGTTCCAAAATAATTCAGTGGGGAAAAAGAATACTCTTTTCAACAATGGTGCTAGAACAATTAAATAAAATGGAGTCCTTACATCACACCATACACAAAAATCAACTCAAAGAAGATCAGAAAGTTCATGCTATAAGACTCCTAGAAGAAGACATAGGAGTAAATCTTCATGATCTTGTTTAGGCAATGGCTTCTTATATAAAACACCAAAAATATAAGCAACAAAACAAAAAAGATCATTTGAACTTCATCAAAATTAAAAACTTTTATTCTTCAAAGACACCATCATTAAAGTGAAAAGACACTCCTAGATTAGGAGACAATGTTGACAGTGATGTAACTAAAAGGTACTCAAATCTAAGATATATAGATAACTCTTAAAACTCAATAATAAAAATATAAACAAAGCAATTAAACTATAGACAAAGGTTCTGTATAGTTTTTTTCTCCAAAAGAGACATACAGTGAACAAGAAGCACAAGAAAAGATGCTCAACATCATTAGCCACTGGAGAAATACAAATCAAAACCACAGTGAGATATCACTTGTGACGGTTAAGATTGATTATGACAACTTGATTGGGCTGGGAGCCATCCAGAGAGTTGGTGGAGCACATTTCTTGGTGTAACTGGGTGGGGAGTATGACCTTGCGCGTTATATCTGGAGCCCTCCCTCTCTGGCGCTGTTTTCCTGCTCTGCTTCTCAGAAGTCATGAAGTATCTTTGCTCCCCTGTACCCTTCCACTGTGATGTTTCTGCCCCAGAGCCAGCCAGCTATGGACTGAATTCCCAGGAACTGTGAGTCAAATTAAATTTCTCCTTTCATAAATTGTGCACGTTGGGTATTGTGTCCCAGCAACAGGAAAGCTAGTATAACCACTTCACACCTGCTAGGATGGCAATAATAAGAAATGATAATAACAAATGTCAGTGAGGCTGTGGAGAAATTGCGGCTCTCACACGACATAAAGAATGCTGCAGTGTAAAATACGGAAAAGTAAAACGCGCAGCCGCTTGGGCTACAGTCTGGCAGTTCCTCAAACTATACAATGCCATATGACTCAGAGATTCCACCCCTCTGTAGATGCCCTAAAGAAATGGGAACATAGGGCCATAGTAATCTTGGATACTAGTGTTCGTAGCAGGATTATTCATAAATAATTAAAAAATGGGAACAATGTCTGTCAACTGACAACAGGTACACAAAATGTGATATACATATACAAGTGAATATTATTTGGCAATAAAAAATAATGAAGTACTGAAACATGCCCTAACATGAATGACTCTTGAAAGCATTATGCTAAGTGGTAGAGACTGACTATTGTATGATTCCATTTACGTAGAATTTCAGGAGAGGCAAATCTGTAGAGACAGAAAGTAAATTCATTGTTGCCTAGGGCTAAAGAGGTTGTAGGGAAGAAATGAAAAGTCACTGCTAATAGATAGTTTCTTTGGGGGGGAAATGAAGATGTTTTAAAGTTGATCAGGGATAATGTTTGCACAACTCTGTGTATAGACTTAAAACCACTGACATACAATTTAAATGAGTGCATTGTATGGTATGTGAATCATTTTTCAGCAAAGCTGTTTTTAAAAAGGGAAAACAGATGGAAAGAAAGGAGGAAAGAGAAAAGAAGGAAGGAAATAAAGGAAGAAGAAAATTAGGAAAGAGAAGAAAAATAAAGGGAGGAAAAGGAGACGAGATCGCTAAAAACGAGAAATTCAAGCCTATTTTTCTAAGTCAAGAGAACCAAGCTATTCTATAGAGAGTGAATAAAGGTAGTCACACAGGACTTTGAAATTCTACCTATAGCCAAAGATGGGTCAGGAGGTACCAGGTTATTCCAGAGTCCGTGGTTCATTTTAGCTGACTCTGCTTGCTCTTGGAATTAAGCCCTTGAGTCCCCCTTGTAGGAAACTAATGTAATTAGATGGATTAGTGGTATGAAGGATAAAAGACCTACTCAATACACTCTTTTGCAACCAATATGAAGCTTGTTTCTCAAAACTTTAAGCCTCAGGACATGGGCTGCAAGAAGAAATGCCCTGGAAGGAAAGCCGGAAGCCTTGGGTTTTAGTGTTGGACCTGCCACTGTTAGCACTGTGGCCTTAGGTGGCCAGTAACACAGCTCACCTGGGCCAAATATTGCCCCATCTCCAGAGGTTACAAAAGAGGAGGTTAGAGGAAGACCTAGGAATCTACATTTTCAGTAACTAATCCTAAGTTATTCTGATGTGCAATGGTTTGGGAAGCACTGTACTGGGTGCTGCCTCTTTGAGGACGGTATGATTCTGGGAATGAGGATACATGGAAATCAGAATAGATATGTACTTGTCCTCTGCCTCTTCTTCAACCAAATGCTCACCTCTACCCCAGGACAAAAGGAACCAAGGTCTCTCAGCTGTGATCCAGAATTTCCCTAAACCAGCTCCTGCTGCTGCCTTTCAACTTGCCAGCCCTATAAAGCTGATTCTGGTTCCCCTCCTGAGAGGGAGGCCCTCACTGGAGGGTTTACGAAGCTGCTCATGCACAATGCTTGCACACAGACACACACACACACACACACACACACACAACTACAGTATGAGCTTATCTATTAAGTTAAATGCTTCTATTCATGCAAGACTTTGCCAAGGTGAACTCACTGAGCCCTCAGATAAATGCATCAAGTCAGAAACAAAGAGAAACATTGGGATCAAACCAAAAGATAAATTACAAATCGGATTAGTGGATCTTCCTCTCTCTCTGCTGCAGAAGCATGCTAGCAGCTATCTAGACACACCCAGGTGGCTTGCACCACCCACACAGGAACATACACACAACATCCACAATGCCTCTCCCCGGTCAGGCACAAAGCATTGGTAACCTTGACACTTCTCCCTCCTAAGCCTTTAGCACTCACACGCATGGTTGCACTCAGGATTCTCAGCTTTGGGCAGGAAAGTTGAACTTTCCCTTTGGCTCTCCCCTGGTGCCAGCTGGTGAGCCCACAGACCTTCTGCCGGTTCATGCACACAGTGTTCTGTGACATTCCCCAGCCCCTGCTGCTTCCTCCCACCTCCAGCACAGCCCAGCCTCGTGTTACGGCAGACGAGGAATGACCACCCAACAATCAGCACTGAAAGGAGGAAGGACAAGCTGGCAGAAGGCAGGAGGGCATCTCCTCCCAGAAAAGCAGAGTTGGGAATGAGGCTGGATGTGGTGGCTGGCCAGACAATGACTCAGGAGCAGGTCTGATAGAAAGCACGTCCTGAGAGATGTAAGTCTGTAACATTTATTGTGATTGGCTGTGTGACAGGCCTTGTGTTAGCTGCCAGACTGACAGAGTTGAGTAAAAAATGTTTTTTGTCCTCAAAGACCAGGCCTTCTAGTAAAAGATATAGATATTTAACCAATCTACTATGACACAAGTCAGAGGAGTGTAGGCACAAATAAAATGCACATTGCAAAGGGCCATAAACTCTACACGTGAGGAAACTGGAAGGAGAGGGGATAAAAGTTCCTAGCCTGTTCAGGGAGCAGTGGATAGACCTCATTCTGCAGCGTGCACGAAGGGAGTGAGAATGGAATCGAAAGAAAAGGTGGAGCCAGAGACCAAAGACACCATAATGGCTCAAACCAGGTGGGGTCTGGCAGTGAGGGTGGAGAGAGGGATGGATTCATGAGTTGCTGTTGTAGAGTATAAAGCCCTGTGGTGACCCGTGAAGATGAGGGCTGGAAATGAAGAGGCAGGTGTTAAAGATTTCAAAGGATTCATGTTAGGGAGGAGGAGCCATGCGGAGTCGCTCTTCCTGAAAGCTGGTCTGAAAAAGATGAACACAAAGATGGCAGACGGGCAGGGAGTTGCCTGGGAAGAAAGATAGCGAAGAAAAGTAAAATGATGGTGGCCGTGGTCATGGTCAGAAAGTGCATCAGAGAGGGAGCGACTCTGAGGCATCCAGGTTATGGCCATGAGCTTAGACGAACTGGAGAAGAGCAGGTAAGCGGAAGTGGAGGAACTAAGGGTCTCGGATGCTGAGGATTGTGCAGGGCATTGGTTGGATGGTGGGATGGCTTGGGATGACAACAGGAAAAATGGAAGAAGAGCCTGGATGTCAAGGGCTAGAGATCTTGTCCTAGGAGGATGTCAGGAGTATGGCAAGCAGGATCACTGAGGAGGGTATTGAGGGTGAGGATAGAATGAAATATATAATCAGTTCTCCTTCAGAAGTTGATGTGTTCCTGGATAGAGCTCAGAGGCCAGTGCCCTGAAGGCACTAATGTCAAAGAGGAGATAGTATGCCTGCTTTTATATCCAACCAGATTATCCTCCACAGCCTCCATCACTTCTAGAAATAAAGGCCAGTTCCATTTGGAAACCTGTGTGGTGTGTGGCACTTGACACAGACCAGAAGCCTCAGACTGACTTAACCTCTTCCTCTGACCTCACTCTCACCTGGCACCCACCCAGTCCTTCCCAAAGCGGTAAGACCTCTCAGAGAGGTAAAAGGCTCCCATTCTGTCTGCAAAGGCCATCCTATCGGTAGAACTGCTTCATTAGTGACTCTAGTAATAACCTCTCTTTGGTTTTCCAATCATTAGACCCTTTCATGGAGTTCAAAGCAAACCTCCTCTTACCAAGTTTCATCTTCATGAACACCACTGAGGAAAGCTCCTGATCACCTGTTACTTTCCTTGCCCAACAAGCAGCACAGATTCTTTTCTCTCACTTTTTCTATCTAGGACATTTCCTCCGGGTCCTATAAAACCACTTTAGATATGTCTATTTGGCCAAGAAAGAGTGGGAATATTCCATGTGAGGCTGCCCACGTACAAAGTTTGCAACCACAAAAAAGGATCCCATTGTTCTTCAAGGTGGTGCCCACAGAGCCCTCGTTCAATAACATCACCCTTTAATCTGTAATAGAAATTTTAAAATGACAATTGTAGCAAAGGAACCCAAATCTCTAACACAGTAATGTCATTCCTTTAATATACTGTAGGCAGCAGACAGATTAGGACACATCCGTGATCTCATAAAGTGCTTTCAGCTCCTCAAATCAGAAAGTTTTTTTGTCTGTTCATTTCAGCTGTTTGAAACAGAACTATTTACAAAAATGTTGTCAAAATGAGTATCTGTTATGACAAAGTTTTGTAATACAGACATGGGATAAGTGTCTTTAGAGCCAGGCCGTGGTTCCACAATGCAGTCAGACTGAAGGAGCTAAAACTGGTTTGTTTTCTTCTTCTCCATCCATCAGGGGTCTTCGCATGATGGATCCCTAATCTAGTCCTCTAGTGCTTCTAACCTGCTGCCCATTATACCTTGCAAAGAATTAAAATTTTTCAGATATCCAAAATACTAGTAATATTAATATTAGGAATTGATGTTAGTGATACTAATTTAGACTGGATTCTGAATCTGGGCTCAGATTGGAGGCCCTAAGGCTGTTAGATGTCTTGTGTCTTTCAGGTAAGGTGTACTCATTTGTGACAGCATTTGCCTCATTCAAAGAACTCTTCCCTTTTATATCTAGAATCATCCGTGCAATCTGAATAGTGAAGTTTCTGGAAGAAGGCCCCCAGGCACAGGAGGCTGCACCCCAATTTGTCTACTAAAGTCACCTTCATGTACCTGCACTGAAGTTACAGGGAGGTGTAATAGGCAGATATATAATTTGGCAGTAACAATGGAGCCCTAAAAGCTCTCCATTACATCATGAGTGATACAATGTCATCAATAGTTTTTCTTGCCCAGAATTCTATAATCATGGCCATGTGAAATTCATATCTGTAAGAAATTTTCCAAAACAAATAAATTGAAAATTTGACATGGTATCTGTGAAGGGTAGTCCACGATGGCTAAATTCTGGACATCAGAGCATAAACTCTCAAAGGAGAAATAGAGTTATCTACTTTTAAATATGGCCACATTTCTACATTCCTGCAGCTTTGTGAGCAATTAGCACTGACCTCTGATCTCTTTCTCACCCTTCCTATTTCTGCCCTTAATCTCTTCTTATTCCACCTCCAAAGCATACTTGCCTTTAGTGCAACTCCCATTCTTACCATCTTGACCAGGTATTATGGTTTGGATCAAAAACATTCCTCAGAAGGTTCATGTGTTCAAGGATGGGGTTTGGGAAGGTGATTCAATCACGTGGGCAGTGACCTCATCAATAGATAAACCATTAATGAGTTCACAGCTGGATGTGCTAGGAGGAGGAGCCTGCTTAGAAAATGCAAGTCACTAGGGATAAAATCTGGAATGATAGGTCATGATAGATCCTGTCTCCAGCCCCTTCCTCTCTCTCTGGCTTTTTTCCTTTCCCTCTGCTTCCTGGCTGCCATGAGGTGAATCAGCTTTCCTCCACCATGTCTTTTTGCCATGATGTTTCTGCCAATGGGCCAGTTAACTGTGGACCGAAACTTCTGAAATGAGCCCTTCCTCCCTTGTTTATGTTAGGCATTTTGTCCTGGTAATGAAAAGCTGACTGATACACCAGACAATAGCTAAAATGTCACCAAGAAATACAGAGCTGGGTCGAATTTGACAGAAGCAGGATTAGGTTATGCACATGGGTAACAAAAATGCATGTGGGGCAATGAGTTCACATCGCTTCCCCATCTGAGCCCGAACCCTGAAACTCCAGGTACACATGCTGTCAGAAGCCCTGCCTACCCATCAAGCAGCTCAAAGCTTACAGGTAACTTCTATGTCCCAGTGACTGTCCTTGAAAGGAGGCCATGCAGCCCCCACAGGCAAAAGCCACTTCCTCATGTCATTGAGCTGCTATTTCCAGGTCTGAGGGACACAGGAAGAGCCAGATTAGTAGACATCTGACCTAAGCCATCAGCCCCAGCAACAGACAGGCACACTGCTTTCGAATTCAGAGGTGAGACTCCAGGGTGAGTTGCCTTTGTAGAAGCACAGAGGGTACAGGAGTAGCCTGGGGTGGGTCCAAGATAAAAACCTCCTCTGTTCCTCTGGGGTGCAGAGCCTTTGACCTCTGAAATGCCCTGTCCCTTGCACTGAGTCATCAGCTGGCCTTTCCCATGTGCCTGGATTCTGACTCAAGGTTCATCTACTTCTCTCTTCGACCCAAAATGCAAACAGCCAACCTCCCTGTTCTGACCACTAGAATTTAGTTTCCCTCCTCTGAAGGGTCCTTAATTTACTAATTTGAGTAAGGAAATGTTTTCAGCATCTTTCTTTGGCTTCAGACAATCTTCACTATCTTCTGAAACACATCCACCTCCTCCCCCTCCCATATGAGATGCCTCTTTTCACAGTACCACATGGGGCCCACCTTCTAACAGAGGAATCTGGAGTCAACCTCTCACCCTGCTTCTCCTTCAGCCTTCATATCCCTCCTGACAACAAATCCTGTTATTTCTGCTCTTGCTCCATCCCTTCCTACTGCCTCTGCCTTAGCTGAGGTCCAAACTTGATCTTGACTATTTTCAGTAACATTTATGTCTCTGTGAAAAGAACTATCAAACATCTGGAACTCTGAGGGCCATAGGTTGGAAACTACAGAAGACCTGAGATGTTGGAGCTGAGGTTGAACAGGTAGTCATCTGTCAAGTGGACATGGGTGGAGGGGAAAATAAATGGCTTGGGCAAAGCCATAGGACTGTGATCGCCTCTGAAATTTAGGGGATAAGCAAATGATCTGTGTGAGAGCCTGGAGAATGACAGCCAAGATGAGATCAGGTCTGGACTCCTTAAGGAAAAAAATACCAACAACATTTACCACCTGCTACAGCCTATGTCCCTATCTCATACCTACCTACCACTTCTCTACCTAGGTCCCCAACAAATCCTCTCTCTCTCTCTCTCTCTCTCTCTCTCTCTCTCAACTTTATGCTTCCCAGATCATTGCCTGATCCCAGAATACTAGAAGGCCCCATTGTGACCATTAAATAAAATCTAGGAACAAGCCCAACAAGCCCAGGTCTTCCATGATCACCATACAGAGTTATTCAGGGCCTCTGAATGCATAATCTTTGCCCCTGGTCATTGCCATCATGAGCCAAATGTTCCATCTTTAGCAAAACACTATCAAAATTAGGCCAGTGTGTAACATTCTTCCCAGCTACTCTGCTATATAGAAGCCAGGCCCAAATATCAAGTCCAGTTCATAATACATCCCTCATCCTATAGATTGCTCTTTGAAAGAGAAAGAAACCTCCAGCCCAGAGACACTAAAAGGAAATCTGTACACCAGTCTTCAGGGGCATCTCTCTTGGGGTGAGGCATTTCCACAGCCCTGGGTTTATGATATTCAGTGATAAGGCCCAGCCCCACTGAGCATTGTGGAGAATTGTCCCTTAGAATTCTGTTTAGCAGCGCTGACCCAGTGACATGGGAAACTAACAATGGACAGCAAGAGCATCTGATCTGATTGTCAAGTGCACTGGGTAGATGAGACTGCAGCAGAATGACAAGTAAGTACATAATGCAATCCCCACCTGCAGGTCATGGCAGCACCTGAGCTCTTCTGCAATCAAAGTAACATTAATGTGGGGTGGTGCCACCAGGAGTGGGTTTGAGGAAGAGGGGGATGGAGCAGGAACCAAACCATGGAGACAGGGTGAGATGTGGACAGTGAGAGGAAAGACAAAGCACAACCTGGAGGAGCCACGTCATGAGCTAGGACGAACTCCTTAGACTTCAAAGACGCTTTGATGTTCATTCCCCAAAATTCTTAGTCACTGCAAAAATCCTCCTGCTGCACCCTGACCATCCAGCTTTTTAACTGAATTCTAGCAGGGAAAGAGGCAAGAACTGAATGAAGGACTGCACAGCACACAAAAATTCTTCTCCGTGCTGCCTCTCCTGATAGCAGCACATCTCTCCAAGTGACAGCATCCTAAATCTTAAAATGTCCCACCTGTGACTTAGAAGACCACCCCCTCCCGACCTTGTATTTCAGCAAAAATATCATCCCCACCCAGGGCTTCAGCTTTGCCCTGCAGGACAGAAGCAATCAGCCTCCATTCTCCACATCCATATTCATGGAGAATTGTTTATGCTCTGACCTGTAGCCCTGTGTGGAATGTCAGACTGGGAGCTGGGGCTGATGGTCCCCAGAAGTGTACTTCAGGAATGAGCCTGCAGCCATCTGCCTCTCCAAGTAACTCAGGCCCTGGGAGGAATGCACAGCTGTTGTCATTGCCATCCCAGAGAAGCATGAAATAGGGCAAGGAGGAAGGGAGGCAGCATCTTTCAGAGCCAAAGCTGCTCCTGAGACTGTTTGAAGGTTATTAGTGTGGCTGTAATCAGGCTATTAGCCAAACACAGGTGGAGAATGAAGTGGCTTTGAAATTGCATTTCAGAGAAAGCAGAGCCTGTGTGGATATAAACTATGCATATGATCTCTTTTAAGTAGCTCATCAGCTCCCTCCATGTCCAAGATATGAATCAGATCTCCAGCTAACCATAGTCAGAGCTACCAACTGCCCTGGTCTTCAAAAGACAGTGAAGTCTGCCAGGCAGAGAGAGCCCCACCTGGCCTTCTCTTCCTGCCCTGTGTGAACAGATATGGGCCACAAGCCCCCTTCTCAGATTCAGAGTCAAGGTCCAGAGGATCTGTGTGGCCAGTTGGCTCTGAAACACTCCCTTATAGCTCAAGGGTGCATCTCTGCATTCTGCATCCGGTGTCCAGTGCTTAGTGGGGCCATTTTTTGCCCTCCAGATTTTTTAAGGGAACTCAATAGCAGTCTTTTCTTTCTTTTTTCTTTTTTGGGGGGAACCGGGGATGGAACACAGAACCTTGGGCTTGCAAGGCAGGTAGCGGAACCACTGAGCTAAACCCCCAGCCCTCAAAAGCAGTCTTGTTTTGGGGTCAGTTTATGAAAGACGGAGGGGTCTTCAGAGTCCCCAGGCGATGAAACTTCCTGCTCCATCCATCCATTTACCCAAACCTAAGCGTTAGCCTCATTCTTTCCCTCAGCCCCCTCCAAGTCAAATCAGTTGCAAATTCTATTTCCATGACTTTCACCTCAGCCTCTTCCTCCTTCCTCACTGCCACTCAAGTTGCCTCTGGTTCCCACCGCAACAACCCAATGGGGCTCCTTGTGTGCCATCCAGCCCCTCCCCAGCCTGTTTTCCACACTGTAGCCAGACTTGTCTTCCAGAAATTTCAGGTATGGTCCTATAATCCCTCTGACCAATTCTTCCACAGCTCTTGTTGTCCGCAGAATGGTGTCCAAATCCCTCCTATGATCTTTTTCACCCCCATAAATCTATGTGGCAGCCATACTGAAACCACTCAGTGTCCTGGTAATTCTTCTTTCTCTCACTAGCAGCCTTTGAGTATGCAGCTCTCTTTGCTTGAAAAGCTTTCCTTTATCCTCACTACTAAAGGAAACTTCTTTCTTCAGAAACTTTCTCTGATCCTTCTTTTCCCTGAGCTTGGGGTAAGTGTCCCCTTAATTCAGCATATTATCAATACATACCTATCAGCCCTGCCTGCCTATAGGTTCCTCCAGAGCAAGGCTATTGTTGTCAATTTTGTATCCCCTGTACCTGTTACAGCATATAAGAATGACCAAAAAGCATCAAATGATTGAATTCATGAAAGAACATAAAATAATGGAGAAGGCTATAAATCACTCAATCAGTCAATAGCTTGGGGCAAGCTTTCTTGGGGGACTAAAATGGCAAAACTACGCATGCAAAACAGATGGCAGAACCATATGTGAAAATCACACATATGAGATTAAGAAGTGTTTTTAAATAGAGTGTCTCCTTCCCAGAGTTCCCTAGACCCATCCTATCAAATGTGTTGCTTCTTGGTTCTGAGTCTTATCACTGATCCACAGAATAATGTTGGATAGAAAGCATGTGGCATGACCTGACTGGGCACTGCATGAATGGCTTAGCTACAACACACAATGCAAGAATATAATCATAGTGCCCACCCTACGTAGTTCACCTACCATGGTGTTATAGTGAGTTTTGTGCATCAATGTGAGTAGACTGAGGAATACTCAAATACCTTTAAAGCATTATTCTTAGGTATTTTGCCAGGGTATTTCCTAAAGAGATTGACATTTGAATCAGTGGCTCAGTAAAAAATTCCACCCACCCTGTTCCATTGTGGACGGGTACCATCCAATCAGCTGCAGACCCAGAAAGGACAAAAAAGCAGAGGAAAGGCACATTCATTCTCTCTCTCCTACAGTGGGGATGCCCTACTTCTCCTGCCGTTGGATACCAACACCCAGGTCCTCTGGCTTTTAGACTCTGTGATTTGCAACAGTGGCTCCTGGGTTCCCAGGCTTTCAGATTTAGACTGAGCCATGCTACCAGCTTCCCTTGTTCACCACCTTGCAGACAGCATGCCCAAAACTTCTGTTTCCATAATCATGTGGTCCAGTTCCCCTAATGAATCCCCTTTCAGCAACCTATCTATCTATCTGTCTATCATCATCATCTATCGGTGGATATCTATCTACCTACCTACCTATCAGTCAGTGCACAGATCCTACTGGCTCTGTTTCTTGGGAGAAGCCTGACTAATACACTTAGGAATATTGCTGTTCCAACACTGGGAATCCTTTGACAACATTTACCTACTCTCTTCAGAGTGGGTCAATGAGAGTGACGCAGAATATTATCTCCTGAGCTGTCATTTGCTGGTGTCATGAAGAAGTGAAAAGAGGCCAATTAAATTACAATCGGACTCACAAAGTGGAAACTGTTCTTTCTGGCTTGGCCTTCGTCTTGGGCTAGGTTTTCTGCCAATCCTCCCTGTTATCCCTAGGCCTCCCCAGGTCTCTTTCACAAGCTGCCAGATGTGTTCAATGTAACGCTGGCAAAACGTCACACAGGTGGCCACCATATGGTGCCAGTTTGGATCTGACACCTAGAGAAAATTCTGGAAGCCCACTCAGCCATGAAGGACACCTGCCATTCTTGTACATGGTCCAGAGCTGACTATTCCTGCGGACACAGGTGGGAAGCAAGTGTTTCACATAAATGAACCAGCCTCTGCTAATCGCCACCAATCAAGCCAGTGGTGTAGGAGAAAACAAAATGGAATGAATCATCATCCAAAATGTGAAATGCACTGGTGGCCATGGAAGCAGGGGATGCATCTAGATTCTCATAACATAAGTGGTCAGATTTCAGACAGGCTTTGCTTCAGAGCATGTTGGAAATTCAGATAAAGGATATGGGGACTTCATATTTGATGCAGTATCTAGGAGCGTTCAACCTGATAAATTCAGTCTAATAGTGGTCAAAACCAGCCAAAGAACAAATTCACTCAGACAATCATTCGGTTTTTATTGCAATGCTGTCTCCTCTATCCTCATGTCTCCCCACTCCCACCCCTAGACTTTGTTTAGTCTTCTTGCATGACTTAATGTTCTTTGAGCCTTTGGATGTGGGGATTTTTGGTCAGAAAGGCCTCAACCTCCATCCTTTCTGAACTTTAGGCCTCAAGGTAAAGCTCACTCTATCCTGAAACAATATACCCAACACATTCCAGCCTACTCTGCTCCGGGACATCTCTTCTAACAGCCTGTTGCTTTGTCTACTTTCCTTATGAGACAGCAAGATTCTTGAGAGTAGAAACTATATGATGTTCTAATGGTTTATACCTACATGACCCCCAAATCCTCAAATGTTCATTTAAGAGGTGACTGGGTCATGGGGCTATTTTACTGATGAGTGGGTTAGTTCACTGATGAGTTTATAGCTAAATGAGATTTTGAAGGTAAAGCCTAGTTTGAGAAGGTGGGTCACTGAGGATGTGGCCTGGAAAGATCCATCTCCCTCCTTCCTCCCTTGGTCTCTCTCTCTTCTTCCTAACACCCATGCCATGACCTGTTTTCTCCTCTGCCGTGTATCTCTGCCATGCTGCCCTGCCTTGCAGCCAACTGTCTATAAGTTGAAACCTCTACAAACTGTGAGCCAAAATAAACATTTTCCTCTTAGAATTGTGGGTTTTGAGTATTGCATCCCAGTAATAAGAAAGTAAGACAGAATTGAACCCAGACCCTTGTGCATGCTATGCAAGCACACTGTCACTGAGCTGTACTCCCAGCCCAAGTCCGGGGGCATTTGTACATTCATTTGGATTACTAAAAACATCATCTCTTCCTCCTTCTGAGTGATAAACTTATTATTTGGGTCTGACAATTCTTTTGTAGAGATTATTATAAAACTTGCTAACCTGGAAACCACTTCGGTCATGTCTAGTGATCTTGCATTGTCATTGTTGTATTTCATTAGTCAACAAAGCAATAATTTAACCCTCAGAAGGCTAGTTTCTGACTAAGATAGTAGAATCCCAAGTTCAAGGACTGCCTGAGCAACTGAACAAGACCCTGTCTCAAAATGAAATATCTTTTTAAAATGGCTGGAGATGTAGCTCAACGCTGGAGAGCTTCTGGGTTTGATCTCCAGTATTGAAAAAGGGGGAACAAGTTTCTGTCTCTATTTTTTGAGACCCCTTCCTTTCCCCCACTTTCTATTTATAGAAAGAAATGGGAACATTCACAAAATATTTGGCTTGGGGGAGTCAAAGAGTGTTGGAGGTCCATGGAAAGACATGGTATGCAGGGGCCCTGGGTATCCCTGGCACCCTGTCTCTCTCATCAGCAGCCAGCACATTTCCCTAACCCTGATTCCAATTCCAAATAATTCCACCTGTTGCTACTTCCTTGCAGAGTTTAGAAGCCCGTCTCAGAAACACATTTGAGAAAAAGATACAAATAATTCATAAAAAGAAAAATAAATGACTACTAAACACTTGGAAGGATGTCCAACTATACCAATAATTTATGAAATGCCTTTTAAAAACAACTACTGTTTCCACCCATTAAGTCAGCATTAAAAAATACTAAAGACCTCCAGAGTTGGCAATGGTGCTGTAAAGGGGAATTTTCACCTGCTGCTGTCGGTGCATCCAACTGACATAAACTTCTTGGGAGCATTTGGCAGCCTATATCAAAAGTCCAGAAATGTTTTGCTCTTTGACCTTGTTACTTTGCTTCTAGGATGGCATCCTGAACAACAAGCCAGATTTCTGTGAAAAGATGTGCAGTGAACTATTATTAAAGCAACCCCAAAATGGAAATGGAAGCATTAATATTCAGCAAAAAGAGAACAATTACAATAAATAAATGGTACATCTATATGATAGGATATTAGTGAATACTAAAGATGTTTTCAAAGTTATCACATGAAGAATTGCTTACAGTGCAATATTAAGTGGGGGAAAACATGGTTGAAAAACACACAACTGGACTGTCTGACAAAGGACTGACTCCAAATTATAAAATAATCTTACAAATGAGTAAGAAGATAACTCAACTAAAAATCAGGCAAAGAATTTGGATAGATACTTCATAAAATATGTACATGCCCAATAAGCACACAGAAGGATATTCATCCTCTGTAGTAGTGTTATGGCTTGTAACTAGATGTCCCCCAAAAGTCTCATGCACTCAAAGGTGAGGTTTTTTGGACGTGGCTGGCTCTAGGTTGTGTGAATGTGGATTAAAGGTGTGTGCTGATTAAATTAGTCCATTGATTAGCTTAGGATAATTTGGATGTGTATAATGGAAAGGCCTACCTGGATGTGGATGGCACCAACCAATGGGCTTATAGCCTCAATGGAATAAAAGGGAGAGGGAGGCTTGATTCTGGCTGCTTCTTGCTTGCCCTGCCATAGACTGTTTCTCTTCCACCATGCTGTCCTGCCTTGGAGGCAGCCAGTTATGGACCAAAACCTCTACAAACTGTGAGTCAAAATAAACCTTTCCTCTCTTAACTGTGGGTGTTGAATATTTTGTACCAGCAACAAGGAAGTAACTAAGACCAACTGTCATCACAAAAACACAAATTAAATCAGTAAGATACCATGACACACTCACTAGACTATCTGAAATTAAAGATAGGCCATCCCAAGTACCCAAGTATTGTAAAGATGGGAAGCAACCAGAAGTCTCATTTATTGAAGATGAGAGTTGAAATAGTCCAGTAACTTTGGAGAAGAGTTTGGCAGATTGTCAGAAAGTTAACTCTACTCTATCACATAACCCATTCATCCCACTCCTAGGTATTTAACCAAGAGAAATAAAATTACAGTTTCACAAAACATACTTGAATATGAAGTCTTCATAGCTCTATTCATAATAATCCAAAAACTGTCAACAACCCAAATGATAACCAACAGGTAAATGAATAAACAAATTGCATACACAGCCTACATATAATAGATTTATTACTCAGGAATAAATTGAACAATGCAGCAATGGAGATGAATTTTTAAAATATTTCACTGAGAAGCCAGACATAAAACTGTGTATACTGTATGTTCCATTTATATAAAATTCTAGAACAAAAATAGTTGTTACATGGAGCCAAATGAAGAAGGGGATGCAAGGATTGAGTGGAAAGGGGTATAAAAGAACTTTTAGGGGGTGATGAAGCCATTGCATAATCTTGAATTTAATGCATTTTTTAAAAAAATCATGAACCAGCCAAGGGTGGTGGCACATGTCTGTAAACCCAGCACTCTGGAAGCTGAAACAGAAGGACTGCATGTCTAAGCCCAGCCTGGGCAGTTTAATGATTTACTGAGACCCTACTTCAAAATTTAAAAAATAAGAAAAGGAGAGGGGATGTACCACAGTGCAAAGGCTCCAGAACAAAAAACAAAACACAAAAAACAAGTAAACCCACACAATTAACACACACAATGCATTTATTTTATCTCAATAAAGTAAAAAAAAAAACATTTTAGAATGTTTGTAGATACAACAGGATGGCATATCAGTGGAATGCACTTCTAAGATGCTACCAAATAATAATTAAGAAAGAGGAGGGGGTGACATCTTGAAAAGATGTAGAAAATTAGGAAATCTGGCACAGAAATGGTAAGTGGCCCAGCAGAGTAAATGGCCTCTCAGCCTATAGCACATTCACCTGTTATTCGGCTATAAGAACTGCAAGGTGTGAAAAAAGGAATCAGAAATGCAAGGTATAAATAAAGGAAGGCTTAAGGCAAGGGTTGGGGGGTGGTGAGGGCAGATTTCACTGAATATCCATAAGTGAAAGCATTTTTTCCAAGGCCCCATTATGCTGTGAAATTGTCAAAGAAATAGTACAAGAAAAATTTTCAAGAGCAGAAGAATATGCATCTGAAGAATGAAAGGACCCATATAGGACCAGTTTAATGACTGAAATTTTGACCTGTATCTGTCACTTCATTGTAAAATTTCAGAATACTAGGGATGAAGATAAAATTCTAAAAGCTTCCGGTGAGTGAAAAATAAGTCATCTACATGGCAATCAGAATCAGGCTAACCTCCACCTTCTCATAAACAATGAAGGTGATGATGATTTCAATGTTCTGAGAGTAAATTACCCTGCACTGAGAATTATACCCAAGAAAAGTATCAATCAAGTGGTGTGGTAGAATATTCAAAGTCTCCACAAATTTATGTCCTTCACACCACACTGTTGGAAGTTACTTGATATGTTGCCATGGAACAGAAACTTTAAAAAAGGAAAACACGAAATGCATGAAAAGAAGATCGAAAAGAAAAATGTGAGAAAGTCTCAGCAGGTACTCTGCAGCAAGCCCAGGGCAAGAAATCTAGATTGGAGTAGATAAAGGGCCCTAGAGGAAGGAAAGTCACTGGGAAATAACAATCTAAAAAACTTGACATGCCTGATTGGATAAAAGAGTTGGGGAGAAGTAGAGAATTTGAAAAAGTTGAAGAAAACAGACCAAAAAAAAAAAAAATTCCAGGCAAAACAGAACTGCCCAAGAGAGCACATGTGTTCTTGGAGCAGTGTTTGGTGCTCCAGTGAGCCATCGTGACACAGAGGCAATGACATAAATGCTGTTTATAGAAGCTTAACTTTCCAGATGAACCTAAATGAAAAGGGAAATCCCTCTCATTGCAGAACACAATGTTAAATGTGGACATTGATAACGTCAAAGTGCTTGCTGGCAGAGTTGGTCCCAGGATGGTGGGAAGGAGGAAAAAGTGCAGAGGTGTCCATATCCTCCATGTCAAAAATGAAGAGTCAAAATAACTGTACAGCATTGACAGATCAAGATTAAAAAGATAAACACTACTTAGAGCAAACAAAGTAAGCAACAGAGGAATTATAATCATGGGGGAGGTGGCAAGGGAGCCTCATCATGAGAGCAGGAAGCCTGGTGGATGTCTGATGTTGATAAGCAGGAAATGGTGGTAGGCTCAGGTCAGCTGGAGAGAGAGACTGACATAACCACAAGAAGAAATACCAGAAGCACTGAAAGCAGCTGCCTCCGAGAACCAAGACAAGGGATGAATGGGGAGGCAACAGGACTAAGCCCTTCCGCACTTGCCAATTTGATTAATCATATGTACAAATACTGTCATACTTAAGTAAAAATAAATACATTTAAAACAACTGTACATGGCATGTGATTGTTAATATTGCAAAACATATACAAATAAAGGTACAGAAAAAATGAGAAGGGAATATAATGATTATATCTGGGCAGAAAATATAATTACACTTTCTTTCCTTTACTCTTTCTCACACTTTTTCCTGTACTTTTCTTCTACTCCTCCATTTTTCCAAATTTCCCACAATAAGCATCAATTATTTTTATAAATTGGGAAAATATTATATATAAAGAATGAAACAGTCAAGCTTTAATGATATTAGAAATGAAGTAAAGGAAACATTTAAATATGAAAATGAAATCAATTGTGTATATGCATGAAAGAGAAATTTAAGAAAATATTAACAATAATTACCTTGGTGGTAGAATTATGGGTGACCAATTTCATCTTATGTTTCTTTTTTCCCTAATTCTTCCCATAATACACACGTACTCAACCAACTGAAGAACTAAATTTGATCTATTAGCTTCAGATAAAAATAATTAGGTAATGACTCTATGTGGTGTCAGGCACCCAGAAAGCCTTCAAAAACACTTGTGGCTTTAACAAAACTGAATGTAACAAGGTTTGCAGGTGGCTACTTCTAATTGAGCCTGTTCAGCTTCAATCACTCAATCAGCATTTGTGTCTACTGTGTCCAGTGACCTGCACAAGAGACTCAGAGTGGGTGCTGGAGGTGGAGGATGCGAGGAGACTCTCACCTTATTGAGTGGCAACCCAGTTTACAGAAGAGAATAAACATCTACATGTGAAAACAGATGGGCAATGTGCCCAGCCCTGTATCAAATGGATCCATCTAGTTTGAAGGAATGGACACGTAATCCAGGCCAGCTCTATTCTGAAAATCTTTGGTGGGCTCCTAGTTGGCAGCCTGTCCCCTCTCTTCCTGCTTCTCCATCCATCTCATTTCCCATTCTCCCCTTCAGCCATGTTAGTATCAACAGAAGCCCAGAGAAGTCAGGTACTCTACCCCCTAGTCTCGGAGACAAGAGTTCTACAAACTACCTAGGCAAGGATGAATATCATTCAACTACACGTGACACCAGGAAAGCTAGGTGTAATCAGTCTTCCCATGAGGAATCAAAGAGGCCAAGAATAAGTAAGAGAAAGTGCATAATGAGCTCTCTTTCTGAAAATGCTCTGCAGTTTGTGGCCATACCAACCTGAATGCACCTTGATCTTGTCTGAAAATGTTCTCCAAAGGAGGGCTGGGAAATCACCACTGTGTTGTCAGGCCAAGTGCACATTTCCATCTTTCCATCCATCTTTCCATCACTGGATAAAAGGCCTAAGGTTGGCTGATCCTATTTCCACATGCAACTGCATGAAGACCAGAGTAAATACTATAGCAAGAAGTTAAATTGAAAGGTTTGCCCGAGGCACTAAGACAGAGTAGACATGACACTCCATAGTTAGGTGCCCAAAGATCATCCAAATTTTCAAGGAAAGATCCAAAAGCCTATTACTGAATTCAGACTTCTTAACTACACCCATACTGTGGTTATAAAACAATCTAGCTTTTAGAAATTAAGACAGATTATTTTTGAAGATTTATTTATAAAAACAAACACTGATGTGCTGTGACTTTTACCCCTCCCAAGGTGTATGCAATTGTAGGTGCCTGTCTCTCCTTTCAAATCTAGAGACAGGACATCAGAGAGACTGCTAAAAAATCTTGGTACATATCCCTTGTACACAGAGAACACACAGTGATCCACGCTGGACTCCAACCTGGAAATCCCAAAGGCAGGAAGAGATGGGCTGACTGGCTGCTTCCACCATGGAAGGAAGATGTTTCTGAGGCCTTGGAACTGACCTAAAAACTCCCAGAGTGTGTCTGAGCAGGGAGACCTCAACATTTCCCTTGGATAGGGTGTGAGCCATTGGCTCAAGAGAGAACAGTTGTTGTCACGGTGGATGTTGTTCAAGAGGGCCTGCCTGAGAGGTGAGTTAATCCTCAGCAGAAAGAAGCAGAAACAATCTCCTATTCCTAGGTGCTCGGGAAAGAGTGTTGTAAATGCGCTTGAAGAAGGACACCCTGGGCAAGAGAGAGGCTGGAGAGGGCCGATGGAGAACTTTGTAAAATCCATAACAATGTCCAAGAAAGAGCATCAGAGTCCTGAGGACCATCTTTCCATGTTGCCTGTGCAGTAAGAGTTTCCAGGCCCCCTCCCCTGCCTGCTCCAACTCCACAGGGGTTGCAGTTTTCACTGGGAAACAAGAGGAGGAAGAACTGATAAAGAAAAAGGAAACCCACTGGCCCCATCCTTTCTCCAACTGGAGGGTTCCTGCCTACAGTAGCTGGAGCTGTTGGGCTGTGGAGTGTTGATATCGCATGAGTCCAGACATTTTCATTTCTAGAGTGAGACAGTGTGTTCAGTTCCTGAGAGTGACCACAGGACAGCTTGTCATCTAAGAATGAGGAGAAAAGTTATGGAATTACATGAGTTTACATCAGGAGCGAGGAGGAACATTCCTCCATGAAAATTTTTGAAAATACATAAATACATGGAGAAGACAACATTGCTTTCCAATTTATAATACTGTCTCAAGGTTCTTGATTTTTGACGGTCTATATCACCTTTGCTGTGGAATCCACTGCTTTTCCAAAACCAAAGGACACTCTCCCCGCCAGACTCGATTCTATCCTTTATGTAGAGGCATAGGCTGGACAATGAAAATGTTCAAAGAGACAGACAAGGAAATCCCAGGGTCAGTGGGAAGCATCAAGAATGCAAGAAACCCTATAAGAAAAGTCATAAGGTCCTTTGAGTAGCCATCTCAAGGCCTGGATAGTCTGTAACACCAAAGCAAGACTTCCAGAATGTTCTATGGGCTCAACCAACAGCACAACAAGGAAATAAGCACAGACAGAATTATGGTCCAGGAAAAAAATGAAACAAATGCTTTGATGCACACTTCAGTGTACTGGTAACTTTTACACACCTTATCTCATTTAATTTTTCCACTGTTGTGCAAGGTAATGCTACTTCCCATTTTTAGAAGGACACTGGGATTGATAAAAGTTAAGTGTTCTTGGTCAGTGCTGTTTGTAGATACCATGACTCTTCCACCATGCATGGATAAATATTTACATAGTTGACCCTGATGGGCAATGTAATGGGAGGGTTTATGGGATGCTTGGCCAGTGGTTCTATGAGTGATGCCAGAAAATCAATAAAGGAGGACAATATGCTAGACAGTCAAGCCCTAAAACCTTAACCCTTCCAAGAGACTGCTGCTCACAAGAGATGCTTGTTCTGAAGAGAAGCAGGCCCTGAACCTAGTGCTCATTGACCCAAGGGCTCCAGACCTATATATAGGCCAGAGGTCTATGAAGGGATCTGGAACAAAATCTGTACCCAACTAGGGACAACAGAGACTAAGCAGACCACTTTGATTCTCTCCAACACAGCGCCAGAGTCCAGAAAATGTTACGAGAGCAGATGCCAACAGCACACCAGAGAAGCCCTAGTCAGATATATAAGGCACAGTTGAAAACTATGATGAATGTTTAAATAAGAAAATATATTACACTAAAAGTTTCATCACCATTAATTCCCCTCAAAGTATTCTGCCTCACTCCAAACACACTTACCCATCATTCTTGCCACTTTCTGAAGAAATTTTAGAAGTCCTCTTTCGTATTTCACAAGGTGTGAAGGCTGCGGCTGAGTGTCATCCAACAGCAAGGCAGGCTTGTAAGAAACATTACACTGTGCCCTCATCCACCTTATTTGCAATATCTGGCACATACAACTTCCGATTCTTCCCCAAAGTCAAAATGACCATACAAGATAAACATTCTGAATCGATTTAGGATATTGAGGCAGCCACCAGAGCACAACTAAAGACACTAAGAAAGAGAGCTTCCAGAAGTGCTTCAGAAAGTAGCAAGAACAATGGGATAAATGTGTTAAAAGAGATGGGGGTTGTTTTTTGTTTTGTTTTGTTTGAGAGGAATTAATGGCAACATATCTTTCACTGTAATTATTTCTTTATTTAAGCATACACCACATTTTTCAACCACATCTCATACAAGTAAGCAAAGACAGGAGAGGGGAGAGCTTGCAAGATGAAAAAAAAAATGTCTACAAAAGAGTGAGTCAGTATTAGCAGTGGAAGCAGCACAAGTGAGAACAAAGGAGTTGGAGCACCAAACTGTCCCATGGTCAAGACTTCTCACTGTTGTGCAGAGGGTACTTTACCAGGTCCTGCAGCCCTGGCAGAGATTCCCACTCCTAGACTGTATCCCGATACCCAGGATGCCTGGCCACCTAGTTGGCCTCGCCTTTGCATGAAATATCTATCTTTCTTTAAAATTATAATCAAAAAACTATCCACGTAAATCTGCCTATTTTCCTAAATAAAGTTTTAATGCAACACAGTCATGCCCATTCAATCGTGATAGTGTCTATAGCTGCTTTCACACCACAGTGACAAAGTTGAATAGTTGAAACAGAAACCAAAACCTCTGGGAGTCTGAGGCAGAAAAATAGCAAGTTCAAGCCCAGCCTTGGCCAACTTAGTGACTTGGCAAGACCCTGTCTCAAAAAATAAAAAGAAGGCTGGGAATTTAGCTCAGTGGTGCCACTGCCTGCCTCAGAAGTGCAAGGTCCCGAGTTCAATCCCCAGCACAAAAAAAAAAAAAAAATTAAATTAAAAGAACTGCAGGTGTGGCTCAGTGCAGAAGCCCTAAATTTAAGTCCACAATACTGCAAAAAGGAAGGAAGGAAGGAACCTAACCCATAAACTTTGAAATATTTACTCTCTACCTCTTTTCACATGACATACTGAGCTCTTTCTCCAAGTCAAGGCTCCATTGCTTAGACCTGAGACACGCAGCACATCATGTCTAGACTGTGTGGCAAGCAAAGCTGCTCACCTCATGGTAAAGCTAAAGAAGAGAAAATAAGAGAAAGAACAAGAGAGGAGCACCCACAGCTCCTGTACAGGGCACACCCTCAGTGATCCAAAGACCTCCCCCAAGGCCCCACCTCTTAAAGGTTCCACCACCTCCTAATAGCACCAAAGGCTGAGAATCAAGCCTTTAACAATGGGCCTCTTGGGAACATTCCAGATCCAAACTAGAGCAGAAGGGAACTGAGAAAGCTGGCTCAAGACACTAGCAAGAGGTGGGGACAGTAGCCATCTACCAACTGAGTGAGAGGATCTCATATTTTTAAAATACATTATAACCAAACCTGTGCATTTTAGCCGGCCATCATCTCTGAGTGGAAACATTCATACACTTTGACCCCAAAGATCATTTAAACTAGTGTTTGCCAGACATACCTGTCCATATGGTGGGCTGTTTTAAAAATGCAACTTCCTAGGCCTCAAGCCTAGAGATCCTAAAGTCTGCATTTCACACCCACCCTATTATCCATATAATCTGATAAATTCAGAAGACAGCAATATAATTTAGGCTTTCCCAAACATCCTCAGTAACAAGAAACAAATTCCTGATCCTGCCCCATCCCTTCTGAGTCAGAACCTGCAGGAGAACAGCCTGGGAAGCTAAATGACCCAGGGAATACCTACCATCAGCAAAGTGTAGGTGACTAGGCACATTCCTGGTCTACATTAGAGGAAAATGAGAGTTTGCAGGGCTTAGGAAGGTGACTTTCCTAAGCCCTTCAGAGTATTGGTGGTAGAGGAAGGACCAAAACCCAGATCTCCTAATCCCCAGGAAACTAGCCGTCCCTGCAACCATGTCCTTGTCCTTATAATGCGGAAGTATTTTGACTCTTACTTTACAGAGGAACCTACCGCAGGTAAAGTAACTTTTCCAGGATTCAACAACTCACACATTGTGGAACAAAGATTTAAAGCTGGCTCCTCCTGTCCTGTCCACCCCACCCCAACCCACCCCAGTGCAGGCTTTCACTTTCTTTTTTACCACAGGGCCACTCCCAGCAGGTGCCTGGTGTGAGTTGAACACACCTGAGGGAGCTAATACATCTCTCCTTAGTTGTGACTCTAAAGGAAATAAGAAGATCGAGTCAGACTGTACCCTTGGGCAAACTTCTGCACAATTCCTTAGTTAACCTATTGCTTCCTCCCAGACTTCTAGAAAGATCTTAACAAGTTCTATTTTTGTTAACCCAGAGAGTACCGATTCTCTCCCTTTTTTATTTCCTGCCCACCCCCCTTGGCCCTCAAGGCTCCTATCATTATGCTACCATGGTTGCAATAGTCTGTGCCAGCAAAGTGGAGATTAAAAACTTTTTGCTGGTTACCCGAAAGCTTTGATAGCATCACACCATCTTTCACTGGCTGTACTAGGAGAAAACCACTTCCTTCTCTCTCTCCTGAACTGCTCGCACCTTTAAAATTGCCAAACCTCAGTTGTTTAATTAATTGCCTCTTCAGCTGATCTATCTTCCTCCGGTCCATATTGGGAATGAGAATGCACTCAGAGTCATCCTGTGCCAAAAGTAAGGCCTTTCCTGGGTAAGGGACTCCCTCATAGTGTGGGTATCATTGAATGGTCACTTCTGATGGCCACTCCCTTGGACTCAGTCTCTGCCCACACAAGTTCCCTTCCAACTTGAAATCTGAAACCTTTCCAGTGTGTCCAAGCCCATTTCTGTGGCCAGTGGCCATGCTTGAAAGCCATCCGGAAATAGTGCCTGAGTTTCCCTTAACACCCATATTTCCATAGCTTTTGCTAAGCACGGTACCTTCCAAAAATGATTCATGGGTGAATTCTCAGTGCATTTTATTTTCTAATAGCCATCTCTCTCTGTCTTACCCATTACAGGGGAACTGAGATGCAGAAGAATGGTCAACACTTATGCAAGATTATCCTGTGTGTACAAAAATGACCACTCTGACCTTAACAATATTAATCCCTGGTCCTGTTTTGTTGAGTATGTCACAGACATCCTCAGGCCACTAGAACTAAAACCAGTTCAGTGTATTATTCTGTCTGTATTAAACTACTTATATATGTGGTTTAATCATGAGTGAGAACATATAGACATAAATCACAACCTTTGTATCCTGGAATTAAAAGGCTGATGAACTGTCCAAAGGTCATGTAATCCATCCTGCATTTCTAAAGGCATTGCCTAAATCATTGTAGGCAGACTCAAATGCAATCTCCTCATTTAAAAAAAATGTTTAACCCAGGAAGAAGATGCCAGACCTTTTTCTGCAAGCCATGTTGGAATGCAGCAGATCCTATGAAGGTCTTCCCATTGTTGTGATGGATTTCCTCCTTTTTCTTTCATGTGGATGGGAAACAGCCCATCAACTGAATAAAGCTGGTTTACCACCAGTAAATTACGCGACTGTGCCTATGTTTACACTGCTATTCTACATCAAGGGATCTGTTTATTTAATTGATGTCCTCTGCCTCCTTTAAAGGTTACCCTGGTATTTAGCAGGGCATTCAGGGAGCCTGAGATGTGATAAATTATACCTGCATCCACTCTGAGCCCTACCACCCCCACCACACAGATATGAGCCCTCACAGTCTAGGCTGTATTCATTGTGCACTGCCTAAGTTGCTTACCTCTATAGAGAGCACCAGTGAGCTGCTTACCGACAAGCAAAGATTTTGTCTTCACTGTGGTGTGTCTTGAACTCTTTGACACATTCATGGGAGGAGCCCTTCAAGGAACCAGGGTTGTGCATCCCAGAGGAAAAGACACTCAGGGGAACATAATACTAGTTTCAAGGACACGATTTGTTTGGAATACCCCTTCGTTCATTTTTGTTTTGTTTGCTACTATAACAAAGTGGCTTAACGACACACATTTATTATCGCTGAGGGTCAGAGTCTTTAAATCAAGGTATCATAAGAACTGCGTTTCTTTCTAGAGAACCCAAGAAATAATCCATTTTCTTTTTTTCCCCCCCAGATTCTAGGGGCTGCCCACATTCTTTGGCTTGTGGCCCCTTCCATCTCCAAAGCTAGTAGTGGTGGGTCAATCCCTTCTCACATTGCATCAGTTTGACACTGACTCTTCTGCCTCCCTTTTCCATCTTTTAAGGACCATTGTGATTGCTGGGCCCATTTATGTAATCCAAATTAATGTCCTTATTGTAAAGTCAGCTGATTAGATATCCTGAGTCCATCTGTAGCCTTCATCTCCTCGCTGAGTCATATCACATATTCTGAGGATTAGGACATGGACGTTTTAGAGAAACTGTGACAACAGCCCCTAAGTAGTGCGGTGAGGGCCAATAAATAGAAGTTACTCAGAGTCTAACTTCAGTCCAGTCCAACAGTTCAGGAAGTAAAGAACCTTTCAATATTCAGCTACCTAGAGGTAGAATTGATTCTTGTTGTTGTAGATACTGGGAATTCTTAGCGGTTTCAAGCACAGACCAAAGAGCCACTTCATAAATAAGTGGTTACTACATGCTAAGTACTCTGGTAAGAACTTGTGATTTTTTTTCACATCACTTACACTTCATAAGAGGTCTACAAGGCAGAAGTTATCATTTTAAAGAAGATAAGCATGACACTAAGACAGACCAGGTGAGAATCCCAGCTTTGCCTTACATTAGCCGTATGACTTCACGCCAGTGATTGTGAACCTTTTGAATCTTTCAATGATGGCAAACAGCCTGCTGTAGCGCTTATGCCATGGGTTCTCCATCACCTGTTTAGGCAAATGACTTAGCCTCACCAGCCCTCGGGTTCCCCATCTGGTGAAAAGGGCAGAATAATTTAACCCACTTCGAGGAATAGTTATGAGGATTAAATGTGATAATAATAGCGTCTAACTCATTGGTTTGTTAGATATTGTATGGAATATGCTTAGCACAGAGTCCAGCTCATTATAAAGTTTCTGTATCTCTCACTGTAATCCCAAGCAGCAGCATGTAGCATTGCCTGTCTGCCCAGCACCTCAGGCAGCCACATTTTCCCTACGTGTCCCAACCCCTTAGACAAGACTGATTGGACTAGAAGTGGCTACCTGACTCTAGCCAAATTAATGGATGTTCTCTCCAGTAATTTGGATTTGGGCCCCTGACAGACATTTGAACTTAAGCTCTGTGGCTCATTTTTCTTGGACCTGGGTGTGTGGAGGCACTCATTTTTCACCAAATATACTGACGAGCAAAGAAAAAAAATCAGCCTTCAGAGAAAAGATTAAGCAGCGGCCCAGAATCCCCAGCACAGAGCTGTGAGGAGAGATGGAGGAACTGGGCAGTTCTCCCGACCCTCCTTCTCCTCCCCTCCAGAACGCATTCCATTCTCACTAAGGAGAATGTTTTCTCCTAATCTATCTCTCTGTTTGTATTTAGTGGCCTTGAGTGGGCATCTTATAAGCAAAAGGCCCTATGGTCACAAAGAGACTGTGGGAGCCAGAAGAGACCTTGGACTCCTGTTTGACCCATCAGAGGCACTGTGGTAAGAAAAGTCAGGAGGCTTTCCCATGTTTGGAACCATACGGAGCCAGGACCAGCACCTAGAACTCTGCCTGAGGTGAATGCTGCCCTTTACCCCTGGCTGTCTCCAAATCCGTTTCTTTAGCTGCATTTCCAAGCATAGGGACTAAATGAGTGGTAGATCACTGGAATTGGGGATTGGGAAGGGTTCCAGTGCCTTGGAAAGGGTGCAAAGGAATTTTCATATCAGGAGACCAAAACAATTTTCAAGAGGCTAATTTCAGTGAAGGATCTGGAACTCTTCCAACAGCACCTGGATCTGCCTGGATGATGCTGGGCAAGGGAGGAACCAGGCACATTTTCATATATGCAAATGAAGCCTACCACAGCTGTCCAGAAGCTATCTCTGCTTAAAGCACTCAGCTCAGCAGGCTGGGACCTGCTTTCTTCTGTCTACTCGGCCTTGGAAAAGAGACAGGCTTGTCAAAGCTTCACACCAAGCTGACAAGGGCAAAGAGTCACCCCAACCTACTAGGCTGAGGAAGCAAAGAGCTTACACCTTCAGAGCAAGACAGAGGGTCCCTTCCTGACCCTGATACAGTTTCTCTTCTGAGCAGAAGCAGAGGCCAGATGCCAGATCCTGGATTCCATCTGGGGCCACAGGGAGGACTTCCACATCCTGGACTGGTGGGAGAGCTGCTGCCTTTCTGAGGGCTCACCTTGGCTCCTTTTCCCTGGTCTCAAAAAATAGCCTGCCCCATTCCTAGGGCCTTCAATCTCCAGGCCTCAAGACCAAACAATTGGTCAGGGAGTTGGAAGGCCTGAATTTCCTAAGTCCCAATCTCAGTTTTCCCTCCTGTAAAATTCTGGGGAGCTAGGCAGAGGGACTGAAATTTGTGTTTTAGTCAAAGGACTCTTTCACCAACAAAATCTTAGATTGGAATGCCAATCAATAAAAATGGCACTGCTCTGGTTGAAACACCACTGGGGTAGGGATCAGTAAGCCCCTCAAGCCTTCCACCCACTCTTATCCTTAGAGCACATTTTGAAAATTACCAGGTCACTGGACCCTAAAGGCTCTTCCTGCAGCCAGAGCCTGATTTCACTGCCAGTCATGGCCTCCTGACCAGAGTGGAGAGAACAGAGTGCTCAAGAGAGGCCAATAAGATTTTTTCATGGCAAGTCCAAGACCAGTTTCCATCCTGGGGTTAACACACTCAACCCTCAATTCATCCCCCTGGAAGTGCCTTCAGGAAAATTTTGGTGAAGGCCCTCAGCTTCATCCACACCTATCCTGACCCCAAGGTTTCAGGAAGATTTCCTGGGGCTAAAGCTCCCCTCTAAAAGCAGGGAAAGAGAGCTCACCCTGCCTATGTGCCCCCAACCTCCCTGTGTATCTGTCTGCTTCCTCTCTCTCTGTCTCTCTCGCTCACTCTCTCTCCCCACCTCCATACACACAGTCAACTTATTACTGCCATCAACCCTACCCCGCCCCCAGTCCAGCCCAGTCCAACCCTGGGAAAGAACCTGAACAACACCTGGAGAAGGGGATCAGGTGTCCTGGTGAGGACTGGCCCCAACTGAACACACAGATGGTTAATTCCCCAGGCAGATCTGGGCTTTCCTTCTTCTCAGCCGCCCTTCCTCTGTCCTGTTTCCAGCCCTGGGCCAGCTCCTATCACCTCTTCTTCCCTAACCATGTCCTCCTCTGCTTTACCCTGGATAACAGCTAACTAGCTGTGAAACTAGCAGCCTACTCTCCTTCTCCGGGCCTCACTTTCCTCATCTGGAACAGGGATGTATAGTTTGAGATGGCACAGACCCTCTGAAGAAAGCCAGGTGGACGTACACACACACACGCACACACGCACACACACGCACACATACACACACATAACGCCCACAATTTTATAGACAAGTTCAGGGTCCCCAAAGCCTACCCATGGACTGCAGAATAGCTACCCAGAGGTCTTTTTCACGTTCACATTCCAAGCTTCTCCACCCGACCAACTGCGCCTCCTCATGCTTAGGACTGGAAACAGAGGAAGGTGCAGCTAGGCCAAGCTGTTACCTGCACTGGCCACCCCAACCCCCAGATTCTCCCCCTTCTCCTCCCCACCACTAGCCAAGAGGCCCCACTCCCTGCACAGCTTCCCTGGGCTCATCTCCAGCCCTTGCCCAGCCTACTTCAACTGCATGAATGATGAGCAGAGGAAGGAAAGAGGACAGGAAGGGAGCCGATTCCTCAGAAAAGAGGTGCAGAGCAAACAGGCTGCAACCTCCAGCTCCTTCATCCCCCATAAGGGCTCCACCTGGCTAGGAGGGTATGGTCTGTAGAGTACTCACCATACATCCTTGGCATCGGGCCTGCCATAGCCAGTCAGGTCCAGCCTCCCAGAGTCATCAGTGGACAGTAGGGTCCAAGTGGCAGTGAATGAGAGCAAGGCACTTCCCCCACCCCCACACACACACCTCCTGCGCACTCAGTCCAGCATACCATACTCCCCAGCTCAGCAGCCTTCGGTAGCTCTCCATTTCACCCTGCCAAAAGCCCCCTCACTTGAGGCTCTGTATGTCAGACAGCTGCAGGCATTCCTGCCTCAACCTCCAAAACCTCCCTGCATAAGGGCCAGCCTGGGCAGTCAGTCACACTTTCCTGTCTCTGCACATGCAGCTGGGGTCACCTCTTCCTCCTCCCATCACCTAATGTCCGCATGAGATCAAAGACTGCCTCCACTCTGGGGCCTTTTCAGCTTTCTCTCCAGCTGGAGCCCTCTCCCTACTGAACTCTCCCAGCATGGTGTATGACTTCCTGTGGCCTCGATTTCCATGGGCAAACCTGACAATGGGAGACAATGGCACTATTGAGTGTGAGGCTCTGATGTGTGTGCCAGGTATAGGCCCAAGAACTTTGCCTTCCTACATTGCCTCATTGAATCTTCCCACTAGAACAAGATAGAAGACGGGTGTCATTTTCTCCATGAAGAGGTAAGAAGGAGGCAAAGTCACTTCTCCGTCTCTCAAGCCCATCAGCTTCCCTCTACCCTATTTTCCCACCAGTTTCTTAAGGGGGAGAGTTGTCAAAATCATACTGTTCATTCTAGAATCAAGGTAGTGCCACAGGATATTAAGTGGTGGAGGAGGTGGTTGGATAAGGATGAGAAAGGAATTATAGTACGTACCCCATACTATACAGGTCTGACTATATTTCATCTTCTTTGCAACTATAAAAGTAGACATCATCATCCCCATTTTACAGAGGAGAAAATTCTATCACGTTAATTCATAGGAGATGCCCATCACCACCCATCCTGCCTGTGAGTGATGTGGACACTTTCTGCCAAGCGTCCTCAGACCCCAAAGACAGAGTGATCTCACCTGGTGCACTGAGGCAGGGTTGGACTTTCCTGGTACCTGCCTCCAGCGGGCCAACAGATCCCCAAATGTTAGAGTCCAATGATTTTTGTAACTGAAAGTATTTTTTTCACTCACTTCCATCATGTAATTAGAAATGTATTCCAAAGGGCAATAATTTTGGCCTCAAGACATAATTAAAAGCATACAGGAGCGCAGTGTATATTTTTAAATGGCACAACTAGAGTAAAGTTAATGATTTTGTAACACAACTAAAAGATCACCCCAGGAGCTGCATTCTGCTCCCCTCCAAAGTTGGATTCAGTGGGAGAAAGGCAGACCTTGATTCTTATCTAGACCTTTAAAATCAAAGGGTAGTTGTAAACCGCCAGGTTTAAAGCCTGTATTTTTCGGTGTTCTTGCTAAATAGCTTTTTCCTGGGGGTGCCTGTTTAGGGACAAAGCTAATAATGTATTTTTTCCAGGGTCCTTTATGAGATATTTAAGAAGAAAGCTGGACTTTCTGCCCCCATAGAAATATGGAGATTGTTTTCATAATTTATTATTTCTTTAAGTGTATAGTAGATTTCCTTTAAGAGGAACCTAGGGGGCCCATTTAAAATAGATCCTGTTTAATAATGCAGGGTGACTTGAAGGGTTTGGGCCATAAGTAGGCTATAGTAGCCCAGCAGACAGATATGGGTAAGAGCCATCTGCTGGTCCTCTTCCCAGCCAACAGAGCTGCCTTCCCCTACAGGGGCCGGGGGAGAGAAGCTGCTGATGGAGCCAGGGCCGTGACACAGAGGGAAGGGACCTAGGTCTGTGAGGCAGTCGTGTTCTATTCCTCACCCCACTTTTATTTCCTCTGATCTTTCTCATTCATTCACTCACTATCACTTGTTCAAGTATTCGTGAATCTATTCGTTTGTTCATTTGTTGAACATGTTCCAGGGTAGTCGAGGTTCAGCAATAAACCAGACACAGTCTGTGCCCTCCAAGAGCTTGGTCTGATGGGGAAAGCTATCAAGACAGCTGAACAAAGGCTCTGGATACAATAAGAGGGCTACAAAACAAACAGGATGGGGGCTCTGTAGAAAGAGGTAAGTCAGAAGAGGCTCCACAGCAGAGCGGGCTGAGATGAGACTTTTCAATGTTTGCAAGTGAAGGGGGGGAGCACTGGCACGCATGCACACACACACACGTGTGTGTGTGTGTGTGTGTGTGTGTGTGTGAGTGTGAGCGTCTGCACTCGAACGCATGCATGCTAGCTGGAGCTTGGGAGTTTGGGTGGCATCTTAGTGAGGAGATTACAATTCAAACACATGGACAAAACAGGAAGTGGAAGGCTGGAGTGGTTCATTTCGGGGAATATGAGAAACCCCGTACAAAGGTTTCAAAGGAAGGGTTAAAGAGCTGAGAACAGTTGAAAGGGCTGCAGGGGGATGCATAGAGGGTAGGGAGGGGGCATATAGGTTCCAACTGGACAGGATCCAAGCCACACATCGAACAAAATGGTAGCCAACTGCCAGAAGAACTCAGGCATATTTCTCACAGGTTAAAGATTCTGAAAGCCCTCCACTCAGCTCACAGCCACAGCAGAAGATCCTTCGTGGGGTCATAGGGCGGCCAGGGGTTCATAGGTCAGTTTGCCCTAGATCTGTCCCCAGGAACAGGTCCCGGGCCAGTCTAGCCCAATATCCCTAGAGGAGGGGTCTTTGCCCACATTACCTCCCGCCACTTGGAAAACCTAAATCACTGCCATTAAATCTTCCACACCCGTCATGGTTTTGCTCCAGTGCACCCACCCAGGAAGCCCTTCTGTAGATGATCTCCTCTTCTGCATGCCTACGGGACCTATGTCTGTGGTTGCATCCTGAATTAAGGTCACCAATGGACTTTGCTATTTCCCTCAACTATTCTACTCTTTCCATTGAGAGAGTCTCACGTTGATACCAAGCTGCAAGTATCCTGTAAGTCAGCAGTCACACAATATAGTCATGCCAATTGAAACTGGCTTGGGAGATCCCTCTGAACATCTCTGTGGACACAAAGGATTCAGAGGTTTGAAAGAAACAGGAAAGGGAGACAACCAAGGTTCCAGGCCCTGGTCAGAACTTCCTGTACTCTCTTCCCCCCAGGAGACTCTCTGGAATTATGTTTTCCCTCTCTGTTTTGGGTTGAACCTGTGTTTAGTCCCTGGAGGGGCAGCCATTATTTTCCTCAAGGTTTCAAGGGGGGTTCAGGAGCATCTCATATTTCTCTGTTTGGCAAATAGTCCCCTCTCCGAATCAGGAATCCCAGAAATTGAAGCCAGAGGGAGTCGGGTTTCTTTCTAAGAAGGAGCAGCCACATCAGATGCCAGTCAAGCCCAGGAAATCCAGCCAGGAGGGGCACACAGGGTCTTGGATTTTCTGGGAGGCAGGAGGGGAAAAGCCCTGGATATAATATTCTAATACTGCAGGGAGCTAGCTCAGGTTCCCAGCCTGCAGCAGAGAACCCTTTCTTTCAAACCTTCATCACAGCCAGCAAGGACCAGCAGCAGCCATTCTGCTCTCTGCAGTGGGCACATTTCTCTTTGGGTGGGGAGAGAGTGAGCAACAGCTTTTCACGCTGGAGAAGGGGTGGGAAGGAGCAAGTCCCAGCTGAGGAAAGCGGGCCTAGCCCAGATGCCGGCAGACAGGGAGCGGGAGCCGGAGGAGGGATGGGAAGGAGCCAGGCTTCTGAACAGAGGCTCGAAGATGGCAGGTGGTTGCTTACAGGAAGAGCAGAGCTGACACCTGAATCTTGGCTTGCTTCCCCCTGGAGAACACTTTAATGAGGTTCACAGCTGTAATATCACAGAATGAGCATTAACAATGCTAATTACCTAAAGTTTAGCCCGAACATTCTCAACCCACCCGCCTTGGGGACACACTTCTGTTCTGGCCCTGCTAGGTTGAGGCTTATGACCATGCTGTGACAGCAGCGCACTAGGGGAGTCCAGGTGGGGGTGGGTAGGCCAGTGAGCCTGCAGGTGGCAGAGACAGCCAGGAGAGGACAAAATGAGACCTCCGCATGCTGAATCAGTGCCCCTTCACCCTGCCTTTGAGAAATTCATACAGGAATCCTGGGGGAGGCCAGATCCCCCAAGAGAGCTGGGAACAGACTGTGTCCTTTCGTTCAGCACAGTCCAGTCTGTTGTACCTGGAGAAAGTCAAGTCTTTTCCTCCCGCTGCTTTCAGTTGTCTCAGGGGACTCCTTGTACCCTGCTCACCATCAAGCCCTCAAAATGGTTTCAAACTGCAGTTTCTTTTAAAGCAACAGAACCAACAATAAGAAACGTCAAACCAGAGCTGTGCTTGCCAGTGACTTGAGCTGAAGGTTGGAGCTCCAGAACCCTCTTTCCACCCCTGCCTTTAGGGCCTCTGGGCATTCTGAAAACCATCATAGAATTCTAGGCCTGTACAGAATCAACTTGGAAGATCACTGCTCTGGAACAGTCTGAGACTCTGGCACCCTTATATCCCATGTCATCCCAAGACACTGTGTGGAGCAGGCTTCATCGGGTTCCCCAGAGGGTCTCTGACTTGGGCAAGCTCGAGGACTGAAGGATAAGCATGGTCATCTGTGTGCATGTGTACCTTGGTCCACTTTGCTCCTTGCCAAAACCTGCCTGATCTAGCAGCCCTAGATTTACTGAGCCTCATGCCAATATCTATAAAAAATCAAAAGTCACCCAGCTTGATACTATAACACCTAGAACTTCTCTCCAGAAGCCTTTCTGCTAACCCAAGGAGAAAGAACCATGCTATATCCCTATTATAACTCATACCTTTGATGTCCTTACATTGGGGCAGTAACATTAGCCTCTTATCTTTGGTACCTCCATCTGCCCTCCCTGACTCATCACCATTCCATGATTTTTCCTCTCCCCAAGGACAGCGCATAGAAAACCCGTTCTGCTCTACATCTGACTGAATGCCCTTTGGCTCCCTCCAATTTTTCCCCTCCCTCTTCCAACCTGCCAACTTCCCCAGCTGACAGCAGTTTCTAGTCTGTTAGTGACTTCCAGGACCAGCAGACCAAAACCCTTTTCTCGGCAGCTGGTGGGATGAGACTGTCTTAGTTCTTTCAAACCGCTAGAACAAAACCTGGTTAGAAACTACGGAAATTTATTCCCCACAGTCCTGGAGGCTGGCAAGTCCAAGATCAGTATGCCAGCAGACTCGGTGTCTAGTGAGGACCCATTCCACATGGCCGTTATCCTGACACTTTCACCGCACTTGACGAAGGGGCCTGAAGCCTCTCTTGCGCCTCCTTTATTAGGGCACTTAACCTACTCTGAGGGCTCTGCCTCCATGAGCTAATCACCATCCAAGACCCCACCTCCTGATACGATGGCCTAGGAAAGGGCACTTTAATACAAGGTTTTCAGAGGAACAAAACACTCAGATCACAGTTGCCTGGGATGAAAAGCTGTGGTCCCTGGGGTTAGAGCAGAAACATACACAGCCCTCAGTGCAGGTGAAGGCATGTATATTGATGCGTTTGTCCTCTTTTCCTGCCTGGGCTTTGTTATGAGCCCAAGGCCCTCATGCTGCTGGAATCAGCAGTTCAGTACTGCAATCCCAGCTGCTACCCGAGGGCACTTTGGGTGAAGGCCTGGCCTTTTTCCTCTGGCCCCTGGATACGACATCACTCCCTTTGCAGGGAAGGTTCAACAGCCTGCCCAATGGCCCATGTCTGCAGCAATAATCAATGGCTCTGCTACTGAAAGAACAGGCCACCTCCTGCTGACAAGAGCAATGCCTGAAGGCTCAGGGATGACTCCTTGAAGAACAGGGAGCGCGCTCTCAGTGGAGGAGCCAATAGGGACATGGGATCCCTCTTACTGTGACCTCCTGTACCCTGCCGAAACACACAAGGTGGATTCCCACTGGAAGCACTCTGAGACCTGACTTTCCACTCCCTAACCACACCCCACTCCTAGCCCAGCATCCACTGTATAATTGTCTGTCTGGTGCCTGCCTTCTGGCAAGACTGAAAGCCCCATGAGGGAGGGGTTTTGTCTCCCCCTTTGTATCCCCAGTGCCCAGCTCATGGTAGAGGCTTTATTTATTTATTTATTTATCTTTCATTTAATTTTGGAAAACTGACTCTTCACTTGCAGCCTGGGGAAACCAGTCCCCATATGGAACAGGAGTCCTGAATCCAGAAGCTGTTTCTTTAAGGCCACTGCCAAGCAGATTCTGGGGACTGAGGACAGGTGTAGCTTCGGTGCAGCTTCTTGCTTCTTACCCAGTGCAGCCATCTTGTCGCCTTTGATGGAAGACCTGAGAGGGAAGGAGGAAGGGAAGGAGGGGAGAAGAGGAGCTACCTTCCAGAGGGCAGCCCTACCACGTTCCACATCTCTGCTGTGATCATCTCTAAGTCCTGACCTTCCCTCTGCCAGAAACTCCAGCGAGCTGGCTTTGGAAAGCCCTGTGACCTTCGCAGAGGAGTCTCCTGTAAATGAGCCGCTACACTGCTGCCAGTGAAGCTCTCAGCTGAGGCCTGAAATTGTGATGCCTGCTGTGTCCGTGAGAGCTGCCAGGGTGGTGGCTTCCCTGGAGCTGGTGTACGACGGGCTCAGAATCCCATCACCAGGAAGCTCCTGGAGACTTACAAGTACCAGGTGCTTCTCTAGTATCTGATGCACACCCAGTACACTCCCACCCTACACCCCAACAGGAAAGGTCTCCACCCCAGCACAATGCACTCATGTGCAATTGGTCTTTTACAGACTAGGGGGAAAAATAACCCAGAGTTTCCAGGAGTTTTAAAGCCTTTTATTTGTTTACACATCCTCTAAATTGCAGACAAAATATTTGCTACATGGGTAGTCAATACTGCTAACCAATCACAGAACAAGATACTAACCACAGCAAGGAAGAACAGGGGGTTTGTGATTCAGTCTTTATGAATGTGCAACGGTCCCACTAAGGGACTAGGATATCCAGGGGTTCCAAAGATAACAGCTACTGGATACCCACACTGACCAGCATCTCATCAGCTTGCAGTCGTGACCTCTCCAAGGCCCAGCTCTCAGAACCCAGTGAGGTCAGGAGGAAGGGCAGAGAGGGGAGGGTCCAGTTCATGGGCAGCCCCTTCTGCCAACCTTCTTAATGAAAATCAGTTGCCTCTCCTTCCCCACAAGTGCTAGGTCAGTGAGCCAGCATCCAGAGGTGAGCTGTTTCCAACCTGTAGATTCTCCTGGAGACATTCACAGTACGCCAGCCTGTCCCCTTAGGATGGTGGAGACGTGGCACAGCCACATCTCCAATACTGAAACATCAAGAGATCATGACACATCCCTTAGACTGGGCAGAAACATCACAGCACTTTTCACATTAAGAGCCACAATTGACACCTGGGAGAAATGAGCATTCCTAGAAGACAGAGGACCAGAGCGCGCGCACACACCTATAGACTGAGACTACAATCACATCACACCCAAAAGAGAAGGAGAGCTAGCACAGTGGAGGATGGGCACATTGTTTGCTTGTTGCTGTGGTTGCTTTTCAGAGACAGCAAAGGAAGCCAAACGGAAATATTGTCCTCAGACCATTACACACAACTTCCCAAATCTGCAGCCTTTTTCTCTAATCTCATGAAAGCTATATTGGCCTCAGTGTTGCACATCAAGGCCAAGCAGTTCAAGGCAAAAACTAGTTGTTCAGTCAGCAAGAGGCAATGTGGTGTTGGGTCCCAAGGTCCGGGGGAGGGGGGTCAATGTTCAAAAGCATAAAAGAAAGCCCCTCATTCATAGGAATTTCTAGTGTTGTAGATCAACTGTCCTGGTTGTTCTTTTATGATAGAGTTTCAGAGGAGCTGGGGCAGGGGGTAAAAGCCAAAAAAAAAAAAAAAGAAAGCATATTAGGATGATGGTGATAAAATGTTAGAACAGCTTCCTTCTCTTATGCCCACACCGGAAGACGTATGCATCACATCTACAGGTCAAGAGAAACCACGGACACCAATGACTGGAGATCATCCGAGCTTTGCAAGGTCCTTTCCAAATGTAGCCCAAAGCAATCCAGGGCAGTAAAGTCCTAAGTCTATAAGACAACCATGGTAGACTCACCAGCTGGGTCAGAGCAATGGAAACTCAAGTCTTTCTCCAGGGCCTCACGCCTGACCTAAGCCAAGGCTTTCATGCCGTGCATGGAGCCTGCACAGGCCCACGCTTCCTCACAGGACTGCAGGACAGCAACCACCCCCAACACCCTGCTACCCTAGGAACCTCCTGCTTAATCCCACCCAGGGGAGCCCCAGGGTTCATAAGCAAGGACACCCCTTGCCAAAGCCACCACACTGGCCTCTCCCTCTCCCTGAGGAGAGTCAGAAGGGCTTAGGCAAGAACAGAAAGAAAGTTTCTTTTGGCTTCCTGGAGACGATGCTCCACATCTTGGCCACCAAAAGGAAAGAATTATGTAGTCTGAGCTTTAAGATGTGGACGCACAGCTGGTTGAGCACTTGGTTCTGGCTCTTTCTCAAATCAACTGTGTGATGTGGACAGGCATGCCAGTCATTTCTCACATCTCCACTTCCTAAAGGTCCAGCAGGCCAGCTTCAGACTGGGAAGGTGTCTGACAGTGCAAGCAAATGGAGGGGGTGAGAGGACTCTCTAAGAGCTCTGCCCACTGGGTGCTCAGGCTCCCAACTCCACCCCTCACGGAGCTGAGGGCCTGAGGGCTCAGAGTCCCCTGACAGCTGCTTGGGGCAATGCCACCAGTTTGGCTTGGACAGAATCCAAGTCAGATGGCCTTCCTCTCTCCTCTCCACCAGTGCTAAGGACAGGGGTAAGCCTCCATTCATAGGCAGTTTTGTTCTGAAGAATCTTGCCCATGCACTTTCCAATGCACAAGTGGACCAAACCTCAAGACACAGTTCCAGCTCTGAAGCACTTTAAGGTCAGATTCATAGCCAAGCCTTGAGTCCTCTCCACAGAAGTCAACAAAATTCTCCTTTCTCAGAGTCATGGGCCTAGAAAAGGCTCTCAGTGTCTCCCACAGAGAAGCCAAAGGATGCTTTAAACCAGCCCTGAGCTGACCTCTTCACATAGAAAGATGCCTTCCCCAAGCCAGACATTTCACTTGCAAGCCAGCCTGGTGTGGCTTCTTCAGGGATGATTGGAAAGCCAAAACCTGGCTCTGACATGTGCAGAGTAAAAGGGAGATGGAACAAATGGTTTATTCCTGATGCCGTCAATGTAGACAACCGGCAATCAAATGAAGCAAGGAGCTAGGATCTGAATAGCCCCTGACCAAAGGCAGTCAGAAGAGGTTTACTGAAAACACCTCTGACAATGGGCTTCACACACACACACACAGTCACACACACACTCACACACACACACAACAGCCACATGGGAACAGGCTCCTGGGCTCCCCGTGGGAGTCCATCTCATCTGTGCACTAGGTTCCCGCCCTACCCCCTCTGCTGCTCCAGCAGGGCCTGGACAAGACTATAGTGTGGGTTACTTTCTACCGTCAATCGGACCCTGATGATTGCACTTCTCCACCCCCACCCACCCCCAGGAACTGGAGAGCAGCATTCAGAGACACAGCCTCAGATTCCCTGGCTTCTCAACACACTCCAACTAGAGGCCTTCGTCATCTCACCACCTCTGAGGTAGAGGATGTTCCTCTTCCAAGGGCAGCCAGTATTTGGAGAAACAGATAAAAGCAGCTAGGCTGAAGTCACCTGTGTTCTTCTCCCCGGCCTCCAGGGGGTAAAAATAACCTGATGTTTTTGCCTGCTAGTCTTCCACTGATGAATATACATCCCAAACAGAGACCCAGACACACATATGCCTTCCCATGAGGCATGATACTTGACATATGATCAGGATTCTGAGGGAGAATTTAATTTTACAGCTAAAAAGCAACTTGTAGGCTGGGCTTGCATGTGCTTTATTTTTCTAGCCCCTACGGTACCCTATAGTATTGCTTTGCACATAGGCGAGGCCCTGCCAAGTATTTTAGCCAGTACCAGTCTGTGTAGCAATCACTCTTGGCAAGCAAGAGATGTGCCCATTTGATTTCAGAGAAAAAAACACCCAGAGTGGACACACAGCAGGTAAGTGGTGGGCAGCTAAGATGGGTACCCTTTCCCTGCCAGAGGAGTACAAATGCTTCATAAACACTGGTCAGTTCTTGCCCGAGCATGACCCGCCGGCCTCCCCGAGTACCACATGGACCAGGTGCACTGATTAGCCAGGACTCCCTGCCTGCCTCCCCTACCTGCTCCCCACCTCCTGTGCTCTGAGATAAATGTTCCGCATTTCCGCATTTCCGTGTGCTCACTCACACATTATCTAGCAATGCTTCCTTTGCTTTTTTTTTTTTTTTTTTTTTTTTTTTTTTTT
>NW_022900933.1:15135952-15185813 GCF_012274545.1 Fukomys damarensis
TTTTTTTTTTTTTTTTTTTTTTTTTTTTTTTTGTAGTCCCTAATTTAGACCTCTTCAACTACATGTTGAAAAGGCTCACGGTATATTTTCTTCTTCCTGGATTATGCTACTGTTTTGTTCCACCACCGCCCTGCTCTTCAGCATCCTGCTTGGCAGGAAGGAAGGAAGGGAAAGGTGCAGGGAGGAAAAGGCAGGAGAAGAAGAAAACAAAGGTCTAGCGGGCAATAAACATAAAAGGGTGAAGTCAACAAAAAAAACCCCAACCCCTATTCTAGCCTTAGTCTTTGCATCCCTTTGACAGCAGAATTGTGACATTTTTTACAAGTCCTCAACTATTACTAAGTATCTCTCGCGAAGAAGCAGAAGTGAGAGGTCAGATGGAGAGAGTTGGGGGAACCAATGGCTTTCTAAGCACAAGGCCCCCTTTATCCTGTGGCTGTGCAGGGGCTGAGCGCTTGAGCTGCTGGACTGCTGAAGACTGTGTGGACAGAGAGGTCTTTCTGATAGTTCCTGGATCTCCCACCCTGGGGCAACACCAACAGTTCCCTTGAGTCATCAAGCAGGGGTGTGCATGCTCGGCGTACACACCTCTGTTCTCATGGATACCAACACTGATGCAGAGAGTTGAGCAGAGGAAATGTGGAAAGTGTAAATTTAACCCAGGGATTATAGGGTTGTGTTGGTGAGGGAACACATAGGCCCCAGGGGCTCCTGGCACCCCCACTTCCTACCAGGGTCACTTCCTGCCCACTGCTGCACTTACTTGCCAGGCTGAGCTGGTGCTGACCTGGACAGCCATCTTGCCCACTGCCTGGGCTAGAAGGCATTATTAGTAATTAAATTTCAGTCCAAGAGGGGTCTGGCTGCCTGCCAGTCCCAGTGCTGCCTTCCTCTGGTCTGCCCTGGAAAATGTCACCATCAGCACAAACACTGCCTTTTCACGGTGAGGCCAAAGCAGGGGAAACCATGGAATGTCCTTCTTTCAAGGCCTCTGGCCGCACAATGTCCATCAGGCACTGGAGCAAAGAAAGAGAGGGAAGTGGGCACAGAGACTAAACCAACAGGCATTCCAGTGCCCTCTAGCCCTATGACAGCCCTCACATCTTGGAGCACCGGGGATCACCTCAGTTTATTCAGCTGAAGGGTCACAGACAGGGTTAGCTCAGAACCCAGAAGGGCTCTCACTGGGACTTTGCCTGCTTCTCAACCTTTTTCCTCACATAGGGACTTCCCTGCTCCTTCTGGGAAACTCACCTGGTGTGGAACTGGCAGGCAGGGACCCCAGCACCACTGCTGCCAAGGCTTCCTGAAGGCAATGCCTCTGAGTCTTTCTTCACGGCCTGGCTAGAAGGATGGCCAGGGAGCCCCGCAGCCAAACCCTCCTGCGAACAGCTGCTGAGCTGCTCACCTGGGGACTCTGTTCACCCTGCCCTGTCCAGGTGACGAACCACTGGCACTTGCCTCCCTCTCTCCCCTCCTTCTGCTCATAAAGACCTGAGGATCTCCAGCCTCCTCAGAAAAGGATTCCCAGTTCTCTGAGTCTCCCCATCGAGCTGCCCCAAAGGCCCTGAACCTCTCCATCCAGACTGCTGTTTCTACACTCACAGCAGAGAATCATAAACATACTGAAAGCCTAGGAATGCTCAGAAAGAGGGAGGGAGCCCCAAATCAGACACGTACAGAGCCCACCTTCGGAGGACAGATGGAAAGACCCAAGAACAGTTAGGGTTAAATGAGGATGTTTTTAAACTGAGGTGAATTAAAGTGTCTGTGCCTCCTACCATCCTGCCCATTCCTCGCCTGGTACACTAATGTAACTGGGCATCTGAAAACCAAAGGCATCCTTTGTGGGTGGGAGTAAGATTCCAAAAAGAGTAACACAGTGGGATGTGGGGGGAGTCACGTCACTCAGCCAGACACAGGGGACAGGACTGACCTTTCTTCCCAGGTCGCCTTCCTCGCTGCACACCAAGGCATGCCAGCCTACTAAAGGACTAAAGGTGACACCGATGTCCTACCCCTGAGAAGAGCTAGGCCTGGGACTCAGGGTCTCTTCAGGGAGAGAGAGAATGTGGTTCTGGCCACGGGGAGCCAACTTCACCCTTGAGCTGAGACACTGTGATTCTCTAAGGCGGGGCCAAGGTTGGGCATCGGGAGGGAGAGAGGAAAGGGAAGCACCCTCATCTCAGCACTTCCGAAACAAACTGGAACCAGCTTTGGGGGGAGGCGCAAGCAAGGTGGTCCTCAGGACCTGCCTGGGCCACCAGCCAAGCACACGTGGACTCCAAGAGGAGACTGGCAGCCCCTTTTATCTGAGTCTGGAGCCTGAGGTAGCCAGTAATCTTTCTTCAACAACACAAAAGAGCACAGGTCTCCTAAACTTGGCCCCAAAGGAAAAGTAATAACAATCATGTCATTTTTCTTCCTTAAAATATCTGGACTTTTTAAGGGGAGGGCTGGAAGAAATCATGCTGAATTCAAAGCATGTAGATAAGAAATGCACCAGAAGTGAAACTCCCCAGGGTGTCACAAGACCTGCACTGTGAAATGCAGGCCCTCCCCTGCTATCAAAACCAGTTATCTTTCCCAGCTCTGAAGGAACCTGGCCTCCCTCCCACCTACCCGTGGGGGTCTGAGCCTGAGCCACAGGACGCAGCTGCTCTCTGCAGCCCAGCTCTGCAACCTTCCCTGGCAGCAACAGAACAGCAGAGCCTTGGGGCCCACTGGCTCTTGCCTCCGGGGCTGAGAGTCAGGGCCTGGTGGAGAAGGAGGACTGGAAGATAAATCTCTGTACAGGGACCTTGCTTCTCTTTCCTCACAAAGCAGCCTTCCCTGGATTTACTGCAGGCCCAGAATTTAGTGTTTCAAAAATGTCAAGAAGGAAGCAAGATTTCATCTTCCAGCAGTTCCTGCAGCCTCCCCTTTCTGGACTGCCTGGAGCTCCAGCAAGGGAATGAACTGGAGCAGAGGCCCCTGGCTATTCCAGAGATTTGAGCTGGAGGCAACAGCATCATTTACTGACCTCTTTGTAAAATGACAATAGCTACTAGGGAATGGGGCCAGCATCACACCAGGCCAACGCCACCATTATTCTAATCCCTGCAGTCACCTGGTTGCAACAGAGCATGTGGGCCAGGAGGCTCAGAGAGAGGAAGTCACTTTCCCAAGTTCAACCAGTTAGAACGAGGCAGAGCAAGGCTTTAAAGCAAGATAAGAGTGAGTGTGACCCCTGAGGGGAAATGGATTCTGCCCTCTATAGAAGGGAGCCTTCCATTCCACACTGGAATCTTGTAGAAGGGAGTAGTTGGAGTATCTTCACCCTGAAGCACTCAGCCACATGGTAAATCCCACCTCCCAAGATGACTGGGCAAATTCAGTCTCCTTGGTCGCAGCCCTAGCCTAGTGGCCATAACTACAGGCAGCCTGGCCTCTTGAAATATAAATCCCCTTGAGTCTAAGGGAGATCCCAAGAAGGCATCTAATTTGGCGGTCACACGAGAAGGCAGACATGAAAAAGCATTTGGAGTTCTGCCCAGATCGGCTGTGCTCTGCAGTGGTTGCTCATGTAATATTTTTAAGACTCCCCTCAGGAAGAGACAGGGCAAGTGTTACCATCTCCATTTTACAGGGGAGCAAAGTGAATTTAGGGGTGTTAAATGACTTGCCCATGATCACACAGTTATTCAGTGGCAAGGGCAGCACGGAAACCCTGATCTTTCATGTGTACCTTAGGATTCCATCTCTTTCTTGGGGGTTCAAAGAAACAAACCAATCTGAAGTTTACCCACAGCTGCCTTTTACCAGTGCAGAAGGTGATACATGTGGCTGTGGACACTTTAGTCTGCTTGCACAACCCCAGCAATGCCATTCCACAAGCTGCTCTGCTATCCCCATTTTCTGGATGGGGACACTGAGGCCCACCAAGAAGGTCGTTATTTCCCATTCTGCAGGGAGCAATGAAATGGAGAACAGAACCCTGTGTGATCCCAGAGCCCAGACCAGCTGTGCGATGGAAGGCAGGCTCCAGTGCCCTGCCTTGGCTCAGGAGACTCGGTCCACCCTCAGCTCCATCAGCTGGACACACATGGCTGTGGGGAGAGCAGACACCAATCATCTTCCTTTCCATGGGGAATGGGTTTGCACATTCTCCAAAAGGGGACCTGTCAAGTTGTAAAGCCACATTCTTGATTTCAGATCTGTCTTTTCAACTTTTTAGGCCACTATGGCATTCGGAAATATTTAGGAATTCTTTTCTTGTAATCAATTTTAAATGACTCTCCAAACCAATAATCAGCCTTTGAGGAGACATTGCTTTGGGTTTTGTAGAAGGACAGTGAGACATGACAGTCAGGAAATAAAATATCCCCCTCCAAAATGACCCTCCCAGCCCTGCTCTGGGCCTTCAGAATCCAGACCAGCTCACCAACTATCAGGAAGAAAATAGCTTATGAGGAAGGTGAAAATTCCATCTGGACAGGGGCCCTTTAAAACGAATCATTACATGTGAGTGTAACTCACTCTGAGGCCAAGGGGCCTGCAGGCAAGTGGCCCCCATTCTTTTGCCACCAGTCATTTTGCAGAGGAGAGGGGGAAAACTACGTGGCTTGGCTCAGTGCCGGGCTGTCCTGGGTCCACTGGCCAAGAGCAATTGGATGGCTCCTACCGACTCACAGAGCAACACTGCAGCCAGGCAAAAGTGGCCCAACTAGCTCGCGTCTCCAGGGGCTTTTTCAGGAGCCAAATGACTAAAAATAGCCCGGGTCTTTGTTGTACACTGCTGGACCACAGAGATGGAACTGATTTCAGGAAAGCTGAGCATGCACATGGGTCCCACTCACAGAGACCTGCTCTTTGGGCAAATGAGTTTTCCAGAAATGTGTCAGTCGCTGTGATTCAAAGACAGTCCAAGCCACTCCAGCCTGCAGAGCTGTCCTCCAAAACAGAGTTCTCAGAATCTATACCTCCCCACCTCCTTCTTCTGGAAAGATTAAAACAGAAACAAAGAAAAGGAAAGAGTCCAGCTCATATGAGGAGTTTAGGAGATAAGAACAGCCTACAAGCTGAGGGTTCAAAATCATTGCCACCTTATCACAAATAATCACTTTACCCTAACCATCCATTTAAGTAACAATCATCCATCCTCCATCCTAAAATTTCCAGTCAGATCTCTGTAGACAATAGCAAACTTACATCATGTGGAGGAAGAAAATTACTTAGGAAAAGGAATTCGTAGTGTCACATCAATACTGAAGAGTTTCTCAAAGCTGAGATCCCTGTATCCATCACTTGGACATGTGAGTGGGAGCCTTTGCTCACCTGATTGGTGCCTGATTCCCACCATGAGAACCTGAACCAGGCCTGTACAATCAGCTCAGTCAGAGATACAGTCTTGAACATTTTCCTTTGTCCATAGGCTGTGGTTTGTTTCACTTCAAGGATTCCTCAGCTCTGAAGGGTAAAGAACAAGCCCAGTCCCTTGCCAAGTCTCTCCTCATGAATAATAAACACTGCCTGGCTATAGCAGGCCTTAACATTATTTATCAGTGTTTCTTCCCATCTCCCAGTACCTCCCCACTCCCTATCAAGTGAAAATGCAGTCAATCAAGACCACCCCAGCTGTAGAAGCCACTGTTAAGGTTCTTCCTCTTTGCAAAGATCAAGAAACAAGAAGGGTTTTCAAGTCTCCATCCTCAAGATGGCCTCCGGGATCCAAGTCCAGAATTTTCCAGTGGCTTGAAATAAGCAACAACTTCTCCATGGCACTTTGTTCCTCTGGTGAAAAATCTAGGATGAAGAGCCTAGACTGGGGGTGAAGAAGCTGTGCAAAGATGTCTTAGAACACAATAGGTTAAAAAAAATACCAAACTGCACACAAGTGATGGATGAGTGGTCATAAAATGGCTTCCCTTAAAATGGAAACCAGTGAGAAAGTTGTAATACTAAGGTAAAAGTGAGAGGAGTTCCACAGGGCTGGGGTTGGGGCTGGTGTTGTTCTTCAAAAGTGCAAGTCTTCTGGTAGAAACAAGGAGGTGCTGGCTGAAGTACCATCTGTGGGGCAAGAGGTAAGAAGATACCTCACCCCCTTGGTTCCACGTGTCCACACCCTTCTGAGTATTCATTTTCCATATAGTTGGTCTGTCTGGATATGTGGGAGGAGGGCTTCATCTGGTTTGATCTGGGCTCTGGCTCAGCCTCTCCAATATCAAGTCACTTTCCGTGACTTGAGGCTCTAGGCCTGGCAGCCAAAGGCTGAGGCTTTCTCTTTGAGCAGCTCCCAGCATAAGTGGCAGCTCCAGCTTCCTATAAGAAACAAGACGGTGTTAATAGTAGCCTCTCTTCTAACACTCAAGTCCCAGCTCAGTGGCCCTAACTTCTTGTCAACCCTGTTTTCCTTTGACTTTCACAATTCAAAGACCAAGTCTTAGTCCTTAAGACATACTGGAGTCTTGTTCATCAGAAAGTAAATAAAAACCCTCACTGCTTGGCCATTCCTCATTCCCCCAGAATCTCACCCCTCCCCACATCTCAGCCACATGTCTAAGGAATATTTCCTTGGCCTTCAGGTTGAGATTTCCGCTGGTTGAACCATGCCTCAGTTTCCTCATGTGTAATATGATAGTGATTGTACCTACCTCATCGGGTTGTGATGATTAAATGAGACAAAACATGAAAAGCCCTTAGTACAAGGCCTGCACCATAGTGAGGGCTCAGTAAGTGGTAGGAGCAGAGGCTGATGTTGTTATTGTTGACCTCACCATCATTACCTTCTGGGGGCTCGGCCACTGGGGGATTTAAACAGTACATGTGATAGCCACGGTCACAGTCATCACAGAAGAGTAGCTGGTCCTGGTGGAATACAGAGCATGCACAGAATGTAGGAGAGATTTGATTATTCAAGGCCAATATCTGGCCCCCGCTTATTCCTCCAGGCTTATTTCCACAGCTCAACTACGCAGATGCCCCATTCCAGGTCCTGTTTGGGGTCCTCATTAGCCCTTGAGCTTGGCTTGTGCTTGCCTTTACCTGGAATTTCCCCTTCTGTTTTCCAGCCTAATAAATCCTACCCTCAGCTTAGGGCTCTGCTTACCTCTCACCTCCTCCAAGAAGATTTCCCTGACTACCACTTCACAGCCAAGCTTAAGAAGATTCATTCCTCTTCCAAACTCCTGTAGCCAATAACTTTGCTTCCAAAAGTCAGAAAATTAAGTTTATGTATTTCTCTGTTCCCCATAGTAATTCCCTAATATATGGGAAATACTTTAAATATTTCAAATGTTTAATTGAAGTGCCTGGTCTCCCTGTCTATGAAATGCACAGCTCTACTTGGTGGTGATGTCCTTGACTCATCAGACCCTCTTCAGGACTTCACAATACGAATATAGAAAAAAAAATTCCATCCTTTGACTTCCAGAAGACTCCTCACAGCCTGGAGGCTGGAGCCTAGATGAAGGCAGGACAGAGGTTGATTCTGCAGGCTAGGAGATCAGTTAGCAGGCTGTTAAAACCTCCCAGATGAGAATGGTGGCCTAAAATACGGTTGTGAAAAGGGTGAAAGAGATGGATCTTGTTCCTGTTTCAGATTCATTGATTAGATGTAGAGAATGATAGAGAAGAAATCAAGGATGTCTTTACAGGCTGTGGATTAGTCAGCAAGTCAAATGACAGTCACCCACTGAGACATTCACAGAGGAATGAACCCACAGGAAGAAGAGGACAACCTCAGCTGTAGACATGTCCCACACATGGACAGGTCACCTGGAAGGAATGACCAGAGATCAGAGAAAGGTCTGGGCCTAAGAGATAGGTTTGAAAGTCATTGGTGAGCAGATGATAAATGAAGGTCCTAGGAAAGGTAGCCCAGGTGTTGTGAGAGCAAGAATCTCTGAATTTGTGCTCATAGAGGGGCGTTCATGACCTTCTAGAAATAATATGCACAACTTTATATATAGATAGGAATATACATTTTTCTAAGAGCAAATCCAGAGCTTTGACTGAATTCTCTGAAAGATCATGGACCCAAATGAGGTTACTGAGAAGAAGGGCAAGAACAGATATTTGAGGGACACAAACTTTAAGAGACAGGTAGAGGACTAAGAAACTGAGAAGTTCAGTCCAGTAGCAGTAGGATGAAAAACAGAGTATTGTGATTTACTCCCAGAAAGTTGCATGATTACATCAAAGCTGAAGTAAGCCACATGATGATATGATTTAGGAATAATGCAAAGAAAAACAAGCTAAGATGGAGCCAGAGAACAGAGAAAGGCTTGACAGAAACAGTATTACTAATGTCCTAAAGACATTAAAAACCCCTAACATGAGTATAGTGCCAACATGAGAACCATAAGACGGTAGGATACCCTGGATTAGACTTTTCCAAAGGAAAGTCAGTCATCTGAGAGTTTGCATTCATTTCTCACAAGTTGATCATGATCTAGTACCATTTTCTTTTCTTTTCCATCTGCTTGTCTGAATAATCACCGGTCAGAACCATCAAGATCTCACAGCTTATGCTAACTCTCATGAAAAACATAATTTAGGGAACTCTTACTCCTATGTATGCAAAACTCAGGATCCATGTCTGGCTACAGTTCCAGTAGAATGGGAATTGCATTCTGAGATACATCAGGAAAATTTCTGACCATGTGAGAGGGACACTAATGCCTAAACAACACCCTGACTCTAGATTCACCCCTTGAATTCCTCCCCTATGGCTCTACCAAGTCAACATTAAAACTCTGCAACAACACTACTTATAAAGTCAAAGGCCAGAATCAACCCAAATCAACAAGAACTATCTAGTTGAGTAAACTAATGAAGAGACATGCAGCTGTTCGTAAGAACCAAGAAGGTGCCTATTCATTACTTTGTAATAATCCCTAGGATATTCAGTGAAAAAAGCAGGATAGAGAAAACATGTACTGCACTTAGCAATTTTTATGCATTCATATGTACACATGTATACTTATATTTAAACACAATGGAAAGATAACCCATAACAAATGGTCACACATAAGCAGGGTGAAGCAGTAATATAGAACAAGTAAGGAAGGGGCCAGATTTTCTTGAGTATATTATTTTTTTAAAGATTTGATTCTAGAATCAGTAAAATTTTACATAGTCATGCAACAAAATTAAAATTATACTATGTCCCCAGTAACAAACAAAAATAACATAAATGAATATAATTGTGTATCCAGCTGGTGGCATAACCACACAGACAGAAACTATTTCAAGTGATTTTAAAACAAGTAATTTGACTATCCTTCCTTCAAACAAAATAGTATATATTCCTAGAATATATCTTAAGGACAAAAATGAGTGTAAATATACATGTATGTTTTAGCATCAGATTGTAGGTGATAATATGAGAATTGATATTCTGATACTGTTGTATATATATCAAATGAGTAATTATATTGATATCATTGAAAGGCAAGATTTTTGACATGGTTGAAGAAAAATACAAGTTTAAGATCAATGTGGTTAAGTAAGAACTTTATAGTTAGTTCTGGATATGAACCGGAAGTATTAGTATAAATTCAAATTTTCTTTCTAGCTTTGTCCATTGAAAATCCTCCAAAATAATGACAAACACAGTAAAAATGAGCACCTCTTATATCCATATTATGTTCTCTATAGATCATTTTCCACTGAAAGGGCCAGTAGTCTTTGGAGAAATAGTTCAATCCAGGTCTGGTATATGAAGTGTACAGATCATGTCAAACAGACTTAAGTTCCAGGATAAATAAATCTCAACAAATAAAATGTATTTAAATTTTTGAGTTCATAAAGATAGTATTTCTAAAAACATAGTCACCTTTGGTAGATGTTAGAGAATCATCACATTATTTTTTAAATAAAATTATTTTGAAATAATTACTTTAAAATTTTGTTCTGAAATAATATCAGACCTTGAAAAAAAGTAAATACAAAGTACTAGGCTTATTCTTATTTTAGTAATTATAGACAAATGTGTATCCTACCGAGAAACCTTTATAAAAGTATATGATAATGAGTCGAAGTTTTCCAGAAAGATACTATTATTGTAGAATATTTAAAAGCAGTCTTCTTGAGGAATAGTGAAATCTGGAGCAGACTCATTTGAAGTTAATTGCATATTTTCAGGACAGCATAGGAAATATAATATTTGGATTTTGGTTACAAAAATAGTATAGGGTTTCCATACACATTTTACTCAGCTTCCCTTCATTTTACCATATTTATTACCATAGTATAATCATGAAACAGGAAGTCATCACTGGTATGTTACTATTAACTAGTCTACAGACATTATTCTAATTTCACCAGTTTTCTCACCTATGTCTCTTTCCCAGGATCCCACATTGCATTCACTGTGTTGTCTCATTGTCCTTCAATCAGTGGAGTCCTTCAGTTCCTTTGTCTATCATGGACACTTTTTAAAGTTATGGGTCAATGATTTGGTCAATGTCATTCATTTGGGCTCAATTTTTTCTCATAAGACTGAGGTATGCATGTATTTTCCAAGAATACGGCTGAAGTTATGTTACGCCCTCCTTAGTGAATCATATCGGGGGGGCATCAATGCTGGTACATCTTATTACTTATAATGTTTTGTTTGGTTTGGTTTGGTACCAGGGATTGAACTTTGGTCCTTGTGCTTGCAAGGCAGGTGGCGGCACCACAGAGCTAAATCCCCAGCCCCTATTACTCATAAAGTTAAGTGCGATTATATAGCTAAAGTAATGATTGGCACATTCCCCACTATAGAATTCATATTTTTGCATTTGTAGTATATTAATAAGTAAACCTTATTGAGGAGATATTGTGAAATTGTGCAAATATCCTGTTTCTCATCATATGTTTGCCCACTAATTTTTCTTTCAATTAATGCTTCTTGCTTACACCAACCATAGCTGTGATGTTTGCTTAATAATGATTTATCTCTTCCTCCTACATTTATTCTTTGGAACTCTGCTTGAAGCTTACTTTCTCCCTGTTTATTTATTTTTTCAATATTTTATATAAGTATAGATATTTATTTTACTCTTTAGGTTATACTTCAATAACATCTTTATTTTGTTTCTCAAACTTGCCTAGATTTGGCTATAAGAGTTCCTTCAGGTTGGCTCCTGTGTCCTTTAGATATGCCTTAATCATTTTTTGAGCACTAACTTACCTGCTGGCACCACGAGGTGCTCCAGGCTCTTCCTGTATATCTCACACCCCAGCCCTAGCACCAGCTATTTCTTCAAAGATCCCTGATTATTTTTACTAGAGGATGGCATTTAAAACAACTAAATATCTGGTTGTGAGTTCCCTACTATTGCCATCCAGCAGCCTCACCAGAGAACCAAAGCAATGGGGACCACCAATCTTGGACTGGAACCTCCATAATCAGAAGCTAAATTAATCTTTTCTCTGAGTAACAATTGCTTCTGGTATTTTGTTATAGTAGCATGAAACTGACTATACAGCCCTCTTTACCAGCAGATCTGGGAAATAAATGTATGTGTAGCCAGTCCAAGGTTACCTATTGGGTAGTGGGCTTATTGCTCCAGAAGTAGAACCACAAAACTACCTACTCTTAGTCACAGAGGCTACTTTTATCCCTTCTAAATGTGCCCATGTACCTTACTCTAACCCTACCTAAGGGTCCCATCTTTCCCTACAATTAGCTAGAAATATTTAATATGTGAAAAGCCATGAGTTTATAAATGACCCCCTCAATACCACAAGGCTCAGTCCCGCCTTCCCCTTTATTTGGTCATTCTTTTTCTGACATTGAGAAATTGGACTCTCATTAGTCACAATATATAGTTATTAGTTCAAATCTAGCACATATATAAAGTAGTTTCAGAATTACTAATTCATATGCCCATGAAAACAAGTTTACTAGCTCCACACAATGTGATGGAGTTATTTTTGTCTTCAGCCTTATAATACAATCTAAAGACTATTTCCAAAAATTGCTTAGGTTCATTATTTTCTTCCCACTCTTCATTAAGGTTGTGTTATCTACTTATATTATAATCAGGTTTATTTGCTAGTATTTGTGTTCCATTTCAGGTTTTCTCCCATTCTGATTGTTTTTAATTGTTTATTTGTGAGGGGTGTGAAATCTTATCATGATTCTAAGTCAGACCTATACAAAAAGATATTCTCAGAGAACTATCAGTCCTCGCTCAATTCTACTACTTCATTCTTACTTCATCATTCTTTCTCTATTCCATTCCCATTCACCTCTGTGTATAACCATCCTCATTGGCTCCTTGTTTATTCTTTCTATATTTCTTTCACAGATGTAGACCTATTTTCTTACATCCCCCTTTTTCTTACCATAAAGGCAGCACACTACAGATGGATATTACATTTACATTGATTTTTCCCACTTAATTCTATGTCCTGGGAAGTATTCTATATCTATTCATACACATTTTTATTGTTTTTTTTCAGATCCATAGTACTTGAACATATGGCCATGTCATTTTCTGCTTAACCATTCTTCTACAAAGGGACTGAGGTTGCTTCCAATATTTTGTAATTATGTATAGTGCCACCATAAACAACCTTATGCATGCGTGTTTCCACAGTGTTGGAGATGTAGCTTCTGGAAAACGTCCTATAGATGGGTGCATAATAATTTTGTTAAGTATTTCTAAATTTTTCTCCAGTACTACTTTTATTTCCTCCAGTAATATATAAAAGTGCCAGTTTTCCCATAGTTTAATCAACAAGAGGTACTATCATGTTTTTTTGTAAATTTTGCCCATTAAATACATAAGAAAAATATCTTGGTTTTTTAGTTTCTTTACTTATGAGTACCCTTGAACATTTATTTTACATGTTTAAGGGTCATTTTTGTATCTTTTGTGAATTTTCTTTGTGTGTTTTTCTCATTTCCCAACAGGAAATTTCTGATCCTCTGCCACTCATTTTTAAACAATTCTTTATAATTCTAGGGATGTTTTCCCTAAATCTATGGTACGTGCTGCAAGTACTTTCTCCAAGTTTGTCAGTTGTCTTTTGGCTTTAGCACATTCTTGACTATGCAAATTTTATGGAATCCAATTTATCGATATTTTATTTCATTGCTTCTGGATTCTGAGTCACAGTTAGAAAACCTTTCCCTATACTTTACATTAAAGAGGAATTCACTCATGCTTTATTCTAGCATTGGCATAGTTTTTCTTTTTCCATTTAGATCCCTGATCTATTTGGAGATTGCTCTTATGTCTAGTGTGAGATATGAATCTAATTTTGTGTTTTCCCAAATGGCTATTCCATTGTCCCAGTATTATTCATTAAAATGTCTCTTTGACACAGTAATTTTAGATGCAACTTTTTTCCTATAGTACTTTTTCATATGTGGGTGGGTATACTTATGGGCTTTCTATTCTATTCTATAACTGGTTTATTTGTCTCCTTAGGCATCAGTACTACACTGCTTCATAGAAAGATGTGTCTAGGAGGGTTAGATGTTTGGAAGTGCCTGTTTCCATCCCAGTTTGCTTATCAGTATTTTTTAGCTATTCTTGCATATTTGTTTTCCTGTATGAATTTAAATATCAATTTGCCTACTTCTATAAAAAATCATGTTGAGGGCCGGGGATTTAGCTCAGCGGCTCGGTGGCCTGCCTTGCAAGCGCAAGAACCGGAGTTCAATCCCCGGTACCAAAAAAAAAAAAAATCATGTTGATGTTTTTGTTGGTCCTGAAGCAAATTTGCAAATTAACTTAGGAAGAGCGGACATCTCTATAATATTAAGTCAATGTGTCTAAGGTCACAGGATGTTCTTATAACTTTTCAAAAGTCCTTAAAATTTTTCTTTATATAGGTTTTGTACATTTGTGTGTGTGTATATATCTATCTATCCATCTATAGATAGATAGGTAGATAGGTAGATAGATAGATATGAAGGTTACTGTTAGGTATGTTAACTTATATCCTGTTAATGTTTTATATATGAGTTAAGCTGTAGTAGTAGTAGTAGTAGTATTGAGTTTCCCAACTTTTCTCGTACTGTTATATCATATAAAAATAAAGAAAGTTTTACTACACACTGAGTATCTCTTATTTGAAATGTTTGGGATCAGAAATGTTTCAGATTTTGGAAAACTTTGGATTTGGGGCTTTTTCAGATTTTGTAATATTCAGATATTGAGATATCTGGAGATAGGACCCACATCTAAAGACAAAATTCATTCATGTTTTCTATATACCTTATACATATAGCCTGAAGGGAATTTTATACAATATTTTTGATGATTTTATGCCTGAAACTAAGTTTTGTGATATATTTTCTATTTATGGCATCATATTGTTACTCAAAATCTTTCCAATTTTGGAATATTTGGGCTTTTGATTTTTGGATTAGTGATACTTATATTTTGTGATCCATTATCAGGTCTTTAATTGATTTCTTCCTATCTAATAGTGCTAGCTATATCTTTGGTAAATGGTGATAATAATGAGATGCCTCACTGGTTCCTAATCTTAGTGGAGATGCTTCTAGCATTTTCCCCATTAGATAAGATATTGACTTTAGTTCTAAGGCATAAATATTTTCTCATGTTAAGAATGTGTAGCAAAAAATCTTGATTTCATTGGATGTTTTTCTCATGAATAGGTATTTTAACTACCATATTATTTTGAAAACCAACAGAGGAAAAGAAACAAGCATATTTCATGCTTTTTCTATGTGATCTATGCTAAACACAAGCTTGGGAAAGTTTCTCTTTATGGAATTATCCCAACTAATAAACAGAGAGGAAATTATCAAATAAGAATATCTCTATTTTGCTTCCCTAATGAAATACATTCTAATTGAAGGTCATCAATGGATGTATTTTCACAAAGAGAGAGAGAGAGAGAGAGCAGATATTACATCCCTCCTAATAAAAGCATTACCCATCAACTATAAAGGAGTCTTGCCAGAAAAGAATGAGACAGAGAGATAGACAGAGAGAGATCATGAGGAAAAAGAGAAACAGAGATACCTGAATCAAGCCTCCAGCTCTAACTACAAATTTACAAGAAATACATGAGACAGAGAGAAATGTCAGACAATTCCAGAAGGATGCATTCAGTAAAATATAGTCATGGAAACTCTATTGAACTAATGATCTGATTTCTTCAACGAAGGATTTAAGGGGGGAAAAGAAAGCAAGATGGGAGGAAATCTATATATTATTTATAAAACACGTATAGCTGTAGCTAAAGATTTAAAGAAATTTCGAAGCCTTATCAACTAACTGCAATGCATGGGTTTTATTTGGATCTCAGTTCAAATAAAAAACACAGTTATAAGACAATTGAAGAAATAAATATTTACTGGATGCTTGATTAAGGAATTATTGACTTCTCTAGCTATGTTAATATTTTGGTTGCTTTGGTTAAAGTAAGTCTGTGTCTTTTTAGATACATATGAAATATTTATAGGTGAAATGACATTATGACTAGTATTAAGATGAAGGTAGTACTATTTTTTTAAAATAAGATTGGATGTATATTGACCATGCCTGAATCTGGATAGAGGATATACCAGCTTCATTATTGTCTTACTTTTGTGATATGTTTGAAATTGTCTGTAAAACAGATGTTTTTTAAAACTTTTACATTTATCATATTTAAAAAGCAGGTCAAAATGAGATTATGCACTGTGAAATATGACAGAAACAACCAAGCACATCCCTACCATAAGCTCAGGTCATCCAGCTCTCTGGAGCTAATGGCAAGGTTGCTTCCAAGTACCACAGTAGAACACAAATGGCCATGAAGTTACCCCCTGCCAGTCACCGTCTACATCTGTTTCCACAGGAACAAAGAGCACCCACGTATTCTATGATGCAAAGGTCCCAAGAGTTGTAGAGGCAAAGAACAAGACTAACTGACTTTCCCCCTGGAGCTCAATACCAAAAATCTGCCTTCCTCCACACTCCTTGAGGACTCCCAGCTCCTTGGATTTCTCCCTCCCACAAAGAAAGCCCCAAACTCACATCATTCTCCGAGGTCCCACAGAGAATGCAGGATTTGCATTCTATGCACTGCCACTTGTAGGTCTTGACAGCCTCGGTCATGTTCAGAGTGAACTGCAGGCAGGTCGGGTGACCTGGAGGAAACCAGAAGCAGCAGCATTAGGGCTAGAGAATGTCTTCCCCACACCACTAACCAAAAATACATTGATGCCCAGTGTGGAAAGAGGTGGGGGTAGCACAGCCTGAGAAACAAACTGGGGATCTGAATGAGGCTCTACCCACGCTTCTTACCACCAGCAGCCCAGTTATATCAGATGGAGGTCCAAAGAGAGAAATGAGCATTAACCATCTTACTAGGGACGGGTTCCAGCCAATTCCCCTTGCCTCGAGAGCCTCATTCCCCCTTAGGTGTAACCAGCTGGTGAGAGCACAAAGAGGTTATCAGAGAAAGCTGAAAGGGAAGTTGTAGCGTACACAGCACCAGGGAGCACCTTGAGAGACACCAGCATTATCTCCCAGGTTCCAGCTTCAGTTGTGGCAGGAACAACACATAAGAGCTGCTGGAGCAGAGGCTTCCTCTTCACACTTCCTTCGAATATGGGGCAGGGCAGGTGCCAGAGAGGTTTCCGGGGACAATGTTCAGGGGTTATGTGGCAGTGGCATTGTACTGTTATCTAGAGTATCTTTGCCCACAGCTAAGGGAGTAGCAAAATCTAAGCCCTGACCATCACAGGGCCTATAGTAAGAAGGGACCTCCAAGGAGGACAAAAGAATGGAATGTGTAGCAAATAGCCAGGTCTATCTAAAGGAATCAGTCACTGGTTCTAATTCTTTACTCCATCCCAAGCATCATCTTAGCCAAGCCAATAATCAAATGAAGGGAGAGACATTAAACAATGGGCTTATAGCACACAGCATCAAAGGAACATCAGAGGCCCAGACTGCAGAGATGGACTCTCATTAGCCCTCACCCACCTTTACAAGATGCCAGCTGTGAGCAATAGAACACAAAGATTTGGCAGGGAAAGGAAACTTGTGTGATATTTCTAGGTTTTCTGGTTCTGTCAACTATACAGGAATCTTCCCAGAACACCCCTTTTTTATTCTTCCATGAATCAACAGCTTTGCTCAACACTGAGAGCTCTACCTTCTCTGGAGCTCTCACTCTGCCAAAACCACTGTGGAGTGCATACTGTGGCCTCTTTCACATGAGGGATTCTGTCCACTGGTGTAGACAGGTGACACCAGTTAGGGCTAGCTCCACTCACCTACTTCCTTCCATTGACAAGATCTCACATGGTACCACTAATCCCCGGCAAAACTACATCCCTCATGTGCAGGCCCCATTTCCACCCTTTCAAATCTTCAGGAATCTGGCCTCATCAGACTCATTTGGTTGAACTCCTGTCTATTCAATCAACATAAGGACCGATCAAAGTTTGGACCCCACAAGGACAATCCTTCGTGCGCCCAGGAGCACTCCACAAGTACTCGCCGGGGGCCAACTCTGTATTCCAGTTCTCTTAGACTGTGCTGAGCTCTGAGGATATTTTCCAGGATAATTTTGGACCAATAAATGACAGAAGGTGGGTTGTGGAAACTCCTGTGGAGGTCTGGAGGGGGAAGCCCATGGGTTTTCTCTGTGCTCTCATCTTGAGAAGCTTCCCAAAGACCCTCAAACCTAGAGAAAGGGAGCTAAGCTGATAGAGTCTGTGGCCCCCTGGTGAAGTACAGGACTAAGCTGACCCTTAGCTCTGGTTGCAGAACTCCTGCTCCTCAGAACTTGAGACATCGTTCAAGTTCAAGAGGAAAGAAAGGGATGGGAAATTACAGCCAGGGACAGGGTGGTACAAAAATTCAGTCACACAAGCAGCTATCAGCATTGGCAAAAACTATGCCCAGAATTAAATTCTCCTGTTTGTGCCACCATACCTGATTGGCTTTCTGTTGTTGGTCACCAGAAATTGGAAAACTATCTGCCTCATAAAACTGCAGGAATAAGATTTCTTATGTAGCATGGAAATGGCTTAAGAATGCACACTGTTGGACCAAAGGAAACATTTCTAAGGAAAGTGGGAGAAGCTCATTTCTAAATTTCACTGCTAGAATTCTATTTTTTCTCAGAGCTAATTCCTAAAGTACTCAGAAGTAAGAAAATAACTGATAAGAGTATTTCCAATACAAGGGTAGAAGAAAAATTGGTGTAAAGCAATTCACTTATGGTCACTTGATACTTGAAGATTCCTATCTTAATCTCTTTTGTAAAGTTAACCATCATTTGCTAATGAAAATCTAGACTGTTCACATCTCCATTCTCTTAAAGCAAGGAGCACTATTGCTATTTAAATATCCCAACGTATTGAAAGGGAAGCATCTCTTCCCAAGTTCTCCTGGGTACAATGATTCAACAGAACATTTATAAGATTTCAATTACCAAAATGAATTTAAAAAGTGATGAAATGCTCGTGATTCATACCAGCCAGATCATCAAAAAACAAACCCTTCCTCAGAGTTTCTCCAAATTGGTTCAGTCTAGAATTTCCATCAAGTATCCTGTGCACTTATTTAGTTGGACAGGCAGTTAACTTGGGGTAAAGAGATACACCTATCATCCAGCTCTAACTCTTTCCAAAGCTGACCTCAATCCTCCCCACAGGTTGAAATAGGAAATGTCACTCATGGCCCCATCTCTAAGAGACCTAACTCCTGGCTTTCAGACAATAGGGATTTAGCTTTCGGGGTTCTATTTCTACAGATGGGGAAAAAAGAGAAACCAGTAGGGTGCAGAAAAAGGCTTAGGATAAGATAGACCACGTGGCTGAGAATATTTGGTGTTCATAACACTACAATCTGCTGAGCTCAATAAAAAAAAAGAAAAGATGAACTTCCAGAAGTAACAATTGCTGCCTTGCCACTCAAAAGACATCCATGTCTTTAAGGATTACACCTGCAGCCATGCTGAGAATGGGCGAGGGAAAGCAAATGGTATTCCACATTATTTACATGAGAAATCAAATAAATAAATATCCAGCCAAAACCAGTGTCCATGCCATATTCACAGATGCCTCTATAGTCCTACACAACTACCTCCACACCTGGAAATTTCCAACCTTTTAAGGGAGAAAATACCTGAATAACTGTTTTGGTTAGGCTCACAATATGATTGTGATTTAGAAGCTAACTTAAAGCATTAACCAGTCAATCTCATTCCATAAATATTCAGTACAATGAAAGAAATACTGTTCATTTTCAATAAATCCGGGGCAAAAACAAATATACAGACTGCTATGATGTGTCTCTTACATTATGATCCTTATTAAAAGAGTTTCTTATTTCATTATTGCAGTATTTAATTTGGACTAGGCTAAGCCATAACACTGATTAAATTAGAGGTCTAGGAAAAGAATTTATCTTGCTAGGTATGCACTGAAACATAAATAAAATAGATACAAATAACTGTGTGACTAGCGTGGTCTATTATTTATTCATTGTAAAATTATAAACATCTAATTGTATTTTATTACCTTATTTATCAAGCTCTTAACTAATCTGTCAGGGAAGAAGAATTTAAATATACATGGGTCTCAGGAAAGTAAATGCAACACTCAAATAGTGCTCACTGGTTTAATGCTTGGTTTATAGAAATCATAATATATAAAACACATAGGATCAATTCGAACCTGAAACAGCACCCAAAACATGTTTCTTTGTGCATTCATTACAAAGTAATTTGGCTCAAATCTCTCAGTCCATATATACATAAAATGTCCAAAATTTACATATTGCAAATATATATATATATATGTGAAGCTCTAGCTAAAGCATTTATGCAAAGTATAGTCAAATTTGGGTCATCACACTAAAGACTAACATGAGGAGAAAAATATTACTAGCTCATTTTGGGAAGACGACTCATTTCATCAATCCGTGCTTTTCTCACTTCCCCCACCGCCCTTCCCTTTCTCTCTCCTGACCCCTCTTCATTCTCTTCCATTTGAGACCCAGCCTGGCAGGTGGAGTGAAGGAGACTCAGAGTCATTATACTTAATCCGTAAAGAGGTGAGCCAATTCCAAACAATCAGAATCCAACTTCTTTACATACAGATTATGACAACTATGTTAACAGTCGTGGTTTCTTCTTATGGATTATTTCTCAAGCCCTGCTTTGTCAGCCTTCTACTATGGTCCACAGGCTCCCTCTGTCTCCTGCAGATGTTACATTTATTGTTCAAGATACCTGCAAATTGATGGCCACAACAGCACTCTCAGAGGCACCTGAATGGCTCCCTTTTCTCACCATTTTTAATGTTCTTAGAGAGGACAAAGAAGAAAAGAGTGTGGAAAGGACAAAGACCAAATAAACAAAAAACACATTAAAAAATAAATGATGTGAGCTGGGGCTGCCTTATGCTTGGACAAATCACCTCAATGAGTTGCAAGTTCAACTCATCTGAGAAGTCTACTTATCCCTGGCCCACACCAAGTTGTCAAGCTCCAGAGCACCAGAGTATCACAAGGCATGCAAACCACAGGAGTTTACTATACAAAGCATATTCACCCAAGACTGTAAAGAGCACTTTTGATGGGCTATGTAGCTAAGAGCACAAATGACCCTCAAATATTCCCATTTTCATATGGTCCAACATAGAGTCTTCTGGAGATGGACAGACATCCATCCACTGTGATTGGTCTTCTTCAGGAAAATAGTGGGGTAGGGAAGCCTTAATCTGGGTGTAGATGACTTACTCAACTGGCCCAAGGAACAACATTAGAAAGATGTCAGGAGTCAAGTACTGTCTCCAGACCCCTTTCCTAATTTATAATTGCAGCTGAGGATCAAAGATCATTTATCATTTATTCATTTATTTGACAGTATTTTTTAAATAAGTATAAGAGGCAGGTACCCTTCTAAGTAGTGGGGATACAGCAATGAGAAAACCCAAGTCCCTACCCTTGTGAAATGACTGCCACAACATGAGATATATTGCAGCATCTGGGTCCTGTGGACAGGTCACTAGGCCTTTCTGAGCACTAGTTCTCCAACATATTAAATTAATTGATTGGAATCTGCTCTCCATGAAGCTGTAGTTCTATCTATGCCACCAAAGTCTGATTTTTTGGAGATACTCTTGATCTATTTGGTGAGATAAACAAGCTTTCTATAGTTTGCCAGATAAAACTCAGAGTGGAAAAACTAAGAAGAAATTAAAGTAGCCAGTAAGTGCTGCCAGAATTTATATCAACTTTCCAATGGTGACCCACCCATTCCTAGTTCAATATCAACACCAAAATATGGCCATCACAGACACCAAAAGAAATCTAGAACTCTAAGGACCTTCTTCTATTCAACCACACCATCTCAATGGATGCAGTAAGGTGGGCCTGTAGAGATGAGCTCTCATAGGCAAGGCAGGCAGAGCCTCACGTTAAGTTCCCTTGATGAGGAATATTGGGTTGAGCTGATTGAGTGAAGTAGGAAGATATTGCTAGGCAGGGAGTAGAAGAAGAGGGTCATCTATAGAAGCAACTTAGCTTACTCTTACTTTAAATCCTTATCTGGAACTATAGACTGTTGGCTACCATCTGGCAAAATGAGGTTTGCCTCACATCAGTGTACAATGTGTGGAGGACACCCTGAATCATTGTCCAGAGACCAACATCAATCTCACATCCAAATTTCTGACATTGGCTATGCTTTTCAAGCCTCTCTGAACATCAAGGGCATCTAGCCATGGGCTCTGGCTAAAGGCGCTGGGTTTTCTCTAAGAAAATAAGCTTGAAGCAGAATTCTAGCTTCTTTGCTTCCAGAATACTGTCCTGAGTAGGTCCAGGATGGTTTTATGATGTCTGTAGTTGATGGGTAGGTGATAGGAGACAACAATGATTAGTCAACATTTGATTGACTGCGATCCTATAGTTGCTGATCTTCCATGAATGAAATGATAAATTCATGGGCAGTTTAAATTCTTGCATTGTCTGAGAACACTTGAGGTGGTATTTCCATCTTTTTCTGCCAAAGTAATTCTGTAGCATTGTGATAAGTCAGAAGAAAAGCAATGCTTTCTTGCCATTTTTTAGATAAGACTAAGAAACAATTTTAGACCTGCCTAGAAATAAAAGATTGATGGTATGCCCATGACATGTAGACACTATGTTTTACATTTTTTAAATCCAATTTTGGCCTAGTTTTGAAGATCATTCTGACTTTGTAATCTACTTGACTATGATCAGATTCTTATAGAAAACACCATCTAATTCACTGACCAAAGTCATTGACCAAATTCTCTGAGCACCTACTAACTTCCAGGAAGTGTACTAAGAGCTAAAATGTAAAAATCGGTAAGACATGAATCCTGCCTTGACGAGCTCAGTTTAGCAGGCACAGTAAGCAGCCTTTAGCATGGCCACCAATGGTCCTCACCTCCTGGTATTCACACCCTTATGTAGGTCTCTCTTCTGCAACATGGGCTGGACTTAATAACCCACCTGTAACAAGCAGAATATGGCAGAAGTAATTGCATTGCTCTTCTAATAATAGGTTTAAAAAATTGTGGCTTTCATCTTCGGAATTCTCTTGTGCTGTCTCATTTTTTTGCCCTGAAGAGGCTGGCTGCTATGTTGTGAAGTGCCTATAGAGGCGTCCACGTGTCAGTGAATGAAGGGAAGTCTGGGACCCCACAGGTGGACCTGAATTTTGCCAAAAATCTCATAGGACCTGGAATTAGATCCTCTCCCTGTTGAGCCTTCAGATAAGACCATATCCCTAGTAGACAAGTTGACTGCAATATCATTAAAGACCTTGGGCCAGCAGCACCCAGCTAAACACACCATGAGAACTGACCCACTATAGCTATGAGAACATAAGTATTGATTGTGTTAAGCTGTTAAGTTTTGGAATTATTTGTTACACAACAAACAACTATTACAAGGAGAGAACCTTTTTCAAAATGACCATAATACAATGTGATATATGCTATAGCAGGGAAATGAATAAAGTTCTTAGGAAGCAATAAATAATGTTGAGGAGACTCAGGTAAAGCCACTGAGAAAAGCTAGTATTTGAGTTGGGCCTTGAAGAGTCAATACAAGTTTTCTAAGTGAGAAAAAAAAAATAACAAACAACATTCCAGTAAGATGGAACAGCAGGAAATGTGTAGTTCATGCTTTAATCAGCCAAAGCAGAGTAGCTCAAGGAAAACAGAGGAAAGGAAGGTGGTAAGAGATAATACTAGCACAGCCAAGGAAAGATTGTGAAAGGCCTCTTAGGTGGGCCTAAGGATTCAAATTTGACTCTATCAGCAGTGAGGACTCCTCAGAGGTTTACAAGCAGGGACTGATTTACCTGTAACTGAGAAGTAATTTCTATGGTAAGTCAGAGGGTAAGTATAGTGGATGTGGCTGGAAAGGGTGACTAGCTACAAGATCCATTTATTTAGTGAAGGTTTTTTGAGCACTTGTGATGTGCTAGATACCACTGTAGAAACTGAGCACAGGATCTATGGACATGATGCCTATCTCTGTGGAGTTGATGTTCCAATGGGGTCAAAAGTACGAAACAGGCTTAGTAATGGGGACAAAAGGAGCAAACATTTGAGAAGTAGGACATGACACTCACCCAGGCATAGAGTGGGGAAGAAGGAGGAATGAAAAATGGCACCAAGACTCCTAGGTTGGGTCACAGAGCAGATGATAGATTCTTCAGCTGAGAAGGAGACGAAAGGCTTGCAGGGTATACTTGTGCACTGCATAATGATGGTTCAGTCAATACTAGAGCATATATGTGACACATGTTCTGTAAGTCTACCTTGCCTAGTCATTTCACAGCCATTTCAGGGAATAACACTCTATGATGATCCCATGACAAAAACACCTATCGACGCATTTCTCAGACTGTCCCCTGTGATGCACAAACACATGTGCATCCCACTTAGGCACATGGCATTTGTTATGTGGACGGGGCATTTGGTGGAGATGTCCAGGAATTGCTGAGAAAATATGAGTCTACAGTCAGAAGAAGGGACCAGGACAGAGACCAAATTTTAGAAATCATCTAATTTGGGTGGTAGAGGAAACCTTGGAATTTAGTGAGATACACAAAGAAAAAAAATATATATAAAAAGAACTTGCAGGGGAATTGCAAGTTCAAGCCCAGCAGGGACAATTTAAAACATGGTGACCCATCTCAAGACAAAAAATGAAAAAGGGTTGAGGGTGTACTAAGTATGAAGGTTCTAGTTTCAATCCCTAGGACCCAAAAAAGAAACTACTTGGGAGAAAGAGGACAGATAATCCCTGGAAATGAAAGCACTAATAGGCATCAAGAAGAGAATCCACTGAGAAAGATTGAGTCACTATGACAGTGTGATCAGAAGGGTGAATGTGGAGAAAGGCACACGATGGTGTGCAAGGAAGAGGAAAGGGTGGCACCACCACATGGGCAGTGAAGGAAAGTGGAGAAAGATAAGAACTGAGGAGGATGTGTTAAAGCCACTGCAAGTTCCAATTTGAGCAACCTCCAGGAGGAGTGTGCCCTCATGCCTCTCTGGGTGGATGGACAGCTTCAAAATGGACAAGGAAAGGATTCACACACGGATGAGCTCACAGAACACTTGTCCTACCACAGGCTTTTTCCAACATGCCCAAGCTCAGAAGTTCCATGTGAAATAGGCTTAGGAATATTATTCAACTCCGTTTGTTAATAGAAAGGTCATTTTTGGATGTCAGTTCCATGGCCAAAGCTGGGTCCTACCAGCCTCAGAGTCTGTCCTTGCCCAGGAAATGAATCATGTTCTACTGGAAACTATTTTTTCTTCCGACCTTATATTAAGGCTCTTTAGTCCTAGGTACCCACAAGGCTGGGCAGGTGCTGTAGAAGCTTCTCCCAGCCCCAAACTCTGGTCCAGTGAAAGCTATGCAAATTCTCCAGAAAGGCCAACACAAGAGGAGCAGCACCAAGAGTCAGATTCTGAGGCCAAGATGGAATGAAAGCAAGGCACTGTGTTGTTGGCCATTGCACTGTGAAAATTCTTTGACCCTTCTTTTTCTTTTTCAGGAGGCAGAGTCTATTCATCTCTTCTTGAATTTAGGCTGGACTTAGTGACTTGCTTTTAACAAATAAAGAGGAAGTGATGATAAGCAATTCGGGGTTGGGGGATAAAGTTATAAAAAGGCATTGTGGTTTCCATTTTTGTAGCACAATCCCCCCAGCCAGGGTCTGAGGCCAACCACCAAAAATGTGAGTGAGCTTAAAAGTTATTCCTTTAACCCTTGTTGAGCCTTGAGCTCTTGCAGCTCTATCAGTCATCCTGTGCCACGCTGCCTACCCAGCTAAGCCATCCTGAGATTTCCAAACTGTGAGATGAGAAGTTTTAAGCTACTGAGTTGGGGATACTTTGTTACACAGCATTGAGGAACAAATTCAGTGGTACAGAAGGTATGGCAAGAGATCTGGTTGGGAGGCCCTAGAAAACAAGACATTTGATACAATTCCTCTTTAGGTGGAGTCTGGCTGTAGCCCAGCCATGGCAAAGCCCCGCCGAGCAATGAAGCCTGAGATGTATAATAATAAAGGGCAGAAGTGGCTTTGGGACTGTATATTACATCCTCTCCTGCAAAAAAAAAACCTGTTTCTTAAATGGATCTTTCTTTGTTCCTCTAAAAAGCTAATAGTAGGAGCCTAATGATTTAAATGACAATAGGAGTAAAGCAAGAAATGAATGGTTGTGACCTCTGGTATCTACAGCAACCCTAGTGGCCCAGATCCACTTTCAGCTTTCTAGGCCCCATTTCCACAGTGTGGCCCCAAGAAGACCCAGTCCACCGAAGAGGCCACCATCATTGGCCTGGTCTTGGCCACTATTCCTATGTAGCCCTCACCCTTTCTCCCATTTCCACTTGCCTAAACCTATGTCTCACCTCCAACAGACTTTCCGTACAGGTTCCCTGGAACGAGTGCCTAGTATTAGAAAGCCAGGGTCCTCCTGAAGTATGGTCAAACTGATGTGAGCAGAGAAAGAGCCCATAGCCAGTATTTTAACCTAAAGAATGTATTGCTTGGATACCTTAATGATCATTACTCCTGACATTTCCAAATGAGCACCTATATTTGATTTTGTTTGAATCCCCATAATAATCCTGTGAGGGACGCAGGACACATTTTCCTGATTTACAGATGAAGAGACTGAGGCTCAGAATGGCTCAGGCAGTCAGCAAGCTGTGGAACAGGGCTGGGATCCAGGTCTTCACACTCTTTGATCTGTCATGTTCCAGAATAACCAACCAAAACACAGTGGCCCAACCTCATTTCAACATTTTATTTTAAGCTGCTAACTATAATAATAATGTTTCCCCTTTTATCCAGAAGAGTTTGCTAAGGCAAATCTAGATCACTAGATTTCCCTGTGCCTCAGTTTCTTCAATTGCACTACAGGAAAACAGACTAGCTGTTCTCTAAGGTCCCTTTGGACCTCAACACTCCAGGTCTCTAGCAAAATCCTCCAGGAAGCAGGGCATGCTCGAATGAGGCAGGGCCTCGAGTCCTTGCCATCTGGCAGTGACTAATCCTGGAAAACTCTGGGGAAGAGTCTTCTGGGAATGAACCAGTCCAACCCACTCAGAGGGGCCCTGAGGGTGCAGGAAGTAGGTCAGTTGCCTAGGGTGGTGTTACTGGGCCTCAGCTCCCAGGCATATTAGCAGGAGTGCTCTGGCCTTACTGCCACAGTTCTTCAACCAGTTGCTGCAGCAGGGAATTATCACCCTGCCCTACACCCCGCAGCCCAACTCAGTCTTGCTAGGCCAGTTATTCCCACATGGAACTGGTCATCTAGGCCCGCTCTAGGGCCACTCAACTAAATTGCCCATCACTAACTCTCTGTGATGCCTCAGAGAGGAGCACAAAAAGACATTGGCATCCAAAGCTGATTTCACAGCAGCCCCAGACACACCCCACTGCACTCTCAGTCAAGGAAGGACAGAAATGTTCCTTACTCACCTTACTTAGGGGAAGACAAAGTAAGTAAAAGACCAGAAAGAGCCTCCTTTTTGCAGTCACCAGACAACAAAAACCACTCTCCCACGTACATGCTCCAAGTTCCTAACAAAAGTCCAAAGCTTCGCTGCCTCCTCCTTAAACCTTTTTCCCTTTCACTTTTCACCTCCCAGTCACCCCACCCCCAGGCACTAATGCACTTTCCCAATGACAATGGTGGGAGAATGGAAAAAGAAGACAACCATGGTGATAATCAGTTCCTGTGAAGTCTGTTGGCCAGGCTTCTTTTCCCCCTGAGGTCTCTGATGTCCTTCAACACCCTCAACAAGAAGATAACAAAACCACACTGAGCCAACACAGCTTAAAAGAGAAGCATCCCCAGGGTGCCACGGGGGCACATCAAACTCCAGCCCCAGCTGGCCTGTATCACCTCAACATCTGCTTCCAACCCTGGCCCCTGGAAACCCCCAGTCTGTGCTCACCCAGGGTCTTGAGTCACTTAGGGTCTGACTGATAGATCAATCTCCACCAGCCAGATCTTCATCTAAGATTAACCTGACTTTTCTGTTTTTACAATCAAACAAATATTTATTCAACAAATTTATAAATGAGAATTGATCTTGCTGTTTACCTAGAAAGCTAGAGAAGTTGATTTTTACATGGACTTTTTCCCCCCTCTGGAGAAATTAAAGAGTTAGGATAACACAAGAGAAAGCAAATCAATGGCTATTTCTAGGTACTTGCATCTGTCTTCAGATTTAATAGAGATGATGCCCTAAGACAAGTACTCTACTCCGTCTGTTCAGTACAAAACACCCATCAATATTAGAATAATGCAGGAGAGACTTTCCAGGTACTCTGTAAATGTAGACAAGAGCATCACAACTATTGCAAGGTTCACAAATCCCCGTGGATAAGTAGTGATTAACTTCTGTGCATAATCTGGGAAATGAAACCACCAAACCCCTCCGAAATTGCCCATGTACCACCTTCAGGGATAGCTAAACATACCACATGGCACATACACCACCATCCTATCTCATACTCCCAGCACACATTGCAAATCAATTCAGTATTATTTTCCAACCCACACAGATAAGAACGTGGGATCTTTCTTAATACAGCACTCCAAGCAGCTATCACCAATCTCCAAGTCTGCACACAAGAAACACACTAGCTACCTCGGAGCTTGGAGCTATTGCGATTAATGAGTTAAAAGCTTTATATTAGAATGAGGGATTCAAACTTCAAGCAGGTCACTGGTCAAATACGTATTTTCTGTTTTCCCTTCTGTGAGTTCAAGTCCCCATCAAAACAACTAGGACCACAAATCAAATGGTGGCCTTGTTTTGCACTCACACACTTTTGTTTTCACAGAAAATACTCTGAAAGACCCTTTCTGAAAAGGGATTTTTTTAAAAAATGGTGGTTAATATTTTTTTCTACTTCATTGGCTAGGAGACATCAGCTCCCCATCCCTAAGTAATTTCTCTGTCTCTCAATGCCTGCAGCATGGTATAAGCTCCTTAGCACTGCAAGCCTCTTTGCTGGCAGGTCACCACTGCCTTGTTAAAATTCATGATCTTGCCCCACCACTGACCTCGACCATCACCACAGCCTATTCAATAGTCACACTGAAAAACATTCGCCATGCCCCCTCCCAAAAATCTGTGCCTTTTGCACTTTCTCTTTTGCACACCAAGGTCCCTCTGTCTCATTAACCCCATCCACAGCTGAAGTTGTAAAATGGGTTGTCAGGTTTTCCGGCTCCACAAGGTATGGTCCATGTTTGCTTAGCATGAGCACCGTGTGGGAGCTTACCAGAAACGCCCACCCCAGACCTGCCAAGCCTAACTCTGCAATTCCACAAGATCCCCAGGCTCTCCAAATGCATAGCAAATCCATTACCTTCCTTTCTGAGACACTTGCTTGGTCTTCATTCTTACTACTCTGACTTCTCGTCTTTCCACCACAAAATTCTCATCAAATCAGTAAATCCATCAGTGAATAAAGGACTAAATGCACAATTGCGTCTACCCTCCTATCCTTTGGGCTTCTATTTGTCCCTTGGGTCAAGCCCAAGGAACCCACTTCTATGCAGCTCTCTCTTTATATTAGAATGAAGGAGTCGAACTTCATTCTGCTCTCCAATGCAGACTAAGAAACAAAAGTGCCAAGAGATTAGGAACTGGCTGGAGGTCACACAGTTACTATGCAGAGCTGCCTGACTCCAGACCTAGTGGGTGCTCTTGCTGCACAGAATGCATCGCCTTAAAGAACAGCATCAGGAAAGGCACCTGTGGCCTCCCATAGAACCTCCAGCCTCTGTCAGAGATGGGGACTCCTGGCTAGAACCAGGATGAGGCCCCTGTGGAGTGGCTACAAAGCAGGTCACTTTGTTTAGATTTTTAGCCACTGGTGCCCGCTCCTTACCTACATCACCCACTCCCCTGGAAGACCTTATGCTGCACTCTTCCTTTAAACACACAACACAAGCACATCTCTTTCACTCTCTTTGCTTCTATGGGGAGTTTCCCTCAGAGTGGAAATATTAGACATTTATCTCCCCATTTCCCAAAGCCATAGCAAGGTTTTTCTGGTGACTCAGTGGCTTTGAGACTGTAGAGTACATAAGAATCACAAACAGATGTTTTACTTCACCAGTTCCAGAACGGGTGAGAATCTATGTGCTAGTGCCTTGAGGCAACTCTGATCCAGGCACTCCTCCAGCCACCTGGAGACCCCTCTGCCTTTAAGAGGATCACCACAGTGTGTACTGACCACAGAGATCCTGAGTCCATCCTCGCCACTGAGGCCTTGAAACCCTCTCCTGCTCATCTTTCCACTGTGAGGAGCAAGGCAATAGGACATGTGCTACACTGGAAGACGTTTTTACCAAAAAAGACAAGGTTTGCAGTTTCTCTGTTTTGTTTGGGCACCACCAAACCTCTCATCCCATTCCTAGAGTTTCTCTCAATTTCACAGCCCACTATCAACATACACATAAGTGTTTCCGACAGACCTGTGATTGTCAGGTGCAAAGGACATCAACCCATCCTGGCCACAGTCGATGCTCAAGCTGTCATCTTGAGAACAATTCTGTCTGCTACAGGCCTGCAGGTCTTGTGCACAAATAGGAGGCCTGAGCTTCCTCTCAGTGGCTTAAGATGCAACATCCACTATCTCTCCCCACAAAGGCCTCATAGATGACAAAGCAGGTAGAATATTTCTTTTTATGTTATTAAAAACAAACACAAATGTCCATCCTAGTATTTGCAGGACTGATCCAAATGGATCAGAGAGACAGAAGATAGATAGAAGATATGCTTTTCATTGCGCCATCGTGAAGCATTGAATATCTTTGCAATCTAGCTAAATTGTACTCATTAAACAATGAATGGATAAAACAACCCCAGAACAAGCATTGGTTTTTGCAATTTCCTATTTTAGTGTCTATTCAATCATTTCAAGGGGAATATACCTGGATGAAAATACAAATGGGACAGCTAGTATTACCCAGCTTGGTCCTAACTTACTGAGGACAGTGACATGGACACCATCGATCTTTATCTTACCAGGCACTCACATCCACCGAGCCTCACATTTCTCACCACAAAGCAGCCCTCACATCATCACTCTCCCACACCCAGCTTAGATTCCACATCCGTCCCTAGCACCACATCCTTGCATAGATCTGCTTTCCTCTTTCTCCCCCTTTTCTATTTACCCCAACTGTGGTAAAACTTCACATTGCACCTTTCTGCACCCACATCAAGCAGAAAAACACACCACTGTGCTGGTCAGTCTCTGTTTACATGGTGACCACAAGTTTTAGCAGTACCCCTACTATTTCTCTTAACAGATAATTCTCCCACATCTCCCCATCCTTCCAAATCTCTCATTCCTATATTCCTTTCTCATGCGGGAAAACATACAGGCAGGCAGTCAGAATAAAACTACCTCCTGGTCCCCATGCCACATCTGCCCAGCCCCCTGCACCTGTGCCTCTTTACTTTCTCCCTCCTCTTATCCAGAATGAACTATCCCAGCTCCTATCCAAGGCCAATTCCTCATTTGGGCCAGGGTCCCAAATGCTCACCCTGAGAACTTTGTTCCTGACATTATTCTCTCTTGCACTTCACTCCTCATTCCCCTCCAGCAAACCATTTAGCCAGCATACAAATACTGGACATGGTAAAGTTCCCATCTTTTAGGAAGGGAAGAGACCCTTCCTAATGGAACATTTCCAGCCCAGTGAGTGCCCAATTTCTTTGCTCATGCTTATAGCACAATTTGGAAGGGCTAGCGCTCGCTCTCCCTCCCCTCCTTCCTGCCCTCCTGCTCCTCTTCACACCTGCTCACTTCTTTGCCTATCTCTCTCCCTAGCTGCTCCTCCTCAGTCTCTTTGGCTGGGCCCTGCCCCTCCCCTTGCTCCTAACACTGCTTTTATGTAGTTAAGTTTATATCTCCTGAGTATCATTTGCACAGTTGTAATTTATAAACTTATACTTTCAGCACAAACCTCTCCCTAATTCCATATTCATCTGTCCACTTGCTACGGTAGTTGAGAACTCAAACAACAGAAGGTAAGAAAGATGCAAGATGACAAAGGATCATTGTAGAAAATTTCCTATCACAAGGGGTGGAGGGGACCCTCTGCCAGAAGGACGCCCTCAGTTGGAGGCTATGGAGACTTCTGGGGGTAGGGCAGATCTTATAGCAAGAAAACTAAGTGGATGGCCCCGCTTGAAGAGCTGCCAGGTTATTCTTTGGATCATGAATAAGTAAAGAAAAGAGGTCATTGCATGTTCCAAAATAATGAGAGAAGAGAGAAAGTGAGACAAGGAAGAAAGAAGACAAAGAAAGAAGGTGGGAGACACAGAGAAGGGAAGCTAGAAGAAATGGGAAAAAAAGAAAAAATATATATATATATTTTAGTCCTTTCTCATTTAGGAAACATTGCAAAAATTCAGATCCCATTCTTTAAAGGCTGCAGAAACTCAACCCTCTGACAGATCCCAAGAGAGGTATGAATATTATTAATACTACTAGCTACAGTTTAATGAGGAAGGTATGTGCGAGGCACATTAAGCACACTTCCTCATTTAACTCTTAATTGATGACTCTCATGTTTCTGTTCCCATGTTGTGGGCAAAAAAGTAGGACAGAACAGTTAAAGGAACTTACTCAAAACAACCCAGCAAGGGGCTGACGGAGGCAGGCGCAAATCCCCATCTTACTCCAGTATCCCTAGGGGTGGTCACCATACCACTCTGCCCTCTGCCCCAAGAAACAGGCTGTGGGAAAGCCCTTCCTGCAACATGAGGAGGCCAAGGGCTGATGGGCAGCTCCACAGTGGTCACGTGGCTTCTGAACATCTGGAGGCCTCCTGGGCCAGAGGTCTGGGACAGAAGGTACCTGCCCACCTATGTTGATACCTTGTTCCTCTCCACAACCTCCTATCCCAGTCCACACTCCAGGTTGCACTGGAGGGAAACATGGGAGTGCAGAGGGGAGCATGAGGACGAGGAAGAGTGGCTCATTGAGGTCCTGGCACTAATCAAGCATCCTGAGTTAAAGGTACTCCCGTAACTATGCCAGGGCAAAACCAAGTCAAGGTCATCTCCCATCCCCACAGACCTAGGGGTGAGAAATTGGAAAGCTTAAAAGACCAAGAAGTTCATTAGCTCCTTCAAACTCAGAGAGAAGAATCAGCCTATAGAAGGTGTTGGCTAGTAGAAGAGATACCTCTAGAAAGAGAGCGCATGATGAGTCCAGAAACTTAAACCTGCATGGTCCCTTCAATGCCCCAGGAAGTTCTAGATCTTGGCAGTGGCTCTCCTGTGTCCCTGATTCCTCCTATAAGCCCTTGGGCTTCTTTTATGTGCCCAACAGCCAAGCAGTCAACCCAGCTTCATCCAGAACAGGTCCAGCCTGCAGGATGATGAGGCCTGGCTCCTGAAAAGCCAGCAGCGGAAACATCAATGTGACTCTGCAGGTGTGCGACCCACAGGTGCCCCAGATGCACACAGGTGCCCCATTTAATTCTAGCTGTGTGGGTTCTCCACTTCCCTCCTCAGTGAGGGCAAGAGGTTGGTGAAGCTAGGGGTCTGAGGCAGGCAGAGGTGTGGGTGGACAGAAGATAGAAGACAGAGGAGGCATCTGCCTCTGACATGAGTAGCGTAGGGGGTGAATAGAAAGTGCCATTATCCTCCCAGAGACCCTGCTCTCTACCATTGAAGTTGTTCTCGTGACTTAAAAACCAGACTTACCCAAATCTCCAGTTAAAAAGAAAACAGGTTTCTGGGCAGGAGACTAATCTTTATAGTTCTCCATTTAACCAAAGCAGACAGTCAGAACCAGAATAACCTTAGAGACCACTAAGTCCAACTGCACAATACAGTACTGGGCCCAGAGGGAGCAGGCAGGGCATCTAGAATCCCAGCACCTCACCACCCCAGCAAATAAGAACCCCTGAGATGTCAGCTCAGCTGCCTGACCCTACTTTCCAGAAGGAGAAATGCACAGCCAAACCAGTACTGGGTACTTTCAGCTCTGCACCCAACTCTCATTTTCCTGGCCTCCTGGGAGAACAGTCCAGAAAGGACAGCTCTAAAATCTTCTACAGCAAGAGGCCCTCCTAAGCAGCACTTCTCTGTTTGGGCACTAGGGGTAAAGTATGAAGATGAGGATGAAAGAATGTAATTTGGGGGGGGAATGTCATATTGTCACTAAAATGGTGTCTTGGAAATTTTCAGATCATCTGACGAATAGCCCATTGGGATCATTATTTACAAAAAATACATTAAATTGCTTTTGAAGCAGGTCAACCAAATGATGTTTATGGCCTTCAAATTAGGTAATAAAAGGCAAAGAATTTGGGGAAAGGAAAAATACCCTGCCTAGGAGTGAGAGAAGGCTTTTCACTCCCTCCTGATAGGCTCACAGCCTCCTTAAATGGGCCTGCACCTGCCAGCATGAAGGAGCTGGCCAGGAGGAAATGGAAAGCCAGAAGGGTCCTCTATAGGTGATGGCATAAAAGACAGAAAAAACACAATCTTTGAAGTCAAATATACATGTACATTTGCCTGATCTTAGCCAAGTTATTAACCTTTCTCAGCCTCAGTTCCCCAGGGTCAACCCCATATCACAGGGTTGTTAAAGGAGACAATGAGGGTAGAGAAGCCGGGATAACCTGTGTAGGTGGTGCTCACTGAGCCTAGCTCCCTTTTTCTCTTGTAGAAACAGAGCAGGCACTGCCCACTCCACTCTATCCAGAGGCAAAACCCTGGGGAAAACTCTTTCCCAATGAGCCTGGAAGAGGCAGGGGGCTTTCTGGGGAAAGGTTTCCGGGGACAGAGAGGATTTAGTCTCAGAAACTCGTCAGTGGTGGAGGATTGACTCAGTTGGCCACCCATCTGTAATTTTCCTCTCCATCTTTTAGGAGCCCTGGAGCGCTCCACCCCTAAATGAGGCTTACAGCAGAAATAAGCTGTGATTAGTATAGCAGAGAGACTGGGAGGACTGGGGGAAGGGGGCTGGAGAGAGCAACAATCTACAGAGAATGTCTAGGAATGAACACCAGAGGAGCAGTTGGGGTAAGAACTAACCCTCTGCCAATTGGCAGGCAGGGAGTTCCCTGAAAACCAAACTCCTCAACCTTTGCAGAGTAAAGTCGACTCTAAGGCTGCCTATGATATACACCAGCCAGCACAGGTAGGCTTGGGGTGTTCACACAGTGAAAGTGCGAGCCAGTACACAGGTGTTAGAAGCATGAAGCAGATACAGTACATTGCCCTGTCGCACTGACTGTGGACTTAACACTGGTTCCCAGGACACAGGCTCCACCAAATCTACACAAACATCCCAGTCGGAAGGTAGATGAAGGGACAAGGGAGTTTGTAAGGGTTTTGGTGATATCTGTACAAGCCCTGGGTACTGCAAAAATGAAGGGAGGGAGAAAAGGGAGGAAGAAAGGTCAATCCGGAGGCATGCACTCAGTGGTTTTTTCCTTTCCTTAAAAGATGGCTGTGTATTATTGTAGTGTAGGCTTCAATTTATGCTGTTGAATAACCTTTTAAAGAATCTGTTTTGTTTTGCTTGCAATGATGGGGATTGAACTCAGGGCCTCACACACACACACACACACACACACACACACACACACATACTAGGCAAATGTTCTACCCCTAAGCTACACTGCCAGCCCTTAAACAACCATTTCAGTACAGTGCTCTGCCATATTAGCCATGCCTAAGCCAAGACTATCGTCACTGAACATTCTAGGTGAGCAACATGTAACAGCAATGCACTAATGTGAACAAAAGAAAGAGGACCTGGAGTTGGGACCCAGCCCTGACACGTCTCCTTTGGATAGATCACTGAGGGCTTCTGAGTGTTGGTCTATTCATCTGCTAGATGGGACAATAGCTTCTGACAAGGCTTCTGTGAAGATCACACTGGGAAGGCACAGGTGTTGATTTAACGTGTCAGGAAGCGCCAGGCTCTCTTGGCCTCTGTGAGGAAGATGGCCCAAATTGTTCAGACTCAGCTCACACTCTTCACATATGATGACACCTCTTCCAGCCTCAGGGGCCAGTGACGAATGCACTGATGAGAGGATGTGAGGAGAGAAGAGAACAGGTGATAGACACAGCAGTAAGGACTGAAGAATTTAAAGCTCAGAGCTTCTCAGTTTCCTCAAGAGATACATCAATGGATTTGTAAACAATAATAAGACCGCAAGCTTCTGTTCCCAGAAACCACAGCCATCATTTAAGCCTGATTCCTCTCTCCCCTACTTCACATTCAGTGACGCATCAGTCTAAATGGTCCTTCTTCAGAAAAATCCTTTCACCTACCCTACCAGGAGGACAACCATAGATCTGGACCCCAAATTTAAAATGGCTTCTCAGATATGAAGCTTTCTGGGGCCAACTGGCCAGCTGGCCCCTCTGAACATCCTATACTCCTCCCAGGAGCATCACAAACCAGCAAGTAGTGTGACAGTAGCTTCTCTGCTTTCAGAATAATAGCTGATAGGAAATGCCCATGGAATCCTTAAGCACCAGATTCGACACTCAGCAAGAGGAACATTTTATCACTTGGACAAGTGTCACACGGAAGACAGGAGACACTGAGATCCTGCCACCAATCATTTAAAAGGAATACTGATCATAGTTTTTCCCTTTGCGGTCTGGGATCCTACATCCATGCCAGGACGGAGGCAGTCTGGTGAGGGAGAGTAGACAAGCCCAAACTTCTTGACATCCCCAGTTCAACTGTCCTCATGTAACCATCACAAACATCACATTCATCCCACCAGCAAGCTCACAATGGCTTCCTACTTCCCATTGTCCCTAACACCTATTTATGGATCCAGCCTCACCATAATGCTGGTGCTAGGAACACACCTGTGACTCTGCACTGCAGCCCAGGGTCTTCTTCCCACTCACTCTGACTCCTCTGTGCTCTGCCCCAAACCTTCTGCCCCTGCTCACACCTCCAAGTTTCTGCTCCCAGTGGCCTGCCTCCTCTGTCTACTCAACTTGTCTTTCTTTCTACAACGACTTCTCTGCTTCTTCAGCCCATACCAGTAACTCTCCTTGCTGAGCCTGTCTGCTTCTCCTTGCACCAGCACGTCTCTTAATTATAAATGATCTTGCCTTGCGTAATATGCTAGCCACCTGTCTCTCCTCCTGAAAAGAGAAGAAATGTCAAACATACTGGAGAGAGTTGTGGAGGCAGAAAATCCTTCCCTGGAAAAAATCAGGCATAACCGTTACTACAACTCTTATCATCTCAGTCTCCCTCGGCCTCAGTTTCCATCTCTATAAAATCAGAATAGTGATCTTAACCCAATAGGTTTGCTGTATGGCTTTAACAAGTCAACATCTATAAAAAGCCTAGGCTTGGCTACGAGTGCTAATGCATCAAAAGCATCCCTCAAAGTCTGTCCCAGATCCCCTTTACTTTGCTTGTCTATTCTTTAAAATCTAGCACAGTATTGCAACATAGAAGGCATTCCATACATTATTGATTGATTGATTGACTAGTAGCATAAAGCAAACCAGTAACTGAAGGGTCATTACATAACACAGCAGATGGTGATCAGAATATATTGATCCATTTTCAATTATAAACTTAAGATTGATATTTATAGAGGAAAAACAATCTATTTCAACTAGAGAAGTTTTCAGTATTACAAACTGCCAGTCTCTCTGAACCCATAATGTTCATGCTAACAACTCATCCTTCATTCTTACACCAGTTATTTCCATCACCAAACTGTTACATCCACAGTCCACAGAAAGTTCACTTTGCACACTAAACACAGTACAATCCCTGTTATTTCTTTAAGCCAAACAAGAGCAAAATTTTAATATGATAATTCTTTTGTATGTTCTTTACATTATTTAGAAAGGATGATCGTGTCTTTTCTCAGGTAGAATTTTGAACATATAATTAAATTAGCCTTCCTATAAGACTTTCGTTCCTTACTAAGTTGGAAAGAAACTAGCAGACAACTCTGAATATTAGTAAAATTATTCAACCAAAATCAAGCTGAGAGTAATAGCCAGATCCTCTGAGCAGCTATGAAGTTTGTGCCCCAGGATGTGGTTGATACAGTGGAGTCCAGTGAGACGAGAACCAGAAGAGGTCACAGAGGGAGTTCACTTTCACGGGTGCCCTCTTGGGCTTACTGTCCTTTGCAGTTGCTTCTTACTGTTCCTTTAGTACACAGTAGGTGCTTCTCTGGAGGTTAATGTCTCTTGTCACTGCATTTACTTTCCAGCTGGGGTCTCATGCCACCGAAGCAACAGAAGTCAACAAAAGGCTGGGGGCGTTGCTTCAGTATGAATAGCACAAGGCTAGAAATGTAATTTTAGTTAGTGACCATAATACATGTTTCTGAAACTAACTCTCCCCGTATATCCCCATTTTCTGGTGAGGAGGTAGGCACCAATTCCTTCAGGTCACTCAGCTATAATTCAAAGCATTACATAGCTAAATAGGACCTCAAGAGATCATCCAGTTCATGTCTATAACTCCTCTCAGGAGAAAGAGTTGGCTTGGTAAGTTCTGTATCAGCCTTAAGAGTCTAAAATTTTTTCTTTCTTCTTTTTTATTTATTTCTCTTTCTTTCTTTTTCTTTTTTCTCTCCTTTTATGATGCTAAGGATAGAACCTAGGATCTGTGCATACGAATACACTCTACCATTGACCTATAATCCCAAACCCAAAAGTCTAAAATCTTTGGAGTCAAAAGTGCATCTATTTGTTCTAAGCTCCAAACTGTTTCTCTTATCTTCTCCAGAGACTCTTTTTCCAAATGATTATAATCACAATATTTATTACTAATTACCTACTACAAAAAAACAACTTCAAATGTTACACCTTTCTTTAAAAAACTTATTGTTCAGGCTATGGATTTAGCTCAGTGGTGCCGCCACCTGCCTTGCAAGGGCAAGGTCCTGAGATCAATCCCCAGTACCCAAAAAAAATAAAACAAACAACAACAACAACAAAAACATTGTTCATTCATCCTGTTAAACATAGTGCCTATAGTATTTCTATACTTTGGGGGTTTTCCAGTCTTTTTCAGATAATTTGAACATGGTGCTGTCAATCATTAAGTCTGGACTTCCCCGCCTTGCATATTACTCCCAAATGAATTCAACCTGATGTTATGCTTACCAGGTTCTACTGGGACTTCCGGATCCATCTCTGCTATAACTATGCCCTGCCAAAAATATAATCAACATAACTGGATCAATCTAGTCAGCACTGAATCATTGATGACCACTGCCATCACCTCTTAATAGAGTATTTCCTATTCTACTGTGAAGATCAGGTACCTAACATATATGTGCTGTTCAGACCACACTTACGTAAACTACAAAACATGGGATTCTCTTTCTCTGAAGAATCTTTTTCTCCTAGTCTATGCCTGAAAACTGAGTGGATCTTGGGGCAGACATCTAACATGCTGATCCCAACCAGTGTTCCTTTTCAAGAAACTTGGAAGTAACTCAGAGAACTTAGCAATAAACCCCATTAAAAGTATCCTGAAGTCTGAAACATTACAGATCCTCTTGAAACGCTTAATTGAAGATCATCAAATAATGACTAAAGAACATTGCTTCAATAATTTTTGGCATGGCTATGGCCTACTAGCATCACTATCTTCTAGACCACTTTTAGGATCTCCCAAGCTTTATTATTAAGATTTCCATTCAGTGGTAGCTTTGATGTCAGAAATCTTCTCCACTGTTCAAGAAGAAACTTTTTTTTTTTAAGCAGGTTGTTTTTAGAGAGTGAAGTTAGATGTTGTGGAATGCACTATGATTCTGAATATGACCACAGGAATCTGAGTTATTGGGAGGAAATGCATGTTGGCCACACCATCAACATCCCACAGTTAACAATTTCAGGAAGCCACAACCATGGAAGCATCAATGCTCACCTGAAAGAGACCATCTCTTTAACTGCCCTAACTTCATACCTCCCAAGATGGACACCACTAAATGTCCTTAGTAATTTATCTCATTCAGATAAAACCCAAGTATCTGTGCTCACTTTACCACAGGAGCCACCCTCCTTGCTTTATACTTTAAAAAACAACTTAAGTTGCTAGAGATGAATGATATTATCATGTCCTCAAAAGTCACTGTCATGGCTTTATTTTTCATAGACACTTTAGTGAATATTGCACTATTGTGGTTTTGGCTCAATGCTGACACTAGGAAAGCTACTCAAGGGTTTTCTAGGACCTAGAAGAGGTACTTTAGCTCTGAAATATTTTTGCATAGAAGTCTTAATACAGCTTACATTTCTTATAATGGAATGCTCCTCTAGCCCTTCCCTTGGCGTTGTAAAGTCCTTCTCTTAGGCTTAGAAAATGCTTAAAGATTACCAACCACTACCACTTTCAAATTAACAGTGTAATAATCTCTAATTCAGAGATCAGCCAAACTACTCTACATGCACCAAATCCAGCCAGCTGACCATTTTTATAAAGAAAGTTTTATTGGAACTCAGCCACATCCATTCACACACACATTATACAGAGCTATTTTCATGCTACATCTCTGGAGTTGAGCAGTTGTGACAGACATCTATTTGGCCTGTAAATCCTAAGATATTTAGCACTTGGCCCTTTACAAAAACCTGTAAAGGTTTCTCTTTATAGAAAAAGTTTGCCAGCACCCATTATAAATTATAAGGAAAATGAATTGCTTATTCAGAATAACTTTCTCCCTACCTTAACAGAAGAAAACAACCCTGACCCAAGTGAATAATGTTTGCACACATAAGAGCTAATCCAGTTCTTTTACAAAACATCCTCTAAAATAAGATGCATATAAAATATTTAAAAGACAAATTTAAATAACAAAAATTATGGAGAAATTATCTATAGACATGGATCTCTCACATATGTATTCTAATCAAAGTAAGTTCTGAATTTGCTGGTTTGGGGAAAGGATAAGACTCAAATTCAGTCTCAGTCACATGGAGTAATTTGGGGCTCTTAGAAAAGAAGGGTAGAAGGAATGTGATGTAATAGGTAACTGGCCAACAACAAGAATAAGTGGAATGAAAAACATTATCTCTGGACTGGCAATATAGCTCAGTGGTAGGGCACTTGCCTAGCATATAGAGGGCTCTAGGTTCAATCCTAGCATGGGAAGGGAAGGAAAAGGAGTACACAGCAAAGGGAGGGGAGGGAAGGACCATCACTTAACAATTTTAAATCAAGGTACACTACGTACATTCCTAGGTTATGATGAGGATCTGCTGTTAGGAAGGATTTCAGATAAGGCATTCCAATCTCAACTTTCACATTATCCAGACATCCAACTCTCGGGAAAAAGTGCCACAAGGCCATCAAAATGTGTCTGGCATATAGTTACATTTGGTTTAGCCACACAAAGTTGATCTTCAGTGTTTGTTTTTCATTTACTACCAGCATTTTAAAATGGGGCAACATCACCAAAATGTTTATATGTTTGGCCTCTCTTAAAAATCCAGAAGACCTGAAAATCCAGAGTCCACATCTTTGCAGGCAGCATCTCTAGAGCTTAGAGGCAGCTGCCGCATCCAGAACACCAGTGCATGCTGGCTCAACACTATCACTCCTTTCGTTGCCCTGTGATCTGAAGCTGAGCACCAAGGGCCATTCCCATCTCCCTGATGCTGTTATCTTCCTCACACCTGGCCTGCTTCACTTACTGAAGATGCCTGTTCTGTAGGCATCTGAATTTCAGTCCCAGACCTAACTTTTTATAGTAACTAATATTTTTCCAAGTGGAGGAAGATAATGATATTTTTTCTCTTTCTAATGCTCAGGTTGATATGTATGCTTTTTCCCTCTACAATTATAAAGCATTCTTAGCTCTCACCATCAAATATTTGAAAAAGTTATCCCTGCCCCCAAGGCCTCACACTAAAGACATCTGATTGTCCTGGGTTTCCTCTATCCTTGTTTATGCACACTGATACTTCAGCTCCATGTCAACCTCTTGACCCTATAACTCCCCCAAGCAGTATCTACAAAGAAAGCCTTAATTATGAGGAAAGACATAAATAGGTAGACAATGCTTACCCTCCAGAATCAAGGTATCCTTTTCTAGGTGCCAATTAGAGGGAAAGTTTCAGATGCAATCCCTTCCCTCCAAAAAATGATAGGTAAACTCCGCCTTGGTTCTAATGTTTCAAATTTTGAGTACTTATAGGAAGTAGGAAGTGTGTAATAAATGTGTAACATTTCCTTTTCACTCCAAGTTGTTCACTGACAAATGAATAGATAAAACATGGTTTATACATACAATGAAATATTCAGCCTTAAATAGGCTACATGCTACAACATAAATTACCTCTGAAGATATTATGCTAAATGAAATGTCAGTGACGAAAGGACAAATACTTTATAACCCTACTCATTTGAGGTACCTAGACAGAGTAGTCAGATTCACAGAGACAAAAAGTAAAGAAGTAGTTGCCAGGGACTGGAGAAGGAAAGCACGGAGAGTAAATAGCTCATGGGCACAGAGTTTTAGTTGGAGAAGATGAGAAAGTTCAGAGATGGATGGGGTGAAAGTGTACAACCATGTAAAAGTACTTTTGCCACAGAATTGTACAGTTGAAGGTGATTAAAGTGGTACATTTTATCTTACATAGATTTCACCAAAATGAAAGGAGGGGAACCCTAAGGAGAATAACACATTGGCGGGAAAAGATTTTCCTCTTCACCGCAAGGAAAACTCATGGAGTCCATAATGGAAGTTAGATGTGACATTCGATCTAAGAGTCCTCTAGCAGCAGCACTGCGACGTTATGTTCCATCTCCACTGGCCCCTGGTGGGGACTGGCAATCCTCAGAGGGCAAGATCAGGCCTGCCATGCTGACCTGTTCTATCTGACCCAGAGGTCCTATCAGACAAGAGTGCCTGTCTTCACACACAAGCAAAGCCCATCAAGAGGAGATGAGCCTTCAGCTGTATCAACTGGCAGCTTGGGGAGGCTGCACCAACAGCACCTTCCGACAATGGGACATTCACCTTTTCCAAGCATATACCGAGTCTTGCATTTCTGTGCAACACTTCTATTCTTGGCATGGGTATGTCAGTATCTCTGAACAAACAGGTATGTGAAGTCTACACACATAACAAGGACTTCAATAAATCCGTGTTGGCCATGGCGAGGGTGATGACGGTGGTGGTGATGGTAGGTAGGTGACAGCAATTCTGGGCTCCAAGAGTGGATGCTGGCACTACACCCGACCATTGTTCATTGATGCCAAGCCACTGGCAACTTCAGTCCTAGTCTTTGCTTCTAAATAAAACAATGGGGCTTATCAAACTTTGGGTATGCAAGAGGGCAGAATCCTTCCAGGAGTGCCTTCCACACAGTAGTGTGAAAGTTGAACTCCTGCAGGATGAGGTTAGTTGATCAAGAAATTTTACAGAAAAAAAAATATATATACATATGTATATATATACATATATATATCTCAAACAGACTTTTATTTAACAGAAACTTACACAAACTTCACACATAACCCTACATTATGCAAAGCTTTGTCACAATTCTACACATGTTGTAAATTGTGGAAGTTGGTTGGAGAGCAGATTATTACCATAATTAATAGCATTTTGACAAAGGACATTTTCAATCAGAAAATGTCACAGAGAAGGGCTATAAAATGATACACGGACACTGCTGGTGATCAACCCCTGACCCCCGCCCAGGGACTGGCCTTGAATGGGAGACCTGAAAGCACTAGCAGGAAGTCTGTGCCCTTTTGAAGGTAAAAGACCCTTGGGCTGAGGAGTACCGCAGTGAAACTGTAAGTCAAGGACCTTTGCCAACAAGAATATCTCACACAGGACTGCAGGTATGTCATCATGACTCTGCTGACAAGTGAGGAAAGCCCAGGCACGGACATGTAAAGGACCACTGGAGTGGGGAGTCTGGGAGTAGAACCCAGTGGCCCAGCCAGTCAGCCACGCTCCTTGGCTCCGCACACAGTGCCATGTCCATTTCATCAGCCAGAATGCTCACCTCCACCAGCAGCCATGAAGGCCATGTTTGGATACCCACCTTCCTCCTTGACTCCTCAGGCAAGTGAATTTGAGTTTTCTATCATTCTGGGGATCTTCCTAGGCCTAGAAGGCAACTCCAGAATCTCAGGCCCCTGTATCAAGCTGAGCAGACAGCACCCTTTGCCAGTGGCTTTTTGGAGTTGTTAACTGACTAAACTCATATCATCTTGGCTGCTGCTTTATTTTTGCTGTTTTTCTTCACTACGCTATTTGAAACAAGGTTGTCTCTGTTTGACTCGGTTGAACTTGCAGAGATACAGCCAATTATCAGAGGGAAGTCCCTTGTGGGAAAGGTGTGGGCTTGCCTGGGAGGTGGGGCACTGGCAATGGAGCGCTGCTAATTTATTTCAAATCTTAACACATAATCATGTAACATCACCAACATTCTCAATAAGACTTTTGAAGAAGGAAAGAAACTGATCACTCCTCACTTACCACATCCAACTCGCAGAAATAAAAATACTTAAAGCACATACATGAATGGCTTTTTTAAAAGCCTGAGAGAGCAGAGTTGATCTTTATTTTCTTATTAAAAACTTGGGGTATTTTTCCTTAGAGTTAATATGCAGTCTTTATTTTACAGTAAGTACTCTTTTGATTTCATGTCTTCACAAAATTTCTTTCGAAGTGGAAGGTACTCTAAACAAAAATACTGTGCAACGTCAGGACTTTTTTCTTTTAAATATTGAAATAAATAAAATAGTTAACTTTTTTTTGTCTGTTTCTTTGTGTGTTCAGTTATTTCTATTGTAGAGCAAATTCCAGTTTGACCTGGGTACTTTCTCACAGACACTTAAGGATAATTTAATGAAGAATTTTAAAAAGGAAAAAAATAAGTCTTCTTATTGCACAAACTGAGGTCATTCCGGAGACTTCACTGAGCTGAGCTGAGTTGTGCTGGAGGATTTTCCACAATCCAGGCTCTGGTGTTGGCTGAAACACACGCACAGGAAGGGGCCGGGCAAGGGAAGAGGAGGAGGAAGAGGAGGAGAAGGAGGAGGAGGAGGTGCCAATCATCTTGACTTCTTTTCACCTTCTTCACATATGGCTTGCTTGAAGGATGCACAGTTCCCAGGCCATAGAGTTGACTGCAGAGGGAAAGGCAACGAAAGATAAAACAAAAAACAACAGCATGGAGCAACTACCTAAGAAAGAAAGGTTAAAATGAAGGGGACAGCAAAAATGAAATGAATTTTAAAAAAGAAAGAAAAACCACCAACTAATGACCAAGCTAATGAAGCTCTGGCTATGGGCAATGAAATCCAGGCTGAGCTCTCTGGTACCTTGAACTTCAGCAGCAAGAAATCAGCCAGGAACAGGGCAAGTCAGTTGTTGAATGGCCCCAGAGATAGAGAACACAGCTGGATTTCTGACTCCTAGGTGGTAGGGCAGGCAAAACTGGGTGTTCCCAAAGAAAAACATTTCACTCCACTACTTGGAAACCAAACAAATTGAATCTTTACAAAGTGAAAACATCCCAGAAAGGAACATTATGTCATCTGTCTACCTGTCACCTAAGTGGGAAATAGTGGTTCTATGATAGAGGACGAGTGCTGCCGTGGAAAATCTCAACATCAGGACGCTACTTCATATGCACACAACCCTTCCCAGAGCAAGTCCAGGGTGTCAGCATTACTCGCAGACAAGACCCAAGACAAGAGATCTGCTCCACTAGCCCAGCGATCCCAAGTATGAGCCGTGACACCTGTTGGCATTCTAAACCAGGTGGGTCCTTAGCTTAGATGGGTAATAATCAGCCACAGAATTTGCTTCTAGCTGAAAGGGAACCCACTAAGTTATTTTCATCTTTGGCATAGAGTTGTCTGTACAAGAGTAGGCAACCAAAGCAACTATGCTCACATTTCACCCCAGAAGCAGTTCCTAAGGGCAGAGACAGCGGCCTTCACAGAGCGCAGATCACACTGAACTCAGCCACGAGGGAGGGGAGAAGGGTAAAAGGACCTAAATGGGAAACAGGCAAGGTATCAGGGATAAATGTGAAAACCAAACGAGCAGCTCAAACTCATCCAAGTTGAAAGTCCCCTATCGCTGCTTCTAGTACCAAGGCATCGGTTCCAAACCAGGTGCTCAAGCCTGGATTATATGCACTTCCCAGGCTGAGACTTCGTCTATCTACTTATATTTTCAAAGAAAGTGAAGAGGAGCTTATCTTCACCCCACCCTGAGTTCTCCCCAGACTTGCTCCTGTTGGTGCCATCTCACTGTCACACCTCTGTCATCTGCTCTTCTGGTATCTCTGGCTGGGCTGCCCTCCTGCTCCTTTCCTCTTGACAACTGTGGCCTGCCACCAGTCCCTTTCCTTGAGAAAAACCAGCGTGGCTGCCTTCTGACCTCCCACAGAGTGCCCTCCAAGTGTCTCCTGTTGGGCATCAGGCATGATTTCATCCTCTTCCAGGAGTTTGCCTGTCCCTCTCCTAAGGCCTCAACACCTGTGGTCACATGTCATCTGCCCTTTTGTTAGCAAGTTTGTCTCATAACCAAACTACCACTTCAAGTTTCCAAAAGTTTCCCTTCTTTGCCCTCCAATAGCACACACACACACACACACACACACACACACATAAACTTTTCTTCTTTTGCCCCATTTAAACCACCAAGAAAATAGCTGGTTAGTTTCTAGCTTTGCACTATTAACATCCACTTTCTCTTACATTTCCTCTGCCAAACAAGTGCAGACCACTGAAAATGTCCCGCTCTGTGTTCAGTCTCTCTGTCCCTCCAAGGAAGCTTAGCTTTTCATCCCTCCACACACCATCACTGCTCCCCTATGCTGTCTTCAGATCTTCATTTCCTCTCCTTCATCCCTGACCACTCTGCTTCACTGCCTCCTGGCTCTCATTCACCTGCCCACTCTGACATGACCAATGGAATGGATGCTACATCCAGACACGACTTCCCCAACTCTTCTGTCAACATTCACTGAGCACCCACTAGCCATAGAGTGAGATTTAATAGCACTTGCACTAACTAGCTCAGAAACATTGCTCAGTTCTCAGTTCATTTCAACAAATAATGATGACACTGTGGTGTCTGACATTGTCCAAGAGACACAGATGATGTCACCTTTGCCTTTAAGGAACACACCATCTGTTGGAGGAGAAAGGCTAAAGACAACAGCAAAATACCATAGAACAGTACTTAAGAAGAGACTTCCATATTGTGATTTTGCCATTTTGCATGGATCAGGTTGTGATTCCCAGCTTTGCTTTTTGCTCAGCTCTATCTCCATCTCTCTGACAACAGCCATCCTTACCTACAGATTAAACAGCAATGGTCAGGTTAGGACTGGTGGCTCCCTCCAAGAAAATATCCCTGACTACCATGATCCAAAGGAATCTCATACTAACAACCCATGACGGCATTTATACATTATCTGGGAATATCTAACCTTCCCAACTGGACTGCAGATAAACTCAACAGCCCTGTGTTTAACTGCACCCATCCTTCACAGGGCTGAGGACTTACACGAATACTGCTATTATTTATTCAACTCCTTTTCACCAAATGGAAAAAAGATTGTCGAAATGAAAATATTATCATGCAAGGTCTATAAACATGCTAGCCTGAAACCTCAGCTGAAAGGCCACATGTCTGGGTCCCTAGTAGTGGACTAAATTGATCCAGTACCTTCTGATAAAATGTACTGAGGAGACAACACCATTTCTGTACTATTTTACTGAAAATATACATCATTTCAATCATTAGAAAAACACACAAACCTAAAGCTTTCTATGAAATGGTTAGCCAATAAATAGACAGTGTAAGTAATCATTCTAGGTTAAAGGACTTTGGCTGAACATGGCAACTAAATGTAACATGTAATCCTAGACCAGATCCTAGATCATAAAAAGGACATCAAAGCCTGGATGTGGTGGTAGATACCTATAATCCCATCATTCAGAAGGTTGAGGCAGAAGGATCACCACAAGTTGGAGGCCAGCCTGGGCTACATAGTGAGGTCAAGGCCAGCCTAGACTACATAGTGAGGCCCTGTTCCAAAAAAACAAAGGGGGATGTGCAAAAAGGATATTAGTGAGATAATTGGCAAATTTTGAATTGGTCTGTAGACTGTAGTATTGTCTTGATGTTAATTTCCTGATTATGATATTTGTACTGCAGTTATTTGGAGAGTCCAGGTAAAGGGTAACATGGAAATTATTTGTATTATTTTTGTAAATATGTTGTATGTGTGAAATTATTTCAAAAATTTTTTTAAAAACCTAAAGTATTAGTTCTTGGTTGAGGGCCAGTGTTTAGATACTTTGAAAATCTACTGCTAGTGTTTGTTTTCGTTTTTGTTTTTTTAGCTAATAATTCAGTTCTGACAGGGATCTTCCCTCGTCCTCAGTTGTTCTATAAATCACTCAAGCAGATGGCTTTTCCTATACTGTTATTTTGAGTAAATGGTCAGAAATCACTTCTATTAAGCACACTGGTGTCATATAATTCATTGTTTTGTATTGAAAGCACTTGGGCTGGGCACATGACCAAAATAGGGTCTGGACTGCTCGTTCCCAGCCACCTCTTCAGTCATCCCACCCTCAAAACACTGAAATTCAGGAAGTTCAACCTCAGTTCTTTTAAAGTTTGTGAGGATTTAAAACACTGATCCTTCTCGGCAGAGTTCCAGTATGGAATATGTTGCTCTCAACGTTTTGGTTTTGGTTCTGTCTTACCAGATCAATATAAACTAGTAAGGTCTTAAATAAAAGACCTCAAATCCCCCTACTAACTTCACTCAAAACATCTTAAAAATATGATCTGGGGGCATGTCAGTACAGATGGAGGAAAGAGCATTAGAAGACTCAGACCCACGTACTGACCCTAGAACTTCAGGCCAATCATCCATCCCGCCTAAACCTCAGTTTGCTCACCAGTAAAGCAGAACTAAATGAACTTCATTCCACTTCACAGAGCTGAGTTTTCACGAATTATATTATTGGTAAAATATTGCGATGAGGAAATAAATGGCCATTTCTTAGAAGTAAAGAAACTGAGGCAGATGTTCACAGCAACACAATCACACAGAGAGACAGTTGAGTCCAGAATTTAGAACCTTTCATTTCTACTCTAGGCTTCTTTCTACTCGCCAGATCAAAATTGCCTCACTCAGAAAACATACAACATAAGCAACTCCAATTCCAAAGGCTAAACAAAATCCTCTCTGGAAAAATTCCTAATGCATGAGTCTGCTCAAACTTTAAATACTTGTTCAAGATGATATTCATCAGATGTAACAGGAGGCATATTGGGATAAAATTAATTAATTTTATTCCACCATGAAGTGAGAAACTCCAAACAGCCTTTAGTTCTCTCTCCGAGTAATGATCTTGTGTTCCCTCAAGTGCTATATAAAGGCAATATCAGGCTGCAGCCCATTAGGTGCAAAGAGATGCAAAGGAAGCAGGAAGACTTAAAGGGAGACTATTGATGTGAACATCGTATTTTTTATTAAATCCTCCTCTCTAAAATACAAGCAACAAATTGGATTACTGGTGTTAAAGTACCTTTAAAAATTAAATGCATATTTCTCATTCTCAGTGTTGTAGTGATTATAGTATCTGAGCTCTACACAGTCTCAGTAACATAAAGAATTAGATTATCCTGGGTAGGAAAAAAACATCAGCTAGACAGCAACAATAGTCACCTTTGTTTACATCAACAGTTTCCCCTGGGGGAATCTGAATGTTGTTACAAATTTAGAAAGTTCTGTGTTTGCCTCCTCTATCTTTGGGCTTGGCCTCAGAAAACAAGGTGACATTTGAAACTTTCTGGAGGGGGCTGGACTTTACTGAGCTGAGGACAAAGGAGACCAGTCAGATCATTTTGATCTTGATGATTTTAATTTCCTTTTATTTTAAAATTTGAATAGTGAAAAAGATAGGTGCGTTAATGGCTCACACAACTCCTATGATTCTTGAGGTCACAAAAAAAGATATTTCAGATGAGCATGGTAGCACACACCTGTAATCACAGCACTCTGAGAGACTGAGGCAGGAGGATGACAAGTTCAAGCCCAGTGTGGACAAATTAGCAAGATCCTGTCTTAAAAGTGCAAAGACCCTGGGTTCAGTCCCCAGTACGGGGTGCAATGGGGATGGGGGACAAAGAGAGAGGAGAGAGGAGAGAAAGAGAGAATGAAATCTCCTTGCCTCTGACAGGTATCAAGAGGGAAGGTCTAGGGCCAGGGATTTAGCTCAGTGGTGCCTCCACCTGCCTCTTAAGCCTCCTGAGTTCAATCCCCAGTACCAAAAAAAAAAAAAAGAGAGAGAGAGAGAGGGAGAGATAAATAGG
>NW_022900933.1:15186072-15231008 GCF_012274545.1 Fukomys damarensis
CAAAAAAAAAAAAAAGAGAGAGAGAGGGAGAGATAAATGAGAATTAGAAGATCTATAATATTCTGCCCAAAACCTTGAACCTTGATCTCTTTTACAGGACCTAATGCTTACTTTTCAGTTGTTGAGATTGCTCTTAAGAAGGCTAACTTTTAAAGCTGCATTCATCTAAAATGCCCTTTTCTTAGTCAGAAGTGAGCCAAGTATGCATATGACACGCACATAGAGTCTTTAAGGACTACCCAAGGAACATGGCAGGCAATGCTACAGCACATGGGGATCAGAGAACCAGGTTGCTGGGGATCAGAGCTTGGTTTATCTGTGGGGACTTCTCTTTACTAAGCCTTGGCTTATTGATTTGTAAACCAGAGCCGATACAGGCATTTATCTCATAGGGTAGTCCCAGGGATTAAATGAACTATTCCAAGGAAAGCATCCAGAACAACACTCAACACATAAGAGTTGAACATTATCATTTAGAGAAAAGGGGCTACAGACATGACACCAACCATCAAGCTGGCTGGAAATCCAGGACAGCCATCTTCCTTCTTCTACACATTTTTTCTCAGAGTTTCCTGCCTTTGCCTAAGACATTTTGCCTCCAAAGCAATGTTTATTCCATACCTTCAAACTTAACTCACTTAAAGTCTTCAACAGAAAAGTGAAAGATTTGAACTTGATTAATGATTTCAAGTGTTTTCAAGTTCTTTTTATTTCTTTGAAGAACATAAATTCTGAGTCTGTTGAAATATACTATATGCAAGATGAGACAAGAAGCAGAAGTGGTGCTAAATGACATTTGTATGCACATATTAACTGTACCACCTGAGAAAGAAGAGGACGTCTACTACCCTTAACAAGAGAAATTGAAAATCAAGCTATACTAGTGAAAATAAATTAGACAAGCAATGCCATCCTCAGATATATATTTTTCTGGAGAGTTCATCTTGTTAAACATCTCTAAACTCCTTGTTCCCCTTTAGAACCTCAAGCTGCACTTTGAGACCAAGAGGTGTTTTTATATAATTTTTAATTATAGGGATCTTTAACAAATCTCAAGTTCCAAGCCAAGTTATTATGGATAATTCCAGGATCATGAACACCTAAACAGATTTCAAATGATAGTACAAATTGAATTTATTACCACGGAAGCTAACATTTCATCAATGAAAACCGTAAGGCTAGGAATTCAATGTACCTGAATCAAAAGAACAAAGTACAGATGTGGAAAGTGCCAGCAAAAGCAGACTGTAGCACCTTAGCAGAAAACTTCAAGAACCAACTGTCAGTTTATTCACACATGTGAGCATGCAGGAGTATTATAACATGGGAGGTTTATACCATACTCACTAGGAATAGGACCACATACAGGTTGTGCACAACGTTCCAAAATTGAGTGGGGTTGTTACTTTCATTCTCTGAAAATTGAGAATACACACCCAGGTGAGCACATACCATGTGACTCAGGAGAAAAGTAGAAGCCCTTTCTGTCCAGGCTACCAGGGAAGCATGAAGGATCTGTCTGTGGGTTGTTTGTGTAGTGAATTTAATTCAGGGGTATCTGCAAAGGCTGGATTGTCAAAGTAGATCTTCTCAGACACATACAAGCAGCATGGAAGTCAGGAAGCCACTTGGATCTTCCTAACCCAAGTCAACTGGCACTGCCCGTATCTCCAGGCCTGGTTTCTCATGGAGGCCAGAGACCCTGGCAACATTTCATGGGAGTTCAGAATCTTCAAAACAGCCCAGATGAGTGCTGTGCCTAACCAGGGATCTTCTTTAGTTTGACCTCATTCTCTTGGCTGTACCTAGAGCGAGGAACACCACCCAGGACATGCAGCACCCTGCGACTGCACGTCCTGATTCCTACCAAGCCCAGCAGCCAACTCCAACCTCAGCTCCCTGAACTCCATTTCCATGTTTAGCCGAAGGAGCAGAGTCAGCCAAGCATTTCCCCAGCCAGTTTCTCTTGCAATGGAAGCCAAAGCCAGAAGCCCACCGTTCTGCCCCCAGAGCCCCTCCATAATCCAGGCAAGCATCAGCCCCACACTATGCCAGGCCCAGGCAGGTATGCATCACATGCACACGCAGGCCGTTGTGGGCCCAGGCACAAGACACTCCCACACTAAGAAGTGGGGCCCCAGATAAACAGAAGAGCAAGCTGGGGGAGGTTAGAGGACCCAAAGGAAAAAGAAAAGGAAGACACAGAAAAGTAAAAACAAAAAAATAAAATTTTTTAAACCAACAACAACAAAAAAGACTGTGATGGTTTTGCCCTCTTTATGAGACAAGTAAACCAGGACTTACCTTTTGAGCAGAGCCTCGAAGCCGTTCGATGTTGGGGCTGCCAAACTGGTAGGCAGTCTTCTCCATTGCCAGGGCCCTTGAGCAAGTGTTGCTTTGGTTTCTTTCAAGAGTTGCTATTGGAGATATAAAACAAAGTGCCTGGCGGGCACTATAAAAAAAGTAGAAGAAATACAGGAAGCTTGATCATCCAACAGGCAGTTAGGTGTTTTTAAACAAAGGTGCCAGGAGGGGAAATACACATGAGGTTTCATTCTTCTTTCAAAAGCAAGGCCTCCACTTGTCTGGTCACTGACTTTTGCTTATATTCCATTCTTGCATTTGGAAGTTGTGCTTCGCCAAGAGGAAAGTAAGGAAAAAATCAGCAACAAGGAAACAGCAGCTCTGTCGAACAGAGGAGCCGCCGAGGAGGTGGCTGCTGGCCAGGGCCTGCACTGGAGGGAGGCCAGACAAGGGGCAGCCGGGCTTCTCTGGGACGGCTGACATTTTCTCGAAAGCAGAGAGGAAGATGGAAAGGTCAGGGAGGAGAAATGGGGAGGGGGTCTGCCCCGGGAGGCCACCAACTCCATGGGGCACAGAAACTGCAATCATCTCCCACTGAGGAACTTCTCCCCCAGTGGCTTTCTTCTAAACAGGATATTACTTCGATTTCTCTGATTTCCCTTCTCTCCCTCTCTCTCCCTCTCTCTCTCTCTCAAAAGTCTGATTCTAATAATAGCTAGCATATATAAATAATAATTTTTAATGTTATTGGCTCTTTTGTTTCCAAACCCAGTGTTCGGTTTAACTTCATTTTGCCAATAAATAAAAAAACTGAGGAAATCAACTCTGCTCATGTCAAAAAGAACCCCTCCCCCACCAAAAAAAGAGAGAAAATTCACCTAATTTCTATTTCTAGGGAAAATAAATAGCACATAGCCATGCCATTTCTCTGAAGAACTCACATTCTGCTCTTTTCTTTTGTTTTGTTTCAGTAGTTGGTGCTTCTGTTGTACATACCCAAAATAGAGGAATGGCAGTGGAAGGGGCATGTGGATGGCGGAAGGAAAAGGCAAGGATAAAGGGAAAACCTAAGTTGTCTTTCATTAAAAATATATATGTGTGTGTGTGTGTGTGTATATATATATGTATATCAGAACCAGAACAATGACCAGAGTCAGAGAGGGTGGCTGATGGCCCAGACAGTCTGTCCCATGGGCTTAGCAGCTGCCCTTTTTATCTGCTGTGGGCGAACCCCGGCCACTGCGGCGTCCTCGACAGGAGCGAGGCTCTTCCAAATCGTCCTCATCAAAGCCGTGGAAAGTTGAGGTGTCACTTTCTGACGTGGAACCGAATAAGTCCTCCGTGGTGCGTGCTGCGGCCGCTGCCTCCTTCTCCTTCCTGCCTTCTCCTCCCAAATGAGCTGACATGTATGATGAATATATCAGCACATGGGTTAAGCAACAGGCAGCATCATTAATATTCTCATTATGTTATTACAATGTTATTCTTAATAGCAAGATAACAAACCACTGTCACACCAAAAAGGATTAACCAGGTACATCACCTAGGGATGGGGATTTGGGGCACAGCACGCATTTCCAGGGAAGAGGAGTCCCTCCCCCGAAATACCCATGTCCACGGCTTCTGACAGCCAGAGAAGCAACATGATCTCTCTCCTTTTTCGCATGCACACAGACGCTTGCACGCTCACTCAACCCTGCCCCCAACAATGATTTTCTCGGTGGTTTTTAAGCCTGGTTGGCATTTCTTTGGTGTTTTCGGTTGATGCTGCTTTGAACAATGTTTGTCCATCACTTTGACAGTCAGCTTTACAAAAGGTATTACTGTCAGATAACCCATTCAAGGTGGTTAAGTCCATCTATTTTTATTTTTCTCTGCTTCTAATCCCATTCTTTCAGAACCCTTTCAATTCTATCCTTACACCATGTAGTTCATTTGCACTGAAAGCAAAAAGAAGTTAGAAAATCTGATAATTGATAGGTCATCAAAGAATTTCTCATGGCCTTTAACCACTGAAGGAAATGTTTGTGATCTGTACCCACATACAGGTGAGTGGGCACACACGCACACACATACACACACCCCTACATACACACTCCAGCAATTAAACATGCCCAGGACTTAGTTACTCCAGAAAACTCAGATTGTCTAATCTAATTTAAAACCCTAAAAAGGTGATAAATAGGAGCAAAAAGCCTAATAAAATACAGGATCTTAAAACTGGTAAAATTCGGGTTTAAACAATTAAATATTGTAATGGACCCCCAGCTGCCTCCCCAGACAGTAATAATGAGCTCTTATAAGCATCCCACTTTCTCCCTGGAAACAGAAGCAGTGGGGCAGGTGAGCAGGGAAAGGCAGCTCTTCCAAGCTCTGAGCTCTTCTCTGGAAAGACCCAAGGGAGACCCTAGAGAAGTATTCGCCCACCTGCATTAACAGGCATGGGCTAATGCCACCTGTGTATTCCCAAAAGATCAACTATTTCAGGAACATCAGAGTCACACCTTGATTAAGTGATCCACCAAAATTAATCTTCGGCAACTGCAAAGAGAATATCTATGCTGGTTTAAAAAAATATGGCCCCCTGAGTCACATAGCAGACAGAACCTAGGAAAGAAAAGCTGAGTGAAGGTTGTAGAAAGAGAGGCTTCATGTATTTAAAACCACCATCCCACTTCTGATGCCCATGGATCAGATGCAAGTACTCCGCCTTTTATAAGATAGAAAAGGGGGAAATTATAGCAGTTTGCAATGAGAATGTGAGTGTGCACTCTCCAATCCCATCTGAACTTATAACAGCCCATAATATCCTGCTTCGAACAGCACTACAAGTGACCTTGCTTCAGGCAGTAGAGATTTTGTCTGATTGTTTGCTCTTAAAAGACACTGAGTTAAATCTCATTTGTTTTATTTTCTTTTTCAGTATCTAAAAACCAGAGTTCACAAATACAAGGGCCTTATGTTCTAAGCTAGCATCAACAGAGTAAGTTAGGTGTCATGTTTGGACTGTATATGAACTGAGAGAATTGCACAAAGGGCCACCTTTGTGGATCCTTGCGAGTTAAATGATGAGGGCTGTATGCAATGGAAACCAAGTCCTTTTCCAATCACTGGTTTCTCACTCAAGGCAGTCTTAATCCCTAAACAGCCCTGACATCAAAATGTAAAAGAGGTAAAGGTAAGCTTTCTCAGACCAAACAAGGAAAAACTGATTTGCTGCAATAAAGCAAGATTTGTTCATCTCAGTTCTTGCTTTGGGCTGGGAATAGAAATAAGACCAGGTCAAAAGGTGGTAAGGAGCAATGACCTCTCATGCTGGAACCAACTGTTCAAACTGTTTCACCTACTAGTCAGTAATTGATGAGACTAATGATGCATAAGAAATCCTTCCTCCCCTTGTGTTTTGATCTAGCTAGAACATAAAACAATATGAAAAACAGGTAGCATTAACCAACCATGATCAGCCAAAAAATAATGGATTCATTAGAACTAAAAACTGAAACGATGGGAAAGACCCAAACTCATTTTAAGAATGAAGGAGTCTCTTTTCGATATTTTGGTCTTTGGATAGGTTAAAGGTGGAAAAAAATAAATAAAAGTACACCAAGTCAACTCCAGATTAGCCCCAGGAATGCCTACCCTTTTGCCCCCTTGATTTATGAGTCTCTTTTATTCTGTTCCACAAGCAAATGAGATGAGAGACCAAAGAAGGTGGTGCATTTATGCAGCTACCCAGGAGCCAGGGATCCCTGATCTCCACAATTTACCATGTGGCTGTTTTCCCAATATTCATATTTCCATACTCTCCTGGTTTGCCCAAGGTACTTCCACAGAACAAACACATCTTTTTTGTGAATCGTCCAATACGAGAGAGCATGCTGCGTGGAAGCATGGATCTCCAGATTTTTCCACTCTACCTTGCTATCACCTGCAACAACACACACAGAGTAATGTCTACCTCAAAGACCAGACACAAGGCAAAACCTTCTCCTTGACTCTTACCCCGGAACTCAGGGCATAACTTTTTCTTAATACCTAAAGAAAAAAAAAAAATACCACAACAACCTCAAAACTCCCCTCCACTCAAAATCATCACCACTATCCCTTCTCCACTCTCCTCATCCACCCCTCTCCTGCAAGATGGAAGAGGGATGCAAGAAGAAGAGCTCCTGGCCTATGGGCACACAATGCAGGAAGGGGCCACACTCACCAGAGCGTCCACAGTCTGCACAAGACACCAGCTCTTCGGGCCGTCCACTCTTCTTATTCATGTTAGAGCCCCCCAAGCAGAAGTCACAGTAGTTATTGGGAATGACCGTCCCGTCTGGTCCTTTCTGGGCTGTGGAAACATTAAAACAAATTCCAGTCTTAGGCTGAGATGTGTTCCTGCTGCTCCCTCTTCTCTTCCCACAATGTGGCAGAATCCACTCCAGAAAGAATACAAAGTTTAGAATATAAGGGTTTGTTACAATCAAGTGGTGATATTAGGCTGGATTGTTTTGTTTTGTTTTGTTGATCCTTCTTGGTTCAATAATACTAATGCCTTACAAGTATTCCAGAGTTTAATTTCTGCAGTATTTCCCACCGGTTTTTATAGAAACCACCTTGCTCCTCTGATTGTATCTCTAGATAAACAATTCACCCAGAAGTATTTCTAATCAAGTGAACTTCAGTCAACCTTGAACAACCAGCCCTCAAGCCAAGACCTCAAACATCAGAAGGAACCCATAAATAGTGGTGGCTACAGGACGAACAAAAGTCAATGCCTGGACCTTGCTTTTGAGAAAAACCCATTTAGGAAACAGTCCTCTTCCTGTCCCTGAAAAGAAAAATTTAGAAGTATGACCAGTGGCTGGTCATTTCCAGAAAGCACATTGGAGAGGTTCTTGGGGACTTTGGTGAATATCTTGGCAGGTACACAGGTATATGTTCTTGCCCATCCCCCTGAAGTCAGATTCATTATTCACAAAAAGCCCCATACAACTCAGGACAAGTTAATTTACAAAACCCAATGTCTAGAATTAGAACTATACACAGGGCGGGGGATTTAGTTCAGTGGTTCCATCGCCTGCCTCGCAAGCACAAGGTCCCAAGTTCAATCCCTGGTACCAAAAAAAAAAAAAAAAAAAGAAATATACACAAGTTTACTAGGAGATAGTTCAGTGTCATGCCAGAGATGGGTCAAATGGTGAATGGGAAGATGGGTCAAATGCTTAGGTATCAACCTATTAACACTATATCTAATTCCTGTTGAGAGTTCTTAAACAAAGGCAAAGAAAATCCTTGGGACATAACCTCAAAATCAAAGCTTTGTAAGAATAGCACATGTCTTTGAGTACCAAAATCATTCTCTGTTTCAAGGGGCTGACTGAAAAGCCTCAGACAGGTTCTTTGCTGGGAGAAATGCTTCCATTATCCTCTGTTTCTTTCCTCCTATTGTGGACATTTCTTTGTCTCTCTGTCTCTCTCTCTCTCTCACACACACACACACACTTCCTGTTTGCAAATAAAAGGGAAAAAAGTCTCTCCATTTGTAGGATTGGCCTTAACCACTATCTTCCTTCTTGGCATCCCGAACATCTGCTGCTACCTTTCATTATTCACTGGCTAACATTAATCAGGGTCCCGAAGGGTACAAATCTGTAAAAGAAAGCAGATATGTGAGCAGAAATCCCATCCAGACAGTAAGTGATAAACAGATTCACCCACTTTAATATGATTCCCTCTGGCCTTCCTTTCCTCCATGCCTCTGCTTTGCCTCCAGGAATAGAAAACTTACCTGGGGAAGGCGGAAGACAAAAGCTAGCAGAATTATATTACCGAGGGTTAATCCATTTATCAGTTGCTGTTTGGATTGTTTAATCGGTTTCTAAGTCATTGATTTCCATCTTTAGGGAGGCAGACAATTCTCAGCAAGGAAAGTGTTGGCTGTTTGGGGAGGCAGAGAAGCTGGCCTACCCCACAAGGTCTATAGAGTCTGGGCTTTTCTTTCCCTGCCACTAGAGTTCAAAGACATCTGCATGGCGTACAGAGTAGTTTTACAAATAAACCCACAAAACCAGTGCATCTGCAAAAACATTACTCTGCCTGTAAAATGTGTTTTGCCCAAATCCAGAAGTACCAGTGTCCCTTTCTTCCTTCTCCTTCAATTTCCATCTTTGCCATTTTTAAAACTTTTCTGAGAAAATCCAGTCATGTCTAGGAAGCAAGTAAACACCAAAAGATAGGTGGAAAACTATCAAATGGTGAACATAAATTAGAGGTGAAGTATATAAAATTGGGGGCTAAGGGTAAACCAAAGCTGGGTTTCATGAGTGGCAGGGACTAGATCTAAAATATGCAGATGCCAGTCACAACTGATAATGCTTCCTCCATAAAAGCAATTAAAGTATCACATCTGTTATCATCGCAAAACTCTCAGGGGGCCCAGTTTCCTCATCTGTCTCTCTCCTACACTCTTAGGGAATTCCTGATTGGCCCTTCACAAAATCTTCAAGCAACCAAAAAATCTGATGGTCTCCACCATACTGTATGCCCTGTGATATATGAAAATGAGGGAAAATATAGAGTGTAAGAATGTCCAATTATTTACAGTATTCACACCAACAGACTATTGGCAGAATATCCCACTGAGTCAAGAACTCCAGTAAAGCATGAAATAAAAACTCAGAAATGACCTAGTAGAGCAAAGCAGATAGTGATGGAGAAAACGATCCTATATAAAAAGACCAAAGGAGCAGAATTTAATTTATCTGAAGAAGAGGAGTTTCTAATGAGACAGAGTTCATGCAGGGTCCCCATATCTGTATTGGTCATTGGCTATACAAAGTGCCCATTCAAGGGAGTCAAGGAGATGTTAAAATCCCATTTGTCAGCCCTGGTGAGTACAGCTGTGACATGCTGGGCAGCAGATATACTTTGGTCTAGCAATGGCCCAGTATAGAAAGTGACAATGAACAGTTTTGCATTCTTTTCAAAGAAATCATTTGTGTGGCAGTGCCTACTCTCTCCTTGACACAAAGAACTCAAAGCATCCTTCCATCATGGTAAAATGCCATAGAAGGGACTAATACCTCTACATCTGATTCTCTTATACATTTTGTTACTTAAAATTGGTTTCAGAATGAAGATTCTCCCACTGAGCACTTCCAATTCCCAGCTAGAAATAAGCAGTCATTCTTTGGGGAAGGCAGTCTGTTGGTATCACTGTTATGCCCCTTCTCTTGTTAACACATGTGTGCCTCATCACCCATACTACATGATCTACTCCTTCAAGCCCAGGACCATACCTAATTCATTACTGGAATGTCTACGTGTCTTGTACACTGGAAATGCTTACCAACAATCTGGGAAGTGAATGGCTTAGAAATGGATGGCAGAACTATGCAGACGTAGTTTAAAGAATAAAATTGGGTGTGCATAGGTTATATGCAAATACTATTTCCTTTTATACGAAGGACTTGTGCATCTGCAGATTTTGCATGCTATCCATATTTTTCTTCCTCTTGCTATCACATGTAGATGCCCCTGGGACAGAGCACTGTGTTTGCTTTCCCCATGGCAGAGTTATCTGTTGTTCTGAACATCATTTACTGCCTGCCCTTGCTTTATTTCTCAACTCCTCAAAGACAAGAAAGAACTGGCTGAGTTGGTCATCTGACCTGGATTTAAGGCCAGCTTCCAGAGTATGCAGATGTGGGTAACTGAGGACCATAACTTATTGTCTCAAGAAAGAACTACCAGGTCACGCCTACCCACTCAGCCTCCATCTTGTTCACCTGCTTGCAGAGAAGAGAAAGGAGCAGGTGTTTATTACACAACACAACTCCACTGAAGCTTGTGCTGGATGTGCTACAAACTCTATTTTGTTGATTCTCACAGAATCTTTGTGACATGGGAATTATTTGATACATGAGGCCACTGATATCCAAGAGATTAAGGTACTGGCTCTCCAGGTCTCAGTTACAAAGAAGGGGAGATGGGATTCATCCCAGTTTGTCAATGTCCTGAGAGATTCTACCACTAATCACACTTGTCTGCCTCAAGGGAAGTCTAGAGGCAAACACTTCCTGGCCGTACCTTGTATATCAAATATTCCATAAATTTCTTTAGACTCAACTTGATTCACCCAATATGCTATTTACAAAGCCCAAAGTGATAAAAAATTATTGAGATTGGCCTGATAAAAACAGAAATTCCCTTTGAACTTAATGTCCCTACCACAGTAATCCATCCCAGGTGACCCTGTTTATTGTCATTTAGTCTATAAAAACACTTCTCTTGAGAATTCCAGAGGCTCATGAAGGAATGTTTGTAAGTCAAGCTAATACCATGGCTATATTGGCCTATGGCCTGACCCAGCAGTGAGCAATTTCCTGGTACCGTATATGAGATCATTATAAAAAGGATTTTACTATAAATAGGAAGTTCGCCCAGACCTTGCAAGCAGGATTTAAATAGAGATTCTGCTTCTGCTTATGGGAAATTGAGTCCCACTTTATAGAATAAGATGACAGGGAGAGCAAAGACCCGAGTGGTATCTCGGTGGCAGAGTTCATGATGGTGGATTTGGTTTACTATTGATTAATGTTCATGGGCTGAGATCATAGAAGAGGCACAAGTAAACTGCTGAGAAAACAAAGTAAGCCTTAAGAGTTTAGGAATCTACCTGGGGGAGATAACTCTAAAAACAATTCAAAGTGGGAAAAAAAGGAAATGGGGTACAAAGTTCATGAAGAAATGGAGAAAAAATAACAAGGTGGGAAGGAGCATTCAAATGACTCAAAGCAAGAGAAAAGAAGAGCTAAGCCTCAAAGAGTCTCACCACCATGCTCAGGGAAGTGAGAACAGGCACTCTAGAAGGGAATCAGTGCACATTACAGGATATTTTAATCAGGACTTACATCTATGCTAAATAAGGCCACAAATCTTCCATAAAACTACCACGCAGGCAGGGCTATGTTTCCTCCTTTCAGTTCAGGCTCTGCTGCCACTTGTAAAAAGAATGAATGGCACGGACTGTCTGGCCACAACAGCCCCTCACCTAGGCTTTGCAGAGACCAGAACTGTACTCTCTTTGTCCCAGCTAAACAGGAAGCAGGCTGGAAGTTGAGGCTCCTCCTTGGCACACACACAAAGGCCTGGCCTCGCATTCTGCCTGCCAGAGCCTGGGGTGCACAAGCACACACCATACTCAGGAGACCCCCAGCCAGTCCCAGCCCCTACCCCGGCTCAGCAACTGCTTATCCAAAGCCTGCTAAATTGATATGTGTAGCCCTTAGGGAACTTGGGGGGCATCTGCAGAGTCCTCCAGGAAAAGATGTGCCCCTCCTCACTCCTCTCACTTGTCCCCCACCTCCCTCCATGCTGACAGTTCCTATGTCCCTCCACAGGTCTGACATGTTTCCATGGCAACTGGAATCCTGGGCTCCAGCAGCCTCTGCTCTTGCCACCTGTTATTACTTCATCTCTCAAGTGTAAAGCATCCTAGCCCAGTGCCACTTGGCTGTGCAGAGCGCATCTTTAGAAGACAGAGTAAAGAAAAGAAGAGAGGAAAAGAGGCCACACAGAAAGGCAGCCCTGGTCTGGTCATGGAGGACACACGGGACAGGACAGCACAGGATGGGGGATGCAGCTTTGGAGACACACAGAGTGCAGAGGGAGAGTGTAAACTGGTGCACCTTCCCTCAGAATCAGTGAGCAGGCCTCAGCTGGAGGCCACCACCACATCCCACTACCTACTCCCCAGCCTTACAATGAGGGCCACAGCAGGGGTAGGGAGGCTGGCGCAGGCTAGGGAAGAGAGGCAGCCTGGCAGACATCTGTGCTGGCCCAACACAGAGCAGAGCCAGGAGAGGGTTAAAAGTGGTGTGATCAAGACTGTGAGGAAGTCTGGACCAGAGGGCAAGCAAAGCATCAAAGCCTGGATAAATGGCCTTAATTCTCATGCTCTCGCTCACTCTACTCCTTACGTGTTTACTCATATAAATTATCCCCAAGGTCTGACACCTTTTTTCACTGCTTTCCTGGAACTGATGAAAAATAAATCCCATAGATCCAAGGAATAAAAGTGTTGGAATTCCATCCAGGATGGTTCTTGGCCACCTGGTAGCAATCAGGCCCGCCCCAGGGCACAATGAGGAAGACAAGCAGTGCTTTTCACCCTACTCATGGAGTGGCAGGGTACCTGGAGGCCACATACTTCATGACTTTTACCATCAAGAATCCTTGATGGCACAGGACCCCCTCCCCCACCTCTGTGCCATTTGGCCACCCAGCACTGAGACCAATGTGACTGTAGGGTAAAGATCGTGGGGAGCTAATGCAGGATGATTCCAGGCACTGAGATTAGTCTGCCTGGAGAAGAGAAGGCTGAGGGCTAATTTAATAAGTCTTCAAGTTTATGGATGAGGCTGATAAATTGCCACACTCTGTATTGTCAAGGACAACACAAGACAAAATGAGCTAAAATGGCAGCACATGCCACAAAAAAGCTTGAAGTGAAGGTGCTAAGACAGTTAACGGCATGGTTTGAGGGGCCTTCTCCAAGCCGGCCTCTGAACCCAGGGAAGGGTCCCCTAAGCCCAGGGTGTTTGAATTCACACCTATCCAGAGGCAAGTGAGTCTAGCAGATGACAACTCAGGTCCCTGGTAGACTTATTATTTGAGGATTATAATAGGGTGAAAGAAAAAGAAGAGTGAAGTTTTCTAAACCCAGAGGAACTCAGGCTTTCATCATTGTTTTATATTTGTGTACAAGTCTCTCTGTTAGCCAGGAGCTCCCTGAGGCTGTCTTTCATGCCTGTGTGCCTGGCACCTGAAACACAGACTGACACAAAGCTGATGATAAATACTTAATGAAAGGATGGACAAACCTTCACGGAGCTTTTGAGGGTGGGAAATATGCCAAGAAAAGGGAAGTTAAAGACAAGGAACTGAGTGCATGGGAAGTCCTCTGAGTACACAGTGACCCACTCTAAGGCTTCGTAAGCACTAGTCCCTTTCATACCAGGGACAGGAAGAACAGAGAGGACAAGCAATGGGCCCACTGGAGAGAAGAAAGCTGCAGTGCAGAAGCCCAGGCTCTTCCCAGACAGGAATCTGCTCCAGGAGACATTTCTTGGTACACCAGAAAGGGAAGAATTCGGTCTCCCAGACTCAGCCGTGGAGTCTTGAGTTCCAGAGTCCCCACAGGACCAGTGAGAAAGTAGAGCCTGACTTACTCTGTGTTGTGCCATGTGGTGTCGATGCCCCCCCACCCCCAGCCCGGCCTTCTTTCCCTTCATCTTTACCAAATACTCAACACAAGCCTTGGATTTACTCCTAAAAATTGTGCCTGAAAAACAGAAAACACATATCTGCTCACATTGTCTCCATATCAATTGAGCAACCTTAATCCAAAAGTCTAAAATCTAACGTGTTCCAAAATCGAAAACTTTTTGAGTACTGACATAATTCCTAACACCACAAACAGAAAATTCCACACATGGCCTCATGTGACAGTTTGCAACCAAAATGTAGGTGCCCTGAGCATAAAATTACCCATAGGCTAGGTATATAAGGTGCATATGAAGCAAATAAATGTGTTTAGACTTGAGTCCCATCCCCAAGATAACTCACTGTATACATGCAAATATCTCAAAATGTGGGGGAAATACCCAAAATACTTCCGATCCAAGCATTTTGGGTAAGGGACGCTCAGCCCATATTTTGGTTAGAGTCGTAATTTGCAGTGGGACAAAGGGTTGCAACAGCTTTTCGGGCATTGGGATATCATCGCAGCAGTTCTGGGGCTATGGAGATCACAGTAGTATCTTCTATGCTCCACACTTTGCAGCAACCTCTAGTCTGTGATTGATGCTTGGATAAATTAGGAAAAGACCAAGTAAAGTTTACGCATGTTGGTTAGGGAAAATGCAATGAGATATTTCCATTTTCTGGTGGGTGGTCACCTGGGTCAAGTCATACCCTGGCCCAGAATCTTGCCACTCAGTCATGAATTTGAGAGTGACTGTACCATCATGGCCCTTAACAAAGGGTGTCATTTCCCTTAAAGACTTTTAGGACATCTTAGTGAGTCAGAGCTGGACAAGTTCCATTTACTCAAGTTGTTGGGATGTTACTGTGGTAATGGTAGAATTCAGCAAGCCCTCTCCTGTTTTCCCTGACCTGTCTTTTTCTGTCTTTCTTCACCACCACCACCACCTCTAAATTTAGCCCACAAACTGATTCACATAGTCTTGTCCTTCAGACTGAAAACGAATAAAGAAATGGAAAAGCTGAGTCTTAATCTCTCAGCCAAGAGACCTGAGGATTGGTAGTCAAGACCAGGAGGGTGAAGCACAGCACAGTGGAGAAACAAGGGCCCAGGCAGGGAGACCAACCCAAAGGGTAAGCCAAGAGGTAGATGCTGGAAGCTGAAGATGTTTGTCCTACAAAGGACAAAGCATTAAGAAAGGTGATTCAGCCAGGCATGGTGCCCACACCTATAATCACAGCACTGTGGGAGGCTAAAACAAGAGGATCAAAAGTTCAAACTCCCTGAGAAATTTAGTGAGACTCTATCTCAAAATGTTTAAAAAATTAATAGTTCTGGAGATATGAAGGCCCTGGGTTCAATTCCTAGTACAAAAGACAGAGAGGGAGAGGAGGAGAGAAAGAGAAAGAGAGAAAGAGAGAGAGAGAGAGAGAGAGAGAGAGAGAGAACAAGCTCGTAGAAGTTGAGACTGGGGAGTGAAGGAGGAAGGAAGGGACAGGGAGAAATTGATCAAGAGGCACCAAGTTACAGTTAGATGGAAGAAATAAATTCTGCTGTGCCAGATAACAAAATGTACTTTCTATTTCAAAAAAAGGTTAAAGAGCTGGGCGTGGTGACACACGCCTGTAATCTCAGCACTTGGGAGGCTGAGGCAGGAGGATCACTGTGAGTTCGAGACCATCATGGGCTACATAGTGAGTTCTAGGTCAGTCTCAACTACATAGTGAGACATTGTCTCAGAAAAAAAAAAAAAAACAACAAAGACATGTTAAAGAAAAAATTTCAAATGTTCTCCTCACAAAGAAATGACAGATGTTTGAGGAGACATATATGCCTAACCTGATGGGAACGCCCCACATTGTACACAGATGTACCGAAACATCACACAGCATCCCATCAACCCATAAAAACAAAAATTACATAACAACAAAAATTATGTGCCAATTTTTAAAAACAAGTTTTTAAATAAAGAAAAGATTGAAAACCAGCTGTACCCCTTTGATTGAACAGCACAACCTGATTCCTGCCCAGTTTTCTGATTCAGTACATACAAAAGAAAAAAAAAAGAATTAAAAGGAAATTGATTGAACATCAGTCTTCAAAAGCTAGATTTCTCTAAGGTTCAGCTGGGAGTATGTTTAAAATGAAAATTCCAGGCCTGGATTCCACTGCCTGCCTCATAAGCAAAAGGTCCGGAGTTCAATCCCTGGTACCAAAAAAAAAAAGAAAAGAAAATTCCAAGGCCCACCTCAGTCCTGCTGAACAGCAGCTCTGCACATGGGTGCAGCAGTCTGCGTCTAACACACCCTCCAGGTGATTCTGATGAGCCCACCAGCCTGAGAGCCACTCTCCGTCGCTCTGATTTCTGTTGTTGTTACAACTATACTATCTGAGGTGATGGGCTCAGGAAGAGGAGAGGTTAATTTGGCTCGTGGGTGCTCAGGTTTCAGTTCATGATCAGCTGCTCCTGTTACTCTGGGCCTGTGGAAGCACAGTACACGATGGCGGGAGTGTGCAGTCTAGAGGAGACCTGTTTGTCTCATGGCATCCAGGAGAAAGAAAGAAAGAGACAGGAAGGAAGGAAGGAGCCAGGGTCTCAATATCCCCTTCAAGGACACACCCCTAGTGATTCAACTTGCTCCCAGGAGGCCTCATCTACTGACAGCACCACAGGCTGAGGACCAAGCCTTCAACATGTTGGCTTGTGGGGGACATTCAAGGTCCAAACAATAACACACAGCTGCAGCAGGGCATGCAATAGTCACGTTACTTGCATCACACACATTTTCTGTTGATGCTGTGCTTTATATGAATTAATTTATTTAATCTTCAACATGACCTATGAAATAGATGCCATTCATGTTCTGATTTTATTTAAGTGATACATGAGGCACAAGAAAGATAAGCAGACAGACTAAGGCCAAATGTTAGTAAGTGGCTCTCTTGCCTCTGAGCCCATGCAGTGTGGCCCTTAGCTGGTCCAAAGAACACTGCCCTACCATGAGCTCACACAACCACGCACCCAGTGGAAGTCAAATCTGAGAGATCTGCTGGGCCTCATCCTGCAGGGCCTTATAGGTCAGGGCTTCCCAAATTTTGATCTCACTAAAGTTCAGATTGAAATTCATAGATCCACAATAAGGCCTGAGATTTCACATTTATAAGCCCCATAGCAAGGCCATCTAGACTACATCTAGACAAAACTAGATATGCTGAGGGCCCGGGATTTAGCTCAGTGGTTCCACTGGCTGCCTCACAAGCCCAAGGTTTTGAGTTCGATCCCAGCTACCAAAAAAAAAATAAACAACAACAAAAAAAATCAAAACTGGATATGCTGGTCACCTGAATCCCAGGTGATCACACTGTAAGAAACAAAACTGCAGGATCTCATGGTAAGGAGTAAATACTGTACTGAAGTATAATAACTGCATTGTAAGCAGTGTGGCATGATCTATTCTATACCTTAAAAAAGATAGCTCAGCTTCTCCATAGAGAACAGAGTATATGAGGCAAAAATAAAAGTGGAGAGACCAATAAAGGAAAGTACAACAAAGTAGTTGTAGTGACCCAGGCAGAAGCTGGAAGTGGCCAAGAGAAAAGAGAGGGAGACAGGTATGCAGGATAATTTGAAAGGATGTTATAAGTGGTTTAGGAAAACAAAGAGCCAAGGATGAGTCCTAAGAGTTTCACTTCAGGCATAAAGCCTTACTTTAGATGGGAAGAAGGATCATAAAGAGAGAAGAGCTAGGAAAGATGGTGCAAGACAAGAGGGAGCAAGACACAGACAAATTATTGAATAGTGTGATATGTGATTTTTTTCTACAATAAAACTCATTTATCAATTAAAACATCAATGAGAGTTTATAATGTGAAAGGTGGAATTCCTATAACCATTACCACACCAAAAGTTAGTAAAGTGCTTTGAAGAATAATTGTGCTGCTATAGATCGAAGTGTGTCCCTCCTCACCCTCCAAATTCAAATGCTGAAGTCCCAATCCCTAGTGTGATGGGTTTTGGAATGGGATATACTGGGGTTAATCAGGTTTGGTAAGGTCATAAAGGTGGGAACACCGCAGTGGACTAGTGTCCTCATAAGACATGAGAGCTGGGTTCTTTTCCTATCTGAATGTGTCAAGAAAAGGCCACGTGAGGACACAGCAGGAAAATGGCTGTCTGAAAAATAAGGACAGAGCCCTCAGCAAACCCTAACCCTACTGCCACAGTGGTCTTGGACTCCCAAGAGTAAGAAATTAATTTCTGTTGTTTAAGCCACCCAGTCTGGAATTTCGCCATAGCAGCTCAGGTTAAGGCAGGACCTGGTAATGAACTCATTTCTTCTGAAAAGCTGCTTGTAAGATGATGCCTTGCACAACTGGCCAATAGGTATTTAAGGGACATCAGGAGGGCTATGATAAAGAATCAAGCTTAGGCCTGGGATCCATCATTTGGGATTCTAACTGAATGGTATCCAACCCAAGCCCATTCACATCACAAGGTACTCCAGCCTCTTTGAGCCGCAGTTTCCTCCTCTGTCAAATGAGAATAATATCACAGGCCCCGTGGCTTTGTGAACATCACATGAGATGAGGCACAAAAAGTAGCTGACACCTAAGAGGTCTTCCACTGTTCCTTTCCTCTTCCCCCTCCTAACTCAAAATAGTTCTATTTCTGATTTGGGGGGAATCAAAGGCTGAGTAAGTTTTCCCAAGAAGTAACACACGACTCATCACCCGGTCTTTGTGTGCCCTGCCATCCTCCAGGGGATGTGGCACCCTTATTTCTAGGATTGTCGTAAGGAATAGATGGCATAAATGCGGCAGACTTGGCCCAGTGTCCCACACACTGAAGAAATGCTAGCAGTTCTTGTTACCTTTGCTGCTCACTGTGTAGAATGCAATATGAGCATTGCAGTTAATTATGCAAAAAAAATGTGAGAGAATCAAAGAGACTCAGAGAAAGCTAAGAGACATGTGGATAGCCAATCCCGGAGAAACAGCAGGGCAAATCAAGATGAGCCACACTTGATTAGATCCCCCTGCAAAGCTTCTCGAGCTGGTTTTGTGTATACATCTTATTCCCCCAAACACCCCCAAAATTCTCCTAAGTATTAACCACATGCAATGCCTTTTTGGAGCCCCTATTGCCCTTATCTCACAACTGGATACACATACAGTATGTGCTCAATAAATACCTAAGGACCAGTGTCCTATATCTGAGATTTGACAAAGGATGTGCTAGGCCCAAGTCAGGCTTTAATAGCCGTAACTGACGCCAATGAGTCCTCGTGGGCAGTTAGCCTCACAGAAAAGTCCCCTCCCATTGCCTCAGATGGAGCCCCTGATTCACATTAGCCATCTGTGGCCATAGACATGCTCTGTCCATCCAAAGAGGGCAGAGATGGGACATCAGCACTTGCAATGTGCAGGCACTGTGCCAACCTCCCCCTCCATCATCCCATTCAAGACTCATAGCAACTCCAGGAGGTGAAGATGATTATTATCTCCCTTTTATAAATGAGGTGATTCATTTGAGGAGCAGAAAAGTGATCCTAATTTCCACAGCTAGGACACAGCAGAGCAGCATGGTCACAAGCCATACTCTGGACTGAACAATTCCTAAGCTGTACTCTCAGTCACTAGAACAAGGGTGCATTTGACCCATGAGGCTGGAAATTTACCACGCCACATACTTTATAACTTAGGCAGCCCCTCAAATTCTTTGCTTTGTAATCTATAAAGTGTTTAGTTAATAATAACTCACCTAAAGAACTTCCATTGCTAGTTTCCAGATTTGTTCTACGGGGAAGTGAGAAACATCTCATTTCCCCCAGAAAGAGCCCTGGATCTGACTTTCTCCCTTTATCCCCCATAATTAAGGATGAATTCCATTGTCAAGGTTGGCTAAGTGGGCTTTATGGCTTTTCGGGCACATTTCAGAGTGGTGTAAATTTTCAAGCATGTTTCAAAGGTAATTTTCACTCTATATCCTAAAGCTGTAGGTACTACCTGCCCCTTGGCCATACGTTACAGGACAAGAGATGTCAGAAGACTAACATCTGTTAGATGTTTCCCATCAGTGTGGCAATGACATCATATGCTGCTTTTAGATAATTTGTACATTATCAGACTAATTTACAGATTATCTAATCAGCAGACATTACCTTTAATCTATTCAGTTTTCCCCTTTCAGTTCTGTGAAGTACAATATGCCCTCCAAAGGGGTACTAGGGTTGAACCATTATTTTCCACAAAAGAGACAGAAAGCCTAATTTCGTCCCAGGCACATAAACCTCCAAAGACCCCCAAATTCAGTTTCATGCACATGAACAATAAGCTGGAGATAAATTTTACAGAACCATGTATTAAAAACATTTTCCTCTTACACATTCCAAGTATGTTATTGAGAGTATGTTATGTTCACTTATGCAATTAAAGAAATATACCATATAAGGACTTCATTATAAATCATTCATTTTTGCCTTCTAGTAATTGCTACCATGGATCCACATTTCCTAAAGATGCCTCCAAGTGTGGGTCCTGCTTACATTTACAGCTTTTCCTCTGCATCCCCTAAATCCAAAACTATAGTAGACACAGTTACAAACCAATTGTCTGAACACATCATACTGTTTAATACTTCCCACCTTTGTACATACAGCTCCCTCCTGGAACCTAGGATGTTCTCTTCCTCGTGACAATTCCTCCTCCTTTTCCAAGGGCTAATTTGAATGTCATTTCCTCAAAGCCCTTAGTACAATGAGCCTCAAGCTTCAGTGTCCACCAGAATGCCCTGGAGGGTCTTTTAAAACACCTTGCACTGGTCCTTTCATGCAAGTCCCTATATCGGGAGGTCTGGTGCAACCCCAGAACTTGAACTTCCCATGAGTCCCCAAGGGATGTTGGTGCCACACTCAGAGCACAACTGCCTCAAGTTACAGAAAGAACGCTGTGCCCTTAAGATCTTAGTGCCCTCACTCTTCTGTCTCCCACTCCAGCCTACAGGCCATTCAAGGATAGGGCTAAGTCTTATTTGTGTCTGTGCTTCTGAGTCCTGGCAAGTAGTCAGTACTCAGTGGCTACCAAGCCGATGGGCAGATGCAAAGATGCATGCAGGGATGGATGGCACTGAATATATTGGCACAGCTTTTTCAACTTAGTCCATCCTCACCCCAAAAAGTATCTTGAAAACATCACCTATAATAGATTGTAACTGTGCAGAGAAATTAAAAGGAAATTCAAGAGGAGTTCTGACATTGTCACCCAGTCGTTGAGATGTGAATTCCAATCCTGTTTACTGAGGTTGCATTTAAGGGGTCCCAACAGAATACTTCTGAGTGGCACCGTCAGGGTGCCGATCCCCAAGCCTTCTCTCCTTTGATTCATGTCTACAGTGTAGCTGTTTGTGCGCATATATGTACATAGATACATACACAAACACACACACACATAACACAGTTTTGGGGGGTGTGTTTTGTTTTTTGTTTTTTGGGGGGTTTTTTGCAGAGAGCAGATGGAGGTGGTAAGGGAAATGGAGGGAGAAGAAGGAAGTAAGCCTCAAGCAGGAAGCAGAAGGACAGCAGCCCAAGTAAGGAGGTGCCCTCACACTAGGGCATGGGTGTGAGCTCCAAGCATTCTCGCCTTCAGGCAGAAAGCCTGGAGCACAGAGAGAAAAAGACATCCACAGGAGACACAGAAGTGGATACTCAGGAGAAAATGAGACATTAGGAGAGAAACAAAGGCGACAGTGCATCTGCTGGGAGGGCTTGGAAGACAGGAAAAGTGGCAGTCAACTGCTGAGCTGGCAGCTTGGGCAGCAGGGAGGGAGTGGGAAGGGAAGGTCAGTTCTGGCTGCAGCAAGCCCTCTACCCTTTCCACAGCAGCAGCAGACGCAGCGATGAGTAATGGGCTCTGCAGAAGAAACAGTTGGAGGGGACAGAGCAAGGGACAGCAGGAGGACCAAAGTCAAAAGGTCTCGTGTGCTGCGGGTGGTGTGAACCAGCTGCCCGTGGCCCCGCACACTCCTGTATCTGTAGGGCTGTTATTCCATGAGAGCACCTTGGGTCACCTGAGCTCTGCCAACAGAGGAAAGTCAGCATTTCCTCTCCGCCAGCATCCAGACCTTCTCCTGGGGGAGCTACAGATTAGCCTCCTGGATTAGCTCTCCTGCAACCCCCACCCACCCACACCCAAAGCCCTGCTAAGGAGGATAGCAAAACTGAGAGACCTCAGGGTACTGCTGAGTTGTCACACTCAATTCACCACACAGCCCAGTGGCGTTTAGTGGCACGATGGATGGGAGCCCAGCCCCAGCCCCAGACAGTGGGAGCAGCTAGTGATTGGGTATTAATGACGCTAGCAATTAGTGCTCACAGAGAAATGGTGGGGGGTTTCTCACCAGGGGAATGTGGGAGCAAACAGAGCACACATTTGGAGCAGCAAGCAGATCAGTGGTGACTACAGTGCACAGAACCCATGGAGAGCAGCTGCCTTGGGGTTTGTCCTGAGAATCAGGGACAGGAGGAAGGATTGTGACTTCTCCAGACAACAAGAACGTTTCCCTGCTGCAACCTCCCCATTAGTGAAGTTGGGGTTGATCACAGAGTTCTCAAAAAGGGCACTGTAGAAGAAATGTCAAGAAAAACGTGTGAGGGTTCTGGAACCTTCATCATATGAGGAGGCCCCAAATCAGTCCAGTTACCTCTTTTCTCTGAGGCTTAAAGCCCATGGCCAGGCAAGTGTTTCTTTGTGAAGAACCCAGCAATATGAGATAGGAAAAGGAGGGGAGAGGGGGTAGAATGCACATGCTCACCCACAGGCCTACAGAGAGATGGGGACAAGTATCAGGCAACGTTTCTCGGAGAGGTGTCTTCATACAGGAAGAAGAAAAGCAAGCACAGCTTCCTTACTAAGCAAGACTGAACGGCCTCACAGGGAGGGCACAGGAAGCTGAAGACACCTATCGATGAGAGCTCAGGACAGTACGATCTGGTGGACAGAATAAAACATACCAGTGTTGGTCTCAGAAGTCAAGAACCAATTTGGAGGAGACAGCAGGAAGTGCTAGGGAGGAGGCTGCCTACTTCCACTTCCTTCCTGCAGTGCACCCTCCTCGGCCATTGCAAGAACATGCACACATATGACATTCAAGCATGTGCAGACACACATGCATGTACACCACTTACTACAGTGAGGCTACAGGAGAACTGGGAAAGAAGCATTTCAGTCCCCTTAGAAGTGAAGGCAAACCTTTTAGAACTTTCAGTGATACAAACAGCCCAATGTGGCATGCATGCCGTGGTTCACTACCACTGCCCTGTAGGGTGAGTAAGGTACCCAGGCACAGGAATAAAATGGTCTGACATGGAGGAAATATTTGGAAATAAGCTGTCACTGGGAGAATAAAAACTAATACCAGGCTACTAAACACTTCAGAGTAAGCAACAATCACTATAAATACTTTCCACATAGGGCCAGAAATCAAAGGCGTTTTCTCTTAGCCTCCTCCTGATAGAAAGCAGCAGCTCCTTGTGACCTCCTGGTCACTTAGACCAGACAAGGGAAAAACAAGTATCAGCTGGCTGAGCATAGGTCAGAATATTTTCCTTTCTGAAAGACTAGGGTGGCTGGAGCAAAGAAAACTCCCAAGGGGGACCTCAGTGTTGTAGCTTCTCAGATGCTGATGAGGAGAGAGGACAAAACTGTCAGATACCTCCTACCCTGCTTTTCAGATTCTTCCCAGATGACAAAAGTAAAGTAAGAAAGAAAGGGTCTGCGCACAAAAGGGCAGAATCCTGAAAATGAGGCTGAGTTAAAGAAGGTGTTATGGCTGAATCATGCCCCTCACTTCACACTCCTATACTGAAAGTTTATCCCCTAGTTTCTCAGAATATAGCTGCATTTGGAGACAGGGTTTTTAAAGGAGTAAAGTCAAAATGAAGCCAATAGGATAGACTCTAATCTAGTCTGGCTGGTGGCCTTTTAAGAAGAGGAAATTTGGACCCAAAAGAGACCACAGGGCACCTGTGAAGAGAAAGGAAAGACCTGGAAAAGGGGTGACCAGGTGGTGATCATCTGCAAGCCAGGGAAAGAGCCTTAGGAGGCAACAAACTCACTGACACCTTGACCTTGGACTTCTAGCTTCCAGAACTGGAAGAAAATAAATTCTGTTTAAGCCTCCCAGTCTTTTATTATGGCAGCCCTACTAAACTAAAAAAGAAGACAGTGTTACAAGGGGAAAGTGATAAGTGGGTTAATGGAAACTAGACCTAAATCCAAAGAAAGGTCTTGTCAACGCGTGTGTTATTTCAGATACTGGGTGAAGGCACTCAACTGACTAAAATGAATGAAGTCATCTTTAAATCTTAGAGTTTCATTTGCTTTAAAGGTCTAATCATTTTAATTTCATTAATTTTTTTACACATTGCATCTCCACAAATTTTCTCCACCATGTGATCTCAGCATGGCCCACATCTTGACACTAGCTCTAAAGATCCCACCTTCCCATTCCATTTTGAGGTGTTTGTAGACCCAGAGGCATTACTGGATCTTACAGAAGGAAATCAAGTGGTAAGCCTCTTTTTGATTCCCTAATTCATACCGAAGTTAAAGGAAAGAGAGAGGCAAAATGGAAACACAAATCTTCAGAATTATTTTGAGTCCTCAGAGACAACTGTCATCCCAAATGCAAATCCACTCAGATCCCGTTTGCCATTTGAGTGCTCAAGCAAAGAACATGGAGCTCCAGGCAACATCTCTAAGGCCCTGTATCCAAAATTGTAACCCCTTATAACAAAGCGACAGCAACCAAACAGTGTCAATTATTAAAAATAGAGTATCTGAAATCTCTTAGAGGCTAAGCAGACATGAGACATCCCCATGGGCTACAGCCAGCCAGCTGTGTCTCCCGGGGGTGAATGCGTGTTCCAGAGCCAAGGAAACACGGCAGGTCCGGTATTCAATGGCAGCCTAGCAGGACGTACCCTTTCTGCTGAATGCTTACCTACCTTCTTCCCTCCAGGAGCTGAGCTGGGTTGTAAGCCTTTCCCCACTCACTCTAAGCCAGTGGTTTAGCTGAGCCACCAGGTGGTAGCTGGCTGAGCTGAGGGAGCCAACTCACCATGGGACATTGAAGCTAGTCAATCACTGCCACCAGAAAATGCCAGAGCTGCAAAAGGAAATGTTCCACAGCCCTGCCCACACCTCTCCTCACTGCCCCAGCAGCAGGGACTCACGTCTGTGGTTCTCGTTTCTGTGGTTAGGTGGAGATCGCGTCTCCTGATCCTGGGCTTCATCCCCCTCCTCGCTGGCCAGGTGGGTGTGGGCATAGTGGTAGCTTAGTCCTGGCCGGTTCTTGTAGCGCTTGCCACAGACTAGAGAAGAAAAGAGGGGAAAAAAAGAAATGCCGACGTCAGTAACTTTTGCAGCCACCGCTTTTGTTCCCTCACACTGCAACCCCCAGCCATCTACCCCAGAGCCAGGATTCCCCTAAGATCTACCTTCCATCCCAATCCACCTTTATACCCCCAGATGGGATCAACACTACCATAACAACACAGCCCCTGTATTGTTACCATGAAAGAAAAGAAAACTGTAAAAGAGCAGAGAGGTTACAGCTGTGTGAGCGTTCCACCATCCCCTGGCTGGAGACCCTAGACAAGAGCACCTCTCTGTGCTGTTTCAGGCACAAAATGGGTATAAGAATAGGGCTCAAAGGGTTGTATGATGAGTTAACCCCTACACAAAGCACTTAGAACCTGTCAGCACATGCTAAGGGTGACTTATGACTGAATTCCAAGAGCACCTGGAATCTATTCAGGCTATCATCCCAAGGCAAAGATGAGGCAAGAAAGGCCTAGTGGCACTAAGCAATTTGCCTGGGGACACACAGCTTTCTGGATTCCTCCGCAGGGCTCCTTCTGCTACCTTGTGCTGACTCTGTGTGAAGCACAAAAGTTTCATATGAATATTTCTGATGCATCACCCAGTCATTTTGTACCAGAAAAATATTCCACTTCTACCATGAAAACCATGAACCTCAGTTATCCTTGGTGGATCAAGCGCTTGTGATCTCAATTGCCCAGGCCAGCCTCTGAAACCCCACTTCTGTAAAGGGTGTTCTCATAAGCAGTATGTCTCCAATGGAATGGAACAACTTGAGACAAAGCAATGGGCAATATGAACATAGCTTTTAGTTAAAACCAGACTGCCACTCTTGCTGCCCCACCCCCACTCCCAGCCCAATGGCTCAGCTTCTGGGCATGGGACTGCAGGTAGCGACACCTCAGGGCCTTCACAGTAACAATGCCATGACTACCATCTAGTCTTGCCCAGCAGAGCAAGCCAGGCCTGCTGTGCTAGAGAAGTTGATGGTTGGTTATAGGTCCTAAGGGACTCTCCCTTCTCTGGCACTGACACTGATGGTTTATACCAATGAACTTAAATGCTACACCAGCCAAAAGAGCACAGATGTCAGCATCAGATCCAGGTTCAAACCCCAGTTCCAGTCGCCCAAGTTCAGAGACTGTATGACTTTGTATATAGAAGAGCTGTTAACCAGGTACCTTACCCGGGACAATTATGACTTCTCATAGGGTTTCTTCTCCCGCTATTTTCCAAGCTGTTTTGTTTTGCTTTTTGGGAAATAACCATTGGCAAAAATAGATAACATCATCTCTTGTTTCCCATATTTATCAGACCATTTTAATATTACCTTAACTCATTTTAAACAATCACTAGGGCAATGAGAAAATCAAGCAATTCCTATTTTAATAAAGCCAAATGTAGTATTTCACTGTTTAGAATGATGAATAGAGCTAATTTTTAGCCTTTATCAAATTTAAGTAGTCCCTCTTGTTGCTGCTTTAGAGTTTTATTATATGAGAATTTTATCTGCTGCCCTTTCAACTTCTACTATACATGATTCTCCTTTAGTTTGTTGACATGGTGAATTATACTGATTTCCTAATATCTCCTATTATTGAACAATTCTTGCATTCCTAGAATGTACTCTATTTAGTAAGGCATATTATCCATTTGATATACTACTACATTCAATTTACTAATATTGCATCCACACTCAGACTTGACTTGGATCTATAACTTTTGGACTATCTTTATCAGGTTTCAATTTTATGGTTATGTTAACTTCCAAAAATGAAGTGGAGAGTTTTGTTGTGTGAAATTGAGCAAGACATAATTTCTCTATGCCTTTTCTCTAGAATAATGCCTAAAGAAAAGGAATTATAAATAGTATTTTAAAAGTACCTTACTCTGTATATAGCACATAAGAGATGTTCAACAAATGGTAAGTGAGGGGTAAGGGATGTCAATTTTGCTTGTCATGTTGTAGGTGCTGGACTCTCTGAAATTCCTTGTTTCATACTATGGAATATGGTAACTGACAGACTTCCTTGATAAGGTAAGGTAAGAGTTTGAAACTGAAATTGGTGGCATAGCAAATATAAATTCAAAGCCTTCTGTCTCTCCTTTTCTGTCTCTCCCCTCTCTCTCATAAATATTGCAAAACATAAAATAAAATGGTGTCATGCATCTTAGTTCCATGCGACTCAGGAAGCTGGACCCAAAGAGGCCCCTGAGGTACATTCTGGGCCTGCTTGTGGCTTTCTCCACTTAACCTTTAAAATGATTGGTGTCAATAAGCAGCAAATAATGGAGTCACTGGATGTAAATTCATTTAGGCACAAACCATACTGTTGATGAGGAATAAGTGTCTATTAAAAGTAGTTTTGTTAGTAGTTACACAGGAAGCCTCAGCTGCCTCTACAGATGGATACCCATCAGAAGCTCTCCAGCACTGCATCTGGGCCATTGGTTATGCCAATCATAACACTTTGCCTTAATCACTGAATTTCAAGATCTCAATGGTCACTTGATCTAAACATTTATCTAATTATTTTGTTCCCACTAATTCTCTAAAGCCTGTTGGGGGATAACTCCAGGGATGGGGAACTTGCTGCCCATCCGAGCAGGCACCTGTCCTTTGGGCCCTTGAACCATAGTTATGTCTGCACTGGAGGACCTCCCTCAAGGCAGTTCCCTACTGATTCCTTCCTGCCATCAAAAATTCTATCTCGTCTGTTGCCAAGCATAACACCACAAAATGTTATTTGTTGAGTAGCTGATAATAACACAGAAACACCTGTGGGAAAGTCAGGAAATGAGGGCAGAGGTAGCTTGTAGAATCCATTCCATCTATCCACATTTATTTCAAACTAATAGTTCTTCAACCCTACCAATCCAACTCAAGCAAAATGCTCCTTCTATCTCCTTCCCTAACATTGCGGAAAGTAGTAATTTTTGAAGCAAACTCTTTTGCTAGAACAGAGATTTTCAAAATGTAGCACCCAGAGCAACACCATCAGTGTCACTGGGGAACTTACTATAGAAGCAAATGCTTAGGCTTCATCTCAGACTCACTGACTCAGAAACTCTGGAGATGGGACCCAGCCATCTGCATTTTCAAGACCCGATGACACAGGTGATTCTGATGCACGTGAAAGTTTGAGAACGACCACACTAGAAGATTAACTCTATTTGAGCCTGACTCTACCCACCCTGTGGCCGCCTGCCCTGCTGGTGGATGCACACAGCAGAGGGAGGCAGTGGAGGCCACTCTGTGACTTGTGGTTTGTCATGAGAAGAACCAGGACCCAGACCACACAGAGAGATCCTGGACGCCAGACTCCTTTACGAAGAGCCCACTGATGGAGCTTCATCTCTTGCCACCTGCTTAAACCATGTTATTTCTTTATCGCTAGATCTTCAACTGAAAATACTTACTAAATGCTTAATATGTGCTCATCTGTGTGGACCAGAAGGGTAAAGACAAACAAGACCCTTTCCTCCAGAAGTTCATAGTCTAGCAAGGACTCATTCCTGTACTGGAAGGGAACGTGGAGGTGGATGTGACATTGTGAGCAGATGCGACAGAGAGGAGTATACAGGAGGGGCCTGCAGATGGCTTGAGTTGGGGGACGTGGCTTCACCAAAATGAGTCTCTTTGCTGCATGTGAGATGGGCAAGATTTCACCACAGACGAAGGAGGCAAGGGCATCCAGGCACCAGAGTACAGCCGCCCAGCACAGTACAGGGACAGGGAGACACTCACCAAAGCCAGAGCAGAGGAAGGGGGAGGTAAGTGGAGGGGAACTAACAGGAGAGATTGCTGGGTAGGACTTCATCCTGAAGATGAGCGAGCCAAGGAGGATTTTACCCAAAGGAACAACTTAATCCTACTTACATGTTAGAATACTGCTTAAGATTACAGGGCAGGAGGACATGAAGGTGGCTAGAGGCTATTTTGCATTACATATGAATAAAACAATGAGGATTTGAAACAATGATGTAGAAGAATAGGGGGGAAGGTTAAAAAGAGATACAATCTGGTGGAAAAGTGTGTGTATAAGAAAGCAAGGAGCCAGGGATTTAGTGAGAGAGAGAGAGAGAGAGAGAGAGAGAGAGAGAGAGAGAGAGAGGAAGGGAGGAGCCCAGAAAGAAAAGAAAAGAAATAAAAAGAAAAGAAAGAATGGAGCCCAGAAAGCCTGACATAGCCTTCCCCAGTGTGTATCCTCCACCATCCAGCCCCACCTCATCTGACACCACATCCCGCCTCTTTCTCAGCCCTCCTGGCCCTTTTATTTCTCAGTTTTCCTCCCACCACAGAGCCTCAGCACAAACTCTTCCCTCTGCCTAGCGTGTCCTCCACACGCCCCCCTCCCCACCATTTGTCTGATGAACATCTAATCATCCTTCAGATCTTAGTCCTAAAGTCCTTCCCCGGGGTGGTCTTTCCAGTCAAAATCAGGACCCTGGTTTTCTACCTTGCTAGCACTAATCACACATCAGGACACATCCACATGTCCCCCACTGGCAGCCAGCGTGGCAGGCCCTGGGTGTTCACACACGCTGCATCCCCAGGGAGCAGCATGGGGCCTGGCTGGTGACGGACTTTCGATGTCTGCTCAGGGAAGCAAGGAAGGTACCTAGATTCCTGACTAGGGAAACTGGGGAGAAGACAAAAGAGAAAATTCCAACTTAAGAAGAGAAGAGAATGAGGTCAGTCCAGGGTTGACTTTATTCTCCCAGAGTTTGGGAAAGAGGTGTGGATTTGGAAGTTGGCAGTGCAAGTTTAGGCATGGAGAGATGTTCCAAGAGGGACTGTAGAGAGAGAAGAGAGAAGCGTGGGCATGGGACAAAACTCAGGAAGCACCAGTATCTTAAGAGACTGGTGGAAAAAGAAAAACAGGTTTTTTTTAAAATTTGTTAAGGAAGACCCACAGGAGAATGAGCAACATAAGCCAAACATTAGGATTTCAAGACAGCAGCAACAATGATATAGCTCCAGTTATAGCTCCTGCCGACAGCTCCTGACTTTCACCATGTGTCAGGACTGTAGCCTGCATCCCCACCACCACCGTTTTTTTGTGGTTCCAAAGTTTGAACCCAGAACTTCACATGTTCTGGGCAAGCTTATATCACTTAACTACACCCCCAGCCCTTTTATTTTATCTTGATACAGAGTTTCACTACATGGCTCAGGCTAAACTCTTGATTCTCCTTCCTCACTAGATAGAATTATAGGCAAGCAGCACCACCCCCAGCTCCCACTTTGAAGACAATAGACTAGAGCCAGAGGTGAGCCATAATAGTGTCAGCTGCCTAAAGGCAATCAAGAGGGGTGGGGCATGAGGCAAGATCACTGAATGTGGTAACTAGGTAGGTGGTCATCTTAGTGAGAAGAGACTCTAAGACCGCATGGAGGGCTAGACAAGACCACAGTGGGATAGGAGGCTGCTGGAAACAGGAAGCAATGCGGAGCCTAGAGATTACCCCTTCCAGTGTGGCTGTGGGAGCAGGGAGGGAGGCCACTGAGTAAAGCAGCCCACAAGGATGGGCAAGGTTGGAATGGACCTGGGAGCGGGTCCACAGGCTGGAGAGAAGGCAACAGGAATGAGGGAAGTTTGCAAGCACAGTTAGGAGGGAATGGATTTAATAGAGCAGAAACCCAACCCAAAACGACACTTCTAATCCCAAGACCTAGACTTTTGAATGACTTCAACATAAAGGCAAGAGGGAGAGTCAAGATTTCCAAGATTTATTTAGTTGAATTATATGCAGATCAGATTGTTATGTTTCAAGAAATGCTTCAGAAATCCTGCTTTGACTGGCTTGGGCAAGCTGGAAAATCCACCTCCTGTCACTCCAAACACCCCAGGCCATCTTCCCGGGAACTCAGACACAGACGCCTGTTCGGAAAGGTCTCACGTGTGCTTTAATGCTTGAAGTGCTTGTTACGTACTGATGGAGGGGCCCCTCATTTTCGTTTTGCTCTGGGACCCACAAATCATGCAACTGGGCCTGGAAATCTGTTGGGCTGGGAGTGGAGATCTGAGACTAAATTACTCCAACTGATAGAGTGACAGCCGCCAAGATTCCAAGCAGCCCTGAGTCAGGAATGGAGTTACCTTTGGAGATGTCCATAGAAGCCTAGCCAGTATGGTTAGCGGTCACCATTCCAGTGCTACTGAGCGTTCCGGTCCTCGGCCTGGTTAGCCCATGCCTCAGAAAGGAAAGGTCTGTGTGGGGACATGGGTGGGCTCCATCAGAATTACCTGAGTTCAAATCGTGGCTCTGCTGCTGCCTACATGTCTGATCTTAGGTGAGTTTCTGAACCTCTCTGTGCCCAGTCATCCTCTCTGAAAAACTGGGCTCAGTGAAACTGCCCACCTCTCTCACCTCAGTGGGAATGCCATAAGAGAATGCATTTAAAACAGGGCCCGGCTCACAGTAAAATTCAGCCATCATCAGCTGTCATCATCACCACTGCCAACAAAGAGTCCCGGCAAAGAGAGTAAACCCAAAAGAGGGAGAAATCTAGTCCTTTCTCCTCTGAAGTCAAGGGTGGAAGTGGTGCAAAGAAAAGAAGGTAGGGAAAATATATTCTGAAAATAAAGTACTGGAGCCATCTGCTCTCTTTTTATCATGTCAGCAATCTCACTCTGGAAATATCTGTCATGTGGAATCAGACTGAGCCCCAAGACTGCTGAAGCATGCAGAGAAGCCCAGGCCCCCATTTTCCAGCTCCGGTCTCCTTCCCCAGGGCACACTCCTTTGAGTCACACACCTCTGAAACCATCACCCTGAGACCAGTGTGCCCTGCCTGCACACAGCCTAAGGTCCTTCCTTTCACCTTGGCAAGCGAGCACCTGGATTTTGTGTTCCTGGCGCGGTGTGCATAGAGAGCAACGGCTGTGACAATAAGGGAGGTCCAGCTTGCCTCCCTCTCTCTCCTTCCCCTGGGGCGGATCCATCTGTCAGGCTGCAGAAATAGCATTTGCCCACATCCCAATCCAGAGCTGGATTCTCCGCACAGGACCTCCTGGCTGGAGTTGCTAATGCCTTTGGTGTTGCCCCAGAATATTTACCACATGCCCTCTGTCCCCCTTAATCCCACTCCACTCCCTGTCTGGAGAAGGTGGGGGCCTCGGGCAGTTTCTGTGAACAAAGCCGGCTGCAGCAGACAGCAGAATCCTTCCTGCCGGGGAGAAGCGGCTGCCTTCCCCACTGATAACTTAATGACTCTGGCACATTTTCATCAGCCCAACTTGGAGCACGCAGTGGGTATCTGAGCCAGTGGTTTCCCAGAGACTGAAAGCAATTATGGGATGAGCGTCCAAGAGACAAAGCCCGGGCCTTGGGAGTCACTGGCCGCATTTCATTCCCAGCTCTGCCCCATGGCACCCTGGGGCCACCACCCCCTTCTCTCTGCAGCTCGACCCCCACATCTGGAACACCAACCAGCAGTGCCAGTCATTTGCTGGTGCCTCCGGGGCATCGTAACTACAGACAAACAGGCAGACCCGCATCCCTATGCAGAATTTTACCACAGCCCATGCAGCACAAATCCTGTTTTACAGAGGAGTAAACTGAGTCCCAGGGAGTTTAAACAACTCCATAAATGGCAGAGTCAGGATTTGACCTCAGGTCTGTCAGTCCTGAGCACACTCTGAAAGATGTGCCACATAGTCTGTTCTCGTCAATCCCATCCTGAACCCCAGAGTCTGGAGCTGACCCTACGACCTGTTAGTCCTCTCCCTAGTCCTCTGCTTCTGGTAGTGCTTGGTCAGGAGGAGCCAGCAGTAGGAGAATGGAGGGAAGAGACAGTGGAGGTGGGAGTTTTGTCCCACCCACACTGCCCTGCTCTGGCCTACAGGGGCTTGTGCTGCTGCAGGCTGCCCCTCCTCCAAGGCTCTGGGGACCACATGTCCTCCCTTCCCTCTCCTGTGGGCTGAGGATCAGCAGGGATTCCTCCTCTCCCTGTCACTGTTTCTCCTGCTCGCATCTCCATAATCATTCCATCATCAGATTATCTTCCGTTCAGCCCCTGTGAGCAGAATCCCATGTCCCACAGGCCCCACAGACACCATTCTGTCAAGAAAATCACCTGCCAGCAGGCTGGTTCACAGAAGTTTAGGGCTCCCCACACCTCTTGCCATCCCTCCTTCGGTCTGTAGAGCTACCTGGGAATGGAGGGGTGCCTACAGCCAGGTCTCCCAGTAGGGCACAGCTCAAAGTTAGAAAAGCCCTGTGTGGCTCCCAGACACAAACTCCCATGGGAGCAAAACCCAGGAGAGACTTCTGCCGCTGCCACCACCACCACCACGACCACCACCACCACCACCGGCTCAGACTTGTGTTCTCAGGGTGGCGTCGTTAATCCCTAAAACAATTTTAAATGGCTGGGCTTTTCTCCAGAGCTAATGATGGTTCCACAGAGCTCAAAGTAAGAAAAAGCTACAGCTTTAAGATTGGTCTAGGTCCTGCAGTGTTTAGACCTGCTCCTGTTTAAGTGATAAATGACCCTCTTGGGCAAGTCCAGGGCTCCTGCACCTCAATGGGCTTTCCCTCCCTTCCCCCTCAAAGCCCGCATGTTGGCCAAGTAGGTGGCTTTTCTAGAGACCTGGAGTCTGGCCTTGGCTCTGATATTAAAGCTCTATGCAATCTTGGACAAATCCCCCTCTGGCCTTGGTTTCCTCATCTGTAAAACACGAGGTGATGACTGTGTCCCTCCTTTCTAGCAATTCATAGCTCTGCTTTTTCTGGGCCTTGGAAGCCTGCTTCTTCTGAAGCTACAATTCCCCCAACTGGGACTGGCCAATGTTACAGGCTCCCAGGTCCTGCCCAGGGATCTGCTGAGAAGCCCTTCTCCCTGCTCACCCAGCAAGGTCTGCAGGTGTCTCCCTGTAGCCTCACTCCTTCTTTAAGGTCACCCCTGATGCTTATTTTAAACTGAATTCTTCTGGGTAGACACACAGAAGGCTGGGGTAGGAGTATGGCAGGACATCTTGATTTTTTTTTTTTTTTTTTTTACTTTAAGGTCACCCCTGATGCTTATTTTAAACTGAATTCTTCTGGGTAGACACACAGAAGGCTGGGGTAGGAGTATGGCAGGACATGTTGATTTTTTTTTTTTTTTTTTACAGCCACATTCCTGGAGGCCTGACATTGACCCTTATACTAGAAGTGATACCAAACCCAAGATCTCCCCAAGTCCTAGTCCTAGTAACCAGTGAGTCTCCATCAAATGAGGGTGTTCTGTTTATCTTAGGAGTTTATTACACATGAATGCGACTTCCATTAAAAATGAGAAGAATGGAGATATGCAATACGCCTTTCCTTCCAAAATACTATATAACTTGATTCTCCATCCTCAGGAGAGAACTGCAGGAACCCCCAAAACTAAAGCAACAAACATATTCATGGGAATATTTTCTGCCTTGCTAAGAAGCAGAGTAACCAAATTCTGGCAAACTCTGGAATCAGCCTTCCTGGGTCAGTTGATTTATTTACTATGTGACCTCAAGGCAGTGACTTAATCAGACCAGGCCTCAGTTTCCTTGTCTTTAAAGTGGAGATATTAATAGTTCATCCATAATACAATGTGGTAAGAATCAAATGAGTTTACACTTACAAAGAGCTTTGTGCAGACCCTAGCACACCGCACGTGTTCAGCAAACACTAGACAGTTTTGCTAATTTTTTAAATTTATCAGGCTGCTTCCCTAGACCCTGACAATTCCAACAGCTAGTGCACAGAATTCAAGTGGAGACTCAGCTGAGGTATTAAATATGATTTGGTATAAATAAGAAAATATTTATTGAGCTGAGCTTTGTTGGGTACACCTGTAATCTCTATACTCCGGGAGGCTGAAGCAGGAGGATTACAAATTTGAGCTCATTCTGACCAATGTAGCAAGACCCTATTGCAAAATTAAAAAATAAAATAGAAAGGGCTGGGGATTTAATTCAATGTGACGCCCCTGGGTTTAATCTTTAGTACTGAAAAAAAAAAGTATTGAGAACATCTAGGAACCTAGCATTGAGCTTACTGCTTCAACCTGCTGTCTCACTTAACTTTTTATAATCCCTGCAAGGTTCATGTCATTGTCTTCTCTTGACAAAAAACCAAGGCTCAGAGAGGTTTTGTGATGTGCCCAAGGTGGTAAGCCCCCCACTGAATCTTTCAACTAACCAGACCCAATATGCTGAGAGTCATTGGTGCCACTCCCTCCTGCACCCCACGTCCTGTCTGTCCTGGCAGGCCCTGTGGGGTTTTCTTTCACACAGCCTTCCTTGTTGGCCTTGTCCATTTGTTCCTGCCATTACCACCATCCAGACTTTCCATCCTACAGACTGAAGAAGGTTCCTCTCAGTCCTTAGGTTTCAGGCTGTCTTCCCTGAACACCTAACCCTGCAGATTCCTCTTTGTAGACATGCTCCAGGATCGACACGCTTCACCTCTGGTATCCCCAGTCTCGCTACTCAAACTCACTGCTCTGGCCAAGGTGCTCTATCCTTAGTCTTGGCACAAACAGCCCACGTTCCCTCTTCCAGCTGTTCATCAACCCATCAAGGGCACTGCTGGGCTGGGGCTGGGGTTTTGGTGGGCTGTGACACGGTCCCTGCACAGGAGGTACAGAGTCCAGCTTGAGAAGACAGACAAACTGCTATGGCACCATGTGAGAGGGGCCTGGTGGAAGAATGCGCGGTGCCTGCAGAGCCCAGAAAGTGTGAGTAACCCTGTGCATGTCGGGGGTGGGTGAAAGATCGATTCTCACTCTGCCGATTCACTGTGTGATCCCAAGAAAGTCAAATAACTCCTCTTCTCCCCAGTTTCCCTATCTGTAAGATGGAGATGACCACGGCATCTACTTCACGGCACATCTGCAAGGGTAGAAGAGCTAGTGTGAATGAAGCCCAAAGATAATACCAGACCCATAGCATAAGTCAGCAAACTTCAGCCATTGCTATTATTACCTCCCCTCCCACAGCTGCAAACATTCCCCAGCCCTGGAAATGGGGATCAGCTCAATCCGTGCTAACTGAGGGTCTTCTTGGCTTCCAGGGAGCATCCACTGATGCACGGAGCCCCATTACCACCCCTCTCCCATTCCTAGAGCATTCACTGCCTGCTCAATGAAGTACCACCTGGCAGGGTGTCAGTGCCTGTGTGACGGAAGACTGATCTCTCTCACCCGGCCCAGACCTACACCTCCCACCACATCTTGCACCAGGCCCCTTTGACCTCGTGATTCTGCTTCTAGGAAACAGCACAGCACACCACACTATGCGAAGACATGGCTCCAACATTGTTGTCAAAAGAGAGCCAACTTTTTAAATAAGGTGAACAAATTTTACATCACCTAAACATTTAACAAGTAGAAAGCTGGTGGCACAAACTGGGACACAGACACCAACTGCGGCATGTCCACATTATGGAATACTTCATAGCCCTAAAAGTGATATTGCCAAAATGCATGTGTTGATGTGGAAAGATATTCCTCATTATTACAGAGTGGGAAGGAACTGGAAGGGGAAGGAAGAAGGGAAGCAACAAATCCTAGAAGAATGTACAGCAAGCACAAGAGAATTTATACATGAGGAGTAAGATTATGAGTGATTTTATGATTCCTTTTTTTGCACATCTGTAGTTTCTGCTCTTTGTGTATGAACAAATACTATCTCCACAGGGATAAAAAGTTATTTAAAAAAAATAAAGGAGACAGACATGGCTGTAACTCCAACTATTTGCAAGTTCAAGGCCATCCTGGACAACTTAGTGAGGTCCTATCTCAAAATTATTAAAAAGGTAAGGTGTACTGAGGATGTAGCTCAGCAGTTCCTGGATTCAATCTCCAGTACTAAAAAAGATTAAATAAGAAATATATAAAGCACCTCTACAAATATTCATACCTACACTCCCTTGAGTCATCCACACCTTAATACGAATTATTTGTCATTGTATTTGTATCAAGTAACGTCAAGTAAGAACAAGATTTTCAGGCCAGGAATTTAGCTCAGTGGTTCTGCCACCTGCCTCACAAGCACAAGGTCCTGAGTTCGATCCCTGCTACCAAAAAAAACAAAGAACAAGGTTTCAACAGGATGAGAAAATATTACACTTGGAGGGGGCACATGTCAGGAAAGGCTGGCTGCGGTGGTAGTTTTAGGGGCAAATGGGCAAGATGAAGGCCCTAGTGGGCAGGGCTGGTGGACAGGGCAGTAGAGAGAAGGAAGCTGGGACAGGAGGGCCTGATGGTTCCAAGGAGAAACCACAGCTTCGTCCCAGCCTTGCCTCTAGCCAGCTCTGCAGGGATGCTGCAACTTGTGTCTAGCACACAGTGGCATTTAAATATCCAAGGGGGCCCAGCTTTGCCATAACAAATGCACTCAATCTTCAGGCATCAAGCCCATGCCACAGGCCCCACTCCACAAATCAAGTTTCTGGGACACAGAGCCTTCCCCACCCTCCCCAACTCCACCTCACCCCAGTCAAGGACCTGCAAGATAATACAGCAGAGACAACTGAGTGATGAGCCTGGCTCCTCTTCAGTGACAAGGGCAGTGAGCCTGAAGGCCAAATTATTGGCATTTCCTCTGCAGTTTGATGCTCAAACCACATGAGCCTTAGAAATTGTGGACCTTAATGCCCTCCAAAAAAATTTTTTTAATAAGACTGAAATAGGCATCTGGTTCTCCCTACTGTACTCATGTATGGGTGAAACAGTGATTTGCACAGGGTTGAAGTCAAGCAGATTTCTGGGATTGTTGTGATTGAGGCTGTGTTCATCCCACCCATCCCATGGCTCCTCTGGCCCTGTGGCCTGAGTCCCATGATGTCTCCCAATGTATTTCTGCTTCTTGTCCTTGAGACATCTTGTCTCCTGGATAAGCTGCTGCCTGGGAGGAAAGCAACCACAGTGTGGGGAAGGGGTGCAGATCAGGGAGGCCCAGAGCCCCGAGAAGGACTGCCAGACCCTATGCTGGCATTGCTCCCAAGAGATGTAGCTGTGCCTCCATTGGGTTTCTAGAAGGGAGATGTGGCATGGTCATGTTTTCAGTCACAGGCCACACAATCAAAAATAAACATCTTTGGGGCGGAGGCGGTAGAGAATAAAGATTCCACTGATACCGAGCTGGGGACCCCCTCCTGATACGTGAACACCAGATAAGACTCAGAGATGAGTCATGTCCTAGGAGGGCCGGTCATGTCTGTGCCTCTTGTCACTAATTCACCCTAATGCCCTACTTTGGGAAGGGAGGGGTGATTTTAATAGACTTAAATTTAAAAGACTCAACATCATATAATTCATTCTCTTCCACTTCAGTTATAATTACTACCTGACTCCAACTTGTCAACCTGTCACCTAGAAGCCATCTGTCACCAGTGGACAGGGCTTCCCTAATAAATAAGGTATGTTCACTCATTAATTTTTAAAACATGTTTTCCTCAGCTCTCAGTACTCTGGGATAGGAGGGCACATTGAACCAGTGATTTGTCTGGGAAATGTTCTAGGGCATGTCAGCCAAAGAGTTGAAGAAACTGGGATTCATATCCCAGTGCTAGCATTAACCAGCTGTGTAATTGTAAACAAGTGTCTTTACCTCTCTGAGCCCTGTGTCTTCACAGTAAAGTGAGGTCAACTGTCCCTGTGTTCAAGATTAGTTCAAGGGTTTACAGATACAATCTAAGTAAAATGTTAAGCAAAGTCCTATGCACAGAATATGCACCCATTAACAGAAATTGTTACTATCATTCAGAAAATAAAGAATTTTCACAGTGTCCAGCAGAAGTGCAGATGCTCCCCAACTCCACCCTGAATGGCTAATGCTTGGAGACACAATGTTCTCCCTGAACATCACCCCATCATCACCATAGCCTTTTCTATCTTGTTCTCTGAACAAAGAAAATAGAAAAGTGATCTCTCATCAGGAGTCTGCTGGTGATGTTTGTCCCATCCCAACAGCAGCAATGCAGGGCTGCAGCAGTTATGAAGAGGAGAGGCAAACTTCTAAAAGGGTGTCCAGAGCATCTCAGGAGCCCAAACCCAAGGATTTCTTTCACAGGCTGCCACTACTTAGTATCCCACCTATGAAACAGGCTAATGATGTTCTGAGGATAGCAAGCCTATTACATAAATCAAAATCAAGGGCTGGATGCTAAGTTTTATGTTAGACTGCCAAGTTTCATGGTTGTTGAAATAACTAGTGAAAAAAGATTTTGAAGAGCCCAGCTAAAGCCATGATGAGCTTCAGGGAACATCAAGAACCCCTAGGCAAAAAGCAGAAAATAATAAAGTTCATCAGTGAGGCCAAGAGCCTTTGCATTCAAATAACCGGGGATTTAGCTTAATGGTTCCATCACCAGCCTTGCAAGCTCAAGGTTCCAAGTTGAATCCCCAGTACTGATATAGATATACAATATTAGTCCTTCTCAAACTTCAGGACAGGTAAGAATTCTCCAAGGAGCACTCAGAAAATGCAGGCTCTGGGCCTGCCTCCTGTGATTCAGATACAAGGCCCAGAAATCTGCATTTGACAAACACCTCTGTACAAGTGATCCAGGTCCACACTTTGACAGACACCAGCAGCCTTCTCCACAAAGTCTTGTTCAACTGCTTTGTTTGTGAGTATTGAACACTTTTCCTTGGGCAAGAGACTGAAAGGGAGGAAACAACTTTGATTCTTGCAAGATAATTAATAATGGAAACTTGCAAGATAATTAATAATCTCTATTAGTTACTTGCTGGAAAATTCAGTGTTCATGCACACACTATAGAATGGATAAAAATATTATATTCAGATGATTTGATATTTCTGAGATGGAATAAATTCAATGGTTGAGTAAAAGGCAAAAAGCAAACTGTCTATCACCTGAAGTTAGCAGCTAAGATAATATTTCAACCACCCATCATGAAAGGAGAGCTTGGGCCAACAACACAATCAGATGATATATTCAAGAGCTCATTCCAGAACTGGTTAAATGCAACTGGAGACTGGATAAAGAAGTTTTTTTTTTTATAAAATGGAGTACTACTCAACCATAAAGAACGAGAAACTAGAGACATTTATAGCTAAATGGATATACATTGAGGTGATACTCTTAAGAGAAATTAATAGGACACACATGTAAATATTGAATAGTTTCTCTGATGTAAAAAGCTAAAAGTGTAAATAAGTATTCAAAATGTATAACTGATAATGTGAAATAGAAAGAAAAGGTCGAAAGGGGGAGGGGAAGTGGGATGGGTTGAGGAAAGGAAAGAAGGGAATGAATTAATATGAGAAAATTAAAAAATTGAAACAAAGTCTTTGTAAATGGGGGGGTGGGGGTTGAAGGTAGGGTCAGGGACTGGGAAAAAATAAGAACCAAGATGGATTACATAAAGGTACAAATTCACAATGATGACTATCATTATATTGTATACCTAACATGTATCAGAAAGGGTTAAATACAATCATATCCAAAAAATGGCTATTTCTACTCCACATAAACCCAGAGAGAGTGTTGGGGTCTAAGGTGACCTAATATTTTTATAAATAACTCTTAAAACGGAGTGGGAATTATGCAAATAAAACCATAGATGATACAAAAGTGGCAGGAATTGCAAATCTGTGGAGAATGAAATTTAACTACTGGGCAATGTCTTTAAATTTGCCTTTATTGAATCTTGTATATTGAAGTCACACATTATTGTATCGGTTTATTGAGACTCAATAGGGCCAGATGCAGTGATTTATGGAAAGAAGGATAATCAAATGCATGAGTAGAAAAGAGCAAACACCTGGAAAGACCTGGCATGAATGGTGCAGGGAGACACGGGGCAGCAGAGGTACCCTCTGCCAATGAGGGCTGTGCTAAGAGCTGGTGTGTAAAACAAAGACAGAAATGTATCTGTTGCTCTTTGAGCCACTTGGCCTTGATGTTGCTTCCAATGGGAGTGCTAGGCTTAAACACAGACTCAAGAGGGAACTCATATCAGGATACCACAGAGAGCATGGGTTGGGACCCTAGCTCAACTGAGACTCCAAAGGATATCAGCCAAAATGCTGAATGTGCCTATTAATCAGGCAAAGATGCACAAAAGACAAGGGGACCTTTAGGAAAGAATATTTTCAGCTTCTGTGAAGCCAAATCATTCAAAGCACAGCTGGAATCATGGAAGAAAAAAACAAAACAGGGAAGCTTATGGTAACACTGTCCCTGGGGACAATGGGGAAGGGCAACCAGACACCTCTCTACTTAGGATGCATTAGAGATTATTAAAAGCATTCCTAGCCCAGTTGAGGGGTGGGGGTGGGACTCATGACCTCACCAAAGGTCATTTCTATCCCAAAGGAACCCCATGTCTGAAGAGCACCAGATAAAAATAAAGTCTATTAATCACTGAGCTGCCACACAATGTCCTAAGAGAAGGACAATCTACAATGTAGAGAAGGGCAATCTACAATGGTCCTCGCTCCTCCAAGGGAGGAAGAGGGAGCCTGCACACAGCCAGTGTAGAGAAGGGCAATCTACAATGGTCCTCGCTCCTCCAAGGGAGGAAGAGGGAGCCTGCACACATGCAGGCAGAACCAAGAAAGCAGCTGTTGAAGACTCTGGAAAGCCAATGTCAACTTATACGTTAGGCCTCCCAAGCACTCTAGGGTACCAGGCAGGTAGAAGAGACCTTGTGGGGAAGAGATCAGAAACAGTACATGGCACCAAAAACCCCTAAACTAAGCCAAGAGGTAGGAGGAGTGGGTTTGGTACAAGCACTTCGTGCAGAAGGACAGCAGCTAGGAAAGAGGGTGCCTAGAAAGGGTGCCTCATGGCGACAACATACAAGGAGGCGGGTGTCAGAGACAAAAGTGGGAAGAGAGGGATGGGCGTTGAGAGAAACAAGAGCGAAGGGCACATAGGGTGTGACTGGGATTATAGGGGGCTTTTATTAGCTAGGAGTCCAGTGAAAGCCATAAAGATAATCCTACTATTGATGATAGCAGAAAATCACATACATAAAAAAGCATTTTAAAAGAGGAGTAGAGCAGCAATGCCCCAGTTCCAAAGCAGCTCTTGGTGCTCTTGATGGATGGGCTCTCCCAGCCAGACATAGCTGAGAGCCAGCATTGTGGGGACTAAGGATCCTTCCCAGCCCACAGCCCAGAACCAGTCTCCCAGGGGCTAGCAGTCTTGGGCTGTCTCTATGTCAGAACCAAACAAACCCCATCTGGGAAGTAAGACCCAGGCCAAAGCAGGTACCTCCTGGCATTAGCAAAAGGCATCCAACCCCATACCCTGCTCCCGCCTCATCCTGGAACGCAGTTGCCTTGGGCTGGAAATGTTACCTGCAGGAGTCGCCTCAGGAATGTCATCTGCACGGTGTATTAAGCAGCCAAATGGGGGTCATGGAGTTTGAGTTCTTCTAGCAAAATGTTCTCCAACCAGCTGTCACCCCACCGGGCACAGAATAACTTTTTGAAATCAAAAGAGTCCAGTGAAGAGGGAGGAAAAAGACACTACCCCCAGCCTACCCACTGTACCCCTCACCCCTGTCTCTTTCTCTCTGCCTTCATGGAGACTGCGGACTCTGCCGGGTGGATGGGGCACCCAGAGCAAGCACCATGCCGGGACCTGCCTCAGCTGTTTCGCTGCCATTTTCTGAGCTGTTTCCGAGCCCTATGTGCTCAAGAGGAGGAGATAAGAAGGGAAGATTATGAGGAGTGAGGTTCCGAGGGCCACCCTCGCCATGGAATGAGCTAATATAGCCTGATCCAGTAAGAAGTTAACTCAGGCAAGGATTTCAAAGCCACCACCCCAAGCCATGGTGAATAGCAAAGACAAAGGCCATGTCTCCAGGTGACCACAATCAGCCTCAAGCTGAGGTTTCATGAGGTGCATATTGGCCATGGCTCCCAGCCATTCCTGTCCCTCTGCCCACCCTAGCGCCGTAAGCAGACTAACCCAGGAGCCAGGCAGTCACTTGTCCAAAAGATGTCTCAGAAGCAAGCAAGAAAGGCTGGAGATGGATGCAGGGCCATTTATTAAAGTAAGTCATTGTCATAGAAAGATTCATAACCTGCCCTACCTAGGACAGGAGAGAGAGAGAGAGAGAGAGAGAGAGAGAGAGGAAATTAGAGGGAAACAAATGGAAAGCCACAGGAGCCAAATATCTTTGTTGGAGGGTTTTGAGTTATGCTTTTGTTTGTAACTCTCTGAAATAGAGAAAGACAGAGGATGAATCTTAAAAGAGATGGGGAGACTGAAGGAGAACAAGCCAGAGGAAAGCCAGGAAGGAGACCCTGCCAGGCACAGGCACACAGATCCAAGGAGGAGCTTCCCGGACAGCTCCCCCTCATGCACAGATGTCCCTGACGAAGTGGCAGCAGGTAGAGGGGCGACTGACATGGGGGTGCAGGCAGGCCACCAGGGTGCAGGCCCAGGAGCTGATGGGCTGGCAGCCAAGGAAGCACAGGGAAGGGTTGGCCTGGGGCAGGGCAGAGGAGCCTGTACTTACTGTCACAGACGTAAGGTTTGTCGTGGTCTTCCTGAGAGGCAGCGTCATGCCTCCTCCTGCCACCCGCAGAGCCACGAGCCTGGGGAGACATTTGAGTTGTGGATATTTGTTACTACAATCATCACTACAGGCCCTGAGCAGGCGCCCTGTGGGGCCCTGTGCACTTCCCCGTCTCTCTGCACACTATCTTCATCACAGTCTTTGAACCACCACCAACCCCATTTTACAGGTGAGGAAACTGAGGCCCAAAGAGGTAGGTAACTTGCCCCAAATCACTCAGCTACTCCACCTGGATCTCCTAATTAAGTCTTCACAACTCCGAAAAGGAGGTAGTGCTATGATCCCCATTTCACAGATTAGGGGACTAATGCAATAGAGAGGTCAAATCCCTTGCCCAAGGCCATTCAGCTACTAAATGCAAAGCCAGGACATCAGCTCAGGGCAGTATGACTCAAAACCCACATCTGGCCACACATGGTGGGGCATGCCTATAATCCCAGCACTCTGGGAGACCAAGGCAAGAGCATCAAAGTTTGAGCCCAGCCTTAGAGGCTTAGCAAGACCCTATAGGTCTCAAAGATAGAAGTTTGAGAAAAGGGACTGGGAATGTTGATTAGTGTAAAGGCTTTGGGTTCAGTCCCCAATATCGCAAAAGAAAAAACACATCTACCAAATTCCCACAAACTAAAGCCTCTTCCTCCCACTTTGTTGACAGCACAAAGATGCCAACCCTGCACCTCCTGCTGATCAACTGATAGCATTAAGAAGTAAGTCCTGGAGAGGCAGGAAGTATAACAGCAATTGTCACCCACGTTCCTGTGCCCATACTGCCAACCTCCCACATGTCTCAAGAAACAGCCAAGCCTGGCATCTGGACCCGAGGCATGAGCCCAGGCATGGGGGAGCTCCCCCTGCCTCTTCTAGAGGGGTGGTCTGCCTCCAGCTTCCAGCCTACAGCCTGCTACTACCTTGCTCCTCATTCACAGTGTCCTCGGCGGGACCCTGGTGCCCCATCCTATATGCATCTCCCAGGAAGGGTCTGCAAGGTATGGGAGCAGAGGAGGGGCGGTGATGAGTTCTACCTTTGGGAATAAGAGGCCAGTCAAGAGCTGGCTCGCAGTGCCACAGCCCAGGACGGTGGCTCAGTAAGGTTTATTTTTAAACCCGTGCAAGACCCACACTGGTCACGTGTACAGCACCCTGGACGCCTCCAGGTCATTCTTTGGTAATAAGTAGCATTCAACTCCCAGCCAAGGAAAGGGCCAGCTGAGGTCTTTGGGAACAGAGAAGGGGCACCAGATGAGGCTAAGACATGGCAGCACCCATACAGGGGAAATGGGGCAGGCCCAGGGTCTGGCCTAGAAAAGTGGCCTTGGGGACTTCATGATGGAGAGGCCCCTGCACACACACTCATGCAAACACACTTCACTGGGAACTTCATGGTGGAAAGACTTGGGATGCTCACACACACACACACACACACACACACTCTCTCTCTCTCTCTCTCCTCTCTCTCTCTCT